>NC_136995.1:4392500-5035000 GCF_032717465.1 Coenobita brevimanus
CTCTGTTGTAGTTTTGTTGACATCGTCCATAGGGTGTATATTCAGATCTCGTACGTGAGAAAGCTATCGCACAGGCCGGTGTTAAACCTTTTCATTTCCAACTTCCAGCTGTGGTTGTGATTTGATTTCGTACTGTGACTAAGCCTGTTCTCCGCAGTCAGTACTGTCCAACCCTTTCAGTATTTTTAAACACTTGGATCAGCTGACCTCGCATTTCTACGAGTTTCTAACGTAAATAGTTCCGGACCCCTCAGGCGATCCTCGTGACTCAGGCTTCGGATAAACTAAGTGTGGTAGCCATGGCCTGAACACTTTCAAGTTGATCAGTCATTCCTAAGTGCTGGTGGCCAGAACAGCACAACATATTCCAAAGCAGCTCTTATAAGAAGTTGTAAAGTGTCTGAGCATTTTTTTGTATAGTTTTTTAAGAAAGCTGCATCTGATAGACCAATAATATTTTTCCTTTTCCACCTCGATGCGCTGTTTGGCTAATTTAGGACACTGTTATCGGTCCCAAGAGTTGTTTAAGAGTGAATAGCCCGACTAGAGATTTCCATGGCCAACATACATCTTGGATTTCTTCAAGTTTATTAGCCTTTTTTACCATGTCTCGGACCATTCCCATAGCCCACACTAGTTTATGGGCCCGTGGAATTTTATGCGACCACGACTTAATATTCAGGTCGAGTGTGTTGTTCGGTTCCGTCAGATGAAAACAAAGCGAGAGTATTAACCTCATACCGTAGCCTCTTCTATTAACCTCATACCTTAACCTCTTCTATTAACCTCATACCCTAGCGTCTTCCATTAACCTCATACCCTAGCGTCTTCCGTTAACCTCATACCCTAGCCTCTTCCATTAACCTCATACCCTAGCGTCTTCCGTTAACCTCATATACTAGCCTCTTCCATTAACCTCATACCTTAGCCTCCTCTATTAACCTCATACCTTAGCCAAATCTATTATCCCCATACCTTACCCTCTTCCATTAACCTCATACCTTACCCTCTTCCATTAACCTCATTTTTTTTTCTTTTTTTTGGTCTCTTCTATTAACCTCATACCTTACCCTAATCTATTATCCCCATACCTTACCCTCTTCCATTAACCTCATACCTTACCCTCTTCTGTTAACCTCATACCCTACCCTCTTCCATTAACCTCATACCTTAGCCTCTTCGAATCCAGACAGCCACTACTCACAACTACAGGTGTGGGAGTGGTCCAGTGGTCAGGTGAAAGCGTACCAACTATATTCAGGAATTTCGTCCATCAAAAGTTCCTGTAAAATAATCGACGCGGCGCATATCAAAAATTTAATACGATCACGAAAGCTGGGTAGTTAATTCACACAAGCTGCCCTTGTATTCCCCGGCAGGTATCCATAAAAATTGTAACTTCATATGCACGACCTTGCATGGACCAAAAAAAAGAAAAAAAAATAGAGGAAGTAACTCACACTCTGATGGAGGCAATGACAGGGTGAGAGTGAGAAAGGGAGGGAAGGGGGGAAGGAAGAGAGGGAAATGAGGGAGAGGAGGAATTTGGGGAAGGTGTAGGAGGGACGGAGGGAAGGGAGGGAGATGGAGAAGAGAGGGGAAAGGGTCAAGCGTGGAGTATAGGCAGGTAGAAAGACAGAGGGAGGGGTGGGAGGAAAAAGAGGAAGCGAGGGGAAAAAAGAAAGAGAGGGAGAAGGGCAAGAGGAGGGAGGTTCAAGAGAAACGGAGGAAAGGGAGGATGATTGAAGGAGGGACGGAGAGGGGCAGGCGGTGCAGTGGAGGGAGGGAGAGCTAGGTAGGCAGGTAGGAAGAACAAGGGAAGAGGAAAGCAAGGAAGTAAGGTGGAGGAAGGACAGAGAGGAGGAGAGAGAAGGGGAGGGCAAAAAGGAAGGAGGTAGAGAAGGAAGGGAGAGAGGGAACAAGGAGGAGTTGAGTGAGACAGGTATGTAGGGGAGAGAAAGAGAAGCAAGGAAGGGAGAAAGACAAGAAAAAAAAAGATAGGGGAAGGAGGAAGAGGTGTGAGAAGGGAAGGGAGAGGAGGGGTAAAATGTGTGTGTGTGTGTGTGTGTGTGTGTGTGTGTGTGTGTGTGTGTGTGTGTGTGTGTGTGAAGGTAGCGTGTGGTGGTGTAGTCCCTTCTGCTTCACATCTATAATGCCACTCTCACCCTCACTCTCTATCCTATTTCCCCTCCCCTCACTCCTTCCCACATTCCCTCTCCGCTACCTCTTCTCCTTCCCTCTCATTCCCTCCTTACCTCTGTCCAGTCCCCCTCCCTCCCTCCCTCTCCCCTCCTCCCTCCCTCTCTCCCCATCCTTACCCTTCCTCAGTTCCTCTCCCCTCACCCTCTGTCCCCTCATCCGCACCCCACTCTCTCTGTGTACTCTCCTTCCTCCGTCTCTCTTTCTCCTTCCTTACCTCCATTCCCCTCCCTCTTTTTATGTATATGCAAGATTCGTTCCCTTGGATAGCCTTGAACACTGCACTATAAGTCTCGAGGTCACAGAGAGTGGGAGAGAGACCTGCCACACCCTCCCCCAACCTCCTTTCTTAACACTTTGTCCACTTCTTCCCCTTAACGAAACTTTAGGTAAAACAGGTTTTTAGAGCAGTTAACCATTGTTTGAGATGGGTAATTTATTTGTGTATTTTCCTTATTCTACATTGCTTCTTAAGAATTTGGTATGTGCGAACCCAGCTAGTAGCAGGGTTGATGGGCTTTGACCTTTGTCTCTGAGTCACTTCCAAATGAGAACTGTTCCAAACTAGAGTCCCCAGGACGGCTTTAGCAATGTTATTTGTGAAAAGCAGGATGCCAGGTATTATTACCCGTCGCCGCCATGGAGGGGCTTGGGGACGGGTATTGTTTTCACTCGATTTGTCTGTTTGTTTGTCTGTCTCTCTGTTAACAACTTTGCGCGAAAACTATTGGTGCGATTTTGACTAAAATTTCAGGGTTGATGGGCTTTGACCTTCTAATCACCTGAATAAATTTGGGGCCAAATTGGGCCAAGGTCCAGGTTGTAGGCCCAAAAAATGTAAAAAAATAAAAAATAAAAATTCGTTTTTTCGTCATAACTCCTTCTAAATTCGTCATATTGACATGAAACCAAAACCTGAAGGTGCATGTTTCAGCAATGCATCCTATGACATGCCTCATTACAACGGGGGGTCACCCCCATGTTAGTTGTAGGGGGTCAGTGTCAGGTGAGTCTGACCTATAATTTCAAGTAGGCTTAAAATCGTAAATTTCCCTCTGATTTCCTCCATATTAGATATGTGACATCTTTGACTAGATATCCTGTTATGTTTATACGCCAGCGCTGAAATGACTGCCGGGGACGGCTTTGCTGTGCCCTGGCACTGCTTCTTGTTACCTCTGTTTAGGGTCTTTTGTGGGATATTTTTAGGTCCTGTTTATGTATCGTGCGCCAGGCAGCCCGGTGTCTGTCAGTCAGACCGTGCGTATATCGCCTTACGAATCGTGGCCAGAATCTCCAGAAAAACAACATATAGATGATATGTAAATACTGTATACATTTCACAGATAAGTACAAATAAATAATTGAATAGAAACAAATTTGGAAAAAAAAAAAAAATTGGAGACGTATGCCCCCGGCTTGGTCTGACAGCCCCGGATCTGAGCCCCTGCCCCTTGCCTGACTGCTCTCACTGTCTTATGGACTGGGGGTGGGGGCAGTATGTGGCCCTTCGCTGTTCCTCTACCCCTGCCCTAATCTCCTCTTAATTGACATATGCTCGTACCTTTTAGAGGGTCCGACAACTACAGCAATCGCTATTCTAGGTATATCAGACTATTGTTGTTTTAGCTTGCAGTCAGCCTTAGCCTCTTTTTCTTCCACTTTGTCTGCGCTGCTGCCCCTAGCTACCCACGCCTCTTACTCACTTCACTTCCTGCATCCCTTCCTCCTCATTATCTCTCTCCTTCTGTGCCTCCTCCTCCCTTACATACTCTCCTTTCTGCCTCTTATGTCTAACTCTGCCTGCTTTCCCTTATGAGCATACCTTTGTTCCTACTTCATTTACCTCCTTCATGTAATTGCTAGCCCGTCTGCCTACCTCGTATACCTGTCTCCATGTTTCTATCCCTGCCTACCTCATACATGCCACCCTGCTTCTCTCCCTGCCTGCCTACCTCATATACATGCCTCCCTGCTTCTCTCCCTGCCTGCCTACCTCGCATACATGCCTCCCTGCTTCTCTCCCTGCCTGTCTACCTCATATACATGCCTCCCTGCTTCTCTCCCTGCCTGCCTACCTCACATACATGCCTCTCTGCTTCTCTCCCTGCCTGCCTACCTCATATACATGCCTCCCTGCATCTCTCCCTGCCTGCCTACCTCATATACATGCCTCCCTGCATCTCTCTCTCCCTGCCTACCTCATACATGCCTCCCTGCATCTCTCCCTGCCTGCCTGCCTCATATACATGTCTCCCTGCATCTCTCCCTGCCTGTCTACGTCATATACCTGCCTCCCTGCTTCTTTCCCTTCCTGCCTACCTCATATACATGCCTCTCTGCTTCTCTCCCTGCCTGCCTACCTCACATACATGCCTCCCTGGATCTCTCCCTGTCTGCCTACCTCATATACATGCCTCCCTGCATCTCTCCCTGCCTGCCTACCTCATATACCTGCCTCCCTGCTTCTTTCCCTGCCTGCCTACCTCATATACATGCCTCCCTGCTTCTCTCCCTGCCTACCTGCCATCCTGGCTCTCTCTCTACCTGCCTGTCTCCCTCGTATATCTAACTCCCTCCCTGTCTTCCCTCTGTACCTACCTCCCTCCCTGCCTCCCTCCTCTGCTTCGTTCATGTACGTAGCTACCTACCTACTTCCCTTCCAGCTTTTGTCGTTTGCGTCACTCGGGTGCCTACGTACCTTCCATCCTAAGTCCTTGACGTCTTTGCCTGTCTTTTCAGCGTCCTCCAGCGTGCGTGCCTCACTCTCTCCCGGTGTGTCTGTCTCCCCTGTTTCTTCTCCTGCCTGTCTGTCGTTCGTGGCGTGTGCTTTTACCATTTTGCCTCTGGCCGGGGAGTCGCGTGATCTGCCTGCCTCACTATGCATTACTCACCCTGCCTGCCTCACCGTGCCTTACTCACCTTGCCTGACTCACCTTGCCCGCTTCACCCTGCCTGCAACAACCTACCTTCCTTTTTCTTCCTGCATCGCCCTGCCTGCCTCACCTTGTCTGCTTCATCCTGCCTGCAACACCCCACCTTCCTTTTTCTGCTTGCTTAACACTGCCTGTCTAATCCAACATGCCTCACCCTGCCTGTCTCACCATTCCTGCATCATCCTGCCTTCCTTTCCCCTTCCTCACCCCTGCCCTGCATCACTCATGACCTTCCTCACCCTTGCCTCTCCTCGGTCTGCCTCCTTAGTCTGAATTCTTCCCTACCTCATCTGTATCCCCCCTCACCCCTGCTCTACATCACCCCTGCTCTGCCTAACCCCTACCCTATGTCATCATCCCTCTCCCACCTCACCCTTGCCTAGCCTCACTTCTGTCCTCGTCACTTCATCCTTTCCCTGTCATGCCTCACCCCTGTGGCACCTAACCCTGCCTCGTCTGTACCCTGTCACACCTTCGCTATGCCACAGCAACCCTGCCTTTTCCCTTGCTTCGTTTTATTTCCACCCTGCCCTGTCTTTGCCTCAACCCTGCCTCGCCTGTTGCCTTGCCTCTACCTTACCCCTACTGTACTTCGCCACTCGTCACCCCTGCCTTGCCTTTGCCTCAACCCTGCCTCGCCTGTTGCCTTGCCTCTGCCTTACCCCTACTTCGCCACTCGTCACCCCTGCCTTGTCTTTGCCTCACCCCTACCTCGCCTGTTGCCTTGCCTCTGCCTTATCCTTACCTCGCCTCTCCTCACCCCTGCCTTGCCTTTGCCTCGCCTCTTGCACTACCCTGCCTCCTCCCTGCCATTGACTCCATTAAACTTGTATGCCACAGCGTAATTCTCTCCCTCATAAATTTGTCAGCGAGAGAGTTTGACCTTGCATCTTCCCACTCCCTTTGTACCCCTCCCACTGCCTCCTCCCACTCCCTTTGTACCCCTCCCACTGCCTCCTTCCACTCCCTTTATACCCCTCCCACTGCCTCCTTCCACTCCCTTTGTACCCCTCCCACTGCCTCCTCCCACTCCCTTTGTACCCCTCCCACTGCCTCCTTCCACTCCCTTTGTACCCCTCCCACTGCCTCCTTCCACTCCCTTTGTACCCCTCCCACTACCTCCTTCCACTCCCTTTGTACCCCTCCCACTACCTTTGTACCCCTTCCCACTCCCTTTGTACCCCTCCCACTCCCTTTGTACCCACTCCCACTCCCTTTGTACCCCTCCCACTCCCTGTGTACCCACTCCCACTCCCTTTGTACCCCTCCCACTACCTCCTTCCACTCCCTTTGTACCCCTTCCACTCCCTTTGTACCCCTCCCACTCTCTACTCCACTCCACTACCTTTGTACCCCTCCCACTACCTTTGTACCCCTCCCACTCTCTTTGTACCCCTCCCACTCCCTTTGTACTCCTTCCCACTCCCTTTGTACCCCTCCCACTCCCTTTGTACCCCTCCCACTCCCTTTGTACACTCCCTTTGTACCCCTCCCACTCCCTTTGTACCCCCTCCCACTCCCTTTGTACCCACTCCCACTCCTTTTGTACCCACTCCCACTCCCTTTGTACCCACTCCCACTCCTTTTGTACCCCTCCCGCTCCTTTTGTACCCACTCCCACTCCTTTTGTACCCACTCCCACTCCTTTTGTACCCACTCCCACTCCTTTTGTACCCACTCCCACTCCCTTTGTACCCACTCCCACTCCTTTTGTACCCACTCCCACTCCCTTTGTACCCACTCCCACTCCTTTTGTACCCCTCCCGCTCCTTTTGTACCCCTCCCACTCCTTTTGTACCCCTCCCGCTCCTTTTGTACCCCTCCCGCTCCTTTTGTACCCCTCCCGCTCCTTTTGTACCCCTCCCGCTCCTTTTGTACCCCTCCCACTTCCGTTGTACCCCCTCCCGCTCGCTTTGTACCCCCTCCCACTCCCTTTGTACCACTCTAACTCCATTTGTATCCATTCTCTCTCTCTCTCTCTCTCTCTGCCTCGCTTGTTCACCATTTTTCCTTCTCTCCCTTTGATTCCATCCCCTCCCTCTTTCGTTTCCCCTCCTCCTCCTCCTCGCTTTGCCTTTCATCCCTTCCCTCTTTTCTTTTGTTTCTCCCCCTCCCCCCCTATATGTTCTCCTTCTCTCTCTCTCTCTCTCTCTCTCTCTCTCTCTCTCTCTCCCCGTCTCATTTTCCTTTCCACCCCTTCCCTCTCTCCTTCTCAATCTCTCACCCTCCGTCTCCCTTTGTCCCCTTCCCCCTCTCGCTGTGCCCCACTCTCCCTTCTCTCATTCCCCACACTCCTTCATTTTACTCCTCTCCTTCCTCTTTCATTGTCCCCCCTCTCTTTTTTTTTCTCCCCCCCTCCTCTTCCGCTCTCTTTCACCGTTTACTTCCCTCATCCTCCCATCCTGCCCTTTGCATACCCCTCTCTTACTCCCTTTGTCCCTTTCCTCCCTCTGTCTCTGTATTTCCTTTCTTCACCCATCTTTCCTCACTCCCACTCCCTCTTTGTTTTCATTCCCCACCCTCTCTCTTCCTTTCCCTCCTCTCCCTCTTTTTCCCTCAATTCCCTACCCTCCCTTGTTCCTCAGCCTTCCTTTCCCCCTCCCTCTCTTCCCTCAATTCCCTACCTTCCCTTGTTCCTCAGCCGCCCTCTCCCCCTCTCTCTCTCCCTCTGTAGCCCTTCCCTTCCGTCCAGATCTCTGCGTATCCAGTATATATTTGGATTCGTACCTGCACAGCAATTACACTTTTAGATCTACACCTACACCAAAGCCGCACATTTTACTTCTCCTGGGCCCACACCCGCACTGCATCCACAAACAGAACCCCTAGTCATTTATCCACATGCCAAATTCTTAGAGACAATAGATTATCAAGTGTAAAAGTACAGGTATCCCCTTGCCCGTGGACTGCAGCAGGGAGGGGTTGCGAAATTTCTGGTGGTGCGGCTGTTTGGTGACTTGAGTGACCTCTTACGAAATGCCTTCAGGTATAAATTAACGTCTTGAGACTGGCATGGCATACTCATTTTTTTTAAATTCTCACTACATGTATGGAATTAAAACTGGCATGGCATACTCACATTTTATTTTACTCTATTTATCTATCTCTTGCCAGGCGCTTTAATCCCGTAAGGGGTGGCCACAAACAAATCGCCTCCATGTCGCCCTGTTCCTCACCATTTCACTGCCGTGCTTCCAGCTCACACGCCCCTCTCTCATATACCTCTCCACTCCATCCCTCCATCTCATCCTTATATAGCCTCCCCCTCCCTCTCCCCCCCTCCACCTCACATACACTCTCCTCGTCAGTCTCTGACTCTCCATTCTCTCCACATGGCTCACTACATATATGGAATTAAAACTGGCATGGCATACCTACTTTTTATTTGAAGCTCACTACATACGTGGAATTATTGTGGTCAGTTTCCCAGTTGGCGGGGAACTGGCAGCTCTCTAACCACGACTGAATAGTGTCAGTATTAGTGCATTGGCAGTTACCCCAGTACGCCATAGTGTGTGCGTGACGGGGTAGTTTTGGTAATTTACTACATTCCTCCTCCTTTTCCCTTTGCCACTGTCAGACTAACATATGATTTAAGAATAATAAACTGTCCCTGCCCGAGTGCCGTCCGAAGGTTAAACCCGCGTGTGTAACACTGTGTTGGTGCGTCCTCTGCATCACCATGACTTTCATTAAAAACAGGATGTATTAAGCCTCCCCCCCACCCCCCCATCCCCTCCTTATCAGGCTGGTTGACCCCAAAGGCCAAAGCTGCTGGCTGGTTGAGTCCAGGGTTGTAATAGTGGTGCGGTCAGCTGGCATCACGGGACATCGGTATCCATCCACCCTTGATGAGTTGGTAGGTAAACCGAGTTCCTGGGGTAACACCTGCGGCCAGTTATGCCAGGATACAAAGTAATTATATTGCTGCAGGTAGGACTCAACACTTAAGGTATGGACAGGAGCGAGGGGTCCTTGAGCACAAAGTACGTCCATCCAAGTTTGAAAATATCTTACTTGATTAGTGGGTGAATTATGTGAACAGTAATATAAAGCACCGATTCCTACACACAGTTAATTCCCTGCCGGGAGCTGGACGTGGTGTATGTTAATGATATATGTGCATTGACTTTTAACGATATCTGTGCTTGCTAATTTGTCTAGAATGGTTTATACAGGCATGATGTGTTGTTTTGGGTGGGTATTATCCTTTGGGCTTGTTTTGGACTTGGGTGAAGTACAAATATCCTCCAAAGAGTCAGCTCTGTGATGTCTGGCAACGTACCCTCGCTGAACCCCACTTTTAGCGATAATTTGCTCAGTGATAGAATTTGGCCACCACATTCCTGTCATTAAGCGGTACGTGTATAGTGAAACGTGACGCGTTCAGTGCATTTAGGGCGGTAAGCAAATAAATAATAATTAAAAAAAAGTAAATGAAACAGGAAAGAGCGTTTACGATTTCGAATTCTGCACGTGTACCGCAGTGGAGAAAACAGGACAACACTAGCACTGCATCCGGGAGAATTTACAGAATCACGCATCCATCTTACGGAGCGTCACACTGCAACACTGCGCGATGCATTTCTTCCCACGCAGAGCTCTACTTTCTTCGTACTTCTTCCCACCCATCTTATCCTTGTACCCATTCCTTCTCCTTTATCTCGTTTTGTCCCCGTCCTCCGCTTTTTTCTCTCCCTTTCATTCTCTGCTCTTCCTCTCTCCACACTCCCCTCCCACCTCCCCTTTCCCCCCTCTTCTCCCCTTCCTTCTTTGTATTTCCTCTCCCCTCTCCCTTTGTTCCCTCGCCTTTCATTTTCCGTTGTCTTTTCCCCTTTCTCTTTGTTTGTATTTGCTTTCCCCCCCTATCCCCTCCTCTCCTCCCATTCACCTTGTCATCATTTTCTCTTCCCTCTTTCCTGTTATTACCCTCTCAGCTTCTCCCTTTCCTGTCCCTTTGTATCTCTCTCCCTTGCATTGTTATATTCCCCTTCCACCCTTCCCCCTCCTCCTCCCCCTTCCCTATGTACTCGCAGCCGTCATTCACCCTCTTGTTCAACCTTTACCTCTCTTTGTCAGTCTCCATCTCTCCCTTTGTCCACCTTCCCGTCCCTTTTAATGCCCCTCCCCCCTCCCTATGTCTCCCTTACCACTCCGTTTATAACTTCCCCCCCCCCTCCCTTCCTTTTATGACTCTTCCTTCCCTGTTTATAATTTTCTCTTTCTCCGACTCCCCTCCCCACCCTTTGCAATCTCCTCCCTCTCCCTTCATACACCTTCCTTTATTATCCCCCTACCTTCTCCTTCCCTTCGTATCCCCCCCCCCACCTTCTTTGTAGTTTCCCCTCTCTTTGTTTTCTCCCTTCTCCCCTTTCTCTCCTTCTGCCCCTCTCCCTTCTGCAGCTGTCACACTGTTCCTCTTCCCTCTAACCTTTGTTCCACTGCCACTCTGCTCCTCTTTGAAGCTGTCGCTCTCTACCCATATTTTTTATGTCCTCCTCCTCCTCTTGTTTTTCCTCCGCGTTACATAATCAAATGTAAATAGGGTAGGAGTGATAGGGAGTCTCCTATGTCAACCTGGAAAGCCGCAGGCTGTGGTTCTAAGTAGTTTCGTAGGCTTAAGATGATCTCTACCTGTATATATATATATATATATATATATATATATATATATATATATATATATATATATATATATATACTGTATATAAGCTTATTGGTGTTATCATCTTGTGGTCGGGACAACTGTATTTTCCAGATAAATCCAAAATATTGTATTCAGTGGCTAGGGACTGTGGAAATGTTAGCAGTGTTACTGTTTATCCTTCCATGAAGAGGTTATTTTAGTATTCTATTTGCCTGACTGAAAATTGTAACCCGAGTGTTAAATCTCAAAAAGCCCCACAAGTTACCCTTTCCAAGAAAACTAAAAATAGAGGCAAATTCAAGATACGTTCATTTCGAAATACATGGACACATTGCGTTTAAAAGACTGGAATTCGTAGGCAGATGAAATTGCAGTCTGAGAAACAGAGTTGACCTATTGCTTACGTGAAAGTCTGGGAGTATCGGTTAAATCTTGCAGTAGAGAGTTGAACAGAAAAGGGATGAGTGCGCAGCATGACGAGTGCTGCGCGTCCTCCGTAATGGAGGATGAATGGAAAAAATTAAGTTTAGAAGAACTTTGGTTGTTGAAAAAGCGGTATAAAAGAGAAAAAGATGTGCCGCGGCCAAACAAGAGTAGCTGAAGGGAGTCAGAAAGAGGAGGGGCGATGGTGAAACGAAAAGCCTTTGACTCCACCTTGGTTAGAGGAGCTGTAAGTGGGTAGCCGCCCCACACATGAGAGCTGCACTTCATGTTGTGCACATACGCATCTACGTCTGTCTGTCTATCTATCTATCTATCTATCTATCTGTATACATGTAGGTTTAAGGCAAACTTGCCATTTATAAGAATAATTGGTAAGGAGGATGCACCAGAGAGTCTCCTAATCCCACATGAAAACAACCAGTAGGACAGGCATAATGCTACTGACTCGTGGCCTTTGGACGTGACGTAATTTGTTCTCCCATAGATTGAAAACTCTCTCCCAATCTGAACAGACATATTCAGGTGGAACGTGATAGTCATCGCACAAGAAGAGTTTAGGTTTGATATGCAAAATAAATCGGTATGGAAGAGGTAAGCCCACGGGAGTCCGACCCGAAACGTGAGAGAGCATTAGTAGGTATGTGAGAGGGATAAGAACTGAGAGGACAGAACAACAAGAGAGAGAGAGAGAGAGAGAGAAGGGGGGTAGTTACAATTACTTACGTTCAATTTGAAGGAGGTACCATGGCCGAAAATACTGTGTGTTTTACTGGGGGTATGTTACTACTCGACTTGTAAGAGAAAAAAAGACTCTCCATTCACCTCTCTCACCCGGGCATGGGCACGGAAATGGAAGTGGACGTCACGTTTCTAGGAAATGTTATAAGCAAATATGACACATTCAGTCTGTCGCCAAATAAGTCCTATCAAAACTTTGTGCAACCTCGCTCTGAATTACTGTGTCGAGGAACTGTCAGCCACGTTTGTTGGTAGTTGATTCCGGGTATTGTAGAGCTTTTTGAAGTAGAAATTGCATAATGTATCATGGTGCTTTAAGCCAAACTTGCATCCATGGTTCCCCGCCGAGGTGCTTTTTAACTCACAGGAGTGCAATTAGTCTATGTTTTAAAGTTCATGAAGGATTTTGGAAACCTCTGTTAGCTGCCCATGCATTCTCCTAGCCTCTAAAGAAAAGCGGCCTGTGCTTGCGCCTTTTTTGGTAACCTGTGTCTGGTGGATGGGATGAGTTGTGTTGCACGAACCTTGTCGCTTGTAAGTCTCGCAGTATCCTTCTTCAGAGTCAGCCACCAGACCCGCACAGCATATTTCAAATGGGACTGTTGTCCGTCCAAGAATATTATACGAAGAGAGGACTGTCTCCTTGTTTCTCTGCCCAAATATCTATCTGTCTACCTACGTACCTACCTACCTACCTATCTGTATCTATCTACCTGTAGCCAGATGCCATAATCCTGTAAGGGGTGGCCGTTTGACTTTGAATTAGTTGTTTTATGGGGAGGGGCACAAATCATCCGCCAACCCACTTGTTGACACGTAGGGAACACGATGCGTTGGTCGAATGGTTACCATCCAGCGTTGTAAATGGTTTCCTGGCTTACAGGAGACCATCAGGCTTGCCACTCAACGTAAATAACCTGAAAAGGAACGAAGAGAAATAAAAAAGTGACAGGAAAGATGGAAGAAATGGAAAGAGAGGAGAGCGGACACAAAAAGAGCGATAATTAGAGTCAAAAGTAGGCAGCAGTACATCGAGTGGATGATGGTCGCCACCACCTACCACAAACTGCTTCTTTATATATCTTACAAGCCCTTGTGCTGTCTTATTTACTTATGTTCACTGTTTGGAAAATTTTATTGACTAGTGCACGTAAATCTTTCTTCAAGTCAGTATATTTGATTCCACTCCCAGACAAAGAGTGGTTCATTCTTATATTGGCTTAACTGGTGTGTATCGTGTTTCTCATGTTAGGCTTAAACAGCGTTTGTCACCACTCTCACCAGTCTCCTATTTTAATAAACTCCACAGGTAGTTATTGTCCCTTCCCAAATGATGAGATATTGCCGCCTTGAATTAGGGTGTCCACAAATTTATCAGTTCGACAAACGATGTCCACACCTATATCACTAATGGAGATTGTTGTAATAATGGACGGAGAAAGAGAGAGAGAGAGAGAGAGAGAGAGAGAGAGAGAGAGAGAGAGAGAGAGAGAGAGAGAGAGAGAGAATGGTAGGAAATGAGCGGGAAAAAAAGGTAGGACAAGGTTGATGGATGAGAGAGAAAATGCTTATACCATTTGCTGTGTATGTGTGTGCGTGTATGTGTGTGTGTATGTGCGTGTATGTGTGTGTGTGTGTATGTGTGTGTGAGAGAGAGAGAGAGAGAGAGAGAGAGAGAGAGAGAGAGAGAGAGAGAGAGAGAGAGATGATAGGAAACGAGCGAGAGAAAAAGGTAGGAACAGGTTGATGTATGAGAGAGAGAGAGAGAGAGAGAGTAAATTTTATGCATGTACCATTTGCTGTGTGTGTGTGTGTGTGTGTGTGTGTGTGTGTGTGTGTGTGTGTGTGTGTGTGTGTGTGTGTGTGTGTGTAAAACTCTTAGGAGCCAGAGCGCCGCGTTTCACTATCTCATGTCCTAGCGTTGTGTGAGACAGTTATGGTGGTAGTGTGGTGGTTTGTGAGGCAGTGGTGTGCCTTATGTCCCACTGAGATGGCCTCCTGCTTTTCGTCCTAATCTCTCTCTCTCTCTCTCTCTCTCTCTCTCTCTCTCTCTCTCTCTCTCTCTCTCTCTCTCTCTCTCTCTCTCTCTCTCTCTCTCTCTCATGGTTCCCCCTTCCAGTCTATGGTGCTTACGTCACTCCTTACTTTTCTTCATCTCCCTCTTAGTCTCTCTTGTCTCCTTGTATCTCTTCTCTTCTTTCCTCTCCTCCTTTCATTACTTCATTTCTCTCTCTCTTTCCTCACTTCACTTTACTTCACCTCATTTACCTTCATCGCACCTCATGTCATCTCACCTGACCTTCCTTCACCTCACCTCACCTTACATCACTTTACCTTACCTCACCTCACCTCGCTTTACCTCACCTCACCTCACCTCATCTCATCTCACCTCACCTCACCTCACCTCACCTCACCTCACTTCACTTAACTTCATCTCACCTCATCTCACCTCACCTCGCTTTACCTCACCTCACCTCATCTCATCTCACCTCACCTCACCTCACCTCACTTCACTTCACCTCACCTCATCTCACCTCACTTTACCTCACCTCACCTCATCTCATCTCACCTCACCTCACCTCACCTCACTTCACTTCACCTCACCTCATCTCACCTCACTTTACCTCACCTCACCTCACCTTCCCTCATCTCACCTCGCCTCGCCTCACCTCGCCTCACCTCACCTCGCCTCACCTTCTCACCTCACCTCACCTCATCTCACCTCACCTCACCTCACCTCACCTCACCTCACCTCACATCACATCACATCACATCACATCACTTCACCTCACCTCACCTCACCTTCCCTCATCTCACCTCGCCTCACCTCACTTCACCTCACCTCACCTCACCTCACCTCACCTCACCTTCCCTCATCTCACTTCACCTCACCTCACCTCACCTCACCTCACCTCACCTCACCTCACCTCACCTCACCTCACCTCACCAGCCCTGATGACTCTCTGACGGCTGCGATTTGATCTAATTGACGTGTAATTTGGCATCGGTTTGGATACTGGGAGGAGGAGGAGGGGGAAGAAGAAGAAGGAAGAGGAGGAGGTGGAGGAGAGGAGGAGGAGGAGGAGGAATAAGAAAGAAGAAGAAGAAGAAAGAGAAGAAGAGGAGGAGGAGGAAGAAGAAGAAGAAGAAGAAGAAGGAGGAGGAGGAGGAAGAAGAGGAAGGAGGAAGGAGGAGGAGCTATAAGGAAAGGGTGAAGAGAAAGGTAGAGGAGGATTGGAGGAAGGAAGAGAAGGAAATGATTCAGGAAAAGCGACAGGAGGAAGAGAAAAAGAAAATTAAGGAAGGAACAAGTGGAGGCGGAAGCAGGAGTGATTGATTTGTGCGAAAATGAGGATGATGAAGAGGGGAAGAAGGAAGAAGATGAAAGAAGACGAAGAAAATGGAAAATATACAATGAAGAAGGGGAAATGATTCATGGGACAGAGTGGAAGAGACCAAAAAGGAAAGCATCATTTATTGGGAAAAGTGAGGAATAAAAAAAAAAAAAAAAATAAGGGTAATATTTTTTGAAGTTGGAGAAAAAGTAAACTAAAAGTTGAAGAAGTTACACACACACACACACACACACACACACACACACACACACACACACACACACACACACACACACACACACATCCTCGTGTCACTTCTTAGGCGCAAATACCCACCGTCTATAATGGATACATCCTTTAGCCATATCAGTGATGCAGGTGTAATTTCATCAGCGGGAGTGTTTTTATGACGTCGTAGGTCTTGCAGATGAGTTACTGTGATCTACCTTTAACAAATTTCATATCAAACAGTTCCCCACCCAGGGTTCGACATCGTGTCCTTTCAATCAGCTAGTCTGCCACTTGAGATGATGTATGTGAAGGTAGAAGGATAAGAGCCTGGCGGACGGATTCGTGGTCGGGCAGAGAAACTTAAGAAGAGAAGAAAATGGTTACAGGACAGCCATGCCCTTTTCCCACACACACCCTGACGAAGACGAGGTAGCGAAGGATTAGATGATGGATGGGTGGATGAAGGAAGTGGGTAATGAAGAATTATTACCGAGGAGGGAGTAAGACGGAGATGAAAGTAATGCTATTGGAAAGGAAGGAGTTGGAAAAGGGAGATTACTGGAAAGATTAATAAAGAAGAGGAAGAAGAAAGGTTATCCAGAGGTAAGAAGGCAGTAAGTTAAAGAAGCGTTGTTTTTGAAATGTAAGAAAATATAAAAGACGAAGAAGAAGGACTGCTGGAAAGATGATTAGATAAAGACGAAGAAAAAAGCATCGGAAACGTCGCCAGAATTAAAGATGATAGGCTATTGGAAAGTAAGAAGAAAAAAGAAAGAAGAAAAACCAGGAAGTACTGTCATTAGAGGGAGAAGAAGAAAAAAGTTATCGAAAAGCTGAAAGGTCAGGGTTAAAGATGAGAAGTTATCGGAATGTAAGAGAGAGAGAGAAAAAAAAGTGGAATGATAAAACAAGGTAGAGAAAAAGGTATTGTATTGTAAAGGAGTTAAGATTAAAGAAGAGAGGTTATTAGGATATGAGAATAATAACTGAATACGAAGAGGACAAGGTAGAGAGAAAAAGAACAATAAGATTAAGAATTGGTGTAGGTAAGTAAAAAAAATAATGGAAATAAATAAGATGAAGAAGAGGGCAGTAAGAAAGTAAAAGAACTGTTGCCAAAGTAATTTTTATTTGACTGGAGAAGAAGATGGAGAAAAAGGAACGAGGAGGAAGAAAAGTTACTGTACGGAAGTGGAGGAGAAACTGTCATTGATAAGTAAGGAGAGAAAATTGAAACAGATCCCCGGAAAGAGAATAAGGGAAAGAATATTTGGGAGTGATGTTTGAAAGGTAAGAATAGAATAAACTAATATTATAGGAAATAGAATTCAGTGAAGAAACTGCAAAGTAAGACAGTAAACGTTTGAAGAAGAAATGAAAAAAGAATTAGAATAGGAGAAGAGTTGATTAGTACAAAATAAAAAAAAAAGTTGAAGGAGAAAAATATTGGAAAGAAAATACGAGGAAGAGGACGAGGAACATGTGCTATTGAAAAAAGGAAAAAAAAAAGCAGGGAAATATTAGATGAAGAGGAGGAAGAAGAAATGATAAGGAAGAGTTATTACCTGAAAGAATGATATGAAGAAGACCAAGAAGTGGTATTAAAGAGTGAGAAGATTAAGAACCCAAACAATAAGAATGATTGACGTGAAGGGGGAAGGATGAGAGAGAGAGAGAGAGAGAGAGAGAGAGAGAGAGAGATGGTATTAGCGAGTGAGAGGAATAGGAACCCAAACAGGAAGATTGATTGATGTGGAGGGGGAAGGATGAGAGAAAGAGAGAGAGAAAGTGAGTGAGTGAGAGAGAGAGAAATGCCCCAGATCTCTACAGACAGAAGGAAGGCAAAATAGTCTGTCTTCCTAAATTTGGTTGGGATTTTCGTCCCTATTGAGGCATCTTTCTAGTAACATAGGCCCATATTCTCGTAGGTCAAAGCACCTCCCTAATACGTCTTCCTGAGCGATTTATTTTGTCTATTCTTAGTATCCTCCTGTGTGTCATTAATTTACTCTAATACCTCCTTACTCAGCATGAGTAACATACAAACTGATATTTACTACCCGTATCCAAAAATAAATCGCTAAGGAAGAGGTGCTAGAGAGCTTCCCTAACCGACGGGAATACCTAAGTGATATAATAAAACACACACTCTCTCCATATGACTTCTTTATAACTAGCATCATATTCTGGTATTACGGATTCTTTATAACTAGCATCATATTCCGGTATTAATCTGGTGTTACAATTCACCGTTCGAGATGGAGAGACGTCAGATTTTGGCCAGGTTGTAGTGGACAGAGTATAGTAAGGGTTTGCAGTAATGAAAGAAAATTTGTCTGTATGCGAGATGTGTATTTTTTTCTCTCTTTGTGCCTCATTATATCTAGAGTATCTGTGTGTGTGTGTGTGTGTGTGTGCTTATTTTTTTAATAGTCTGTCTATCCATCTGCTTTTATCTTTATTTGTCCGTCGATTTATTTGTGTCTGTGGCAGGTTATGTAACTGTTTACTTCTGTCTGTCTGTTTGTGTCAGTCTTTCTACATACAGTATATGTTTGTCTTTTTTTACGCAGATGAAATAAGGAAGGAAAAACAAATTACAGAAAACAAGTGTGTGCCCCAGACTACAGGTGTCCTCCACTTTTTAACAAAAAATCTGTAACTGCTGTGAGTTCAAGTTTGGGGGGCGGGGGAATTAATCAGGGGAAGCGAATTCCAAAGAGAATTGGTTCAGAAAATAAAGGGATTCTGATAGGCAAAAGTTTTGCAATACGGCAGTGTGATAGTCCGGTCATAAGCGCTACCAGATGGCCATGTAGCACTAGGGAATGATGGAAGAGTGGCACAACAGACATAAGTTTATCTGAGCATTTGCCATAAAAGTATCTTCTTCTTCTTCTTCTTCTTCTTCTTTTTTTTTTTTTTTTTTTTTTTTTTTTTTTTTTTTAAAGAACGGAGGAAGGAAAAACAAATGGGTAAAAAAAAAAATAATCCATAAACCAGATTACTGGTGTCCTCTGTTCATAAAATATCTGTAACAGTTAGACTTGAACAGTTGTGGGTTGAAATTTGGAGGAAAACAACTCTGGGGAAGCGAGTTCCAGAGAGATGCAGTTCGGGGAATGAAAGAATTCTGACAGGCAGAAGTTCTGCAATATGGTGAGTGACATTCCAGTCATGAGCGCTACCAGATGCCCGTGTAGCACGAGGGAAGGCATGGAGAGGTGGCACCATGGACGCAACTTCGTCTGAGCATTTGCCAAAAAAATATCTGTAAAATAATGCAAGGGAGGCAACATTCCTTCTTACTTGCAGGGGAGGTAGTTTATATGTAATGGCAGGGTTGTTAATCATTCTAACAGCTTTATTCTGAATTTTGTTTAGTTGTCTTAATGCAACCTCTCCACAACCATTCCACAAGGGTGAGCAATATTCAAGCTGAGAGCGCACATGACTCTTATAAATTATAGTTAACTGCTCATCGGCGAAGAAGTTACGGACTCTGTACAATAATCCAAGTTTCTTTGAGGCGGTTTTAGCAAGTGATCTGACATGAGAAGTCCAGCTGAGGGCACTGTTAAGTGAGACACCAAGAATTTCAATACTTTTGGAGATGGGAATATTAGTAGCGCTGAAGGTAATGTACGAATCTGGCAATATCTGTCTATTAGTATACTGTATATATTTAGTTTTACTAGCATTAAAAGAGACAAGGTTGTTTTGTCCCCATGCACTGATTGTAGATAGATCTTGATTTATGGAGATGGCTGTACTGAGTTGAGAGGTAAAGATATTAGACTTTGTGAATGGATGTCTGAGTGTGAATGAACTCTGTAGTGTTGAGTCATCTGCATGTGAGTGAATGGGATTGTGAGTGACAGATAAGAGATCATTAATATGAACCAGAAATAGGGTTGGCGCCAGAACTGATCCCTGCGGCACGCCGGCGTTAATTGAGTGGAAATTCGAATATACATCATCTACTTTTACTCTTATTTTCTTGTCACTAAGATAAGAAGAAATCAGAGGAACAAAAGACGTTAGTCCATAGCAAGGGAGTTTGGACAGCAGGGAACGGTGCCATACTCTGTCGAAAACTTTAGAGATATCAAGAGCTACTGCATGAGTTTCTCCAAAAAGATCAATTGATTGATGGATGGTATGAGTTAAGAGATTGAGTATGTCAATGGTGGATCTTTCGTGGCAAAAACCGTATTGTCTATCACTAATTAAGTTGTTGGATTCAAGATGTTTAACAATATACTTATTAATTAAAGTTTCAAATACCTTACCAAGAGAAGATGTGACAGCTATTGGTCTGTAATTGGAGGGGTCAGACGAACTTCCTTTCTTCGGAACTGGGTGGATATTGGCTTCTTTCCATGAATTTGGGAATAAAGAAGTACATATGCATAGTCTGAATAATTTAGCTAGGACAGAGGCAAGTTCAGGGGAACACTTTTTCAAAACAATTGGCATAATTCCATCTGGGCCTGGAGCTTTGTTGGTAGGTAAATTGTCTAGGATGGATTTTACGTATCTTGTCTGTATTTTAAGTGGGGCAACTTCTGGAGAATCAAGTTCCAGTACTGAGACATTCTGGCTGGTATCATCTATAGTAGAGTTTCTGGCAAAGGTACTAGCAAAGATATCTGCTTTCCCACGTGGGTCATTTGTAATATTGCCATCTGAAGATTTTAGTGGGGAAATGGAAGATGACTTGTTAAAGTTATTATTGAAAGAATTAAGAGTTGACCAGAATATTCTATTGTCATTTGGGTTGTTAAGTAGTTTTGATGCTTGCTTTTGAAGAAAGTTTGATTTAGATAGATTTAATACAGCTTTTGCATGATTTCTAGCAATTTTAAATTGGGAGAGTGATCTACTGTAAGATAATGCAAGTGAGGCAGCATTCATGTTTCCTTTTATGGGAGGTACTTCATTTGTAATTCCTGGGTTAATAATTATTCATTTAGATTTTGTCCAATTGTTTTAGTGCAGGCTCTCCGCGTCCATTCCACAAGGGTGAGCACTATTCGAGCTAAGAGCGCACAGGACACTTGTAATTTATAGCTAACTGCACGTCAGGGAAGAAGTGACGGACTGTACAGCAATTCAAGTTTCTTTGAGGCGGTTTTAGCAAGTGATTTAACGTGAGAGGTCCAACTGAGGATATTGTTAAGCAAATAGTGCTGTTAGAATAGCATTGAAGGAAATGTAGGAATCAGCCAATATCTGTCTAATAGTAAACTGGATATTTTTAATTTTCCTAGCATTAAATGAGAAAATTACTTTGTCTCTGTTCAATGATCTTAGATAAGTCTTGATTCGAGGACACTGCTGTGCTGAGTTGGGAGTTAAAGCTATCAGACATTGTGAATGGATGGTTAAGAGTAAAGAAATGTGAAACGTTGATTCATCTGCATATGAGTGAATGGGATTATGGGTGACAGACAAGAAATCATTAATATGAATGAGGAACAGGATTGGAGCCAAAACTGATCCGTGTGGCACACCTGCATTAATTGAGTGGAAATTGGAATACACCTATCTACCTTTACTCTTATCTTTCTGTTTGTACTTCCTTAATTCACTCCTGGTTGGGAAGACTGTGGTACACTGTATAGTTTCAGCTAACACCAGACGATTTGGTTCAGCTTAGTGAACATTGGGGCCGGAGGTTGTTAATACTGCACCATTTACACTTATGGTCGTAAGCCAAGGGTTGTAGTCCAGCTAACGCCACTCAGTTTTATTCGCATAGTGGGTCATAGGAACCACAGGGTGTTAGTAATGCCTCTTTTAATCCTGCATGGTTGGGACAACTCATATTTTCATCCAGGTAGCGTTGCTCAGTTGTATTGAGCTATAAGTGAATTGCAAATATCTACTGTATGTGTGTGTGTGTGTGTGTGTGTGTTAGAGACACCTTCACATGTCACCATTTTTAACATCTAGTCTGCCTCATTCGTAACTGGTGTGGTGGTGGTAGTACCGTTTTTTGTTTTTTCTCAGGTGTGGGTATTGTGTAATACCTTTTAAGGCAAAACGAAATTCAGTTCCAAACACTTTTCCCCATCCCTGCCTGAGATAGACCTCGCATGTTTTCAAATGTCCGGCCAAGAGTGGGATCACTTGCCCACCAGCTGTCCTCCTTCATGCTGTCTCCCGTTCCCTGTCCACCTTTCTATCTTCCTGCCGACATACCTCCCTCCTTGCCCCATCTCTCTCTCTCTCTCTCTCTCTCTCTCTCTCTCTCTCTCAATCCTCCCATTCCCTTAACACTCTTGTCTGTGCCTCTCTACTCCCTGCCCATGCTTCTTCCCTCCCTGTCTGCTTATCCTTTGCCTGCCTCTCTACCACCCTGCCTGCCTCTCTACCGCCCTGTCTGCCTCTCTACCACCCTGCCTGGCACTCTACCACCCTGCCTTCCTCTCTGTCATCCTTTCTGCCTCTCCATCACCCTGCCTGATTCTCTATCACCTTACCTGCCTCACTGTCACCCTGTCTGCCTCCCCGCCACCCTGCCTGCCTCTCTAACACCCTGCCTACCTTTTTAGTCCCCCTGCCTTAATCTCCCTGCATGCCTTACCCTGCCTTCTTCACTCTCCCTGCTCACCTTACCTGCCTCACTGTCACCCTGTCTGCCTTCCCGCCACCCTGCCTGCCTCTCTAACACCCTGCCTACCTTTTTAGTCCCCCTGCCTTAATCTCCCTGCATGCCTTACCCTGCCTTCTTCACTCTCCCTGCTCACCCTCTGACTGCTTCACCCTACCCCCTCCACCTTGCCCACCCCACCCTGCCTGCCTCACCTTTCCTACCTCCCCTGCCAGTTTCGCCCTGCCTGCCTAATGTTCCTACCTCACCCGTTCTGTCTCACTGTGCCTACCTCCCTTGCCTGCCTCGACCTGCCTGACCCCGGTATGACTGCAGGTGAGGCAGGATAATTAGGACGACAGCCTCTCTGATTGCTGCTCCCCTCACCCCCCCCTCTCTCTCTCTCTCTCTCTCTCTCTCTCTCTCTCTCCCGTCACATTCACGGGTAGGGTTGTGTTTATTAATCTGTTATTTTTCTGCCTGTCTACCTGTGTGTCTGTCGGCAGGATATTGGAAAAAAAAAAATATAGAATGAAATTGCTAGAAATTTGGAATAGTGATTGAAGAGCAACGGAGGGAAAAGTGATCAACTTTTGGCCGAAAAAGATCCTAACTCATAAGTCAAGAGGAAGACCACTGCAATAGTGTTGATCCGATTTAAACCAAACTTGGTGGAAGGGTGGAGAGTCAGGAAGGAATGAAGTGAGTCAGTTGAGAGGTATTTGAGAGAGGGGGATGTGAGCTGGGAGCAGGGCAGGGAAATGGCGGGGGACAGGGCGACATGGAGGTGATTTGTTTGTGGCCACCCCTTACGAGATTAAGGCGTCTGGCAATAGATAGATAGCTTGAGTCAGATCAGAGAACAAGGCCAAATATTTGATTTTTGAACTTATATGATTTACATTCAGTCGAGATCAGACCAAGGCCCGTATTCCCGTCCGGTATGAAAGCTCCCTAACACCTCTTCCTTGGAATTTATTTTTGGATATGGGTACGTTATTTATGCAGAATATGACGATATTTGAAGGATTTATATATATAACAAGAGGGCAGTAAGGTGTAGTAAACAAACTAAATCGCTCAGGAACAGGCGCTAGGGATCTTTCTCAACCGACGAGAATATCAGTCTTGGTCGTAGTGTTTAAGGTCAGCTAATGATGAAGTGATTATTTTGAGATTAAGTTGTCAGAGGTCAGGGTCTCAGGACAAGGTCAACTTAAACACCTGTAAACCTATTTGGACCAGACTTGGTGGACGGAATGGGGCAGGAAAGAGCGAAATAAATCGAGTTAAAAAAAAAAGTCGATCGAAGGTCAAGTCACAGGGTAGGGATCAGAGGCTCGACCCAGACTGTAGGGCGCGGGTATTGTATTTTTTTCTCGCTACGGTTTTCCTGGTAGCTTGCCCTCCCTTACGATTCCTTCATTGCTTGTCTCCCAGCCTCTTCATTTTTCATCATTACCCTTATTAACTATTTCCTCCTCCTCCTCCTTCTTCTTCTTCTTCTTCTTCCTCCTCCTCCTCCTCCTCCTCCTCCTCCTCCTCCTCCTCCTCCTCCTCCCTTTTTTTTTTTTTATATTTCTTCTTCCACTGACATTAATTCTCTCACAAGATTAACAGTTGTGTACTCACGAAGGCCACTGCACCTACCAATTACACGCACATGGACGTAGATTATGTATACACAGGTGCACTGAAACAGACACAGATACAATTAAGCCCACACAAACATATATTTGCATACCCTAATGAATTGCATACGGAGATACGCCAGTGCTTAGGCTTGTGGTGCTAGAAAAGTGTGTGCGTGTGTGTGTGTGTGTGTGTGTGTGTGTGTGTGTGTGTGTGTGTGTGTGTGTGTGTGAAGTGCTGTAGTATAAAGTGTATATTTAGTAGTAGTAGTAGTTGTTGTGTGTGTGTGTGTGTGTGTGTGTGTGAAGTTCGATGTGGTTGTGCAATGTGGCTGTGTGGAGTGTGATGGTGTGGGATTTGATGTAAGGAGGTGAGTGTGGATGTGGAAATAGTGTGAGGTGTGGCGGTGATAAGTGTGATTTGGGATTGAGATATGCTAGTGTTAGGTATGGTAGTGACAATGTGTGGTGTGGCAGCGTGAAGTGTTGTGTGTGGTGTGGAGTAAGGTGTGGCAGTGTGAGGTGTGACTGAAGATACGAATGTTGCAGTATTAGATGTTTAAGTGTGAGATATGTGTGTGGTGTAGTAGTGTCAGATGTGAACGATTCAGTGTGTTAGTGTGAAGGTGTTAGGTGTGATTGTGGTGTGGCAGTGTGAGGTGTGACTGAAGATACGAATGTTGCAGTATTAGATGTTTCAGTGTGAGATATGTGTGTGGTGTAGGAGTGTCAGATGTGAACGATTCAGTGTGTTAGAGTGGAGATGTTAGGTGTGATTGTGGTGTGGCAGTGTGAGGTGTGGCTTACAGTAGGTGAGTGTGTTTGTACGAGTGTGGTAGTCACGTAATGTTTTCTACTGGACTGTGATTTTCCTTACTTCCTATAGTGGCCCTGTATGTTGATGAAAATTGGTTTGTGTGAATATTGATGTGTTTTTCTTTTAATTAATATCAGTTTTCTTTTTCCAGGTACGTTTGTGGGGATCTGAATTCTACTGGAAGAGAAACAGTAAGTGGAAGTTGATAGTAGGGTAAATTTAATCTCTTCACTCTGATGGTGTATTTTTCTTTTTAATTTTCTTCCTACTACCTTCAGATAATTTTGCTCCGGGAGAGAACTAAAGTTGTGGAGGTGTTAGTGAAGGCTGTTTGTCTCCACATCACGACAGACAATCTCTTCCAGGTAGCAAGATCAAAACATAACTTGTCGGAATGAAGTGGCTGAGGTAGATGCCAGACTGAGCTAGATTTAATTCAGTGCAGTTTTAAAGCAGCAATAACATCGTAAAAGAGAGGATGTGTGAGTAACTAGGGTAGCAGAAAGGTAACCCAGGTAATTAGAGACAGGTAGAGGTAACGAGGTATCAAGTGGAAGAGTGAAATGGTGAAAATTGGAAAAGACATTTATTTTGCCGTAGGTGAACTGGCTGCTGGCATATATACCCTGAGATGACGGCAGTGAGTGAGGCGGATGGAGCTAATTTTAAGTAAAGAGGGTGACACGATCTGAGCGACGAGATGATTACAAAGGGAAGTCTTATTGTCTTCTTGTGTTGATCTCTCTCTCTCTCTCTCTCTCTCTCTCTCTCTCTCTCTCTCTCTCTCTCTCTCTCTCTCTCGTGTTTTATGTATAATACTTTGCGACTGAATGTCCTCCCTGACGTCAAGCAGTGGCCTTCGTGTGGAATCGAACGCTTGCTGTTCTCCCTAACACATTTTCCTTGGCGATTTATTTCTGTATATGGCTGGTCAGTATCCACTTGTACGTTATTTATGCAGAGTATGGCCACATTGGAAGGATTTATATAACGCAGAATAGGACAGTAAGGAGTAGGGAAAATAAATGGATTAGGAAAAGATGTTAGGGACGAGAGTACGATCTTTAGTCATAGGGGTTACTCTTCACGTCTCATGAATAGTAAACAGTTGTGTGCCGAGCTTTCAAGGTGTGTGTGTGTGTGTGTGTGTGTGTGTGTGTTTGTAATATAAGAATAGTGATCAGTTATGTGTGTCGAGCTTTCATGATTTGTGTGTGTGTGTGTGTGTGTGTGTGTGTGTGGTGTGTGTGTAACTGAAAATACCCAGATTACGAAGCTGACCTAGTAGTGGTGGTTAGATTGTGGGCAGTTGTGATTGACCTGGTATCTTGAATGCTCAGAGGCTGTGTTGATGAGGGTGGATGCAGTGAGTGACTTTTGGTCTATGTTTTTTTAAGTGATCTGCTGTCACGCATCATCAGTTTCTCTCTCTCTCTCTCTCTCTCTTCCTTCCATCCTTTCCCTCTTTTCTGTTCTCTTTTCTCCTTCCCATTCCTTCCCTTTCCTTCTCCCTCTTCTCTACAACCTTCTTTTCTCCTCTCCCTCTCCTCCTCCTCCTTTTCCTCTCCCGTTTCTATCCTCTCTTTTTCTTTCATTTCCTTTTCTGTTTCCCACCTCCCTCTCCTCTCCCTCTCTCCTTCCCTCCCCTCTCCTCTCCTCCCTTTCCCTCTCCTCCCCTCCCGTCCCCCTTCTCTTGTTCCTTCATTAGTGTCACTCACCACTCAGCTTGTTAACATCCTCCCTCCCCCTGTTCTTTCCTCCCTCCCCTCCCCTCTCAGCATCTACATATCCCACTACACCAGCAGCTTTTCATTTTACCCTTTACCCTCTTCCCTGGCGGTGATGTGTGTGTGTGTGTGTGTGTGTGTGTGTGTGTGTGTGTGTGTGTGTGTGTGTGTGTGTGTGTGTGTGGTGGCACTGTGCATCCTGGATGGAGCAGCTGCAGCATCCACCCAAGAGCCAAACCTTCCTATGGGCGCATTTCATTTGGCCGAAATATTCGATTTGTTACTCTGTCATTTGCGCGCCAGTTTACCATGTCATTTGGGCGGCTACATATCAGCAATTCTGTGAAATAGTAACCGTCATTTAGGCGAAATCAGAATAAGGCAAGAACGGCATAAGTGCTGTAGATCAGTTTGTAATGGCTGGCTGATAATTAAGAGTAGTTTGACTGAGTAGGTGGGAGCCGTAGGGGGCGAACACACGGGCGAAAGGAATAAACGAGGCAGAGGGTTTATCAGTGTTTGAGCCTGAGCCCTGATTTTCAATGAGACATTTCATTTTTTCCCGTTCGTTCGTGCATCCGCCCCCTTACAGCGAACCGTTCATTAACTTCATTCCTCCGTCAGCCACGTTACCAGAATCATGGAAGGCACGATCTCAGAAACCAACAGAAAAAAAAAAAAAGTTTATTATTCGCTGGGTTCTCGTTTCGGGTTGATTCGATACTGAAAGATACTGATATTGCATGGAGGTGTACAGGCAACAAAACCAGATGTAAAGACCGAATTTTCTGGTACGAAATTATGAGTTCATTATGTGCTTTTCATTTTTCTTTCCACAGTGGATCTGGTTCTGCTTTACTGATGTGACGTGTCATAGTTTGGCCAGACTACACACGCTCTCCACTCACATCTTTTAATGACACAGTGGATCTGATTATGCTTTACTGATATGGCGAGTCAGAGTTTGTGTAGACTACGAGTACATATGTTCTCCACTTCTTTTAATGCCAAAAAATAAAATGTCTATAGATCATACTATCTATCTATCTATTGCCAGACGCCTCAATCCCGTTTGGGGTGGCCACAAACAAATCGCCTCCAAGTCGCCCTGTCCCCCGCCGTTTCACTGCCCTGCTCCCAACTCACACCCCCCCCTCTCTCATATACCTCTCCACCCCATCCCTCCATCTCATCCTCGGCCTCCCCCTCCCTCTTGCCCCCTCCACCTCACTCACATACACTCTCTTCGTCAGTCTTTCACCCTCCATCCTCTCCACATGGCCAAACCACCTCAGTGTGTTTCTCATAACGCTTCCTATCACATCCACATCCACACCACAACGCTCCTTTATATCTTCATTCGTCAGCCTGTCTCTCCATGTGACTCCACAGGCTCCTCTTAAATAACTCATTTCCATTGCTCTCACTCTTGACTTGTGTCCTTCCAACAATGTCCAAGCTTCACTTCCGTACGTTAGAGTTGGTATCACAATACTGTCATGTAGTAACTTTTTCACTTCCATGCTCACTTCCCTGTTTCTTATCACTGCTTTCAAAGAACCAGCAACCTTTCTTCCCTGCTGTACCCTTTCAAGCACTTCACCCTCCAAACCTCCATCCTTACTCATCACACTACCCAAGTACTTAAACGTACTCACATTTTCCAATTCCTCACCATCCAACCTCGCTGTACATTCACTGACTTCACCTCTCTCAAAGACCATCACTTTACTTTTCCCTACAGTCACCTTTAGATTCCGTTTGTTACACACTCTCCCAAACTCATCCACCAAGCCTTGCAGCTCCCCTTCGTCTTCACTCAACAACACAGTATCATCTGCAAACAACAGTACAGGGAGTTTCCAAACACTATCCTCTCTCACCAGGGCCACTCCAACATCCACTACCCTACCTTGTACCTCTTTTACTACCCCATCCATGTACAGATTGAACAACCATGGAGACATGACACATCCCTGTTTCAAACCAACTTTCAAAGAGAAAAATTCACTTAGTTCACCATCCACACGCACTGCGGCCTTCGCACCATCGTACATACTCTTCACAGCATTCAACAACTTCCCATCTACTCCATATATTCTTAACACTTTCCACAATCCTTGTCTATCCACCCTGTCATATGCTTTCTCCAAATCCATGAAAGCCGCATACAACTTCTTTCCCTTCTCTAGAAACTTTTCCACTAAAGATCTAAGAATGAATATCTGATCTACAATAACCTCTTCCCCTTCCTAAAGCCTCCCTGTTCTTCTCCAACTAATTTCTCTGTTCTTTCTCTAACTCTGTCTATAAGTATCCTACCATACACTTTTCCTATTATACTAAGAAGACAAATACCCCTATGATTACCACACACTTCTTTTTCCCCTTTTCCTTTGTACAAGGGAATAATTATACCTGACTTCCAATCCTCCGGGACTCTACCTTCCTCCCAGGCCAATCTGCACATCTTCCACATCCATTCTACTACTATCTCTCCCCCATGCTTCAGCATTTCACCACACACTCCATCAATTCCTGGTGCTTTCCCCGTTTTAACTTTCTTCATTGCTTCCACAACTTCTATCCTACTGATTTCTTCCTGTCTTCTCACCTCCCTCCTTCTCCCAGCCATTCCCCAGCCACTTATACTCGCATTACTTCCATCCTCTACGTTCAACAATTCCTTAAAGTGTTCTCTCCATCTGTTCACTTTTTCTCCCTTCTCCACTAGTAATCTACCACTTTTATCTTTCACTCCCCTGCTAACTTCACTTCCACCCTGTCTTACTCTTTTCACTTCTCTCCAGAACATTTTCTTGCAGTCTCTCCACTTTACACTCAAATTCCTTCCAAATTCCTCATCCACTCTCTTCTTACTCTCTCTTACTAATCTTTTCACCTCTCTCTTTCTTTCTACATATAACTCTCTCTTCCGCCTCTCAACTTCTTCCACACCCCTATTTCTCATCCATTCATTGTATGCTTTCTTCTTTTGTGCCACAGCCTGTCTCACCTCTTCAGTCCACCACGCTGTTCCTTGCACCCCCCTCCGTCTTCTCTTCCTTCCACACACCACATCACATGCTGCACATATTTCTTCTGTACATATCTTACACACACCTTCCACGTCTCCCATCTGCTCCAATTCATATTTGCCCAATCGTTCCTCCACTTCTCTCTTATACTCTGCCTTTTTCTCATCCTCTTGTAACCTTTCCACTCTCCTTGCAACTACTCCTTCCTCTCGTCTTTCCCTTCTTCTATTCCTCCATCTTACTTGCATTCTAATTCTGGCCACCACCAAGTAGTGGTCAGAAAGTCCACTCCCCCAACCTCTATACACTCTTGCATCCTTTAGACATCTTCGCATCCTTTCATCCACACACACATAGTCAATCATTGCCTTCCTTTCATTCAGTTCACCACCCACCCTTCTCATCACTCGCCATGTATACCTGTGGATCATTTTATGCCTGAAGAGGGTATTGGCTATCACCAACCCCCTCCCAGCACAAATGTCCACTAACGCACTCCCATTCTCATCTATCTCAGCAGGCACACCCCACTCACCAACTATTCCATCCACCTTCACATTCCCAACTTTACCATTCATATCACCAATCAAAAACACTCTCTCATTCCTTCCAAACTTTTCCATGCACACTTCCACATTTGTCCAGAACTCTTCTCTCACTCTTCTAGCACGATCTTGCGTTGGCGCATGAACACACACAATCGCCAACATTTGTATTCCAACTTTCAACTTTACCCACACAATCCTTGACCCAACTGATCCATACTGTCATATGCTCCTCTTCCATCTTTTACTCACAACTATACATACTCCTTCCTTTGCCCTCTCATTCTCACCTACTCCTGCACATATACCCCATCCATACTCCCATTCTCTCACACATTCTCCTCTCCATTTTGTTTCAGTTATTCCACATACATCCACTTTCGCACCCTCAAGCACCTGGACAATCTCTCTCTCTTTCACCTCATCATTCGCTCCTCTTACATTCCATGTACTCATTACCAAGTCCTTTGTCCGGTCCTGGGTCGTCATCGGTTGGTCAGTCCTTGTCCGAGGCTTCTTGTTTGTTTTTTTAGTTAGTTGTTTTCCGGGGAGGGGCACTAACCCTCCGCCAACCTTTTTAGTCGCCTTTTACGACAAGCAGGGATACTGGGGGAGTATTCTTGAAAACCCCCCTACCCCCGTCCCGTGGCTTGTCATGACTAATGTGATTACAGGTATTTAAGACTGACAGGGAGCCGGTATGATTTTCGCACAAGTGAAGTGTCGAGCATGTCAAAATGGAGCTCAATTTGTCGCCCAAATGATTTTTTTTTTTTTTTTTCCGCCCAACTGAAGTGCGTATTCGCCCAAGTGAAATCCAGCCCTTCTTTTATATATCCCTACACCTCGCCGTGGGGAAGGACCTTGGTTCGCCCCTTAGTGTACCACAAGAGAGTGCCGGATCCCTACACGGTATATATAATGCACTGTACCTGTAGGACGGCCTCACAGAAGCAGTTGCTTACCTGTGGTCGACTGGTTTGCTCGGCCAGACATGGGTTAAGGAACACCACCAACAGCTCCCTTCCCTTTCTTTAAATGCTGCTTTTTTATTTTTTATTTTTTATTTTTTTAGTCCACTCCCAAATTTCCTTACATCGCCTTTCCACCCCTCTCTCTCTCTCTCTCTCTCTCTCTCTCTCTCTCTCTCTCTCTCTCAGTTTCGTGGGAACATTTTGGAACGTTGAGTGTGTTTGATGGTAACGAAGTTCAAGTTCACTTCGCCAGTTGTTTGTTTTCTCTCCTATTTTACGAGGAGCCGAATATTTGGAGATTTAATGGCGATGAGAGAATGTTGAGCCTTTGTATTCTTCCTCCCCTTCCCCTTACACACACACACACACACACACACACACACACACACACACACACACACACACACACACACACACACACACACACACACACAGCAGTCCTCTATAGCATCGCAGAGAGGAATTAGAATTTACGAGGAAATATGAAACGAAAGGAAAGAGGACAGGGGAGAGAATATGTAGCATGGCAGGTGGGAAATGAAATGAAGTGAGATCAGACGAGAATGAAAATGAATTCAGGCCAAGCAGTGCAAGGAAGAATGTGTTGGAGAGAAGACGAGAGTAAAGAGAATAATACAGAGCAGAATGATTGCGAAGGAGGACAAGAAAAGATAATGCATGCTAAAGAAAGGAGGGTAAAGAAAATGCTTGCTGAAGGGAGGTGAGTCAAAAGGGAAAATTGGGGGAAGAGAAGTGAAGAGGTTAAAGGAAATGAGCCAAACATGAGATTATGGAACAAGGGAAAAGAAATTGTAACCAGCACAGAACTTTTTTTTTCTTTCTTTCTTTTCTTTTTTACGTGTCCGACTCGGCAAAGGCTTCAGGGCCTATTCCCAAGTCCCAGTAGTCCTCCTTGGGGCCCAGTAGTCCTACACCTCCACATGTCACCACTTCGGCGCTAACACCCACCTTCCATATTGAATACATGCTAGGGCTGTCTCACAGGGCTGGTGTGCTGGCATTGGCGGGGGTACCTTTATGACATGTCGGCGGGTCTTCTGGTAGATCAGTAAAGTTTACTTTTTCAAGAAATTCAAATCCTTTAACTGTTCCCTGCCCCAGCCAGGATTTGAACCTGGGTCCATGAGGACTGCAGGCCGCCTGTCTACCGATTCTGCCACCGAAGATAAAGAGTACAGAAAGAAAGTGCAGAGAAAAGAGAATAAGAAAACAGAAGAAAGGGCTTGAAAGAGTAAGAGGAGAAAACTAAACTGTAGCTTATAATAATAGTGGATGTGGGGAAAATAGTAAAGAATAAACTACTAAAGAAAATTTACACTTCAAACCAAGGATTTTTCTTTTTCTCATATGTGCTGGCCTGTCCGTTGTAGTATTTACTAAGCCTCGGAGAGATGTTTTATAGTGAGCTCTTATTAGAGCTTGGTTTTAATCACGTAATTTTTAGAGCTCCTTGCTTATTTTAAAAAAAATTGTAATAATAATGTAAAAGTTCGTTTGTGAAAGAATAATAATTTCATTCGGATGATGTGTTGGTTTAGTTTATTCATTCTACTTCCACACGTTTTTAGTGAGCTTTAGAGAGCTACCTGTTTCTGAAAAGCATAATGAAGGCTGTGTGTAACCCTGACAGTTCGAAATTTGTCATAAGTTTACTGATAGCCAGGCGATAGCAAGAAGGCATACTCGATTGAAGGTGTTAAATATATAACGGGAGACTGTTGATATAAAAAATTGAGAAGGAGCTATAGAAGAGGGAGGGAGGTAGAGGAGGAAAACCATGCTAGAACAGCGAGGTTGTTTGGTGTCAGCTCGTCAGGGAACGGGCACATTTCAAAACAGGAGAGTCGGACTAAAACTATTTTTTTTTTTACCCTCTGACTCACATGAATGGATTATCGGGCGACGCTTGGCAGTTCCCCAGCTCGCAGGACAATGTTCCTGAACGCCAATCACTGGATCAAAAAGGGCTTAAAAGGGTCCACCAAAGGCCATCAAATAAGGGTGCCCCTGGGGATCATGTGGAGGCACTGAAGGCGCTGCAAAAGGCTTTCAAAAAACGAGGGTCGCATAGGAGAGTAGAAATCCAGCGGTACAATGACATGGGCTGGTGTTTCTTGCCGGGCGACGCCTGATTGACATACAAGCTAATCAGTCACTGAGGCATTCTGCGACAAAGGCGTTTCTAGACTGGCTCCGTACAAGGGCCTGGCAGAAAATCCGAACTGTCTTTGGCTTAGAGATTTCGAAATGTCTTTTCCTCAGTTATTTCTTTTGTGTATTACATCTTAATATCCTCGTGTATGTTACCGATTCAGACTATGTTATTATTAAGAAGGTAATTATTACATACAAAAGAATATCAAGATGTAAGATATAAAGTAAGAAGGAGCACTCACTGAGTGCAACACCTGCACCCAACAGTAGGTTTAAGGGCCGAATATTTGACATTGCCTTGTAGTGATTACCAACACCGGTTATTCTCAAAATCGAATTACATTGTCCAAGGTCAACCTTCAGTTCTTCCACAAAGTTAAATCCAAATCGAATAAAAACTTTGAGGTACAGATGCGAACCTTGGAACAGTGCCTATGACCTTTGACCTTTGATTTCGCACAGTGGAATCACCTCATCCCTATCTTACCCTCAACCGTTCCACCAAGTTTTATCCGAATTATCAAAGCTGTTTAAGTTGAACTATATCTTGTGACCTGGACCTTTAGATTTTTGCAATAAAAACAAAAGGTCATTCCCTTGGCTGACCCACAGTCCCGGAAATCGAATGAAAACTGCATGGCTTAGTTTGTTCACAAGCTAACGGACACACACCCAGCACTCACAAACTCTCACCTCTCTTCCAGCGTGCGTGGGTGTAATAAATCGGTAGGGAGTATGCGCTACAAAGTCTCCCATGCTAACGAGACTAGACTATGGTACAACATTATTATTTTTTCGGCAGCAACTCACTTTCTGAAAATGAGGCAGTCGCGGTCTCCCATGACGTCACACGGCTACATTTTCCCGGCGATATATCGAGGTAATTACAGGTGATGGCAAAATACTTTATCGGTAATATAACCTGTTTACCTTAAATTTTACTCTACTATCATGTCAGGCCAAAAAAATATATAAAATCAGTCACCTGGTACTACATCATAATTTCGTGGCTGTTTATACTGTACGTTCATATAACTTTGAAAATATGTGAAGATAGTTTTTTTTTATGCTTTCACTTTACATATGTATAACACACACACACACACACACACACACACACACACACACACACACACACACACACACACACACACACACACACACACACACACACACACACACACACACACACACACACATGTCCTCCCTCTACCTATAAAATAACCGTTGTAAATTAGCCAGAATCGAAATCCATATCATGTCAGACCATCCAGACATTTAAGACATAAAATACAGGAGGACGTAGGCAGGGGGAAAAAAGAGGAAGGGAGTGTAAAGTTGACCATTTGTGTGTATGAAAGGCAGAGAAACCATTAAACTGCTATACTAGTGAGTTGAACATGGTCCCTCACGCCCACACCTTGTCTCTTGCACCCCACTCGCTTCGCACTCTATGAGGTACACACGAGTTTTTACTTCTCCTCTTCAATTTTGCTCTGTTTTTTATTTTTCATGGAGGGACCGATTTGTGGACTTCTAGCCTTTGGTTCCTTCTTCCTTGCATAAAAAAGAAAGTGACTTGTAGACTTTGAGGTGGGACATTAGTGATAAAGTACACCACTCGATTTCTCACCTCTATTAAATGAAGTGTACCTGGACATGGTTTGGTTATGCAGAGGGAATGGAGAAGGAGAGATTGACGAGGAAAGTGGATGTGAGTGAGATGCAATGGGGAGGAGAAAAGGAAGATCGGTAATGGGATGGAGGGATGGGGTGAAGAGGTTACATAGCGAATGGGGTGTGAGTTAGAGAAAGGGCTGCCTAAATACGAATAGTGTGAGTGTTGAGAGAATGAAGGATGAGAGATTGGCTAGGAAAGTATATGATTGAGATAGAATGGAGAGGAGGAGAAGACCGAGAATGAGATGGAGGGATGGGGTGAAGAGGTTACATAGCGAAAGAGGTGTGAGTTAGAGAAAGGGCAGCCTGATTACGAACAGTGTAGAAAGGTTGGGGGATGAGAGATTGGCTAGGAAGTGTATGATTGAGATAGAATAAAGAAGAGAAGACCGAGGATGAGATGGAGGGATGGGGTAAAGAGGTATATAAGTGAAGGGGGTATGAGTTAGGAGGAGGGCAGCGTGATGGTGGACGACAATGAAATGGAGGCAGTTCATTTTGTAGCCATCTCTTCCGGTATTAAGGCGTGTGGCGATAGATAAATGTATATATTTCTCATACTGTCCGAGATGTCCTTATAAGCAGATTATAATAATCGGGAGGTAGATCAATATAAGTAAAAAAAAAAAAAAAATGTAAGTGGTAAGTTGCTCTGTCTCTATATCTATCTGTCTGTCTACTTGTGTGTGTGTGTGTGTGTGTGTGTGTGTGTGTGTGTGTGTGTGTGTGTGTGTGTGTGTGTGTGGTTGCCAATGTCACTTCTCAGGTCAGTTCGCTTGATTGCTGATAATGGCTTTTAGTATATTAAATTATACATTATTTTTAGGGGGGTCAGCGCCCCTCCAATACTTACAGACAATACAGAATAGGGGAAGGAGGACAGATATAGTTTTGATGCCTTAGTACATGTTGTAGAATTAGCTCCCATCCGCAAAGTACCATTACTCTTACTATTACTGTTATGTAATTCTTTCAGATGACATGCATATCAGGATTCTGTATGCAGTTTGTATGTTTTCTATGAGAGCCTATGGTCAGACTCAAATATGAAGTCTGTTTGGGTGGGGCCCGAGAGGGGATTTCCCTCTCTACAGCTCTGCCGCATCAACCCCAGTACCTATCTCTCTCTCTCTCATACGTCAGCTTTTTACTATTTGAAATTGTATATTAAATATTCTGTACTTATTAAATATATTAAATAAGGCTATATAGTGCTATGAATGTGTCGCTTTTTAGGATAATAACAATGATTTGTATAAATTCCACACCACGTGACAACGTCGCTTTCCGACGTTGCCAGAGGTCAAGGACACCCACCTCAGACCACAGGTGACCGGTCATTTCCTCCCTGATCTCCACCCACGATGGCAGCTACTCCGACTCGCTCTCGTGTGCTCCACAGTCGGGAGAAAGAACTTATTTACAATGTGAACAAGTATTTTTTTTTAGAAGAAAAGGCTATTGGAGACTTTATAATTCCACCTTCAGGAGCAGTTGCTCGCACTGCCAAAGCTACCAACGTTAGCGAAAAAACAGTCCAAAGAATCTGCTCAAAATTTAATAAAGCTTGTGTGACACAAATGTCACCAGAACAGCCTGTATTCTCGTCACCAAAAAAGAAGCGCAGTGCAACTGTAACGAATCTCGACAATTTCGACAAGCGTGCGGTCAGAAGAACTGTCCTGGGATTCTATGAAAGGCATGAAATTCCTACATTGCACAAGATTTACGAAGAACTCAAGGAAAACATATCTTTCAACGGAAGCAACGAGTCTCTTCGCAGGATTCTCTTGCAGATGGGCTTCAAATATGCAAAAGTTGATGGCCGAAAGTTCCTTATGGAAAGGAGCGATGTAGCAGCAGCTCGGACCAGATTTTTGAGAGAAATTCGGCAGGTCAAAGTGTCTTCCCAGAACATTGTATATCTTGACGAAACTTGGGTAAATCAAAATTATACAGTTGGAAAATGCTGGACTGACACTGCATCCCCACAAGCCATTGGAATACAGCAACCGACTGGAAAAGGACGTCGTTTAATTATTGTGCATGCTGGAACGAGAAATGGCTTTGTTAACAATGCTGAGTTGATATTTCAGGCAAAAAACGATGGGGACTACCATAATCAGATGAATTCAACACTTTTTGAAGACTGGTTCAGGAATCAACTAATACCAAACATTTCACCAAACTCTGTAATTGTTATGGATAACGCTTCCTATCATTCAGTCCAACTTGAAAAAAAAAACAACCTCGTCCTGGAGAAAATCGGATATAAGGGACTGGCTTATAAAGAAGGGAGTACGGCCCAGCGACGATCTCTTAAAACACGAGCTGTATGAACTTGCAAAGAAGTTTGATACTGGCACAAAGTATGTAATTGACACAATTGCTGAAGAAGCAGGGCATCGGGTCATAAGATTACCACCGTACCATTGTCAGTACAACCCTATTGAGCTCATTTGGGCTCAGGTGAAGACCTATATAGCCAAGGCAAACACCTTCAAAATGGTTGATCTTAAACGTCTTGCCAAATAAGCTTTGAATCATGTAACACCGAATAACTGGATGAAAGCAGTGCAGCATGCTGAACAACAGCAAGAAGAAGATTCACAGCAAGACGTAGCAGTCGACCATTTCGTGGATTCATTCTTAATCAACATATCAGAAAGGTCAGAGGATGAATTGTCTGATTAAAGATCAGAGAGGACTTATGCCTACTGGGGAAACCTCTATAAAAAAAAACGCGCCAAGACTTTTACCTCAGTGGTGGTGTGGAAAAAAGGTCGAAACAATATAGAAGAAAACAAAACTTATAAATATATAAAAACTTTCTCAATCAACTGAGAGAGAGAGAGAGAGAGAGAGAGAGAGAGAGAGGAGGTTTGGCAGAGCTGTAGAGAGGGAAATCCCCGCGCGGGCCCCACCCAAACCGACTTCATATTTGAGTCTGACCATAGGAAGAAGCAGCACATCTGTTTCATTATTGTTTATTATTATTATTATTACGACTATTATTATTATTATTATTATTGTTATTATTATTATTATTCTATCTATCTATCTATTGCCAGACTCCTCAATCCCGTTTGGGGTGGCCACAAACAAATTGCCTCCAAGTCGCCCTGTCCCCCGCCATTTCACTGCCCTGCTCCCAACTCACACCCCCCTCTCTCATATACCTCTCCACCCCATCCCTCCATCTCATCCTCGGCCTCCCCCTCCCTCTTCCCCCCTCCACCTCACTCACATACACTCTCTTCGTCAGTCTTTCACCCTCCATCCTCTCCACATGGCCAAACCACCTCAGTGTGTTCCTCATAACGCTTCCTATCACATCCACATCAACACCACAACGCTCCTTTATACCCTCATTCGTCAGCCTGTCTCTCCATATGACTCCACAGGCTTCTCTTAAATAACTCATTTCCACTGCTCTCACTCTTGACTTGTGTCCTTCCAACAACGTCCAAGCTTCACTTCCGTACGTTAGAGTTGGTATCACGATACTGTCATGTAGTAACTTTTTCACTTCATTGCTCACTTCCCTGTTTCTTATCACTGCTTTTGAAAGAACCAGCAACCTTTCTTCCATGCTGTACCCTTTCAAGCACTTCACCCTCCAAACCTCCATCCTTACTTATCCACTCCCCAAGTACCTAAACGTACTCACATTTTCCAATTCCTCACCATCCAACCTCGCTGTACATTCACTGACTTCACCTCTCTCAAAGACCATCACTTTACTCTTCCCTACATTCACCTTTAGATTCCGTTTCTTACACACTCTCCCAAACTCATCCACCAAGCCTTGCAGCTCCCCTTCGTCTTCACTCAAAAACACAGTATCATCTGCAAACAACAGTACAGGGAGTTTCCAAACACTATCCTCTCTCACCAGGGCCACTCCAGCATCCACTACCCGACATTGCACCTCTTTTATTACCCCATCCATGTACAGATTGAACAACCATGGAGACATGACACATCGCTGTTTCAAACCAACTCTCAAAGAGAAAAATTCACTTAGTTCACCATCCACACTCACTGCAGCCTTCGCACCATCGTACATACTCTTCACAGCATTCAACAACTTCCCATCTACTCCATATATTCTTGACACTTTCCACAATCCTTGTCTATCCACCCTGTCATATGCTTTCTCCAAATCCATGAAAGCCGCATACAACTTCTTTCCCTTCTCTAGAAACTTTTCCACTAAAGTTCTAAGAATGAATATCTGATCTACACAACCTCTTCCCATCCTAAAGCCTCCCTGTTCTTCTCCAACTAATTTCTCTGTTCTTTAACTCTGTCAGTACGTATCCTACCATACACTTTTCCTGGTATACTAAGAAGACAAATGCCCCTATGATTACCACACACTTCTTTTTCCCCTTTTCCTTTGTACAAGGGAATAATTATACCTGACTTCCAATCCTCCGGGACTCTACCTTCCTCCCAGGCCAATCTACACATCTTCCACATCCATTCTACTACTATCTCTCCCCCATGCTTCAGCATTTCACCTCACACTCCATCAATTCCTGGGGCTTTCCCCGATTTAACTTTCTTCATTGCTTCCACAACTTCTATCCTACTGATTTCTTCCTGTCTTCTCACCTCCCTCCTTCTCCCAGTCATTCCCCAGCCACTTATATTCGCATTACTTCCATCCTCTACGTTCAACAAATCATTAAAGTTTTCTCTCCATCTGCTCATTTTTTCTCCCTTCTCCACTAGTAATCTACCATTTTTATCTTTCACTCCCCTACTAATTTCACTGCCACCCTGTCTTACTCTTTTCACCTCTTTCCAGAACATTTTCTTACAGTCCCTCCACTTTACACTCAAATTCCTTCCAAATTCTTCATCCACTCTCTTCTTACTCTCTCTTACTAATCTTTTCACCTCTCTCTTTCTTTCTACATATAACTCTCTCTTCCGCCTCTCAACTTCTTCCACGCCCCTATTTCTCATCCATTCATTGTATGCTTTCTTCTTTTGTGCCACAGCCTGTTTCACCTCTTCATTCCACCACGCTGTTCCTTGCACCCCCCTCCGTCTTCTCTTCCTTCCACACACCACATCACATGCTGCACATATTTCTTCTGTAAATATGCTACACACACCTTCCACGTCTCCCATCTGCTCCAATTCATATTTGCCCAATCGTTCCTCCACTTCTCTCTTATACTCTGCCATTTTCTCATCCTCTTGTAACCTTTCCACTCTACAACTACTCCTTCCTCTCGTCTTTCCCTTCTTCTATTCCTCCATCTTACTTGCATCCTAATTCTGGCCACCACCAAGTAGTGGTCAGAAAGTCCATTCCCCCAACCTCTATACACTCTTGCATCCATTACACATCTTCGCATCCTTTCATCCACACACACATAATTGATCATTGCCTTCCTTTCATTCAGTTCACCACCCACCCTTCTCATCACTCGCCATGTATACCTGTGGATCATTTTATGCCTGAAGAGGGTATTGGCTATCACCAACCCCCTCCCGGCACAAATGTCCACTAACGCACTGCCATTCTCATCTATCTCAGCAGGCACACCCCACTCACCAACTATTCCATCCACCTTCACATTATTATTATTATTTTTATATTATTATTGTTACTATTATTATTTTTGTTATTATTATTATTAATATTGTTATTATTATTATTATTATTATTATTGTTATTATTATTATTATTATTATTATTATTATTTGATTTATTATTATTATTATTATTATTATTTTTATTTAGTACTACCATTACTACTACTACTACTACTACTACAGTATTATCATCCACTGACTTTTCCATCCCACATTTTTACCTCATTAATATACTCAGGTTGAATTTGCTGTCTGTCTGTCTGTCTGTCTCTCTCTCTCTCTCTCTCTCTCTCTCTCTCTCTCTCTCTCTCTATCACGTGGAATGATAACAATACATTAGCATTACATTAGAATTACTAGTCACGAAGAAGAGCAATGGAAAGGATGTTAAGCCATAGCAATTCCACTGAGGTACACGAATAAGGGGCAAAAGAACGAAAATCTGGACCAGGTCAAGGTGAACAAACTACTGTATACCTGGATCTTCTCCCTCCATCCCTCCCTCAACACCCGATTTCTTTTCGTTTAACTTTTTTTTTCCTTCACTCCTCTCTTCCTTTCGCCCACAGCCCCTTCCCCCCTCCAGTCCTACTCCCGTGCTGCCTCTTTAAGCTTTTTATTTTTCCCTCACGTTCATTACCTGCATTCTCTCTCTCTCTCTCTCTCTCTCTCTCTCTCTCTCTCTCTCTCTCTCTCTCTCTCTCTCTCTCTCTCACGTTCATTACCTGCATTCTCTCTCTCTCTCTCTCTCTCTCTCTCTCTCTCTCTCTCTCTCTCTCACGTTCATTACCTGCATCTCTCACTGTTTCACGTTCATTACCTGCATTCTCTCTCTCTCTCTCTCTCTCTCTCTCTCTCTCTCTCTTTCACGTTCATTACCTGCATTCTCTGTGTGTCTGTCTGTCTGTCTGTCTGTCTCTCTCTCTCTCTCTCTCTCTCTCTCTCTCTCTTGCCTGTCCCCAGCTGTTAGTTCTGTCTTCCTTGCAATTAAAATGAAAGATACTAGAGTGCAACACCCGCGCCATACAATAGATTTTAATATTTGACCTTGTCCTTTGACCTTAACCTTGAGCGATATCACAGTCCTATTACGCCATCTTTTGCCTGATCATCAACCCTTCTAAACTGCATCAGAACTGTTTAAGGTGATCCAGTGATGTAACCTGACCTTTGACCTCTTGTTCTCAAAATCAGATTACTTAGCCCTAGATTGACCCCCCCTCATGCCTTGGACTAATTTAGATGGAAATCAGATCAAGATTAAGTTATATTAATTACACACACACACACACACACACACACACACACACACACACACACACACACACACACACACACACACACAGTCTCTCTCTCTCTCTCTCTCAAGGTCGCATAATTGGGCAGGTAAGTGGATAGGCGTGGGAAGAAAAGTAGAGCCAAGTTTTGTTACAACCTTTCTTGTTACCAATTCATGCATCAGTTTTTCCCCATTTTACTCTTTTTTTGGGGGAGGGTTAATTCTACAAACAGACGATTTTTTGGGGGGACAGTAATTTTACAAACAGACGATTACTTTAGGGGGTAATCTTACAAACAGACGATTTTTTTGGGGGGAGGGGTAACTTTTCAAACTGATGATTTTGGGGGGAGAGTAATTTTACAAACAGACGATTTCTTTAGGGGATAATCTTACAAGCAGACGATTTTTTGGGGGGAGGGGTAATTTTACAAACAGACGATTACTTTAGGGGGTAATCTTACAAGCAGACGATTTTTTGGGGGGAGGGGTAACTTTTCAAACAGACGATTTTTTGGGGGGTAATTTTACAAACATGATTTCTTTTTGGGGGGTAGTCTTACTAACAGACGATTTCTTTTTTTAGGGGGATAATTTTACTAAGACGATTTTTTGGGGGGTAATTTTACTAGCAAGATTTTTTTTGGTGGGGTAATTATACTATCAGACGATTTTTTTGTCCATGGGATGAACCCCTGAGTTAAAGGGGTTTCTGAAGGCTCCATGTAACCCCTGTGAACCAAGACATCTTCCTTTAGCTGAATAAAATCGTCGTGAAATAATAAAGTAAAAAGGACGTCACAGGATTGAAAGATTTAACCCTCTGATTACGACGGGAAGATTGATGTTTTTTTTTTTCCCCTGTTTTATTCCCACCTCCAGCAGTTACTTTTACTCCGCTAATCACACTTCGTCGCCAAAGGGTAAAAGCATTCTCCATAATCCTGGTAATGAAAACAAGTCTTTAAGTGTTTTATTCTTTCTACTCCAGGCGTCATCAGTGTACGAGTCGCCCCTTGTCTTCTACTGATGCGCACACACACACACACACACACACACACACACACACACACACACACACACACACACACACACACACACACACACACACACACACACACACACACACACACACAGGCCAGACTACTCCTGATGCAAACACTCCGACCATGTGCTATCTGTGTCTATCTATCAATCTGTCTATCTATGTCTATCTATCTTTGTATCTATCTACAGTAGGTTGGGATAAACATTGGACAAAGAAAAGCTCAGTCATAAATAGGGTTTTAATATCAACTCTCGCATTTCAGTCTCCGTCAGTCTCCGAAAGTTATGGAGAGCTTCGATATTCAAGTCCCTTTTTACGTCCATTCCTGTAGCAGAAACTATCAGTGTTTGCATAGAACGCTTATTTACTAACACAGAGTTCATTTCGCTGGTTCACTTTCTGGCCAATCCGTTTATCAGTGGGAGGTATGAATTTCTCTCTCTCTCTCTCTCTCTCTCTCTCTCTTTTTAATGCAGGGAAGAAGGAACCAAAGGCGAGAAGCCCGTAAAATTGTTCCCTCCAAGAAAAAAACAAAAAAACAAGATAAGAGAGAGGCAAATTCAAGATCAATTCATTTCGAGTGGTAATAAGAAAATGTTTGTGCAGTACTTGGCCCATGAAGCGAAGCATCATTCTTCGGGTTTTCTACTGACCTACACGATGGGACAGTCTGCGTCTAAATAAGCTCGGTTCCGACTGTAGTGTCAGGGCACCCTAACGCGTTCACTCTTCGTATTTTTAACTCTTGGTACAAGGAAGTACTTTTATTTAGGGAAGTGTTGGGTGGGAGCGACACACAGGTTAGAGCATCAGTCCTTTATTTTGACTAACGTTTCGGGCTGCACAGAACCCGTCTTAGGGCCCGGACACACTTGCCCCCGAACATGTGATCGACTAGACGAAACGAAGCACCGGGTTAGAGCTGCTTGAATATTCGAGTCTGAACGTAGGACTGACCCCTGAGCCTCGTTTCCTCCTGACGATCACATGTTCGGGGGCAAGTGTGCCTGACCCTTAGAGTTGTGTGTAGCCGGAAACGTTGGAGAAAATAAACACTTCAGGCTCTAACCTGGGTCTCTCCCACCCAACATTTTCACTTCTCACAGTGGATCATTTACAGTTTTATTCAGCTTTGGGCATTATTCAACGCTGTATCTAAGTCTCCATTTCAAATATCGTGCAGAGCAAGGAAATCGTCGAGGGAAAAAAAAAGAAAATAGAAATTTACGTCCCCGGGATGAAGACAGCTTGATAATGAGAGCAAAGAAGAGAGATAAGGATGTGGTAGAATTTGGCAGTTAAATTGAAAGTGTTGTAATTGCAAAAATATGTGGAGAAAATTGTTGAATAAATATAACAGAAAACTCTTATGCCTTTGTAGTCTCCATCAGTCCGGTGGTGGCTTTTATATATTTTTTCTACCTGTATTTTGACTTCTTTATTTACCTTAGGATAAATTTATCGAACTGGAGGAGTCGGATACACCCTGGAATAATCCCCTGATATCCGTCATAAGCTGAGTGAATTCGTGGGAAGGTAGCAGGAATTTTGTATAACACAAAATACGTCATCGGAGTGAAGGCGTTACAAATGAAATATAAGTAATTTCAGCGACAGCTGTATTATTGGATAGTTACCCTGTAAGTACAATATATTTTATATATTTTATATTAGTTCATGCATGTCGTCTTCCGAATTGGGAGACGTTTCGAAGTGGAGAGGTTAGATATAGACGCCTTTAATACGCCCACTCGTGTGTGTGTGTGTATATCTATCTATCTATCTATATATCTATCTATCTATCTATCTATATATATATATAGATATATATATATATATATATATATATATATATATATATATGGGGAATACATTATGTATGTATATACAAGTTTCGAGGTATTGTGAATAAAACGAAAACCTTAAGTAAACTTACCTGGTGGTAGTTTCAGAAAAAAAAATCGTTGTGAAGCGGTTAAGTGGAGGGAGTTGGGGAAATAAATGGAGACACAGTGTACCTTAGCTCTCCTTCTTCCCCTCCTCCTCCCACCATTCCCTTCTCCACCCTCCTTCATCCTCCTCCTCTCACCCTCTCCTCCTCCCGTTCCCCCACCCACCGTCCCTACCACCTCCCCCCTCCTCCCACAAACTCCTTACCAAGTTGAAAATCCCTCGTCAAACTTTCAGGGGAAACCTTTTTTAGGGGGTTTGGTGGTGTAAGAGGGGGATTTGTGGGTGTGGGGGGGAGGATGAGAGGGAGGAGAGAAGGGGTGAGGAGTGAGGAGAAAGAGAAAGGGGGACGGAAAGAGAAGGGAGCAGATGAGAAAGAGGAAAGAAGGGTTAAGGAGGGAGAGAAAGAGAGACATGAGAGGGAGGAAAGAAAGGTTAAGGAGGGGGAGAGAGAGGTGAGAGGGAGGAAAGAAGGGTTAAGGAGGGAGATGGGAGAGGGAAGAGTAAGGGAGAGAAAGAGAGGGAGAAAATCAGGGTTAAGGAGAGAGAGGGGTTTTAATGTGAGAAAGTTATGTCCCTGAACTGGTAGAGAGGAGCGAGGATGATGGTGTGAGAGACCTTGGGAGAAGAGACCCGTGATCGGAAAACTGATAACGGAGAGAGAGAGAGAGAGAGAGAGAAGAAAGGAGAGAGGGGGAAGAGTAAAAAGAGAAATTAAGGTTTTTGAGAGAGAATTTGGGGAGGGAATTTGTGTGTGTGTATGTGTGTGTGTGTGTGTGTGTGTGTGTGTGTACCCAAAAGGTCATATACTTAGTCATTCCCAGAGTTCAAATTTAAGCACCACTTCATATTCAGTTGCAAAATTCCTAAAGGTGTTATAAGGCCAGGTTGTGTTCATTCTGTGCTGGGGGTAGGTTGTAATAGGAGGTGGTTGTAGTTGTGATGAGTTTGTGGTTGACATTGTGGTTATTTTAGCAGGGTTATTAGTTTGATTGCTGTGATTTTTTGTTATTGTTGTGCTGTTATTGTTTGTATTTGATTATTGAGATTGTGGTTGACTTTATATTTTCTCGTGATGGGTTTTACTTCAAGTTTTGATTGTTGAGTTGCAGGCAAAACGATTTTAAGTGTCATAGTGGTGGTTATGGTGGTTATTACAGGAGGTTTTAGGTAGTTAACCCCTTCAGTCTGAGGTAGTAGTATTTATATTTAGGCTTGGTGGATGAGTTTGGGAGAGTGTGTAAGAAACGGAATCTAAAGGTGAATGTAGGGAAGAGTAAAGTGATGGTCTTTGAGAGAAGTGAAGCTAGCGAATGTACAGTGAGATTGGATGGGGAGGATGGAGAGAATGTGAGTGCATTCAAGTACTTGGGTAGTGTGATGAGTAAGGATGAAAGTTTAGAGGGTGAAGTGCTTGAAAGGGTGTAGCAGGGAAGAAAGGTTGCTGGCTCCTTGAAAGCAGTGATAAGAAACAGGGAAGTGAGCATGGAAGTGAAAAAGCTGCTACACGACAGTATTGTGATACCAACTCTAACGTATGGAAGTGAAGCTTGGGCGTTGCTGGAGGAACAGAAGTCAAGAGTGAGAGCAGTGGAAATGAGTTATTTGAGAGGAGCATGTGGAGTCACATGGAGAGACAGGCTGACAGATGAGGAAGTGAAGGAGCAGTGTGTTGTGGATGTGGATGTAATAGGAAGCGTTAGGAGAAACACATTAAGGTGGTTTTGCCATGTGAAGAGGATGAAAATTGAGAGACTGATGAGGAGAGTGTATGTGATTGAGGTGGAGGGAGGGGGATGGGGGAGGCCGAGGATGAGATGGAGTGGAGAGGTATATGAGAGAGGGGGGTGTGAGCTGGGAGCAGGGCAGTGAAATGGCGGGGGACAGCGTCATGGAGGCGATTTGTTTGTGGCCACCTCTTATGGGATTAAGGCATCTGGCAATAAATAGATAGATAATTTAATATGATTTTTATTGAACAATACCCCCCGTCTGGCAATATGTCTCCTAAGCCCAGCCCCCTTCCTGAAGTCATGGCCGCAGTCTATTGGCCCCCAACTCCTGGCGGTGGTTGAGGGGGCGGAGCTTAAGGGACAAGTTGCATGGCATCAGGTTTTTTTTTTTTTTTTTTTTTTCTGGACGTTAGATAAAGCCTGTGTAAGCCCTTCACAGTTAGAGGGCTTTTCTGAATTGCCTTGGCCACAAACTCCAAAAAGTTGCCAATTCTTACCTGATAATTAAATACGCTGTTCAACTAAACTACCTTCTTTTATGTCTTTCAGGTATCACTGTAGTCACAAGTAAAATAATATTAACTTATTTACCCACTACAGCGAAGAAAAGATGCTTCATTATCAGAAGCAGAAAGAAATCACCAAAGTATGTTAGCACACCATCTCATTTCCGGGACTTCTTAGCTCAGTCCATCAATGAAGAACTCATATCCATATATCTACAGTATATATGAAACTAATATAAAGTAATTTGACTGCGAGGTGTTAGTAGAGCTCAGGTGATGACTGTATGCAGTAACACGTTTGTTCCACGATTGAAGGTTTTTCAGAGTAACATCTGTTACTTAGCTGGCGAGGAAACTTTAGCATACTGTGTTGTTTCCGGGACGAATATTTTTCTTAACACAAACACCAATTAATGACTCTGACTCATTCTCCTTCCTTTACTGTTTCAGTATGTGAAATTTTTACATTCATATTTGTATATACAGAAGTAAAATAAAGCCATTTGAACGCAAAATATTAGTACACATCAATTTCAGATCGTCTGCACCGACCTCATGCATCACGAGTTGGCTTATTCAGCGCCCGCGATTTCGGCAGGCAGTTTCGTGTTCCCATGTTCCTGGTTTTGACAATTATACTTTTTTCATATGTAACATTTGGTACATTCACTTCAGCATATGCCAGATGAGCAATAATCTGTTTGAAAACTACGTGATAAGCGTTTCAGAAGAAACATGCTGCGAGACTTGTAATATATGTGTTGAATGCTATTGTACCACGTGTCATTTTATCTATTTTAGTAACTGTTCTGGAATAGTTTTCTTAGTAAATCATGTCTAGAAAACTGGTATAATAAGTAATGATTACATTATTGCAGAATTTGTGTACTGTTCACTAATAATTATCATGGAAGGGATTTTAGAAAGCATGCGACTGTGTGAGCCACGAAGGGGCGACCAACTTCAGTTCAGTTATCGGGTGAACATTGGCAGCTTTTGGGAGTTTGTGGCCAAGACAATAGACCTATTCCAGTGACGTCACAGAAATCACGTGATTTTGTTTACAATTCCATATTGGACAGCAAACTCCTCGCAGTAATGGCTGTCCAAACAGCGCTGTCAGAGATGAAACTGTCAGATATAGCAGAAATCTGAGTCAACCCCACCAAGATCTGTGCAGGACCAAGTGTTTGGGGCTAGATCCTTACACCATTTCTTTGGAGAAATTCAACAGTTTCAAGGACTGGGGACCGAAACCAGATCTCTGATGTGGCGATCTCTATCACTATTTGGTAAACACTTCATCAAAGTTCACCGGGGCATTCTTCAAGGTAAACAGACATGTCATATTGTATATGAACAATGTAGATACCTTGAGCTGACATATAGTACTTGTAAATTGTCTGGGTAATCAGTAAATTATTGACGTGGGGCCATTGGGGGAGGAACTGTATATATTGACTAATCGAGTAGTTAATGAATGGAATAGGTTTCCCAGTAAGGTACCCTAGTTGCTGCCCCCTATTTAGAAAGTTTCAAGCAGAGGCTAGACACGCGTATGACAGGTATGAGTTGCATACAAAATTTGTCATTCTTGTAGTTACACTCCTGTGAGAGCTGCCTAGCATGGGCCTGTATGGGCTGTTGCAGGGAGAGTCAATTAATCACACTCATATGGGAGCTGTCTAGCATGGGCCTATTGGCCTACTGCAGTTATCCTCTCTTCTTTATCTTCAAGTCAGGTCCAAAGTTAGGTTAGGTTAGGTTAGGTTAAGTTGGTTGGGTTTGCTTGGTTTGGAATAAAAAAAAAAGTAATTTCCGACAGAAATGAATATCAGAGTCTAATTAATCACACTATAAAACATTTAAAAATTAAAATTTTAAGCTTCAGGGTGACTTGGGTGTAATTCAGGAAATTTACCAAGAAATTTACCTATTTGGAAATTTCGGCAATCATAAGCCTAAATACATTCACACAGCCTATATACTGTATGTTTAAAGTAGTTTTACATAAAATGCATAATTGATAGTACTGTATATACCAAAACTGTCAAAATTACTCGAAGTTAAATTTTACATTACAACTGAAACATATCACTGGCATAGATTTAAATTAAGGTAATTTAATTCATGCTGATGAGCAGGCTACCACAACTTAAAACTAAAAGACTTTAACAGTATAGTTTTAATGATTTTACATTTTATAATAACAAAAGTATCTTAGTAGCTACATACTTGGTAAAAGATGAATGTAGGAGGCTGTTGATATAAGTACATTATTTATCCTCTTATTTGTAATTAAAGTATTTTTGTACTAAGTGAAAAATGTATATTCACCTGGAGCATGTATATATTGACAGTTTTGCTTTCTGTGGAGCAACATTCATTTCTAAATAGAAAATTATAAATAGTAGTACTAGTAATTATGCTTCAGCTGTAAATGAAATTCTGTTTAGCACACAGGCTTACAGTGGTATATAGCAGTTTTATACTAAGGTGTTGAACAATGTTCTGTACTGCACTATTATTAAAATAATCCACCATGACACAAATATCCGTTTCAAATGAATCACACTGAAAACATAAAAATATAAGCTTTAACCTAACCTAACCTAACTTTAAGTATAACCTAACCTGTAATTTAATTGGTTTTACATATGCATCTAACATTCTTGACCATCACTGCTATGTCCGATTTGATTTGGGTGAAACTCAGGAATAATAACAAACAAGGCCTGTGACATGGACCCTCCCCCTTTTCTCACGCACACACATGGCCGTGTGGGTCTTTTGCTCTGTGACATTAACATAATTAGGATATCCCATGACACCTACAACTGCTAAGAATGGTAAATATGCCCGTATCTGCTCACAAATCATCGGCTCACGTAATATGAAATGCTTGCTACAGAGGCGGGAGTAGGTCGTCGGCTGCCAATTCTTCCTCTTCATGGCAGCTGTTCACTTCTGTCGCCTTTCCTCATTGGCTAGAAACCGGTAGAAGTTTACCCCACTTCCAGTTTTCTACCTTGTCATGCAGCCGAAGGCACAACAGTGGAATATCACTGTGGTTTCTGCAATTCTCTCCCTCTAGATGTCCAACAATTTGCCGTCCAATATGGCGCCGTAAACAAAAGTCACATGACTCGTGACGTCACGTGGAAAAGATCTGTTGTATATAATCGTCATGAAGTAGCAAGAACAACTAGAAAATACGTCACTGGATTTAAGAAGTTGATGGTGAGCTGGACTTTGTGGGTTGATGAGTGGTGGTGGGGTCCCGGTGTGGTGTTTGACATGATCAGCCTCTTGTTGTGGCGTTTTTCATAGTTGTGGTAAAAAATGGCGCTTGTGGTTGCAGATGCTTGGTGTGTGTGTGTGTGTGTGTGTGATCATGTATACAGTAGACTAGATAGATAGATAAATAAACATAGATATAGATGCAGACATGGATATGTGTGCGAAGGAGGGAAGGGGGAGGGGGGGGCGGGTTTGCGTGAGTGAGGACCCACAAGGAGAGGAAGCAATAAAGCACACCCAAAGGACGGGCCAAATGGATCGGAAAGAGGATGAGAGGTGAGAGGGTGGGGGTGAGGCCAGATGAGAGGAGTGAGAGGCGATGGAAGGAGGAGGAGGTGGAGAAGGAGGAGGAAGAAGAGGAGGAGATCGAAGGGGAGAAGAGGGGAAGAGAGGATGATGGGAGATAAGGAGAGAAGATGGAAGGGGAAATGAAAGGAGAGATGTGATTAAAATGAGGATATGGAGACAGAGGTGAAGAGGAGATAGAATGAGAGGGAGGAGGAAGAAGGGAGAGAAGAGGAGAGGGAAAAATGATTTAGGACGGAAAAAGGGAGAAAGAGAGAGAGAAAAAAAAGGGTGGAAATCACTGGCGATGGAAGAAGAGGAAGTGGAGGAAAGGGGAGAGGGAGATGAGGATGAGAGGTGAGAGCAGCTGAGTGGAGACATGTTAGAGGAGAGAAGAGGATGAGGTATGAGAAGGGGGAGGAAGAGGAAGAGAGAGAGAGAGAGAGAGGGGAGGGGAAGAAGGAGAAGAAAGGAATCAGTAGCAGAAGTCGGAAGAGAGATAGAAGGAGAAAGGGAGGAGTGGGGGCTGGTTGGAGGAGAGAAAGAAAGGAGATGGATTTAAGAGGAGACGAAAGAAGAGTTGTTGGTTGGGATGGTGAGGAGGTGGGAAGATGAAAAGGAGATGAAAAAAAAAGGGGGGGAATTCAGAGGAGTGGGAAGAAGAGGAAGAGGAGAAAGAAGGAAGAGAAAAGGAAGAAGAAAGGAGAAGAAAAAAGGTAGGAAACTGATGAGAGGCAAAAAGGGTGAGAGGTTAAACGAGCTGAGCGAATGGAGAGGTGAAGAGAAAGTAGAAGAAAGAAGAGAGGACAGGAGAAGAGGAGGAAGGAGAAGGGAGAAGATAAGAGGGCATGGATAAAACCAGATGAGTGGAGGAGTGTGGAGAGAGGAGGAGTGAGGAGCGGGAATGAGAAGAAGAGGAGAGGTGAGAGGGTGTGGAGAGAGACGAGTGATGTGGAGGGTGAGGCGAGGAGGAAAAGGAAGGAGTATAGAATGAGGAAGAGAAGAAGGAAGAAGAGGAGGAAGGAAACAGAAGAGCTGGTGAAGGAAGGGATGAGGGAAGAGAAACGTAGATGGATGGAAGGATAAGACGAAAAAAGGGAAGAGTGAGTGGAGATAGGAAGAGGGAGGAGGGGAAAGAGAAGAGGAAGGGGGAGGAGAAGGAGGAAAAAAAAAAAGAGTAGGAGAGGTGAGGAGGCGAGGGGTACTGCTGTGGAGGGAGAGGAGGAAGTAGATGAAAAAAGAGGAAGGAGGAGGAGAGGAGGGGGAGGCAGGAAGGGAGAAGATGAGAAGGTGTGACTGTATGAATGAAGGTATGTGATGGAATGGGAAGGAAGATGAGCAGCAGGAGAGGATGAAGAGGAAGAAGAAGAGGAGGAGGAGAAGGAAAAAGAGAAAGAGGAGAGGAAAGAGGAAGAAGAAAAGGTGGAAGAGGATGAAAGGGCGAGATGAGATGAGTGGAGTTTTGTGGTGTGATAGGAGAGCGTACGAGGAGGAGGAGGAGGAAGAGGAACGGGAAAGGAGAAGAGGAAGAGGAAAGGGATAGAAGAGGTAGAGAAGAATGGTAGGAAGTCTGAAGAAGAGGAATAGTAGAGAGCAGGAAAAGGAAGAAAGAGGAAGAACATGAGTAGGTGGTGCGAGTAGGACGAGTTATTGGGGGAAAACAGAAGAGGAAGAGGTAAGAGGAGGAGGGAAGATGAAGATTGGGTAGGAGGAGGAGGAAAAGATGAAAGGGAAAGAAGAGGAGGTGGAGGGAAGGAGAGGAAGAGGAAAAGATGAAAGGGAAAGAAGAGGAGGTGGAGGGAAGGAGAGGAAGAGGAAAAAAACAAAAACAGGAGAGTTGAGGGTGAGAGGCGAGAGGAAGCGAGAGAATGATGAAAGTAACAAGGTCAAGTGAAGGACTGACAAAAAAGACGAGAGGAAAGGTGGTAAAATGAAATAAACAATGTGAAGGAGTTGAAGGAAGGGTGACTGAAGGAATTAAGTGTAGCTGAAGGAAAGATGAAAGAATAGAAAGAGATGATGGAAGGCGGAGAAGGCTGGAAGGAGTTGAAGGAAGTCTGGAACTAGTTGAAGGAAGGATGGCAGTTGAAGGCAGCATGGAAGATGATGAGGGAAGGATGGCAGGAGTTGAACGGTCGTCAGAGAGTATGCGTCTTTCACGGCGTCTTTTGTTGTGTGTTTCATATTGCTTATCGCATCAATTTTTTTTCTTTTTTTCATGCATTTTTTTTCATATGATGATACATAAATAGATATAGTGTTTTCTTTATTATTATTTTTTTGCCCTTAACCTGTCCAGGGTTTTCGTTCTTTTTCAACTTATGTAGCTCGGGTGCGAATCGACGACTCTGCATCTTTTCCATAGCACTTCTTCGTGACGAGCATCGTATTCTGGTGTTATTCTTTCACTACAGCTTAACACTGAGGGTGGAGAAGTGGCAGATTTTGGCCAGGTTGTAGTGAAAGGAGTATAGGCCTGATGAGCTTGTGTGAATCGCAATCCTGTGTACAGTAAGGGAGATGACAGCTCTTCTAAACCGGGTGGAATCAGGTGTCGTTTCGTCAGTGCTCTCTCTCTCTCTCTCTCTCTCTCTCTCTCTCTCTCTCTCTCTCTCTCTCTCTCCCCCTTCAGCTTGCACTCTTTTCTTTAGTATTCCACTTCCTCTCTCCCTCCCTCACTTTTCTCTTTCCCTCTTCCTGACTTCCTTACTTTTCTCCCCCTTTCTTCTTGCCCTCCCTGCCCACCTCAATTTTCTCTCTCTCCCTTCCTCCCTCACTCACTCACTTCTCTTGCTCTCACTCCCTCCCTGCTTTAGTTTCCCTCCCTCATTCTGTTATTCCTATCTCTCCCTCCGTCAGTGTTCCCTGTCTTGAAGTACCCTCTCTTCCTCCCTTCCTCCCTCCCTCTTGCGCTTCTTCCCTTTTCTCTCATGTCTTCTTTCCCTCTTAGTTTTACCTCCTTCCTTCAGATTTCCTCTTTCCCTTTTCAAGTTTCTCTCCTTCAGTTTCTCTCTTCCCCCTTCTCTCCTTCCTTCAGTTCTTCCATCAGTTTCTCTCTCCTCCCCTCTCTCCTTCCTCCAGTTTCTCTCTCCCCCTCCCCTCTCTCTCTCGATCCTTCAGCTTATCTCCTTCACTCACATGTCACTCCCGACCTGGCTTCTTCAGTGATCCTCCTTCACGCGTCCCTTCATCAGTTTCTCTCCCTCCCTCCCTCTCACCTTTCCATCTTCCTTGAGTTTTCCTGCCTCCCTTGATTAACTCTTCCTTCGGTTCTGTTCCTCCCTCCCTCCCTCTCTCCTTGAGTTTTCCTGCCTCCCTTGATTAACTCTTCCTTCGCTTCTGTTCCTCCTTCCCTCCCTCCCTCCTTGAGTTTTCCTGCCTCCCTTGATTAACTCTTCCTTCGCTTCTGTCCCTCCCTCCTTGAGTTTTCCTCCCTCCCTTGATTAACTCTTCCTTCGGTTCTGTTCCTCCCTCCCTCCCTTCCTCCTTGAGTTTTCCTCCCTCTCTCCCTTGATTAACTCTTCCTTCGGTTCTGTTCCTCTCATCCTCCCTCCCAGAGAAGAAAATACTCTCTCCACACTACGTTCTTCAGTCTTTCTTCGCTTCAGTATCTCTTGTTCTTTCCTTCCTTTCTCTCCTTGATTTCCTCCAATAGGCTTCTTAGTTAAACTCTTTGTCTACGTTCTCTCTCTCTCTCTCTCTCTCTCTCTCTCTCTCTCTCTCTTACACACACACACACACGTAGATACCTGCCTGTTTACTTACCTACCGCTTTCCCTTTCTATTTACCTTTATATAGATCCACATATTTACCAAGTTACCTACATTTTTATCCATTTAACTTACCCTATGCAATGTCCACCTACTTACCCACCTGCCTAAGTATCTGTGTACAGCTGGCAACGCGTGACATCTTAATATCTAGCATTTGGTACACTTAACAACCTTGACATAATCACCTGTTTGTTGGTGGCACTGACATTAATGAACAATTTTTTTTTTATGCGAGGAAGAAGGAACCAAAGGCTGAGCCCGCAGAACGTTCCCTCCAAGGAAAAAAAAAAAATACAAAAGAGAGCCAAATTCAAGATCCATTCATTTCGAGATGCCTGGACACACTGCGTTTGAAAGACTGGAGATCATAGGAAGTAGGAAATACAGACAGAGGGAGACAGTTCCAGAGTTGACCTGTTGCATAATGAGGGACTGGGAGTAACGGTTAACTCTTTCATTAGAGAGCTGAACAGAAAAAGGATGAGAGTTTGTTGCTAGACGGGTGCTACGCGCCCGTCGAAGAGGTGGAGGGATGCAAGTGGACGGTTCAGAGGAGCAGTGACCATTGAAGTAGCGATGTAAAAGAGATAAAGAGACAGAGGTTGAAGGGAGCCAGTAAGGGGAGGAGAGTTGATGAGACGAATAGCCTTTGACTCCACCCTATTGAGAAGAGCTGAATATAGGGGAGCCTCCCCACACATGAGAGTTGTACTCTAAACAGGGGCGAATAAAACCCGTGTATAAAGTCAACAACTGTGCAGGGGTAAAGAAGTGCACGTAATCAGCTTAGCACACCTAATCTTTTGGAAGCAGATTTAACAAGAGATGTAATATGATCTATCTATCTATTGCCAGACGCCTCAATCCCGTTTGGGGTGGCCACAAACAAATCGCCTCCAAGTCGCCCTGTCCCCCGCCATTTCACTGCCCTGCTCCCAACTCACACCCCCCTCTCTCATATACCTCTCCACCCCATCCCTCCATCTCATCCCCGGCCTCCCCCTCCCTCTTCCCCCCTCCACCTTACTCACATACACTCTCTTCGTCAGTCTTTCACCCTCCATCCTCTCCACATGGCCAAACCACCTCAGTGTGTTCCTCATAACGCTTCCTATCACATCACAACGCTCCTTTATATCCGCATTCGTCAGCCTGTCTCTCCATGTGACTCCACAGGCTCCTCTTAAATAACTCATTTCCACTGCTCTCACTCTTGACTTGTGTCCTTCCAACAACGTCCAAGCTTCACTTCCGTACGTTAGAGTTGGTATCACAATACTGTCATGTAGTAACTTTTTCACTTCCATGCTCACTTCCCTGTTTCTTATCACTGCTTTCAAAGAACCAGCAACCTTTCTTCCTGCTGTACCCTTTCAAACACTTCACCCTCCAAACCTCCATCTTTACTCATCACACTACCCAAGTACTTAAACGTACTCACATTTTCCAATTCCTCACCATCCAACCTCGCTGTACATTCACTGACTTCACCTCTCTCAAAGACCATCACTTTACTCTTCCCTACATTCACCTTTAGATTTCGTTTCTTACACACTCTCTCAAACTCATCCACCAAGCCTTGCAGCTCCCCTTCGTCTTCACTCAACAACACAGTATCATCTGCAAACAACAGTACAGGGAGTTTCCAAACACTATCCTCCAAGATAAGTTCCGTGTGAATGAAACCCCAAGCATGGTTAAGGATGGTGCAGGATTGAGCTGGATATTATTAAACGTTAGTGGGTACTCCTGTGGAAGATTCTGATGGTTGATAGGTGTAAAAACTGAGTATTTGATGCATTAAAAACAACAAGATTATTTTTACCCCAGTCAGAGATACGAGCCAAGTCAGACATTAGGTGTGCTGTAGCGTCATCCGTTGTTTGTTGAAGTAACTGCTGAGATGGATGTTGCGGAAACCGAATGGAAAGGTAAAGGTGGAATCATCAGCGTACGAGTGGTTAGGATTGGATGTACAACTTAGAAGATCATTGATGAATAAAAGGAAGAGAGTTGGTGATAGGACAGAGCCCTGAGGAACACCACTGTTGATAGATCTAGGGGAAGAATGATGGCCATCTACAACAGCGGCTATAGAACGACCAGAAAGGAAGCTATAGATGAAGACACAGATAGAAGAATAGAAACCGTTAGAGGGCAATTTGGAAATTAAAGATTTATGCCAGACTCGATCAAAAGCCTTTGAGATGTCAGGTGCAGTGTAGCAAAGCTTGCACCAAAGTCCGGAAAGGATTACCAGGAGTCTCAAAGGTAAATGTGAAGATTGCGAGTGGAGCGTCCCCTTACGGAACCCATACTGATGATCAGAAAGAAGGTTGTGATAGGAAAGATGCTTTAAAATTTTTCTGTTAAGAATTGACTCGAAAACTTTTGAGACACAGGATGTTAAAGCAATTGGACGATGGTTAGAAGGTTGGGAATGGTCACCCTTCTTTGGGACAGGCTGAATGAGAGCAAACTTCCAGCAAGAAGGAAAGGTACAAGTTGAAAGACAAAGGCGAAAGAGTTTACTTAGGCAGGGTGTAAACACAGAAGCACAGTTCTTGAGGACAACAGGAGGGACTCCATTACGCCCATATGCCTTGTTAGTATTGAGGCCAGTGATGGCAGAAAATATATCAGCTGAAGAAATTTTAATGTCAGCCATGAGGAAGTCAGAGGGGGGAAGTGGTGGAGGAACAGCACCAGAATCATCTAAGGTGGAATTGGAAGAGAAAGCCTGAGCAAAGAGATCTGCTTTATCAGTAGAAGAAATAGCTACAGAGCCATCAGAGTAGAAAAGAGGAGGGAAGGATGATGAGGTAAAGTTGTTAGAAAGGTTTTTGGCAAGGTGCCAGAAAAAGCGAGAATTCGAATTGGAGAGTTGAGAGCGTTTAGTATGGATGAAATTATTTTTAGCAGAATGAAGAACAGACTTAGTCCGATTCCGGGCAGAACCATAAAAAAGATTTGATTCAGGGGTGGGTTGGCTTCGGTACCTTTCATAGGCCCTCTCCTTGTTGCGGACAGCATTAGAACAAGCGTGATTAAACCAAGGCTTTCTTGCATTAGTCAAAGGATATGAGAAAGGAATGTATGCTTCCATGCTCGAGAGAATAACCTCCGTAATGCTCAAGGCACACTCAGATGGCTCCCGGCCATGGAAGCAATAATCATTTTGGAATATCAAAGAAGAACTGCCTGAGGGCCTCCCAATCCGCAGCTCCAAAGTGCCACGGACGACGTTTCTTTGGAGGGTTCACAGGCCGTACCAGAGCAATAGGACAGGTTAAGGTAACAAGGTTATGATCGGAGGAGCCCAACAGGGAAAAAAGATTGACAGTGTAAGCAGAAGGATTCGTTGTAAGGAAAAGGTCAAATATGTTGGAGCTCTCTCCAAGGCGGTCTGGGATACGAGTAGGGTGCTGTACAAGGTGCTCTAGGTCATTAAGGATAGAAAAGATGTAGGCTTCTTCATCAGGTGGATCAGTGAAAGGAGAGGAGAGCCAAGGGTGGTGGTGATCATTGAAATCTCCTAGAATGGAGATTTCAGAGAAAGGAGAAATGGATAAAATGTGTTCCATCGAAGAAGTAAGATAGTCGAAGAATTTTTGATAGTCAGTAGCATTAGGGGATAAGTAAACAGCGTAGATATATTTAGTCAGAGAATGACAGGAGAGCCGAAGCCAGAGAGTAGAGAATTCAGAAGAATCAATTTCAGAAACACGAGAGCAAGATAGGTCGTTGCGTACATATACACAGCATCCACCTTTGGCTTTGAAATGAGTATAGAGAAAGTAGGAGGATACAGAAAAGGATTTGCTGTCAGTTGCCTCAGACAGCTGAGTCTCAGTAAGGAAGAGAAGGTGAGGTTTAGAGGAGGAGAGGTGGTGTTCGACAGAGAGAAAGTTAGAGGAAAGGCCGCGAATATTGCAGAAATGAAGAAGATGTGAGTCAGACAGTGGATCCAAGCAGCTCAAAGAGTCGTCATCGGGAGAGGGGCTGATGGTGTCAAATATTGGTTGAAATGTAAGTAACTGTGATGCATGGTCGGTGGAAATTGTAGCTGGACCTCCATTCACTTGACACAGTCTCAAGTTCATTTTGTGGCCAGCAGTACCCGTTTGTTTATCTTCTGCTACAGTACCTAAACACACACACACACACACACACACACACACACACACACACACACACACACACACACACACACACACACACACACACACACACACACACACACACAGTCCTCTTCACATCCCCTCCCTCTCTTCAAGTTACTCCTTTCCTTGCCTCATCCCTATTATCCTCACTCCTTCACAGTCACTCCCCTTCTCTGCTTATATCCCTCCTCCTCCATCTCGCCTCTTTCATCCCTTCCACCTACATCCCTTTCTCTTCCCACTCCCTCTTCCCTTCCTCTTCGCACTCCCTCTTCCTTTCCTTCTCCTACTCCCTCTTCCTTCCTCTTCCTCTTCCCCTCCTCTAGTTATCCCTTCTCCTCCTCCTCACCTTAAATCCCTCTCCCCCCCTCCCCCTCCTCCTCACCTAGTGTCAGGAGAAGTTAAGAGCAGGGGATATGTCTGTGTCAGCCTTCTGTGTCTCTTGCTGTGTCATTGCTCTCTCTCTCTCTCTCTCTCTCTCTCTCTCTCTCTCTCTCTCTCTCTCTCAGTTGCTTTAATCGTTGTTTTTTCCATGTTAAGCCCACACCACCTTAAGGATTCTCTCTCTCTCTCTCTCTCTCTCTCTCTCTCTCTCTCTCTCTTTCTCTCATCCTAACCTTTCCTCCTCCTTCCCTCCCTCCCTCATCATCCATCAACATGAATGTCACATCGTCCGACCCTCGCCCTCCTTCTCCTCCCTCCTTCTGTCTCTGTCTGTCTGTCTGTCTCTCTCACACACACACACACACACACACACACACACACACACACACACACACACACACACACACCAGCGTTTCCAAATCCTTAATTTCACTCCTTGTGCTTTTTCTCTCTTCATTTTCACCTTTTTTTTTTAACATCATTTAATATTTTCTCTGTTCTGACACTTTCCTTTTCCTTTTCATATAATTTACATTTTCTCTCTTTAATTGCTCTTTGGATCTTGTTTCCATGTATACCGTATTTTTTTCCCTCCTCTTGCTTCTTTCATTCTTCGTGCCTTCCTTCCATCTTTCCTGTGTTTCAGATCTCTCTCTTGTCTGCGTCTCTCTTCTCGTCTTCTCATTTTTTTTCCCCTCGTATTCCTTCTTGTCTTCTCCTTCATTCCTGTGTTAAGTTATCCTTCCTTCCCTCCTTCCTTCCTTCCTTCCGTCCTTCCTTCTTGTGTTCCTTCACATCCTTTAATTATTTTGTCCTTTCTCCTTCCTCCATCTTTTCATTCTCTTTTCCTTTAATCTTCCTCCGTTTACCCACCGTCCCTCTCCCTTCTTTTCATCCTGTGGTCTTTCTTTACTTTCTTCATTTCTTTCATTCTTTCTCCTCCCTCCCTCTCTTTCATACACTGTTCCTTCTTTCCTTCTTTCCTTCCTTCCTTCCTTCCTCTGCCTCATTGAATGTAACCAGTCCATTAAGTCACGTTCATGAGTGACGATTCGTTTGGTTATTAGTCGCTAATGTTGGCTGTGATGCATTTAATGTCTGTTAAATATGGATAAGGTTGACTTGAATTACTTACAAGATATGAATAACACCCAAGCTTCTAGGACCCACTCAGTTGAGAGAGAGAGAGAGAGAGAGAGAGAAAGAGAGAGAACTTAAATTGTTCCCACTATGAAAAGGTTAATGGGAAAAGTATTAACACTTCTGCTTCTCTGACCTACTCGGGTGAATTGATGCCGATGCCTGCTGGTCTGATGGTAGGCCCGTATTCTCGTCGGATGCTCCCTAACACCTCTTCCTTAGCAGTTTATTCCTGCATATGCTCGTTAATAATGCCATCTAAGAAGGAAGGCAGGAGGGAAAGAAGGAAGGAAGGAACAGAGTGCGAAGGAGAGGGAGGGAGGAGAAAGGATGAAAGAAATGAAGAAAGTAAAGAAAGACACCTCATGCTCAGCAGTTTATTCCTGCATATGCTCGTCAATAATATCATCTAAGTTGTTTATGGAATCTGTCTTGGTAAAAAAAGTGACAAACAGTATACAAGAGTGGAGTAAGGTTTATTAGGCAAATGAATCGCTAATGAAATGGTAGTAGGGAGTCTCTAACCGATGTGACTACGGTCGTTAGAGTACCTTGGTTGGGATGACAGCCATGTCTTACCCACAGCGGTTTGAGTCCTGTAGAGGTAACTGCCATCTGGGACGTAGGCCTTACTCCTACTTATAAATGTATTGGACTGTTGTGACAGCCTGGAGACCCCACGCCCTGAAAAGGTTGTGTGGGATGAGTTTATGTTACTGTTGTTGGTTCGTTTTCACGTGACGGAACTGGACCACTTTCACAAATATTGTCACAGTTACGTGGAGTTCGATGGTCGTTAGTTATAAGGTGGGAGTGTGTCTCTGGTTGCTGTAGTTGGTTTCTTTTAACCTGAAGGAGTTGGGTCGCTCCAACAGCTTGAGTATTATGACCCAAATGCCAGAACGAGGCCTGAGTCGGACTTGGAATTAGTGTTAAGTCAGACTTCAGACTCGCCTTCCAGAAACCAACATGTAGGTTTCTCTCACAGGCGGAGCCGATGCTGTCAAATCCAAGCCGCCTCTGATTGAGCTTGAGTCGGACGTGATCATCGTGAACCTGCCATTTACCGATTTTTTAGAATAGATTTGCATTTAAAACGATGAATAATTTATCAACAACCCCATATAACAATAGACGGCGACTGCTTGAGATTCATAGCAGAAAATGTTTGAAATTTATGCGAAATATATGGCTGTAATATATAGGCCACGTTTTGTACACTTGTATAAATTTTGCCAGAATAATTTTCCATTGCATGATAATATACTTCGTATATACATGCTGGTGGTAGGGCCGTATTATAGTAATATTTACATTACGATGTCATCAGTACTGATGTGCTATGGGTCATAGAAGTATCGGTGCACAATATGCGTGAAACATTTGGGAGCAGAACGAAGGTCACTGAAATATTAGTGTCCGACCTACCTACCACTCAGTAGCCCTGATGTCGGGAGGTGTCATATACCGCCAACTAGCAATATCCTCTTGCAAACATGTAACAAATGTTATGTTTATATATACACACGTTGTTCGTACACAGTGAGACGTTGGTAATATCAGCAGTTACCTGAATGTTTTCGGTAAGCATCGGACCCCCTGTGCACCGATACTTCTTGTGACCCATAGTACAGTACCGGGTAGGCCACTGTGTTATGACGAAATTTTCTTGAACACATCCTATACACCTACTGTTCAATCAGATTATTATACAGTGTTAATTAAAAAAAAAATGTTAACAATTTTCTGTGCTTTATCGCCACTTACCAAACGATATATAGGCTGCACATTTTTGTATGGTACACTGATGAATGATTTTCGTAGCATATTCAACTCATTGTACTGTAGATTCTATTTGGCAGTTCTTATTCCACGCATTGTAACTTGTATTACAATAACAACGTAGGTTTTATTATACACTTCATTTATACACTGACCATGACAAATGACATTTGTACAGTACAAATGTAATCATAGCAAAAACTATGTCACTCAAACCTTTACTCGCCCCGTAACTGCTGTTCCAACATAATGACGATGTATGCTATTATGTACTTCTTTACTAACGTTCTTTATTGGGAAGATTATAATGTAGGCTACTCTTACAAAAGTTGCCCATCATTACTGAAGTGAGGAAAATTTAGTAGCCTATTGTGTTGTACTTTGCAAATATTTTAGCCTAGCCTACTAACCGTCGCTATTGAAAAATAAAAATATAGGCTTTTCTCTAGAGCTATATTCCCTAGGAATGTTCATGAAAAATTATTTATTTCCTTATAATTCCTGTAACTTACTGGACAGAAATAAAGTACCGTAAGCTTTACCACATAGGCAACAGTAATACTTGTATGATATTTGAAAACCAAAATATGACCTTACCAAGCCTCGGTAATGCAACTATCCACGCAGTTGACTTCAGTTACCCAATGTTGTTGTTTTTTTCCCTTATCTCGTGGTATATTTTGTCTTATTTCCCAGATTTAAATGTCAGAAGTCTGCGTTGTGATTGGCTGATTTCAGAACAGTCCAAGGTTTGTTCTAAGTCCTCGACTTGTGCCCAACTTTGTGAAGTCAGTGTGAGTTTCAATTCAGCATATGGCGAAGTCAAGCTGGCTGAGCCCGACTTGAGTAAGCCGTGAGCTTGCGCTTAAGACCGTCTCAAGCCCGACTACCAAGCCCGGCTTAAGCCTTGTTCTGGCATCTCGGCCTATGTTGTGGTTGCATAACATTCGATGTGGCGCTGTTGTGAGCTAGGAATGAATCTCCTTGCTTACTAGTCAGTCGCTTCTCCAGCCTGACTACACTTGGCCATCAACTTAACTGAAAGGGTTAACCTGGGGGGCGTGCCCCCCTAGGGGGCGTGAGTAAATTCCAGGGGGGGCGCGAGCCCAGGAGAAAAAGTAGGACTTTCTCTAATTATATTTGTAATTCTCTTAACATGATCGTGGCTAATATCGAGATGATTATGAAGGATATACAAGACATGCTTGGACGGCTTTATGAACTTCGAGAAGTAGTAGCAATATTTCTAGATTCACAGCAGAAGGCAGATCTCCATGACAAGGTCCAGTCTGAAGGCTTTCTGCTATTTCTAGCTTACCTGGTGGACATCTTCGAAGCGCTGAATGCAGTCAGCCTTAAACTACAAGGGAAAAACATCATCATGCACCGCAACACCATTCGAGCCTTCATGGCCAAACTCGACCTCTGGAAATGTCGCATTCAGTATGGAAATACAACCAGTTTTATTAATCTGGATTCTGCTCTCATTCAGAGTTACCTTGATTCTGAGGGGAGAAAAAAAAAATCACTCGACTGACTTGAAAGCAGAATTCATCAGATACTTCCCTATAGAGATGAGCAGCATGAGGCCTGGAAATTCATCAGGAACCCATTTCAGTGTGAAGCAGCCGCTGTTTCGGGTGAAGTGGAAGAGGATTTTCTTGAATTAAATTTCAACTCCTTAGCTGAGGAAGACTTCAAAGAACTGGATATTGAGGCGCTCTGGTCAAGTACCTTCCTGTTTACTCTCTGATCTCAAATAAAGCTCTTCGGATTCTGACAATGCTTCGATCCACCTATCTTTGTGAAGCAGCATTTTCCATGCTCGTTGCTGTCAGAAACCGGCAGAACGTTGAAGGAGACATACGTTGTGCACCCTCTGGCAATCGACCACACATTCAAGATCTGGTAGCTAAAGCCCTGTCCACACGAGCGGGCAATGCCCGCGGGCACAAGCGAGCAGTTTGCTTGTTGACGGGCACAAGCGGTGAGCCCGTCAACAGGCAAACTGCTCGCTTGTGCCCGCGGGCATTGCCCGCTCGTGTGGACAGGGCTTAAGAAGCAGTGTAAAGTATCTCATATAATTGGTAAGAAAGTAACCTCATTAAATATGCTGGGTATATTGTTTTCACTGAATTCAAGCTCAATAACAAGACCAAAAACACCCACTTTTTTTTTTTTTTTTTCAGTTTTTCCATAAAATCTGGGAGGGAAGGTGCGACGGGGGCGTGGAGGGAAGGACGAACTACTAGAGGGGACGTGGTAGCAAAAAGGTTAAGAACCACTGGGTTAAAGGGATCTTAGGCTTGAACAAGCGCGTTAGTATGAGGAAATATACTGGTGAGGAGGAGGTGCCGGGAGTCGTATATTCATCCACGATCTTTAGCCAGTTTCTGCTCCAAATATATCACCGTAGCTGTTAATTATTACCGGGAATAATTTTGTTTAGTTGCATTTTTCACTTTTACACTCTCCAGTTTTGTTGTGACGTGTTTGCCAGCCCCGTGGATGATGATGAAGGTGTAAATGTAGAATCTCAATAAAATCTAAGGAAGGTTTATGAATACGGCTTCTTAGGAAACTTGTTATAAATGTCCTTCCCCTTGCGGCCACTTCCGGACTCCCGTCATGTGTGGATGGTCCGCAGGCACGAACTTACGAAATAAAAGTCACGTTTCTTTCTTACTGTTGTTTTTATTTTCCTGTTAAGTTCCTTTCTGGGCCATAGTGTGTTTTGCTGCCTCACTGCCGCCCCCGCCTCTGCCGCCGCCGCATAAGCAAATATCATACGCAGTCAGTGGGTGTTGCTGGTGTCCTGTCTGCTCTAGTTAGCTTTGTCTGCTCAAGTTAGCCGTGTCTGTTCTAGTTAGCCATGTCTGCTCTAGTTAGCTTTGTCTGCTCTAGGTACCCGTGTCTACTCTAGTTAGCCGTGTCTGCTCTAGTTATCCTTGTCTGCTCTGGTTATCCTTGTCTGCTCTAGTTAGCCATGTCTGCTCGAGTTAACCATGTCTGCTCGAGTTAACCATGTCTGCTCTTGTTAATCATGTCTGCACGAGTTAACCATGTCTGCTCGAGTTAACCATGTCTGCTCTAGTTAACCATGTCTGCTCTGGTTTGCTTGTTTTCATTCGACGGACGTGGACCATTACTACAAACCTGAATACTGAGTCGAGGTTGCATGATATTTATACAGCCGCAGTTTGGAGACAGGACTGAGTCTCCTTGGATACTAGTCAGATCGACCAACCAATCTGATTATAAATGGATCGAGTCGCGGTTAGGACTACTGAATCTCCTTGGTTACTAGTCAAATCAGTCCATCAGTGGCTGTAACGAGGCCGGGATGATCGCTGGGTAAAAGTAACAAGGTATTATTTAGTCGTATTTTCGTTGGTGTAGGACACTTTGCACTACCTCATCTTTGGCCATTCTCTCTCTCTCTCTCTCTCTCTCTCTCTCTCTCTCTCTCTCTCTCTCTCTCTCTCTCTCTCTCTCACTCTCTCTGTGGTGATTTATTTTGGGCATTACGCTTTAACTTTCTCTTGTCTTTCTTACCGCAATCTTCAAATGGTCAAGTTAATTCAAGTTATTATTCAGCTGAGAGTGAGTCATGAGGGCCTAGAAGTGTTAATATTGATACCATTAACCCCCCTCACGGTGCAGACAACTCCTCTTCCAGCAGGGCAGGGGTCAGCAACCTTTGATGGACTGGGGACCGGAACTGCTCTCTTACTCACCTGGCGGACCAGATGTTTTGAAGTAGTTGATGACCACGTCCCCCTCCTCCAGTAATAATAATAATAATAATAATAATAATAATAATGATAATAATAATAATATGAATGTGAATATATAAAAATACACGTTGATAAGAATTACCTTTATTCAGAGTACAAGTATATTTCCTAAAATTATACTGAACAACAATATTTATAAAATTAATGCATTAGAAACAAAAGAAATAACATTCAGTGAAACAGACATCACCATGTGTAGTAGAAACATTCAGAGTATTCCCTAAAAATTATACCAATTAGAATATTTATAAAATTAATGCATTAGACACAAAAGAAATATTTTTCATTAAAACAGTTATCACCTTGTGTAATAGAAATTTTTATTCACAGTACTTACTAATTACTTTGATATTTCAGTGTAGCCATACTGCCATCCTACAGGCAGGGAGAGTCAGTGTGATAGTTGATGCTGTTTCTCACGCGAAAATTTCTCAGTATTAGGCTGGAGGAGACGAGATGGATTCCGTTCAAGTATTGATCACTTTTTCGAACAAACTAACTTTAATTAGTGTTTGTCTTAGTAGTTACCAGCCAGTAAGACACTGGTTTTTCACCTACTAAGTGAAAAACGGGAATATTTTTGTGAACTTGTGGAGCACACTTACCGGCGGGACGGGCCGAGTCAGGCCCGGTTGCCGACCCCTGTCGTAGGATGAAGCGTACCAACACCTCTTCTTTAGCGATTTACTTTGCATGTTATACCTTTCCAGTCTGTTGTATCACATTTATCCTTTTGTATTATCGACACAGATTCCATAATCAAGATAAAACCAGTTAATGAAATGGCACATTCAGAAATAAACTGCTGAAGAAAAGATGTCAGAGAGCTACCTTATCCGACGAGAATATGTCCCCGGGCTATCTTATATAGCTGAGAGTGAGTCATGGGAGCTTGAAATTAATATATACATGCGCAGGTAACACACAGGTGAATGGTAAGGTGAAGAATGCAAAATCGCTGAAAATAAGGCCTGAGGGTGAGAAAAGAAGTTTGGGGGAAGAATGGAAAGATTTTGAAAGGCAGAAATAAATGTACATATGGAGTGAAAGGTAGGCTAAAATAAAATGTTGATAAGGTGGGGTATGAGAAGGAAAAAAAGAAGAATGACAAGTGAGAGACATAAAGGTGAGCAAATGGAGAAGACAAAATATGTGAAAAATAGTAGAAGACAGATAAAGAATGAATGGGGGAAGTGAAAATGAAAAAATCGAAAAAAGGGCGGGAGGAGATACGAAATTCAGTAGAAATAAAATATCAGATGAAACGGGAAGGTGATTAATAAATCGCTTAGGAAGTGGGAGGAAAAGAAGATAGGGAGACAGAAATATAAGGCAGGTAAACAGTGACGGGACGAACCATGATAGTAAATATAAGAAGATAAATTGAGAGAAGAGAAGATGGCCGGGGTGTGAAGGGGCGAAGTGTGAAGTAACAAGGCGATGAAAAAAATGAAGAGAAAATAAGAAAATCGTGAATGCAAGCGTAGAATGAAGGAGGGAGTGAAAAATAAATAAATAGACGAGAAAGAGGGATTAGAGAAGAGACAGAAAGCAAGTTAAGTAATGAATGAAAGTGAAATAAGTAAAATAAAAGGTAAGAAAGTGAGCGGAAAGCGAGATGTGAAAGTCAATAGATTAGAGAGAGAGAGAGAGAGAGAGAGAGAGAATGTACCTGTAGCAGCAAAGTAAAAGGAAAAATAAAGATAGGAGAGGTGGGAGGAGGAAGAAATCAAATACGGAAGGAAGGAGGAAGGGAGGTGAAGACACAAAAACAGTAGAATAGAGTAAGAAGAAGGGAGAGCAGGAGGAAGAATGTAGGCGAAAAATCAGTAAAGCAAAAAAAATAATGGAGGGAGGTAAAAAAAATGAGCGATGATAAAGGTGCAGATAGAGAGGCTGCGACAAAGTGAAGGAACAGAGATGGCAGACTTAGGGAGACGAAGGAGACGAAGGGAAAATAAGTTGATAGAGCTAGAGACAGAAGATGCAAAAATGAAAACAAGAAAGAAAGAACTGAATAATAAAATTGGAAGTAGAGAACATGTGAAAAAACAAGGAATGACGAAGGGAAAATAATGAGATGTTTGAGTAAAGAGGAGAAGATCAAGGAATAAAGAAAGACGTGGGAAAGTGAGAAAACAGAGATGATGAAGTTGGAGACAGAAAAGGTGTGAAAATCATATGAAGGGGACAGGTGAGAAAATGAAGCTGAAAGAGAAGATAGGGAAATAAAGATAAAAAAGAAGGGCTGTAGGAATAGAGAGAGAGAGAGAAAGAGGAAGAAATAAGGAAGGCACGGAGAGAGAACCTAAATAGAGATAATAAAGAAGAGAGAGGAGAGGAGAGCAGCTAATAATCCAGTGTCTGAAATACCGGGCCGAAAATACCTGACAGATTCATTAGGACGGTCTACCTGGCTCCCTCCCCTGCCTCCCTTCCCTGCCTTCCTTCCCTCCTCCCTTGCCTCCCTTCCCTCCCTCCGCTGCCTCTCTCTCCTTCATCTCCCTGTCTGCCGTCCTCCCCTTTCCTGCCTCCTTCCGTCCCTTCCTTCCTTTCCTTCTTTCCTTCCCTTCCTTCCTTCCCTCTCCTTCATGTCTCTCTTTATTCCTCCCTCTCTATCCTCTCTCCCTCATTTTCCCTCTCCCTTATTCTACCCACCACCCTGTCCTTCCCTCCCTCTTTGCCTCATTTATTTCTCCCTTCCGCCCCCCCTTCTTTGGCTCCCTCTCTCCCGTCCTTCCTTCCCTCTTCCCTCCCTTCCCTACTCCCTCTCCTTCATCTCCCTGTTACCCTTCACGTTCTCTCCCCCTCTCTCCCCTTATTCTTCCTGTTTCCTTCGCTACCTCCCCTCCCAGTCCTTCCTTCCCTCCATCTTTCCCTCTCTCCTGCACATGTCTCCCTTCCTCTCTCTCGTTCTCTCCCTCCTTCCCTTCCTCCCCTCCTTTTCTCCATCCATCCTTTCCTCCCTTCCCTCCTCTGCCATCCTCTCCTGAATACTCTGTCTCCTTCCCACCCCTACCTCCCTTCTTCCTTTCTCCTCTTCCTTCTTCTCTTCTCTTCCTTCTTCCGTCTCCCTCCAATTCCTACCCTCCTTCTTCCCTCCTCCTTTTCCTCCTTCCCTCTCCCTCCTTTCTCTGCTTCCCTCTTCAACATTGTCTCTCCCATTCCTACCACCCTCCTTTCCTTCCTTCTCTTCCTCCTTCCCTTTTCCGTCATTCCCCCTCCTTCCTCTTCCTCCCTGTCATAGTCTCTCTCTCTCTCTCTCTCTCTCTCTCTCTCTCTCTCTCTCTCTCTCATCCAAGAAGGAAGAGAGGAACAAGGAGAGAGAAGACCAAAATTAGGGGTGGAAGGGAGAGAAGGAGGGGGGGAAGGGAGGGAAAGGGAGGAGGTTGTTGGTAACTAGGAAGGAGGAAGGGAGGTAGGGAGGGAGGGAAGGAAGGAAGGGAGGTAGGGAGGGAAGGAGAAAGGTGGAAAATCAAGGGAGGTGATTAGATGAAGGGACACGTGGACAGGCAGTTAGGTAGGTAGGTAGGTAGGTAGATAGATAGATAGATAGATAGATAGATAGATAGACCGACAGATATCACGATTAATTTATAAGTATAGGCAGATAGATACGCAGGCACATGTGGATTGATAGATAAATAGATAGATATATTGATAGGTAGATGGACTGATAAATATTTAGATAGTTGGATATGTAAGCAGATATGTAGATAGATAAATGAGAGAGAGAGAGAGAGAGAGATATAGAGAGAGAGCATTTGGAACGTGCCCTAATAACTGATCTGTTAAGGGTATTTTATATTTCTCTCTCTCTCTCTCTCTCTCTTTCTCTCGGTGTTACTCACACACACACACACACACACACACACACACACACACACACACACACACACACACACACACACCTAGTGACAAGCTAATTAAACTGTCACACCGCTACCCTGAATATAATCTGCCTTTCTTATAGCGCTGAATATTATGGGGCTTGAGTTGAGAGAAGGCTTGGTATATTTTAGTATGTAGTAGGTTAGCAGGTGACCATTTCCGTCCAGTTGTCCCCTATTAGTGTGTGTGTGTGTGTGTGTGTGTGTGTGTGTGTGTGTGTGTGTGTGTGTGTGTGTGTGGTTCTGTCTGCTTCATACCTGTCTGTGATATACACCTCTTTCCGTCTTCCCCATCCTTATCTGTTCTCCTGTCGTACCTTTTGTAACGCTAAAGTGAGGTAATATAAGAGAACGATTTTGAAGAGGCTTTATCGTTAAGAGTACAAGTAGGGAGTAGCTGCTGTCTCCCGCTTTTTACCTTTTACGCTGTCTCTCTCACCTTCAAGTTACTCGATAATCTTTACCAGCCGCGAAGCGAAGCTGGTATTGTTTTCAGTGTGTGTGTGTGTGTGTGTGTGTGTGTGTGTGTGTGTGTGTGTGTGTGTGTGTGTGTGTGTGTGTGTGAGCACGATAACTTCGCAACCGCTCAAGATATCATCATAAAATTTTACAGGTGTGTAGTAGGAAAAAAAGAAAATCACGCGTTCGAAATTGGCGAAAGTAGTTCGTCTGTCTGTCTGCTATCATGATAACTTCGCAGCCGCTCACGATATCATCACCAATTTTTGCAGATATGTAGTAGGGATGAAAATCTCCTACGAACATTGTTTTCAGTTTGTTTGTCTGTCTGTGTGTCAGTTACCACGATAGCTTTCAGCCCCTCACGATATCACCACAAAATTTTACAGGTGTGTAGTAGGGATGAAAATCTCCCTCGAGTTCGAAATTGGTGAAAATAGGTCACGGTCAAGATCATATTCCAAACCACACTAGATATGTATCGGCTCATTGCTGGTGTGATTACCTCCTTGAGGGGCCTCTAGTGGCAGTTGTTTTTAAAATGTGATATTGCGCTCATGTACATGTTGATTATGTTTTAATAGTATATGATATCCAGGTTGGTACATTAAACACACACACACACACACACACACACACACACACACACACACACAGGGGGGGGGCAACAAAGTGCTAATAAAGGAAATTAAACACAATAAGTACCAGAAAAAAGTGAATTTAAGGCACAGGCACTCATGACGTGTTTTATATTTCATTTTGCATAATAATACGATATTTTTTTTCCGTATTCTCGTTGGGTAAGGAGGCTCCCTAACACCTCCTTAACGATTTATTTTCGAAACTACCCATTAATATCCTCTTTTTTGTTTCTTATGTTTTTTATATCGAGATAGATGGAATGATTAACACACAAGAATACAGTAACAGAGGACAGTTAGAAATACACCACAGTCACGGAGCACAATCAGAAATACACCACAGTAACGCAGCACAGTCAGAAATACACCACAGTAACGGAGCACAATCAGAAATACACCACAGTAACGGAGCACAGTCAGAAATACACCACAGTAACGCAGCACAGTCAGAAATACACCACAGTAACGGAGCACAATCAGAAATACAGCACAGTAACGGAGCACAATCAGAAATACAGCACAGTAACGGAGCACAGTCAGAAATACAGCACAGTAACGGAGCACAATCAGAAATACAGCACAGTAACGGAGCACAATCAGAAATACAGCACAGTAACGGAGCACAGTCAGAAATACAGCACAGTAACGGAGCACAATCAGAAATACAGCACAGTAACGGAGCATAATCAGAAATACAGCACAGTAACGGAGCACAGTCAGAAATACAGCACAGTAACGGAGCACAGTCAGAAATACACCACAGTAACGCAGCACAATCAGAAATACACCACAGTAACGGAGCACAATCAGAAATACAGCACAGTAACGGAGCACAGTCAGAAATACAGCACAGTAACGGAGCACAGTCAGAAATACACCACAGTAACGGAGCACAGTCAGAAATACACCACAGTAACGGAGCACAGTCAGAAATACAGCACAGTAACGGAGCACAGTCAGAAATACAGCACAGTAACGGAGCACAGTCAGAAGTACACCACAGTAACGCAGCACAGTCAGAAATACACCACAGTAACGCAGCACAGTCAGAAATACACCACAGTAACGCAGCACAGTCAGAAATAAACCAGTAAGGAAGAGGTGTTAGTCAGCTTCTTACCCGCTCGAAAATACCGGCCAAGTTGTGTAGGGGTAAGACCTTTAGAGCGATCATTTTATTTGTTATTTTTATTTATTTATTTACTTATTTGCTATTTTCAGACAGTTATAAATATTTAAGGAAGTAAACTGAAGCTGTGACGAGCATGAGAGGGTTACTGGTGACAGGATTAGCGGTGAGGCTCCAGTGGCCCACTCACCTGAATAATATATGGTGTAAGCTGGAAATATAGTAGAGGAGAAGCGACCACGAGAGCTGTTTCAACTTCAGTTAAATATATATTATTACTATAGCCAGGCCATTGTATCCAACTACAATAGGTGCTTTTAAGATTGAAGTGGTTAGTTAAGGATATATGTAGGCATTGCCTGTTCGAAAAGTTTCTGACTTCCTTTTTTAATACAGAGAAGAAGGAGCTAAAGGCCAGAAGCCCGCAAGATTGTGCCTTCCAAGATAAAAGAAAACAAGAAGCGGTGCCAAGACACAGCAAACCCGTCCTCGATAGTCATTTTAGTGTTGACGTATAAACACAACAGGATATCTAGTCAAAGATGTCACATATCAAATTTGGAGTAAATCGGGTGAAAACTGACGATTTTATGCCCATTTGAAATTTTAGGCCTGACCGACCTGGCATTGACCCCCCTGCTGCTAACTTGGGGGTGACCCCCCTGATGTAGTGAGGAGGTTGTAGGATGTAAATTTGAAAGATGCATCTTTAGGTTGGTTTCATGTCGACATGACGAATTTGAAAGGAGTTATGGCGAAAAAGCGATTTTCACCCCCCCCCCCTTTTGTTGTTGTTATTGTTGGCCGTACAGCCTGGGCCTTGGTTCAGTTTGGCCCCAAATTTAATGAGGTGATGAGGAGGTCATAGCCCATCATCCTTGTAATTTTAGTCAAAATCGCACCACTAGTTTTTGCGTGAAGTTGTTAACAGACAGACAGGCAGACAAACAAACAGAAAACTGAGTGAAAACGATACTCGCCCCCGAGCCCCTCTGATGCGGGGACAGGTAATAACAGGCAGCGAATTTCAAGATCCTGCTATTTCACATCACCTGAAAGTACCAGGATTATGAAAAGTAGGTCGTCGGAGTGAAGGGATTGATACAGGTAAGAATGAGGTGAATTAAATATAGAGTGTGGTGCAAAAATGTACTGTGATGTGAAAGGCAGGTCAGACATTAGGTGATAATTAGAGAGCCGGAAAAAGAAATGAGATGGATGGAAATGACCTGCCTGGCTGTGGTGGTGATCATTCCAGTCTGACACACACACACACACACACACACACACACACACACACACACACACACACACACACACACACACACACACACACACACACACACACACACACACACACACACACACACAGATTACGAAAGGGAGCGAGTTGTAATTTAGATTTAATTATCGTTTTAGTTTTATCGGTACTGGCAGGAGGTGGTGGTGTATTGTTTTTGGTGTATTGTTTTCCACTTATAATTTTACCTGGTTTTCAATTAGCTCACCCTCTAGACAAGTTAACCCTTCCAGACCGTGTTTCTTTTTTTCTTTTTCAACTATTTTATTTATTATGTGTCTTTTTGCCACGCGGAAACTTATTTATGTGTGGAGAACCGTGTGCTTGGGAAGGCTTTAACGCGGGCTTCCGTGACTCAATCCCAGCTGAATAAAATCGTCTGGCGTTACCTGGAATACATTACCTTAGTCCCGGCCATGGAGGGGTTGGTGAAGGCTCTCTCCAACCCCTTGTGAACTCTGGCCTATGCTGAGTGAAATCGTCAGGAGGAAGAAGAATGGAGTAAAAATGACGGCATCTGTCTTAAAGGGGGAAGGTGTGTGTGTGTGTGTGTGTGTGTGTGTGTGTGTGTGTGTGTGTGTGTGTGCGCGTGTGCGTGCGTGTGTGCGCGTGTGCGTGCGTGTGTGTGTGCGCGCGCGCTTTGAAAATTGGTGTAGGTGATAGAGAAAATATCTCGAAAGAAGTTTGTGTGTGTGTATGTGTGTGTGCTTTGAATATTGGTGTAGGTGAGAGAATAATATCCCATAATTTTGTATGTGTGTGTGTGTCTGTGTGTGTGTGTGTGTGTGTGTGTGTGTGCTTTAGAAAAATACCCCATCAGAAGTCTTAATACGAAATTCCCAAATTGTGCAAAAAAGTTCCTAGAGTTTGTTTACACAAAGTTCTCCTAAAATAACGATCTCTGAATCTTAAATGCTGAACCGTAACCGTGGATTAACTTTGAAATATGGCACAAGTCACAAAGAAGTGCCATGGAAAGGATATAGAACTGTTGCATTGTCTTTCAGCCACTGAGCAATGTGAAAGAATCTGCATTTTTTTTTTTTTTATGTGTCCGACTCTGGGAATAGGCCTCACAGCCTGCTATCAAGGCCCAGTAGTCCTCCTACATACCATACACCTCTACATGTCACCACTTCGGCGCTAACACCCACTGTCCATATTGAATACATGCTAGGGCTGTCTCATACAGGACTGGTGTATTGGTATTAGCGGGGGTATTTTTACGACATGTCGGCGGGTCTTCTGGTAGATCAGTAAAGCCTGATTTAATGAAATTCAAATCCTTAAACTGTTCCCTGCCCCAGCGGGGATTTGAACCTGCGTGCATTAGGACTACAGGCCAGCTCTCTACCGATTGAGCCACTGCCTAAAGATGAATGAATTTTGATCACCTAGCATGATAAGGGAAGAAGTTGATTTTAGTACTGTTTACCATTTCACCACGAGGATGTAATTTAATCCATCCTTATTTGCACTATACTTTTCTCATCTTAACTTGGCCCAGATTTTTGTCCCGCAGCAGCTTACTTCACGTAGTTCATTGGCTGAAAAAGACAATACTGCGGCTCAACATCCTTTTCGAAGCACTTATTCATGACTAGCATCATATTAAACTGCAAATCCATTGTGACGCCTGAGCATTCAAGACGGGTAGGTGTCAATTTTAGGCCAAGTTAAAGTAAAAAGAGGAAAGTCGATTTTGTTCGGCTTATTATATTTATACTGGGTACCTCTCCATAAAAGAATTGAATCAGACTATTACCTAACTTCCTGAAAAAAAAAAAATCAATCAAGTGTATGAAATCGTGTGAAAGTAGCTTGAATGACTAAAATATACATCATTGAAAGAATTGAATAATAAAATGGCGAAAGTCAGATTTCTTTGTTACTTTGCTTTTGAATATTTCATTTGATGCAAGATTTCCAGCTAAAACTTGTAGGAATATTTATAGCTACAAATTCTGCGTAAATAATATAGACAGAAACGTGGATTGATAGATGGATAGATAGATACAGTAAATAGATAATGATAGACAGACTGTACCCATGTAATCTATTCTAAAAGCTGTACGTTTTGAGTCATCACTATTATTATTATTATTATTATTTTTATTATTATTATTATTATTATTATTATTCGCCAGCTCCATGCTGCCCTTACTGTTAGTCGCATTTTCTTTCTTGTTTTCTTGTTTAATTGTGGCAGGCACTTCAACCCTTCAGAATTAACTGATTCCGACAAAACTTGGACACAATGACCAGCCTATGACCAGGTTGTGTCCGCAAGGTTATGGTTGCTAGGTAACGACTCGTTGCCTAGCAACGGCCGAAAAAAAACTTTTTTTTCGTATTTTCACGATTTTGAGTTGTAGAAGCATTGCTAATGGGCGTAGAAAGCTGACTTCTTCAGGTGTAATCTTGAGGTCATTCCCTATTGGAAGCGTCCTATCCATTTTTCCCCCTCTCTCCTCAAGTTTTCGAGTGGCAACCCTGCAAAGATTGGCCTTAGCGTCCTTAGCAACCAGTACCGGCTTTTAAAAATGCCCCACCTAGGTCCCCAGTGGGCCAGTGGAACTGAATGAAAGTTTGTATGCTTATGGACATTGACTAGTACTACAACTTTCTACTGTACACCTATGTGCTACATTGGCCAGGTCAGGGGTCAAAGGTCATCAGATGTGAGAACCATGAAAACAGCTAAAATTACAACTATGCTCATGCAAAATGCAAAGGCTCCAAAGATTATTAAGCCAGGGCTGTGATTCTTGTGTGGAATGTTGCACTGGAGTACCTAAATACAAATATGGCATTAAGTGTTGAAACTCACTTCCAGTCGCTGGCAGCGCCACATAGAAGTTGTATCTCTGGTGGGCTATTCTGCAGATTTCAAGTTCCCTAGTTCCACAGTGGTTGGATGGAATCGAATGAAACTTTGTATGCTTATAGACGTTAATGAGTACTACAAGTGTGCTCCGTACATGCCAGGTCAGGGGACAAAGGTCATCAAGTGCAGAAAATATGAAAACCCTGAAATTGCGACCTTGCTCGCGCAAAATGCTAAGGCTCCGAAGATTATTAAGCCAGGGCCATGATTCTTGGTTGGAGTGTTGCACAGGAATACCTCCATATAGAAATTACTTGTAGTGTCGAAACTCACTTCTGGTCGCTGACAAAGCTTGGTCTACTTAAGAGCTGGCCATTGTTGCCTACCGGCTTATTATTATTATTTCCATTATTATTAGTTTCATTATATCTAGTAAAACTGTCATACCGTTTCTACTCTCACTTGGCCCAGGTTTTCGTAGCTCAGTGGCAGAAAAAGACAATGCTGCAGCTCTATATCCTTTCCATAGCACTTTTTCATGACTAACTTTGTTTTCAAGTGTTAACCTGTTGTAACAACTCAGTGTTGAAGATAAAAAGATGGCAGTTTTAGGGCAGGTCAGAGTAAAAACCGTATTAAAAAAAAAAAACAGTAAGAACTCTTTCTAATAGTAATTATAATTTTTTCCAGGTATGTCGTGCAATCTTCTTGTCAGCAACAAAAATAGTGAGTATAAGATCACATTTACAATAGTTGCATAGATGTTTAAATTGCCTCCCACTTATTGAGTATAGCTGCACAGATGTTTGCATTATCTCCCAGTTATTTGATACAGTTGCACCGATGTTTATATTATCTCCCAGTTATTGAGTATAGCTGCACAGATGTTTATATTATCTTCCAGTTATTTAATACAGTTGCACCGATGTTTATATTATCTCCCAGTTATTTAAGTCAGTGTTCTCCACACTTTCAATAATGACAGCCCCCTAGCTTCCAGATATTCAAATACCGCCCTCCTCTTCTATGTTGTTCACAAGATTGATACAAGTACGGTACGCACCCCACAGTTTAAAACACAAAGTTCATACTCGCTTAAAGGCTACCTTCGGCGGCCTCCGCTCGATGTCGTCACTTCCTATCTTCAGAAATGAGTCATAATTCGGGAATCGGTGGCCCGATTGGGCTGGAAATTGTTTTATTCATCAAGTTTGAGCTCTTCAACGTTACGTTTCTCTAACAAAAATTTGTGCTACATTGCGCCGTTTTTGCTGTGCCACGGTAACAAACAAACAAACATACAGATATCTGATCATTATAATGTAGGTGTGCGAATCCACGGGTGTTTGCCGCCCATGCTTGCCCAGTCACACTGAAGATTAGTATCCAGTACTTTATATACATTGGCCGATATTCTCGTCGGGTAAGGAGACTCCGTAGCACCTCTTCCTTAGCCATTTATTTCCCAAACTACCCATTAATATCTTGTTTTTTGCTTCATATATGTTTTTAATGTCAGTAAACATAGCATGAATCACACAGGTATATAATCACGGGGCAGAATCAGAAATAAACTGGTAAGGAAGAGGTGTTAGTAAGCTTCCTAACCGCACTAGAATACCGGCCATAGACTGCATCTTTCACTGGTTATATTTCTTTCCCTCATAGAAATGTGATAGAAACCATCCTCGATTGACTAACGCTACTTAATTGGCTGAGGGAAATGAGAATACTAAACCTTAAAGAAAAAAGCAATATGGCCAACACCTAAGAACTATGCCTGGATCGTCCCTGCTTAAGCTCTCTTCATTATTTTTGTCTCCCTCCCATTTAGTAACCTTGAGAGACAGTTCAGTTGATGGCATACCATTTCTCGGGCTACAAGGAAGTTGAAAATACCTGTATCTATAGCCAGACGTCTTAATCCCGTAAGGGGTGACCACAAACAAATCGCCTCCATGTCACTATGTCCCCCGTCATTTCGCTGCCCCTCCCCCCCAGCTCACACCCCCTCCCTCATATACCTCCACTCCATCCCTCCACCAACAATGATAATTTTTGCAGGATTAGAGAGACAAATATTGTGTGAAAATAGCTTTGACCTAATATCATGTACATACTGAACGATGTTATGCTTCGATTCATCCGAAAATCAGGCAAATAATAAGTTTTTTTTTTTTTTTTCGAATACAATGAAAATATGGACGGTATTTGATATTCTATTTTCGTTATTTACGGCAAAAAAAAAAAAAAAAAGTCACATTGTTCAGCAAGCACTTATATTATGTCAAAGCTATTGTCACACAATACTTATCTTTTTAATTGCGAATTGTGCTGATGAAACGAAATTTATCAGTGTCGACATATTCAACTTGTCGCCCAAAACTCTCAAGTGAGCAATAGGATTTCACCATTTTTAAAATAACGCAAATAACTCACCGAAAGATGAGAACTTTACCATATGCATTTCCCCTCGCAGATTAGCAGTGACGTAGCCCAACCTGACCTGTTTGAGTATGGGGGGGGAATAATGGCGTCCTTCGTTGTGTGTGTGTGTGTGTGTGTGTGAGAGAGAGAGAAAGAGAGAGAGAGAGAGAGATAAAAGAAAGACATTTTGGGGGTATTGAAGAAGAAGAAAAAAAAAAAAAAGCTTCCTCCCCGTGGAACCCCAATGTAAACAAACAAATATTCTAAGAGAGAGAGAGAGAGAGAGGAAAAAATAGCAGAGTTACGAGAGAAGTTTATTGAGGGAAAAAGTTGGAGTTTTATTAGACAAATATTTCACGGTAAGGAAAAAAATAGCATGTAATCCATTAGTGGCCGTCATGGTCAAAGTGGAAGAAGGTGGGAGAGGCCTGTTGTCATGCAGCGGCTGATGATGATGATGATGGTGGCGGTGGTGGTAATGATGATGATGATGTTAAGGAGTGATTATGATGATAGTGATGATGATGATGCAGAGTGATGATGATGGTGATGAATGGTGATGATGATTGATTATGATGATGGTAAAGAAGTGTTGATGGTGATGGTGGTGATGAAGATGAATGATGTTATTAATGATGATGTCGAGGAGTGATGATGATGAAGAGTGATGGTGATGGATAATGATGATGGTAAAGATAATATTGATGAATGATAGTGATGCTGCTGCTGCTGATGATACTGATGATGAATGAAGGTGATGATGCTGAGTGTCCTTCAGGTTTTCACTTATTTTCACATGTCACGTGAATAGTTTTGTATCACTTCATTTCACTTGACTGAGGAAGCAGGGGAAGGAGAGCGACGAGTAGCGTAAAATAAATAAATGAATAAATAAATAAAATACACAGGTACATTCATTCAGAGAGTAGGTAAAGGCATTGAAGAAATTAAAATGTATAAATTGTGGTAAAATTGGATATCATTGTCTCCACCACCACCACCACCACCACCACCTTCGCCATCACCACCACCACCTCCACCTCCCTTCTTTTTCTCTTTCCCGCTCCTACAGGGAGTGGCAGGGATCTAGAGGCAGGAACAGAGATATCTCCCTGCCCCCCCTTTCCCCCTCTTCCATTGCCCCTGCTATTCTTTCTTATTGAGAGAGAGAGAGAGAGAGAGAGAGAGAGAATTAGAGGTGCCGTGGAAGAGAGGGAGGGACTAAGAGAATCTCGCGGGATTTCTGATGAAAAATGGAAAGACATAAAAGAGAGAAAGCGGCAGTAAACAGAGAGAGAGAGAGAGAGAGAGAGAGAGAGAGAGAGAGAGAGAGAGAGAGGGAGGGAGACGGTAATCAGTGAGTGGGAGAAGAGGGGAGGGATGGAGAAAAAAGTGGAAAGGCAAAAGCAAGGACATAGAGAGAAAGGAGAAAAGGACTGTCGAGAAAGAAAAGGAAAGGAGACGTGGAGATAGGGATGTGGAAGATGGAGGGAGAGGAGGCGAGAGCTGGAGGGAAAGGAAGAGGAGAAAAGAAAAAAAGAAGAGAGATGTAGAGAGAGAGAATGTAAAGGGAGAGGGAGGAGGAGAGGAGAGGAACGGAGGAGAAGGCAAGTTGGAGAGAATGGAGAGGAGAGATTTGAGGAAGAGTCTCCGGGTCGTTTCGTTAATAGACTCTTGGGCCTTATTCCCGTTGGTTAAGAAGGCTCCCTAACACCTCTTCCTAAGCGATTTATTTTTAGATATGGCTGGTGAAAATTCATTTGTGTTAATTTTGTGGAGTATGGCGATGTTGGAAGGATTTATATATTACAGAATAGGATACTAGGGTGTGATAAACGGAATAGGATACTAAGGTGTGATAAACAAATCGCCTAGGAAAAGATGTTAGGGAGCTTCCTTAACCAACGAGAATACTGGCCTTGGATGACCTGACTTGTATGACGTTTGACTGAAAGAATTATGTTGTTCACATTAATCCCTCAACCCAATGCCTTTTTTTCATTTCAATCTTTAATATAGTCAGACGGCCACCCTTTCCATAGGCCAGAATTACGATTACCACTGATTAAATATAAATATCTCCTTTACCCCGTCAGTAACTTAAATCCTTCGTCAGGTGGATGAAATCGTCTGAAGGTAAGTACAATAAAGTATAAAAACAATTCTGCATGAGATTGAAGGAGGTATTTTTTTATTTTTTCACTTATACATGCTATCTTGTTTTTGTTTTTTCTTGGTACAATCTTGCGAGCTTCCGGCATGTAGTTCCTTCTTCCTTGCATTAAAAAAAAGAAAAAACTATAAGGCATTAGAATTCCATGGTCAGTGATTGTAGATTTTGAAAATACCTTAATTAACAGCGTTCATGAATATTTTTCCAGGCTCATTTACCAGCGTTCATAAAATTCCCAGAAGCTCATTTAACAGCATGTGTATATTCTTAGAGCTTACATAACATTCATAATTATCCCCCAAGCTCATTTAATAGCATTCATAAATTTACCTTAAGCTCATTTAACAGCATATATAAATTTACCCCAAGCTCATTTAACAGCATTCATAAATTCTTAGAGCTCACAAAGATCATAAGTTTCTCCCAAGTCCATTTGAGAGCATTCATAAATCCCTCTCAGGCTCATTTAACAGCATTCATTAACCTGTCTCTGGTAAATATAAAAAACTTGGATGAAAAGCGGTATAAGACTGTTTAAAAATGCCGTGGTAATCAAACACATCTTTCTCTCTCTCTCTCTCTCTCTCTCTCTCTCTCTCTCTGCGCATCATATAAGAGGCAAATTTTAATGGAGGTGTTTATTTGGTTGTCAGAATATCCCATTAATGGAAGTGAATCATCTGGTGTCAGCAAAAATGTAAACTACGTCGTCGGGATGAATGGCCAAATTAACTCACATAATACTGAGACGGACGAGCTGTTGGCTGATTGTTTTGTTTTGTTTTCTTTGTCCTTTTTTTTTTTTTCTTTGTTGCATATTTTGGAGGTAGCCAACCTCCCTTTCCTTGGGGGAAGCAGCCTAGGTATATAGATAGATAGACATATTTTGAGGCCACTGCTTTGACTCTTGCATCGAGGAAGGCGTAAAGAGACGATTTTTAACGCTTACCTTTGGATTGTTAATTTACCCAGAAGGGCAGAGACGCTTCCATGCATGGAAAAGGGGGGGGGGAGATGAAAATAGATTCTCTGGGTCAAATATCAGATCATCTAATTGTCCAGCAGGCCTATCGTCCTTACGTGTCCGTAGGCAGGAGTACACTGTTGCACCATCGAGCAGGGCAGTACTCCCAAGGTGGATGGAAAGCTGATGACAGGGAGAGCTGGAGCTCCCGTTTCATCAGCCCTCGGGACTAGGTCCCGACAATCCCCCTTTGCTGAGCTTTTTAAGTGTCTCAGTAACACAGAGAGTAGGCCAGCATGCTCTCCAATACAAGTTTCTCTAACTATCTACACCAGACTACATGCACAATACACACCACACTTCCTTTTCAAAATTTTGAGAAATGGCGTCGAATAACGTAGCCTCGGAGTCCCCAGGGGGGGGACCATAAATGCCCCCACCTTCTGCCCCTCTCCCGGTGACGACTCAAGATGCCTGGAACCACTGTCTGACTCTCTTCTTCTTCATTTCTGCAACATTCGTGGCCTTTCCTCAAACTTTCGGTCTGTTGAGCACCACCTCTCCTTCTCTAAACCTCACCTTCTTTTTCTAACTGAGACTTAGCTGTCTGAGGCAACTGACAGCAAACCCTTTTCTGTATCGTACTACGTTCTCTGTACTCATTTCAAAGCCAGAGGTGGCTGTTGTATATATATATACGCAACAACTTATCTTCTTACTCTCATGTTCCTGAACTGGATTCTTCTGAATTCTCTACACTCTGGCTTCGGCTTTCCTGTCATTCTCCGACTAAATATATCTGTGCTGTTTACTTATCTCCTAATTCTATTGACTATCAAAAATTCTTTAACTATCTTACTTCTACAGTGGAACACATTCTGTCCATGTCTCCTTTCTCTGAAATCTCCATTCTTGGAGATTTCAATGTTCACCACCGCCTTTGGCTCTCCTCTCCTTTCACTGATCCGCTTGGTGAACAAGTCTACACCTTTTCTATCCTTAATGATCTAGAGCAGCTTGTACAGCACCCTACCTGTATCCCTGACTGCCTTGGAGAGAGCTCCAACATACTTGACCTCTTCCTTACAACTAATCCTTCTGCTTACACTGTTAATCTTTTATCTCCGTTGAGCTCCTCCGATCACAACCTTATCACCTTAACCTGTCCTATCACTCCGGTACGGCCTGTGGACCCTCCAGGGAAACATTGTCTGTGGCACTTTGGAGCTGCAGATTGGGAGGCCCTAAGGCAGTACTTTTTTTTTATTTTCCCTGGAATGATTATTGCTTCCATGGCCGGGAGCCATCTGGGTGTGCCTTGCGTATTACGGAGGTTATTCTCTGGAGCATGGAAGCATACATTCCTTTCTAATATCCTTTGTCTAATGCACGAGAGCCTTGGTTTAATCACGCTTGTTCTAATGCTGTCTGCAACAAGGAGAGGGCCTATAAAAGGTACTGGAGCCAACTCACCCCTGAATCACATCTTTTATATGTTTCTGCCCGGAATCGTGGTAAGTCTGTTCTTCGCTCTGCTGACAATAATTTCATCTGTACAAAATGCTCTCAACTCTCTAACTTGAATTCTTCCTGCTCCTTCTGGCACCTTGCCAAAAACCTTTCTAATAATTTTACCTCATCATCCTTCCCTCCTCTTTTCTACTCTGATGGCTCTGTAGCTATTTCTTCTACAGATAAAGCAAATCTCTTCGCTCAGACTTTCTCCTCCAATTCCACCTTAGACGATTCCGGTGCTGTTTCTCCATCACTTCCCCCCTCTGACTTCCTCATGGCTGACATTAAAATTTCATCAGCTGATGTATTTTCTGCCATCACAGGCCTCAATACTAGTAAGGCATATGGGCCTCCTGTTGTTCTCTAGAACTGTGCTTCTGTGCCTACACCCTACCTACAGTAGGCAAACTCTTTCGCCTTTGTCTATCAACTTGTACCTTTCCTTCTTGCTGGAATTTTGCTCTCATTCAGCCAGTCCCAAAGAAGAGTGACCATTCCCAACCCACTAACTCCAATTGCTTTAACATCCTGTATATCAAAAGTTTTCGAGTCTATTCTTAATAGAAAAATTTTAAAGTATCTTTCCTATCACAACCTTCTTTCTGATCGTCAGTATGGGTTCCGTCAGGGACGCTCCACAGGCGATCTTCTCACCTACCTTTCAGATTCCTGGTCATCCTCCTTTCGGGACTTTGGCAAAAGCTTTGCCCTTGCATTTGACATCTCAAAGGCTTTCGATCGAGACTGGCATAAATCTTTAATTTCCAAACTGCCCTCTTGCGGTTTCTATCCTTCTATGTGCCTTCATCTCTGGCTTCCTTTCTGGTCGTTCTATAGCCACCGTTGTAGACGGCCATCATTCTTCTCCTAGATCTATTAACAGTGGTGTTCCTCAGGGCTGTGTCCTATCACCAACTCTCTTCCATTTATTCATCAATGACCTTCTAAGCTGTACATCTAACCCTATCCACTCATACGTTGATGACTCCACCCTTCACCTTTCCATTCGATTCCCACAACATCCATCTCAGCAGTTACTTCAACAAACAAGGGATGAGGCTATGGCACACCTAATGTCAAATTTGGCTCGTATCTCTGACTGGGGTAAAAATAATCTGGTTGTTTTTAATGCATCAAAGACTCAGTTTTTGCACCTATCAACCCGACAAAATCTTCAACAGGTATACCCACTAATGTTTAATAATATTCAGTTTAATTCTGCATCATCGTTGAACATGCTTTGGATTTCATTTACTCGGGACTTATCTTGGAAAGATCATATTACATCTCTTGTAAAATCCGCCTCCGAGAGATTGGGTGTGCTAAGCCGACTCCATTCCTTCTTTACCCCTGCACAATTGTTGACTCTATACAGGGGTTTTATCCGCCCCTGTGTGGAGTACAACTCTCATGTGTGGGGAGGCTCCCCACATACAGCTCTTCTCAATAAGGTGGAGTCAAAGGCTTTTCGTCTCATTAACTCTCCCTCTCTTACTGACTCCATTCTACCTCTGTCTCTTCGCCACACTGTTGCATCTTTATCTCTTTTCTATCGCTGCTTCAATGGTCACTGTTCCTCTAAACTGTCTGCATGCAGTTCTCCACCTCTACGACGGGCGCGTAACACCCGTCTAGCAGAGAACTCTCATCCCTTTTCTGTCCAACTCTCTAATGCAAGAGTTAACCGTTACTCCCAGTCTTTCATTTATGCAACAGGTCAGCTCTGGAACTGTCTCCGTCTGTCTGTATTTCTTGTTTCCTATGATCTCCAATCTTTCAGATGCAGTGTGTCCAGGCATCTTGAAATGAATGGGTCTTGAATTTGGCTCTCTCTTGTATTTTGTTTTTCTCTTGGAAGGAACAGTTTTGCGGACTTGTTACCTTTTGTTCCTTCTTCCTCTCATTAAAAAAAAAAAAAAAAAAAAAATGGCCACGCACGGATTAATAAAAGTAGGAAAGGAGGAAAATGTTGAGGGGTGGAGGGGAGAGAGTAAAGATGGAAAGAGAATACAAACGAACACAAAGGAAAGCAAACAGCAATTGACCTTATGGTCCTTTGGAGGCTGCTTGTTACAGAGTAGACCATGACTAGGAGATCCAGTTCTACTTGCTGAAGGATAAGGATAGTAAAGCATAAGGCTACCCCCTCCTCCAAATCCTCCAGGAAAAAGTGAGAAGGATCACCATGCAGCATGGAAAAACTGAAATTGAAATTTCTTAGGAAAGACTGAAAAGGAAAAGTTACATTCTACAATCTTTATCTATAAGCTACCAGTTTGAATAGCGTGAAAGAGAAAGTAATAAAGTAAAATGAATAATCAAATGCAGTAAATAAATAACTATGGCATGACATTATGTAAGGGACATTGAGTTAAAGGGGCGTCTGTAGACACTGCGTGGAAATTGCATAGTGTGCAGTGTGGGTGTTCAGGGGTGGTGCAGTAGCCTTGCGTGACGCTTTTAAGTTAGACAGCAGTCAGTCAGGCCCCAGCTCCGTTCATTCCACTGAGACAAGGAACTCTTCCATACAGGACAAGTACACAAGTTACCTCCAGAAGCAGTGACCCCAGGTACAATAAAAAAATCCCAATGGTGGTCGCTTAACTAACAGGGCCCCTCAGTGATCCACAACCCATCACAGATCGAAAGTATGAGTAATGACCGTTAACTCAGGACTATCTTTGGAAGTCCTAGCCTGTGCTTATATTACTCTATTTGCATTCAGTAAATTGACAGATATGTAATGACATGAGACGATGCAATGTATGGGTAAGTTAAGTTTACAGGGTGTCTTGTAAACAGGAGGGGAATGAATGTACATGTAGCTGGTAGAAGTAAGTTTTTCGAACAGAAACAGAGTCAGATGAGGATTCTAGAGATGTGCCAATACCAAGATGTTGTCCGATACCAATACCGATACCCACTTTTCAGCCGATACCGACACTCCGATACTAACAAATGGCCGATACTTTACCAATACCGATACTTTTTTGTTTTGATTGTATTTGATTTCATTTTGATTTATTTGATGCCGGTAACGTGAGTGTTGTTAATGCAGGAGCAATATAGTAGTCAATATATAATATTAATATATGATAATGTTACGTCACACATGTAATTACAATGTAATATAATATCATACCATCTGTTTATCAGTGTCATGAAACATGAGTGTCTTGAAATACATAATAAACCAGAAAAGTATCGGAGTATCGGCCATATTTTTACCTTGCTGATACCGATACTACAAAAAAGGCCGATACTGACAATACCGATATCAATACCGATACTATCGGCATATCCCTAGAGGATTCTCGTGCAAATACTTGTCTGTTTTGTTTTTAACTGTCTTAATTGAGATACTGTTCATGGTATCTCGAGGGTATTCCTATTGGACCCAGGTTCGAATCCCGGCTGGGGCAGGGAACAGTTTAAGGAGATGAATTGCAATAAATCAGACTTTACTGATCTACTAGCTGACCCGCTGACATGTTGTAAAAATACCCCCGCTAATACCACTACACCAGTCCTGTATGAGACAGCCTTAGCTTGTATTTAATATGGATGGTGGGTGTTAGCGTTGAAGTGGTGACATGTGGAGGTGTATGGACGTAAGAGGACCACTGGACCTTGGTAACAGGCTGTGAAGCCTATGCCCAGACACATAAAAAAAAAAATCTGTTCCAGATATTTACGACTCTGTTGAAGACGAAGTATTTTGCTTCGTGGGAATGGAAATGCAGATCCCATAATTTTGCAGCCATTACTCTTGGTTTGATTTGGCCAGTCTATTTTAAAATAGTTATTCATGTCTAAGTTGTATCCCTTCATGACTCTGAAAACGTCAGTAAGGTCACCACTTAACCTGCGTTTCGTTAGGCTAAATAATTTAAGTTCTTCAAGGCATTTCTCATGTGGTTTTTAACTCAGTCATGGTATCACTTTTGTGATTCTTCGCTGTATTTTCTCTGACTTTCCTATGTCTTTTCTGTCGTGCGGAGAGCAGAACTGCACACCATACTCAGTATGGGGGCGCACTAACGAGTTGTACAAGACAAGTACGACTTTTTCCAATTTAAACTTGAAAGTTCTTCCAATAAAAACCACCAAATTGTTTGCAGTTTTACCCACCTCGGTGCACTGCTTACTCAGTTGTAGGTAATTTGATATTATCACACCAAGATCCTTTTCATCGTCTGTACTTCATAACTCGATATTGTTCATTTTGTAATTCACATGGATGTTGTTATTTCCAGTATGAAGTACTTTGCATTTTTCTAGGTTGAATTTCATTTGCCGTTTTTCTGCCCAGCTTGCCAAAGTATTAAGGTCATTTTGCAGCTGATGCCACTGTAACGTTGACGTTACTTTATTGGTTATTTTAGTATGGTCTGCAAATTTGGATATTTTTCAATTTAAACCCTCATCTTTGTCGTTTATTTAGATAATAAAAAGTATCGGTCCAAATACTGAGCCCTGGGGAACGCCACTAATCACATTATTCCTTTTGATTCCTTTCCATTTATCGTAACTCACTGTATTCGGTCTGAAAGCCAGTCTTGTAACCAATTCTGCGTATTTCCTTTTATTCGGGGGGCTTGTGTTTTGCTTACGAGACGCTTGTGAGGGGCAGTGTCAGATGCTATCAGAAAGTCGAGGTAGTTTATATCTACTGCTTTTGAATCGTCAGATGATTTGTAAACATCATGGAAGAAGTCCAGTAAGTTATGTAAGTATGAACGTCGATGTCTGAATTCATGCTGCGAGTCTTTGATTATGTTATTTTCTTCTAGATAATTAACTATTTTATCTCTTATGATTGTTTCCATTCATTTGCACACTACTGATGTTAAGCTGATTGGTCTGTAACTTTCTGGGTGCGACTTATTTCTTTTTTGAAAAATGGTGTTACATTTTCTAGTTTCCATTCGCACGGGACTTTCCCAGTATTTAACGATTTATTGAATGAGAAAGAGAGTGGCAGGAATAACTAATTTTTGCTTCTTTGAGAATTCTCGGTGATATTTTATCAGGGCCAGGGGTTTTGTTTATGACTGTACTATTTATGACTGAAAGGATATCGCTATTGTGGATAGTGTAGTTACTGAGAACGGTGCCGTTTGCTTGGTTTATGGAGGAGGAGCGATTAAGGAGGAGGAAGACGTGTAATTGAGGAAGAAAAGTAGAGGTGTGGGAAGACAAGTGATGGGGTTGGAAGAAGGAATGAATGGATGGAGAGAGAGGAGTTTGAACGGATCAATGACGAGATAGAAAGGCGAGTTGAGGGACGGGGGAAGAAGGGAGGGAGGAAAAAAGATGGAGTAGGAGTGATGGGGGGAGAAGGAAGTTGGGGGGGGGATGAAGGGAGGAGGGTAGGGATGGAGAGAAAAGGGAAGGAGGGATGAAGGAAAAATGATAGTGATTGAGAGAAAGAGGAAGAAGGGATAGAGGAAAGAGGAAAGAAATGGAGAGAAAGACGTAGGAGGGATGGAGAAAAGACGGTAGAGATGGAGAGAAAGCAGTAGGAGGGATGGAAGAAACAGGGTAGAGATGGAGGGAAAGCAGTAGGAGGGATGGAGGAGAGAGGTTAGAAATTGAGAGAAAGGAGTAAGGGATTAAGGAAAGAGGGTAGGGAGGGAGAGAAAGGAGTAGGAGGGATGAAGGAAAGTGGTTAGAGATGGCGAAGGGGTAGGAGGGATGGAGGAAAGAGGGTAGAGATGGAGAGAATAGAGTAGATGGGGTGGAGGAGAGTGGGTAAAGAGGGAGAGAAAGCAGGAGGAGGGATGAAGGAAGGAGGGTAGAGCTGGAGAGAGAAATAATGTGGTTGCAGTGCTACCACATTATTGATTCAGAAATTGTTCCGTACCCTGAGCTGTGTTGAGGCCTGGAGAGGAGGAAATGGGGAAAGGGGGAGAGGAGGAGGAGAGAAGAGGGAAGGAAATGGGAGAGAAGGGGATGGGAAGGGAGGGAAAATGGGGAGAATTACTTGAGAAATGGGCGAAAAAGGCATGAGAAAGGGAAGGGAAAGGGGGCAAAGAGGAGGGAAGGGGAGAGAAGGGAGACAAGGTGAAGGAAGATGGAAGAGACGGGAGGGAAAGGTGAGAGCAGAATGGAAGTGGAGAGAAGGCAGATCAACCCCATCAACCCGTGGACATAGCTTTCATTTAACCCCTTCACACTGATTACTTATATTGTATTTTATTCTTGTTCCCCCAGACGATTATATTCTCCTTGGAAAACTTACAGGGAAGGAGGTGATGAAGGCCGTATCTACCCTCCCTGCTTCCAATGCCTCCCGTAAGCTGAAGAAAATCGTCCGGGGAAGGGAGGCTGTAATGAGAAAGACGTCATGGTATTGAGGGATTACTGATATTGCCACCAGACGATTTGTATTTAGCTTGGAAGACATACTTGAGCTGAAGAGTTGGGGCCAGTTGCCATCCTCGCTTTTCAAGACTAAAAAATCACGTGGGGAAGGCAGGAGTCTATTTATCTATCTATCACGTGGGTAAACCAAGAGTCTGTCACGTCGGGAAGGTCAAGAATATCTCACGTGGTGGAAGTAAAGAATTTGTCTGTCTGTCTAACCGTTTATCTATTTATCATACAATCTGTGACGTGGCGGAAGTCAGGAATCCATCACACAGTTGCTTTTGCCCCATCAGGTGCTTAGGAGCCCCGTACTAGGCTACTCAGTGCCGACATTCAAGACGAGGATGACCAGCCTCGCCCTTCCCTGAGTGGCATTATGTCAGTTATAAACTCCAGTCGAAATGAACGGATCTTGAATTTGACTCTCTGTATTTTTTTTTTTTTTTCTTGGAAGGACCAGTCTTGCGCACTTCTGGATTTTGGTTCCTTCTCCCATGCATAAAAGAAAAAAAAATGTCATACCTTGGACTGAAACCCTTACGAGCCTCATCCGGTTGGAGCGCCTTTGCCCGTGTGCCCACCAGTCGTATTGTTATTATATGGTTACCACACAGCGTAGGGAATGGTTTACTGGGTTGCAGGAGACCATTTGACTTGTCACTCAGTCACCTGAAGGCAGTCCTACATCGAGCGAGTGGTTGGTGGACAGAGTCACTAGAAGGCAGTGCTACATCGAGCGAGTGGATGGTGGGCAGAGTGACCTAAAGGCAGCGCTACATCAAGCGAGTGGATGGTGGGCAGTCACCAGAAGGCAGCGCCACATCGAGTAAGTGGATGGTGGGCAGTCTCCTGAAGGCAGCGCTACATCAACCGAGTGGATGGTGGGCAGTCACCTGAAGGCAGCGCTACATCGAGCGAGTGGATGGTGGGCAGTCACCTGAAGGCACCACTACATCGAGCGAGTGGATGGTGGGCCGTCATCTGAAGTCGGCACTACATTGAGCAAGTGGATGGTGGGCAGAGTTATTTGAAGGCAGCGCTACATTAACCGAATGGATGGTGGGCAGTAATCTGAAGGCGGCACTACATCCGAGTGAGTGGATGGTGGGCAGTAACCTGAAGGCAGCACTACATCGAGTGAGTGGATGGTGGGCAGTCACACCAAGGCAGCACTACATCGAGTGAGTGGATGGTAGGCAGAGTCACATGAAGGCAGCGCCACATTGAGTGAGTGGATGGTAGGCAGAATCACGTGAAGGCAGCGCCACATTGAGTGAGTCACATCAAGGCAGTACTGAATCGAACGAGTGGATGGTGGGCGGCCTCATCTACGTCGTCGTAATGAATTGCTCAAGGATGACGGTAGGAGGTGCGAGAGAAAAGTGAATGGAGAGAAACAGAACACAGGATGAATATGGGTAAATGGGAGAGAAGAAATAGGAAAGAATAATGGGAAGAACGTAGAGACGATGTTGGGAGAGTGGAGGGAGAATGTGAATGAAGAATATGGAGGGAGGTAAAGGAGATAGGAGAAAGAGAAGAGAGGGGAAGGAGAGGTGAGCGAAGAGTGAGAAAGAGATACTGTAGGAATGGAGGTAGAAAGGTGAGAGAGAAAAAAATAGGGGCAGAGAAAAGAGTGATGAAGGTGTGAAATGGAAAAGAGAGGGGAGAAACGAAAATATGAATAGGGAGAAAATAATGATGGAGGAGGAGAATGGAGGGAAGACTGGGGAAGAAGTTAGGGTTTAGATAAAGGTAGGGAAAAGAGAAGAGAGGTAAAAGAGTACAGTAGACGCGGAAGGGAAACAAGGTAATGAAGAAGGAAGATGTTAAGAAGAGAAGGAGGTGGACAGATGTGACTGGGAAGATAGGAGAAGGGGACGAGAGGGGAGGGAGGGAGGAGAAAGAAGATTGGAGGTGGGGAGAAGGGAGGGTAAGGATGAAGGTAGGTAAGAGAGGGGAGAGAAAATGAACAAAAAAAAGCGGATGAAAGTGGGAAGGGGAGAGAGACGAGAAGAAAAATTGGAGAGAAGATTGAGTGGCGATAGAAGAAGGAAAAGGGGGGAAAGAGGAGCAAGAAAAAAGGGGCAAAAAGATAGACATGATAGAGGATGAAAAATAGGGGAAGGGGAAGTGCGTTATGGGAGGTGAGGGATGTACTGTAGGTAAGGGGGAAATAAGGGAGAGGGAGGCTAAAGGTGAGGGGAGAATAGGGATGGGAGGGGAGAGGAGAGGAGGAGAGTGTTGTGATGAGGGTACGAGAGGGGGCGAGAGGTCAGGTAGGGAGGGGAGGGAAGGGAAGGAGGCAGAGATGGAAGGGAACTCCGATGAGGGAAGGGGAGGGGAGGGGAGGGGGTAGGAGAGTACTGCAGTAAGGGGAGGGGAGGAGAGATCGGTAGAGGGGAGGCGAGAGGTCAGGGAGAGGAGGGAAGGGGGAGGATACTGCAGTGAAGAGAGGGAAGGAGGGGAGGGAACTGCAGTGAGGGGAGAGTGAGTTGTCCAGGATAAATGAGAGAGGGGTGTGAGAAGAGAAGGGGAGGAGGAGAGGGGAGAGAGAAGGAAGAATAAGAAAGGGAAGAAGGGAAGGTAAAGGAAGTAAAGAGGTGAAAGAGAGAGGAGGAGAAAGGGAGAGAGGGGAAGAAAGAGAAAGAATGGAGGAAAAAGGAAATAAGGAGACGGAGTAAAGAAGAAGGAAGAGGAAGAGGAGTGAGACGGTAAGAAAAGGGAGAAAGTAAGTGCATGAATAAGGATGTGGATGGAGGAGAAGTGATAAAGGAGAAGGAAGGAGAGGGAGGGGAGGTGGATGAAGGAGAGAGGAGGAGGAGGAGAAGGTCGGAGAAACGGAGAGGGAGGGGAGGAAATAAGTGGAGGAATAAGAAAGTAGGGAGCCTTAAAAGAGGAGCATATATCATGTGGAGGTGGCAGGGAAAGTGTCGGGGTAAGAGCCAAGGAAGAGGGAGGGAAGGAAGAGGGGAAGGAGAGAGAACAGGAAATGGGGAAGGAGAGAGTGGAGGGAAGAGGGGAAGGATAGAGAGAGAGAGAGAGAGAGGAGGGAAAAGGGGAAGGAGAGGAGGGAAGAGGAGAAGTACTGAGAGAGAGGAGGGAAAAGGGGAAGGAGAGAGATGAGGGAAGAGGGGAAGGAAAGGGAGAGAGAGGAGGGAAAAGGGAAAGAAAAGAGAGGGGGGAAGAGGGGAAGGAGAGAAAGGAAGGGAGAGGGGAATGAGAGAGAGAGAGAAGAGGAAAATGGATAAGGAGAGAGAGGAGGGAAAGGGGAAGGAGAGAGAGGAGGGAAAAAAGGGAGGAGAGAGAGGAGGGAAAAGGGAAATGAGAGAGAGGAAGGAAAAATGGAAGGAGAGAGAGGAGGAAAAAGGGAATTGAGGGAGAGGAGTGAAAAAGGGAAATGAGAGTAGAGGGAAGAGAGGAAGGAAGAGGAGGAGATGAAGAAGGTAGAGAGGAAAGGGAAAAGGGAGAAAAAAGGTAAGGGAGGTGTAAAGTACAAAGGAATACAGAGGGAAGGAAACAGCATAAGTAACAGTTCTTCTGAAGCTGATTGTTATAGATAATACTATGATTATGTTCTCCTCTGTCAGTCAAAGATGAGTTTAGCAAAGCAGGAAGGCTCCCCCGCACCCTCCATTCTCCACCAGATGATGCCGGCAGGAAAAAGTGAGAAGGATCGTCATACAGCCACGTAAAACTGCCAAGGAAACTTCATAGAAAAGGATGAATGGAGATTTATATTCTATACCATATTAATGTGTAAGGAAAAATATGATTAATGGCTTTACTATATTTCACTGTTACTGTAGTCTAGGAGCCCAGGATGTAAAGATTATTATTATTATTATTATCATTTATTATTATTATTATTATTGTTATTATTTTATTATTGTTGTTGTTGTTGTCGTCTCCATAACCCCCCCTCACGTCCTGATCTCCCCAGTCTGAATGAAATCGTCTGAAGGTGTCAAGAGTAATGTAGGAAATATTATGTCATGAGGTTGAAGGGGTTATCTCTGCTGCCTCCAGACGATTTTATTCAGCTTCGGAGCGACCCCTTGTAGTGCAGAGGCTGAGGGAGCAGGGAATATATTTAAGGAGAGAGAGAGAGAGAGAGAGAGAGGTGGGAGGGGGGGAGGGAGTGTATGGCGAAGAGGGGAAGGAGGAAGAAGGTGAGGGTAGACAAAAGGGTGAGGTGTTGAATAAAGGAGGATAAGGGGAGATAAGGGTGAGGGGAAAAGGATGGGTGAGGGTGAAGGGGAAAGCATGGGTGAGGGGAGGAATAAAGGAGGTCGAGGGTGAGGGGAAAAGGGTGGGTGAGGGTAGGGTGAGGGTGAGAAGATGAATAAAGGGGGGTGAGGAGAGACAGCACTCCGATTAGTGTTGAGTTATGAGGTGAAGGAAAATGAGGGGAGGGGAGTGATGAGGGAGGAGGGAAGTTTACGAGGGGAGGAGGACAGTATCTTAGGTCGAGATGGAGGGGAATTGAGGGGAGAAAGTGATGAGGTGGTTAGCAGGAATTTTGGAAGGTGTGGGTCAGGGAGGGGAGGGGAAAGAGGGAAGGTGGGGCAGGGGGTGAGGGAGAGGTGGTGAGAAGGGAGGGGGAAGGTGGGTTGACAGGTGAAGGTAAGGTAGGGGAGAGGCAGGTTAAGAGAAGAGGGGAGGGAAAGATGGGGTGTGGGGAGGGGGGACGCAGGAGAGTGATAGGAAGGTGGGGAGAGAGCGAGAAGAGAGGAGGTGGAGGCGAGTTGAGGGTAGAGGAAGAGAAGAAGAGGGGAGAGTACTAGTATGAGTAGGCAGAGTGAGAGGAGAGGGAGAGGAGGAGGAGAAGGGAGGGGAGGCGAGTGAAGTGAAAAGATGGGGTGAGAGGATGGGGAGAGGAGGTGTTGGGGGAAGAACAGGGAAGGACGTGTACCTAGCAAAGGTAGGAGAGAGAGAGAGAGAGAGTCATAATACGCTTCATCTCATTCAGCCGGACACATTTCATTTTTGTGTAATAGTTAGTTTGCTACAGCTAGACGATTGAGAGAGAGTCTCTGGTTTAAAGTTGCTGCCGCCAGACGATTTTTTTCAGGTGTTACAAGCAGGCTTCATCAACCCCTTCACTGCGAGGGGCCTTTGGCAAGATGTCAGTTAATAAATAGATACAAAACAAATAAATAAATCACAAAATAAAATACCCATGTTACCTTAGCCTGTTCAGAGAAATTACCTTTTTTTTTTTTTTAGCGGCATTTTTTGTTACCACTGGATAAATTTATTCCTTGATCCCTCATGTTTTATCTTTCTCTGTCTATCTACTTATCTATCTATCTCTGTCCCTTTCTTTGTCTGTTCGTCTGTCTCAATCAAATCAATCGGTCTGTCCTTATACGTGTATGTATGTAATCATAGGGGCATTTGTCTTCTGAGTTAAATAGGCAAAGTATATGTAGGAAACCTATTGACAGAGTTAGAGAAATAACATAGGAATTGTAGAAGAACGGGGGGAGGGGTTAGGAAGGGAAGAGGGTGTGTAGATCAGATATTCATCATAAAGTCTTTAGTGGAAAAGTTTCTAGAGAAGGGAAAAAAGTTGTATACGGCCTTCATGGATTTGGAGAAAGCATATGACGGAGTAGATAAAGAAGGAATGTGGATAAAGAAGGAATATTTGGAGTAAATGGGAAGTTGTTGTGAAGAGTATGTATGATGGTGCTAAGTCCGCAGTGCGTGTGGATAGTGAACTGAGTGAATTTTCTGTCTGAATGTTGGATTAAAACGGGGATGTGTCATGTCTCCATCGTTGTTCAGTCTGTATGTGGATGGGGTTATAAAAGAGATACAAGGTAGTGCAGTGGATGTTGGAGCGGCCCCTAATGAGGGAGGGCAGTGATTGGAAATTTCCTTTTCTGTTGTTTGCAGATGATTCTGTACTAAGTGAAGACGAAGGGGAACTGCAAGGCTTGGTGAATGAGTTTGGGAGAGTGTGTAAGAAACAGAATCTAAAGGTGAATGAAGGGAAGAGTAAAGTTATGGTCTTCGAGAAAAATGAAGTCACTGAATGTACTGTAAGGTTGACTGATGAGGAAACGGAAGATGTGAGTGCATTTAAGTGCTTGAATAGTGTGATGGGTAAGGATGAAAGTTTGCAAGACGAAGTGCTTGAAAAGGTACAGTTAGGAAGAAAGGTTGCTGGTTCTTTGGAAGCAGTGATAAGAAATTGGGAAGTGGGCATGGAAGTAAAAAAGTTGCTGCATGATAGTTTTGTGATACCAAATCTAAAGTATGGAAATGAAGCTTGGACATCGTTGGAAGGACACAAATCTAACGTATGGAAGTGAAGCTTGGACTTCGTTGGAAGGACAAAAGTCAGGAGTCAGAGCAGTGGAAATGAGTTATTTGAGAGGAGCATGTGGAGTTACATGGAGAGACAGACTGACAAATGAGGAAATGAAGTAGCGTTGTGGTGTGAATGTGGATGTGATAGATAGCAGCGTTAGGAGAAATACATTGAGATGGTTTGGTCATGTAGAGAGGATGGAGAGCAAGAGACTAACGAGGAGAGTGTTTTGAGAGACTAACGAGGAGAGTGTATGTGAGTTAGGTGGAGGGAGGAGTGGGAGGGGGAGGCCGAGGATGAGATTGAGGGATGGAGAGGTATATGAGAGAGGGGTGTGAGCTGGGGGGAGGGCAGTGAAATGACGGGGGACAGGGCGGCATGGAGGCGATTTGTTTATGGCCACCTCTGATGGGATTAAGGCGTCTGGCGATAGATAGTTGGATAAATCTATGTATTTATGTATCTCTGCCCCTATTTTTGTGTCTGTCTGCGTTTGACTGTTAGTCAGTCTTGTTGTCTGTCAGTCTCTCTTTATAGCTAAGGGTATAAATTATATGTATATATATATATATATATATATATATATATATATATATATATATATATAATATATATATATATATATATTATATATATATATATATTATATATATAATATATATATATATATATATATATATATATTATTTATATATATATATTATATATATATATAATATATATATATATATATATATATATATTATTTATATATATATATTATATATATATATTATATATTATTTATATATATATATTATATATATATATATATATATATATTATATATATATATATATATATATATATATATATATATATATATATATATATAATTTCATCTCTCTCCCTGTCCTCTAAATGGAAGGTGTTAGACTGCACAATGAGGGCAACTTCAGCCTGCAGTCCACCGGGTACGTGTTTCAGACGAACCTGTGGCTACATCTACTACTAAATGTGTTTGGAAAATTCGCAGCAGCTGTTCCTTAGTAATTTATTCCGCACATTGTACCTCACTACCCACTTACGTGCTGTTCATGCAAACTGTGTACTTGTTAAAACAGTATACGTAATCTACAATCGAATGCTATGTTATAATAAGCACAATAAATCGCTAAGGAAAATGTGCTACGAAGCCTTCTTTAGCACATTCTTGGAAAGATAATATTATATCTCTTGTAAGATCTACTTCCAAGAGTTTTGGTGTCCTAAGCCGGCTCCGTACCTTCGTTACTCGTGCACAGTTGTTGACTTTATATATAGGTTTTATTTGCCTCTGTAGAGTACAACTGTCATGTGTGGGGAGGCTCCCCACATACAGCTCTTCTCAGTAGGGTGATATCAAAGGCTTTTCGTCTCATTAACTCTCCTCCTCTTACTGGCTCCCTTCAACCTCTGTCTCTTCGCCACACTGTTGCATCTTTATCTCTTTTCTATCGCTACTTCAATGGTCACTGCTCCTCCAAACTATCTACTTGCATCCCTCCACCCCTACGACGGGCGCATAGCACCCGTCTATCAACAAACTCTCATCCCTTATCTGTCCAGCTCTCTAATGCAAGAGTTAACCGTTACTCCCAGTCCTTCATTTATGCACAGGTCAACTCTGGAACTGTCTCCCTCTGTCGGTTTTTTCTGTTTCCTATGATCTCCAGTCTTTCAGACGCAGTGTGTCCAGGCATCTCGAAATGAACGGCTCTTGAATTTGGCTTTCTGAATTATTGTTTTTGTTTTGTTCTGTAAGGAACTACAAATGGATGAAAATCTGCGCTGAGTAAAGGCCGATGAACTGAGGGATTTTGACGCATCAGAGTTTATGCCTTGGTCGCATTTTTCATATTTACCCTATCAGTCCCCAGCCTTTTTGTTTTGGTTCATTCTTCCAACCAGCAGACGGTTTATATTGAATTTGAGAAGGATCTCTGTTGGTACATGGGTTGGCTAAGGTTATCTCCAATCCCCCAGTCAGAAAATTTAATCCTGATCGGAAAAAAATCGTCTGGGGGTAACGAAGCAAATGGAAAATATGTAACCGGACTAATGGGGTTAATTTTTAGTTGATTATGTATTTTTGTGTACTTCCCATCTGCAGACGATTTCGCTCAGTCTAGGGGAAACTCTTCAGACTTGCGATAGCTTTCACTAATCCTCCAGTACGGGATGGCTTTTCTAAGTTATATAAAGTCGTCGAAGGTTAGCGAGAATGAAATATTTAAGTACGTCCTCGGAGTGCAGTGGCAGATCCATTCTAAGAGGTCTCCTGTTCTGAATAAAATTATCTGATGGGAGCAGGAATAAGATGAAAAGACGTCAGGATAGTGAAGATAACCCCTTCAAATCGAGGACGTCCTTTATATATTATTCTTGGTATCTCCAGACAGTATCATTCAGCTTAACAGATATACAGGATGGTCAGTAAATAGCACTCCAATTAAAACTCACCTGGCTGTTTCTTACGTGTTGAAGGGACGGCTCAGTTTGCTGGTGTGGGCGTGGGTGTGGCAGTGGGAGTAGGAAATGAATAAGTGATGCAGGATAGACACTGTTATCAACCCCCTAGCGAGGTGATAATGTAATCGCCTGCGTCTGTGTGTGTGTGTGTGTGTGTGTGTGTGTGTGTGTTCCCAAAATATCTCAAAGTCAGGTGGGAAAATTGCATCCAAACCCGGTGGGCAGTATCCTGGTGTATGTGGCTTGAACTGATTAGATTTTGGCGAAGCTGAGATGATATGCCTCCGAGTGCCGGGGAACCTTTCTGGTAGGACCCCATTTTTAAGTTGCAACCATTTTATTTATAGACATTACTGCATTGAAAGAGCTCCATCTTCGACTAACTTGCTTCAGCTCGACTCCTTAATCTTTGCAAGGGATGGCCAGAAACAAATCGCCTCCTTGTTGCCCTGTCCTCTACCATTTGACTCCCCTTCCTCCAACTCACACCCTCCTCCCTCATATATCTCCTCACTCTACTCCTCCGTTTCAACCTTGGTCCACCCCCCCCCATCCCTCTCATCATCGTCATATACTTACACTCTTCAAGTCAGTCTCTCACTCTCCATCCTCTCCACATGACCAAACCATCTCAGAGTATTTCTCTTAACGTTTAATCACATCCACATCATTACGGTTCTCTCTCTCTCTCTCTCTCTCTCTCTCTCTCTCTCTCTCTCTCTCTCTCTCTCAAGATAATCATTTATTCTTAACACCTCACTACGTGAGTTACACGCCAAAGCTGAATTAAATCGTTTGTGTTGTCAGGAATAATTTGCCGTATTTTAAGTAGCGTGGGAGATATCGTAACACCTCATCACTAGCGAATTATCCTGCACATGACATCTCAATATCCTCTTGTATGTCATCACTGGAAAGCATCTATCTATCTATCTATTGCCAGACTACTTAATCCCGTGAAGGGTGGCCACAAACAAATTGCCTCCATGTCGCCCTGTTCCCCGCCATTTCACAGCCCTGCACCCAGCTCACACCCACCTCTATCATATACCTCTCCATCCATCCCTCCATCTCATCCTTGGCCTCACTTTTTCTCTCCCCCCCACCCCCGTCAATATCTATCTAGTTTTGTCAGTAACAAACAAGAGATTATTTTGATGTCGCATGCAAAGTAAATCGCTAAATAAGAGGTGCTGCGACCCTCCCATGCCTCTTAGAATACGGCCGCCAAATAAAGGTCTTCAGAAGGGTTGTGAATGTCCTCAGGTAGCTAAAATGAAGCACCTTCCGCGTGAAAATCCTTAGGGTGTGGCTGACTAACCAGGCCGCTTCTAGACATACTCCTGCGTCTAAAAATTGTTTGGCTGAAGCAAGAATATAAACACAGAAGACGCCGTCCCACTGAGGAGGCTGATGCACTGAGAAAGGAATGAAGGTGTGTGTGTGTGTGTGTGTGTGAAATTTGCGAGCTCGACCCAAGAGACACTGGCAACCCCCTTCACACCCATGACGTAGCCTTCATTATGTTAACACTACCATCAGACGATTTCATTCAACTGTTCTAATGCCGATGTGGATCAAGGCTTTACGTATCCTGTGCAGCTTGAAAACCCTTCCCTCAGCTGAAGAAAATCGTCTGGAGGTAGCGAGAGGAAAGCTATAAAGACCAATAAATCATTTCAAGAAGTTTACCCTCTTCACTTTGAGAGTCCCTACCGAATCTCACACTCCTGGGTACAGTGACCTCGTTTTCAGTTTTATTTATGTGTTTATTCATTTATTTATTTATTTTGTCTTCCGGGGACTTGATTCAGCATAGGGAATGCCTCGGGGGATGAAGAGATTAATCCAGGCTGTATCTAACCCCTCCAGACTCCTCAGAGCTGAATAAAATCGTCTGAAGGTGACAAGAATAAACTGGACAAGGCGTCGAGAAACGTTTGATGGTGGCAAGAACGAAGTCGAAATGTATTGGTCCTAAAATATCAGTTGGTGAAAAAGTGACTACAGAATGATCAGGCTATATTGCTCCTAACATAACACTGCACTACACCACATCAACCTTCATCACACACCACACCACACCACACCACACGTGCCTTCACCACACACCACACCACATCTACCTTCACCACACACCACACCACATTTACCTTCAACACAACACACCACACCACATCTACCTTCAACACACACCACACCACATTTACCTTCAACACAACACACCACACCACATCTACTTTCACTGCACACCACACCTACCGTCACTACACACCACACCCTCCTCCACCACGCACCACACCACACACCACACCACATCTGCCTTCACCACGCACCACACCACACTTACCTTCACCACGCGCCACACCACACCTACCTTCACCACGCACCACACCACACCTACCTTCACCACACACCACACCTTCCGCCACCACGCATCACACCACACCTACCTCCACCACACACAACACCTACTTTCACCACACACCACACCTACCTTCACCACACGCCACAACACACCAACCTTCACCACACACACCACACCTACCCCCACCACATACCACACCACACCAGCCCTCACCACACGCACCACACCTACCTTCACCACTCACACAAGTCTTCGGAAGGTAGGAAAGACAGAAGAAAGGAGACGTCAGCGTAATGAAGTGATTAAAAGTGTAGTCTTCTGAGTGGCCTAGGAAGCTTCGTAGCCCCTATTACTAAGCGATTTATTCTGTGTATAACGCCTTAACCTTCTCTTCTGTGCCGTTAATGTAGTGTTGTTATTGTTGTGGTTTGCATCAGTACCTTGCAAGATGATATTGACGTGCAGTGTGCAGAACAAATAGCTAAGGAAGATGTATTAAGAAGCCTCCCATTACACTTAGAATTCGAGCCTTAATCCCACGTTGTATTTATGATTTCTATCCTGACAGCTTAAATCAGACTTAGATAACTTTTACGCCCTGTGGGATTAGATATACACTTAGACTTGCATAACTCCTAGAATTAAATAACGTTCGACTCTGAGGGATTAGATATAGAATTAGACTGTAACTTTTCGACTCAGAGAAAATATATATAGAATTAAAACTTTGATGGCATTAAGATTCTGAGGAATTAGATGTACTATTTGACTTGCATACTTCTAGAAATAGACAACTTTACTACTCTGAGGGATTTGATATAGAATTAGACTTTGTAACTTTTCGACTCAGAGGAATCATATGGAATTAAGACTTAGATGGCTTGTAGACCCTGGAGGATTAGATATACAATTAGACTTGCATACCTTCTAGAAAGAGATAACTTTTCGATTCTGAGGGATTAGATATAGAATTAGACTGTAACTTTTCGACTCAGGAGAATTATATATGGAATTAAGACTTAGATTTCTTTTAGATCCTGAGGGAATTAGATATAGCCTTCATTAATTTCTCCTCTCGCTGGAACTGTACTAAAGTAACCCCTTCAGTTCAATGACGTGATGTTAGCTTACTCTTGTTGCTTCCTGACGATTTTATACAAGTTAATTATCTGTACGTAGTCATGAGAGTTATCAGGACCATAATCTCCTGATCGTAAAGTCTTCCCTGAACTGAAGAAAATCGTCTGAAGATACTAAGAATAAAAAAAAATGCGTCATCGGGTTCAAGAGGTTAAATAGAGATAGAAATAGTAAAGTATAATAAACACACCGAAGATAAAGGGATTATTTTTATTATTCTTTCTTGCTCTCATGAAGGTTTTATTTATAGTAGGGCAACACTACGACCTGGAGGTGTTAGTCGAAGCCTTCGTTAATTCTCTCTCGTCTAGATTTCTTCCTTGAGTAAAATAAAATCGTTTAGGGGTGGACTGCGTAAAATGAGCTTGTACAAAATTGCTAGATGCGGGAGCTTCAGGGTCCTCCGGTTAAGGTATTTCATGTGGTATGGTGTGGGAGGGTGGTGTGGTCTGGGAAGGTTGTGTGGTGTGATATGGTTTGGTATGATGTGTGGTGCGGTATGATGTGTGGTGCTGCGTGGTGTGGTGTGGTGGTATGATTTTGTGTGGGAAGGTGGTGTGGTGTGGTATGATTCTGTGTGGATTGGTGTAGGAGGGTGGGATGGTTTGTAGTTTGATATGGTATGATATGGTGATGTGTGGTGCGATGTGGTGTGGGGTATGGTGTGTGGGAAGGTGGTATGGTATGTGACGTGATGTGGTCTGGTATGGTGTTGTGTGGTGTGGTGTGGGAGGGTGGTATGGTGTGTGGTGTAATGTGGTCTGGTGTGGCGTTGTGTGGTGTGGTATGGGAGGGTGGCATGGTGTGTGGTGTGGTGTGGGAGGGTGGTATGTGAGTGGTGTAATGTGGTCTGGCATGGTGTTGTGTGGTGTGGTGTGGGAGGGTGGAATGGTGTGTGGTGTGGTGTGAGAGGGTGGAATGGTGTGTGGTGTAATGTGGCCTAGTATGGTGTTGTGTGGTGTGGTGTGGTGTGGGAGGGTGTAATGGTGTGTGGTGTGGTGTGGGAGGGTGGTATGGTGTGTGGTGTAATGTGGTCTGGTATGGTGTGTGGTGTGGCGTGGGAGGCTGGTATGGTGTTTGGTGTAATGTAGTCTGGTGTGGTGTTGTGTGGTGTGGTGGGGGAGGGTGATGTGGTGTGTGGTGTAATGTGGCCTAGTATGGTGTTGTGTGGTGCGGTGTGGGAGGGTGTATGGTGTGTGATGTAATGTGGTATGGTGAGGTGTGGTGTGGTGTGGGAGGGTGGTGTGGTGTGTGATGTAAAGTGGTATGGTGTGGTGCTGTGTGGTACAGGATGGCGTTGCATCGTTGAAATCTACGGAAGTGAAGCACCTGGTTTCCTAAAAACGTTACTGAGACTGACAGGCAGGGCAGATCCTAGAGAAGCTCCCACATCTAAAATAATAATAATAATAATAATAATAATAATAAAATGTCACCGGATTCATGGGGTTAAAATTCCGGGTGGGGAAACATGCCCTTATCACCTTCAGTTTTGCGATTCATTTTATTCTTTATTCTTTGTATCCTCAGGCGACTTTATTTTACATTAGGGAAAGAAATCAGGACGCGATGGGGTTGTAAAGCTTCTAACTTAGCATTATCGTCTGGAGGTAACAACAATAAAATGAAAAGGACGCCATTTCTCTCTCTCTCTCTCTCTCTCTCTCTCTCTCTCTCTCTCTCTCTCAACTTGTTTATTTTCTTGCAGTTCCTTTCGTTATCTCCTCCATCCATCCACATCCTTCCATCTAAACAACATGCTTCTTGTGGCTCGCCTGGGGGTATTCAGGAGTTCACCAGTTGTTCAGTTAATTAAAATTCTTCACGTCTTCAAAACTCCAGCCTGTTTTCCATACCGGTGTTCCATTCTTCCGCCTCCCACACGTCGCCTCGTCAGTCCAGTTTTCCACCACTATGGCTGATGGTTGGCATTGTTAGCTACGACTGTGCTGGCCCGATACCGCCAGGACTCGAATACTGGTGCATTTAGGTGGCGCCCCTCTCCTCAAATCTCCGTGCACCCATTGTGAATCTGTAGGTAAAATCATTTCTGGGGGTGGCACATAGGGAAGATAACCGTGGAAACCTGAATAATGCAGTGACCTACCCCAGGATAGTGGCCGAATAACCCGCCACAGGCTCAAAGACCTAATTATGCGTATGAACACTGCGACCAAGCGCTTCGTAAATATTTCTTCTTGTTTTCCTTTACGGGCTTCTCTTTGTTCATGATGTTTTCCCTATTATTCTTCCATTAAATATTTCTTTGTTCATCCTGTCTTCACCCCTACCCTTCGTTCATCCTGCAGTCTACACCCCATCCTTACCGTCCTACTTGCGCTTCTTGTTCATCCTGTTTTACACACTTTAATCTTTCTCTTTCTGTACTTCACCTTGTTCATCCTGTTCTTCACCCGCTATTCTTTCCCTTCTCCGTTTTCTCTCTCCTTTTTTTTTTTTAATCTCCATTTTATTTATTTATTTTTTTCATTCATTAATAACGCCCTCTTCATTTTTCCCCTCAGTTCCTTCCCCCCCAACTGCCATCTTCTCACCTACAAATGAGAGAGAGAGAGAGAGAGAGAGAGAGAGAGAGAGAGAGAGAGAGAGAGAGAGAGAGAGAGATGAAATAAAAAAGAGAAATAAAAAAAGGTAAGGAAGAAGAGAAAATTATTACATAATCACAAAAATGAGGGGGAAAAAAATGATTTAGCAAGGACAGTTACAGAAAAGGAAGGAGACGGGCGACTGATTATACAACGAGGGAAGTTATTCGAGAAAAGGAATGAGAGAGAATGATACAAAAAAGGTATTTGTAATATGAACAATATATATATATATATATATATATATATATATATATATATATATATATATACATATATATTGGTATTTGTAATATGTACGGTATATATATATATATTGGTATTTGTAATATGTACGGTATATATATATATATATATATATATATATATATATATATATATATATATATATAATTATATGGATAGAGACTGATAGATGTATATATGTAGATAGATGGATAGATATACTGAAAGACAATTAAAATGCACCAGTAGTTTAACTCTGGTTTATGGTATGTACAGCTCTACATACCAAATGAAGTTCACACAGAGAATCCATCAATATCTCCTACGAGTTTCTAACAGAATGTAAACCCAAGAAATTCATTACATAAACAGTCACCAATGCATTTGTGACGATCCCTAGATGTAATCCTATGCCTCATACTGAACACCAGATGACGTAGTGTGTACTGTAGAAGCCACTCTGACTCCTCTTGCACTGGCCGGCTCAGCTGTCGTCTGTTTTGTGTGTTGGGGTCATGCGACGATAACTGCCTCATAAGATAGTCCCACATGTTCAACTAGGTTTAAATGAGGCGAAAAGGCAGGCCATGACAATCTGTTGACATTCTCAGCCTACAGCAGCTCGCTTGTGACATGAGCAGCATGTGGACGTGCTTTATCTTGCAGGAGCATTGTGATACCTGGGTGGTCGTTCGGAAATGGGATCACGCGTGGCCTGAGAACATTGACGACATATCCATCAGCCGTCAGGTTGCCTTTGATGATCACTAGTGGTGGTGTTGTTTGAAATGCCTGCCCATGTCGTTATACTGAGTCCACCCCAGTGAGTGCTCTGTCTCACAAAGCATAACGTTCATTACATTGCCTGCAAACACTCGGACGTCTGCCAGAGCAATCCACACAAAAGTGACATGCATCGGTGAAGAGAACGCCGTTCCACTGTCATCTGGCCCAACGTTCTGTTGGGCCAGATGGCAGATGTGTAGTCTGTTCCGATGACGAGAGATCCAGACCCCTTTCACGTCAATGTTCATTTAGGCTAAACAACCGCAGTCGCTGCTGTAAGGTGGGCCTGCTTATCTGATGATTATACCAGAAGTCTCACATACTGTTTGTTCGAGTACTACCGACCGGAATCTGTCCCTGAGATGCAGCATCCAGATGTGGTGATCTTGACGCTTTGTTGTGACATGCACTCTTCCAGGATGCTGTCGGTCGTCAGCTGAGCCTGTTTCTTGATGTCCGTGGGTGGACCTGACAGTCACTGTATAATGACAGTCCATTGTATGGGCTACCTTGCATTGTAATTTGCCACCCTCCAGCATCCCAAAGGCGCAGTGACATTCAGGGCATGATAAACGTGGCATGGTGGAAGTCTTTTGAGAACTAACAGACCTTATTCCATTTACACACGACCTAACATTTGTCCTGCACGTAAAGCAACCACGTGTTCCATTTCCACTAATAGGCAGTAAGTGGAATGGGTTGAATTGATTGTCCATATCTCAGAGACATTGCTTCATGAATGTTGTGAATCGTTTTGTTCATATGGGTGTTGTATGGGTCCATGATTGTCCCAAAGCAGATCCATGTTCGAAACAAGCAATGTCACATGAATTATTATAAGTGTATTAGGTATCTATCTATCTATCTTATATATATATTATATATAGACATTATATATGTATATATATATATATATATATATATATATATATATATATATATATATATATATATATATATATATATATATAATGCTATGTGGATTCAACATCCAATCCCATATTACTCCATCCGAGCTGTAGGAGCCCGAGGCTAAGACATCGTAATGCAGTACATTAAAGGATAGATAACCCCCCTATATCCCTTGTTGACATTACTTGATTGAAAAGCCTCCAGGCACCCCTTGAGGATCGAACCTCTGTAAAGCCATCACTCCAAATGAGGCAACGGTAGTGGCACGAGGACAGAGACAGAATAGTGAGAATGTTACTAAGAGGATAAAGAATCAAGCAGAAGGAAAAAGAGGAACAAGGCTAAGGTGAATGTATGTCGACTACATATGGGACATTGAAGCAGACGGTTCATTTTTGTTTAGTTCCCATCTTCCCATAGAATAATATCCGTACTTCATGAATTATATCCCCATTTAGGGCGCGTCTACACCAGATGCTTGCTGGCGCGGGCGAGTGCGAATGTGGGCAAGAGTTTTGCGTCACTGTAACTTACTACATACATGTGACCAGACTGAACTCGGGTGGGTGCGTGGGGGGGGGAGGGAGAACTTTCCATGGGTTACAGTGATGCAGAACACCCGCCCGCAGCAGCAAATCTTTGGTGTGGATGTGGCCTAATACTGCTGCATGAACGTTAGAAAGGAGGAAACAGCCTGAGCAGTCCAGTCTAACCGGCGCGAAAAAAGGAAAACAAGCCTTACAGTACATTGCATTAGGGTCATTAAGGCAGACAGGTTTTGCTAGATTCCAGTTTCCCCCCTGAATACGACCCGCGGGAGTTGGTGTACATCTAAATTGGGTTAGCAGTTAGGGAAGGTATAATTTGTAACCTGGATGACGTAGTAGCCTTGTACCCCAGGATAGTGGGTGAGTATCCTACCACCGTCTCATGGTCCTAAGTTACGAAGATAAGTGCCACATTACAGCGCCTTGTTATGTCTACCCCCACCCCTTATCATTTACCTCAGTTGTACAGTCTGAGACAAAAATTTGCTTGATGTGTAACCTTTCCTTTTCTCACTTTCCTCCCCTAGCTAATATTCCTTAGCAGATAGAGAGGCGTATCTTCTCTGTCAGAAGATGATTTTCCGTGATGTATGCACCAGAAAGGAGCGTGATGGACATGCCGTAAGGTTAATGTATACGCAGTGAAATAATTGTCTAACTTTAGTTTCTGACTGTACTGTTAGGTGAACAGGTAGGGACAAAGGGGAAAGAAACTGAGTACATTCATCTGACCAGCCCGAGGAGGAGGAGGAGAAGGAGGCAGAGAAGGAAGAGGAGGAAAAAAAAGAAAAGAATTTTTTTTTTTTAATGCCTGCTAATTGCATGAGGGTAACAGAATTTATTTTATTTGATTTATGTTTTATTAGTTGCTCTCCCAAATTTCCCCAACCCTAAGGCCATGATCAGTTGGTACCAGGTTCACATCTGCTCTGCTGCTTGAACATTAGGGACATTGGGGGCAACAGGCTGTGTCCACCAGTCTGACCTCTGACCGGTCCGAGAAGGTAAAAGAGTAGTAAGAGGTAAGTCACAGGAGTTTTAGGAGGGTAGGACAGATTCAAGGTACAAACGTTGAAACAGAAAATAGTGGCAGTACTGTAGAGGGTTGTATTGGGCAAGTTTGGCTATTTTCTACAGAGTGGCAGTAGCATGTAAGCCACCACCCCACAAATTCAGCGGCAGTCAGGGGACTTGAAGTCACGATAAAACATCTTCCAAACATGAGACTGTACTGTTTTTACTCAAACTTGGCCCAGATTTTCGTCCTTTCCCAGCTTATTTCGCGTTGCTAAATGGCAGTAAATAACAGTGCTATGTCCCTACATCGTTTGCATTGGACTTCTTCGTGACAAGCACTGTATTCGTGTGTTTATTGTTACAACTCAGCATAAAATAGAGAGATGACAATTTTAGGCCAAGTTAAGGTAGAAGCAGTATAGTATCAAATTAACCGAGCTGTCGAGTTATCACAAGTAGGATAGCAGCAGCAGCGGCAGTGGTCGGGGCAATGTCAGTGGCAGCGATTTTGGTAGCAGCAGTGGCAGTAGTAGTAATGGCAGTGGCAGTGGCAGAGACAGTGACACCTTCAGTGGCAGTGGTATGCAGCAGCAGCTGCAATACCATTGGCAACAGGAGTAGCAGCAGCGGCAATGGCAGCAGCAGCAGCAGCAGCGGCAGTGGCAGTGGTAGTGGCAGAAAGAGCAGTGACAGTGTCAGAAGCAATAGCAGTGGCAGAGACAACGGCAGTGGGAGCAGCAGTGACAGTGTCAGCAGCAACAGCTCCAGGTTCATTTGAAACGTGAACCCAGTGGACTGAGGCAGATGTCGCCCTCCTCTTCGTGTCCACCATCCTACTTTTTCGAGGGACGGGGAGCAGATTGAGAATATTTGTGGACTGGGAGCTGATTGAGACCATTTGTATAACTGGACAACTCCACCACCCGGTTATGTCAGTGCCAAGCCGTGAAGGCGTCCCTCCCTAGCACTGGAAAGAGGAAGGCTGATGCACTGATTGTATGCCAACGAACCCTTGCTTGACTCGTTTATTCCCCCTCAGACCCTCTCTTGACTCGTTTATTCTCCCACAGACCCTCTCTTGATTCATTATTAGCCCACAGACCCACATTTAACTCGTTTATCTACAGACCCTCATTACCTCCGCCAACGAAGTTAGAGGAGGTTATGTATTCACTCATGTTTGTCTGTCTGTTTTTCCAGACGATATCTACAAAAGTCCTAAATGAATTTCAATGAAATTTTATGGAAGGGTGGGCCATGGACCAAGAAATTGATTAAATTTTGGGGCCGATCCGGATCCAGCATTGGCCTTGGGGGAGGTATGCTTTTGCCGAGTGCTGTCTAGTTTAACGTGTATTTACCCACAGACCCTCGTTTAACTCGTTTATTCAACCACGGACCATTGTTTAGCTCGTTTATTTACGTACAGACCCTCATTTAACTCGTTTTTTTACGTACAGACTCTCGCTTGACTCGTTCATTTCCAGTGTGTGCTACCTCGTTCATCCACCTGCAGACACTCGTTTGACTTGTTTCTTTATTATCCAAAGCACCACCACCACCACGACCACTACTGCACCACCACCACGACCACTACTACTACTGCTACTACTGCTGCTACTACTACTACTACTACTCCTACTACTACTAATGCTACTACTACTACTACCACCACCATCACCACCACCCCCTAGACTCGTTTGTTTACCCCCGGAGGCCCGCTTCCTGGCGTGGTGGGGGGCCATTGGCTGAGGGATGCACGATAACCACATACACAAAGCGTCGATTACCGCGCTAAAAAAATTTCCCCGACAACCCACCGGGACTTGAGTGACGGCTGGGGATCTGGCGAGGAATGGAGGGTAGGAATGTGGATATATTTGGTGCGTAATGAGGAGAGAGAGAGAGAGAGACTGTAGGTAGACGTAGCAGATAGATACCGTCGATAGATTGATATGATATAGCTAGGTAGAGACAGAGAAACTGATGACCTGCTAGATAAATAGATAGAGAGATGGAGAGACATGTGGAGATAGATAAATCGTTATAGACAGGTAGACAGAGAGGTTGATGAATAGGTAGATAGGATTATAGATTGATAGATGGATAGTTAGAATGATTAAACAAATTGATAGATATAATGATAGGTGTAAGACAGATAGATAGAATGATAGATGTAAGACGGGGATGGAAAGAGTGATTGATGTTCGATAGATAGATGGAGGGATAGATAGAATGAGATATAAAACAGATAGACAGACAGATAAAATGAGAGAGAGATAAAACTGGATAAAAATACAGGTTGATTCGCAATCCTAAGGCCTAAGAATAACGTCAAAATCATCTTCATAATTAACTTTTTAAAATGACACTTCTTACTAACAGATTTCATTCTATATTAGTGTTATATCTGAGAAAACTCCCCGACATTGGAGCCAAAACACACACACACACACACACACACACACACACACACACACACACACACACACACACACACACACACACACACACACACACACAAATGACATGCTGCCCTCCCTCCGGCGTGGCGTAGAGTGGCCGCCAGCTGGTTATGTGCATTGATTCATCGGTTATGCTGTACCCGATAACTCCGAGCATTTTCAATTCTCATTTACCTCAAGATTCTTACCCAACAACTCATAGCATTTTCGATTCTCCTGATTTCACTCAAGATTCTTCTATGGTGTTTGGACCACCTTAAGAGAAATGGAGTTAAAGTAAGTCTCGCACATTTGATCAACTAAAACATAATATTTAGAGAAAAATCAAGTACGCTGGATGGAAAGTTGTACAAAAAATAAGTAAGTTTAGAACAATGGGTTTAATTTTAATCGCTGAATGAAATCGACTTTAAAATTTGGCATTACTACAGATTAAATAATAGGAAAATGAAAGTCGATACCAGGCTTCACTTAAATTGGTTCATTATTTACAAGTATTGAAATTATTCGTTGGTCTTATAGCAGTGGATCAGTTTGTAGAAAGGTAGACGTGACGGGAAGGCGTGTGGCACCTGGAGATGTACTGGGACTACAGGGAATGGATTGTCTAGTCTATGGCCAGTTAGAAATGGGGAGGGAGGGAGAGAGAGGGGGGAGGACACCCACAGATTTTACGAGAGATGACTAACTTCGCTGAAAGAGAGAGAAGGATGGTCATTTTACAAGATATGACCTCTCTCACTCCGCTAGAGAGAGTGAGAGAGAGAGAGAGAGAGATTTAGGGGCATTGTACAAGATGTGACCCCTGCCTCACCCCGTTGTTAGGTGGCCGACTTGAATGTACCTTTGTCACGCTACCTGTGATGAGGCCTGACTGATGGCGCCAAAGGAGACCAGAATGAGGCAGCTGTGGTGAGGGGAGGTGTGGTATGATGTGGGATGGTGTGGTGTGATGTTGTGAGCAGTGTTTGTGATGAGGGAAGGTGTGCAGTGGTGTGGTGTAATGTGGTGGTTAGTGGTTTGAGTAGGTGTGGTGAAGGTAGATGTGGCGTGGGTAGGTGTGGTGTGGTGTGGTGTGTTTTGGTTTGATAAGGGTAGTTATGATGAAGGTGTAATGAAGGGTGGATGTGGTGGTGGTAGGTATAGAATGGTGTGGTGCGGTATGGGTGGTGTGGGAACAGTGGATGCAGTGTGGTATGGTGAGGGTAGGTATGGGATGGTGTGGTGTGGTGTGGGTGGGTACTGTATGATATGGTGTGGTGAGGGCAGAAGTGTGTGTGTGTGTGTGTGTGTGTGTGTCAGTTATTGGGCATAGAGTTGACAGTCCTTTCCCCATGTTTCGTCAGTCTTCCTTCTTGCTACGCACCTTCACTTGTCACCATTTCAGCGCTAATACCAACTGAAGCCTCTCAGGTCTTTCGTTTGGGACGGGGATGATGGTGTTAGTGGGGGTGTTTGTTTGATATTGCTGTTGGTCTTGTGATAAATTAGTAAAGAAGACGAGAAGGAGGAGGAGGAGGAGGAAAGGTGTGGGGGAGAGTGGCTTTGGAGGGGAAGGAGGGTGGAGAGAAAGAAATGAGGAAAGGGAAATGAAGATGATGAGGATGGATTGAGGGGGAGAGAAGTGAGATGATTCTGGTGACACGGAGAAAAAGGTAAGAATAAAAAGGGTTTGATAGAGGAAGGGAGTGGAGAGACTAACAAGTACATGGTAAGGAAAGTGTTAGGAAGGGAGAAAGGACAGGAGAGGAGGTGAACAGGAAGGTGAGAAGAGAGAAAAGAAGAACAGAAAGGAAAGGAGAGAATGGACAGGAGGGAATAGGAAGGTGAAAAGAGGTAAAGAGAAGAATGGAAAGGAAAGGAGAGGAGGGAATGGACAAGTGAGAAGAGGGGGGAGAAGAGGAGAGGATAGTTGGTGAGGGGAGGAGTAGAGAGGAGAGAAAAGGAGTGGAGTCGAAGCGAGAATTTTTTTTTTTTTTTTTTTTTTTTTATGCGAGGAAGAAGGAACCAAAGGCCATGAGCCCGCAGTAACAGTTCCCTCCAAGAGAAAAACAAAATACAATATAGAGCCAAATTCAAGATCCGATCATTTTGAGATGCCTGGACACACTGCGTTTGAAAGACTGGAGATCATAGGCAGCAGGAAATACAGACAGAGGGAGACAGTTCCAGAGCTGACCTGTTGCATAAATGAAAGACTGGGAGTAACGGTTAACTCTTGCATTAGAGAGTTGGACAGAAAAAGGATGAGAGTTTGCTGCCAGACGGGTGCTACGCGCCCGTCGCGTCGTAGAGGTGGAGGAATGCAAGCAGACAGTTCAGAGGAGCAGTGACCATTAAAGTAGCGATAGAAAAGAGATAAAGATGCAACAGTGCGGCGAAGAGACAGAGGTTGAAGGGAGTCAGTAAGAGGAGGAGAGTTAATGAGACGAAAAGCCTTTGACTCCACCCTATTGAGAAGAGCTGTATGTGGGGAGCCACCCCACACATGAGAGTTGTACTCCACACAGGGGCGGATAAAACCCCTGTATAGAGTCAACAATTGCGCAGGGGTAAAGAAAGAGCAGAGTCGGCTTAGCACACCCAATCTCTTGGAAGCAGATTTTACAAGAGATGTAATATGATCTTTCCAAGATAAGTCCCGAGTAAATGAAACCCCAAGCATGTTCAAGGATGATGCAGGATTAAGCTGAATATTATTAAACATTAGTGGGTATACCTGTGGAAGATTTTGTCGGGTTGATAGGTGTAAGAACTGAGTCTTAGATGCATTAAAGACAACCATATTATTTTTACCCCAGTCAGAGATACGAGCCAAGTCAGAAATTAGGTGTGCCATAGCCTCATCCCTTGTTTGTTGAAGTAACTGTTGAGATGGGCGTTGCGGGAACCGAATGGAAAGGTGAAGGGTGGAGTCATCAGCGTATGAGTGGATATGGTTAGATGTACAGCTTAGAAGATCATTGATGAATAAAAGGAAGAGAGTTGGTGATAGGACAGAGCCCTGAGGAACACCACTGTTGATAATTCTAGGAGAAGAACGATGGCCGTCTACAACAGCGGCTATAGAACGACCAGAAAGGAAGCTAGCGATGAAGGCACAGATAGAAGGATAGAAACCGTAGGAGGGCAGTTTGGAAATTAAAGATCTATGCCAGACTCGATCGAAAGCCTTTGAGATGTCAAGTGCAATGGCAAAGCTTTCGCCAAAGTCCCGAAAGGAGGATGACCAGGAGTCTGAAAGGTAGGTGAGAAGATCGCCAGTGGAGCGTCCCTGACGGAACCCATACTGACGATCGGAAAGAAGGTTGTGATAGGAAAGATGCCTTAAAATTTTTCTAATAAGAATTGACTCGAAAACTTTTGAAATACAGGACGTTAAAGCAATTGGACGATAGTTGGAGGGTTGGGAGTGGTCACCCTTCTTTGGGACTGGCTGAATGAGAGCAAACTTCCAGCAAGAAGGAAAGGTAGACAGTAAATCAGAAGGAAAAGGAAAATAATGGGAAGGAAGAGAGAATGGGAGTGGAGTGGAGAAGAGAGGAAAAGAGAGGAAAAGAAATAGGAGAGAAAAACAGGAACAAACGGTAAGAATTAGGGAATGGAGGAAAGGAGAGGATTCTGTAGGCTTGGAGTAGAGAGGATGAGATAATAGAGGAAAGAGAAATAGGAGATAAAAGGAAAGGTTAGGTGAAAATGGAAAAGAGAGAGAGAGAGAGAGAGAGATGAGGAGAGGGAAGGGGAGGGAGAGCGAGGAGGAGTAAAGAAAAGGAGAGAAGAAGCTAGTTAGAGCATTAGTGTAGGTAGGCAGAGAGAGAGAGAGGAAGGGGTGAGAGATGATACCAGGAAGAGATAGGAAAACAACGGGATAAGAAAGATTGTAGAGAAGTGAAGTAGAAGAGACAGGGTTGAAACAGAATTTAGATAACCTCTCATTTACAAAAACATTTGATAGATGTGGAACCAGTAAGGCGGGAATATAGGGCATTGCTGAAGTCTGCGGACGTGAAACCCCTTGCGTGCGAAAAACTTGCGAGAGGGACTGACTGACCGGGCCTCTCCAGATGTTCCTGCTTCTAAAAATACTCAGCTTCAACACATAGATCATCATGTAGTGTACTTTAAACATACAGCTCGAACCCATCACTGCATTTCACCCACTATATTCCTACTATACACCATACTTATATACTATGTGTCAGTCAAAATCCCGTAATGGGTGGCCACAAACAAATTACCTCCATGTCACCCTTTCCCCTGCCATTTCGATGCCCTCCTCCCAGCTCACACCCCTCACCTATATACCTCTCCACTCCATCCTTCCATCTCATTCTCTGTCTCCCTCTCCCTTCTCCCCCCCCCTCCACCTCACTCACATACACTCTTCTCGTTAGTCTCTCGCTCTCCACCCTCCCCACATGACCAACCTTACATGCTGGAGCACTATATTCCTTTTCACCCTTTGTACCGTCTTAGCTACACCTCTTCGCTTCCCAATGACTACCCTTATTAAAAGTTATTGAGCTTGGGTGGAGGGAGAATTACATTAGCTGCCTCTGTACTGCTGTGATCAATTGTTCCTGTACGACTTGTTCAAACGGTGTCAGTATCTAGTGGACGTAGCAAGTTACTGATATCCACATGTGGTGAAAACTTTCTTCAGTATTCTCAAATCCTGAATGTTGAAGTATTGATTGTGACTATGAGTAATAATAATAGTAATCATCATCATCATCATCATCATCGTCATCACAATAATAATATACTTAAAATAATAATTGCTTAAAAAAAAAAAAATGGTTTTACGCCAGGTATCCCCGAAGGGATAATGCGTTCCCCCTGGGTAGAGGACTTTGGACTGGAGCATGTAGCATTTTATGACCGGATGCCCTTCCTGATGTCTACCAATGACCCTTGGGTGGATTCGATCCTCCGACCCTTCGGTCAGAGCGGAGCGCTCTAACCCACTGAGCCACAGCTGCTAAAGATAATTATAATGTGTGGGAGTTTTGTGGATTGCGACATACGGTCTGAATGGTGTTTTATGACTGTGTGTGTGTGTGTATGTGTGTGTGTGTGTGAGAGAGAGAGAGAGAGAGAGAGAGAGGGGGGGAGGGGAGAAAGAGAGAGAGAGAGGTAAGACGAGGTGTGACCAAAAAAAAAAAAAAAAAATTAAGACTGACACTACTGTTATTACGCCGGGTATTTTGCGTGGGGGAAAAATAATAAAGGGGTGTCATACAGAGGCTATAATTTGACGAGACTCAAGACCTGCGTGTGTTCAGAACGTTGCCGTATATTTCGATTGAGTTGACAAAGGATTTACCTAAACGGCGAGATCTTCAGTGGTCTTAGATTTACGGTACAAAGAATTGTGAAGATAGTGAGATGTGAAAGTCTGAGAGTAAATGGTATAATGAAAACCAGAGTTGTTATTATTATTATTATTATTTTTTTTTGTATACATCATTTCCTTATTAAGCTTTCTTTATTTCAGTTGCGTCAGTGTGATCTCTCCTTTTTACGATCATATATGTCCTACATATTTTTTGTAGTAGTTCTTGTGTAGCGTCAGAGAGTTGCTGATGCTGTGTTGGGGTGGCTGCGCTCTCACTTCAACTGATGCTACCCTTACTTTTCGCGTGATCTCATTCATGTGCTCTGCTTCGATATGTACTTTTTCCCTTTACTGCGAGCCACAGCGAGGCGCGGGGAGTGGAAAGATGTAGTTCCTGGATGGACGCGAGGCGCAGAGAGGAGTGTGAAGGTTTGGTTCCTGAATGGACGCCGCATTTGTCACCACCCAGTTAACAAGGGCACCACAGTAGATTCAACATCACCTCGTTATTTGATTATATGGTAAAGGAGCTGTAGACTGTGGGCGGGTAGAGAGAGAAAGAGAGCGCAAGAAATGTGGAGGAAAAATACGCATATACCCGTTATTTGGTTGTATGGCAAAGGAACTGTAGACTGGGTGAGAGGCAAGAAATGAGGAAGGAGAGAGAGAGAGAGAGAGAGAGAGAGAAAGGCGAGGAACTAGCAGGAAAAATAACACTAAATTCGGCCTAGATAAGACGGTAAAGGTGTGAATCTTACCTGAGGACACAGCGGGCCATCAGGTGTGTTGTGAGGTGTGCTACGGTAAAGCCTCGTAAACTGCACCTGTATCTTGACACTATTTTTATCTTTATTTTCTTCATTTTCTCTCTTGTGTCTGTGGCTTTTTCCTTCCTCTGCCTCACTTTTTTTTTTTTTTTCCCGAGCACCGTGTTAACTGCTTCTCTCTCTCTCTCTCTCTTTCTCTCCTTTGCTTCGTCTCCTCCTCCTGTGCTTCATCTCTCCCTCCTGTGCTTCATCTCTCCCTCCTGTGCTCCGTCTTTCCCATCTTTGCTCCCTCTCTCTTTCCTTTGCTCTATCTCTCCCTCCTTTGCTCCAACTCTGCCTCCTTTTCTCTGTCCCTCCCTCCTATTGCTCCATCTTTCTCTCCTTTGCGCCATACCTCCCTGCTTTGCTCCATCTCTCCCTGGTTTGCTTCGTTTCTCTTCCTTCGCTCTTCCTCCGTCCTTCTCCTCCATCGCCTTCCTTTTCCTCCATTTCTCCCTGCATTCCCAATCCCTCCCTCCTTTGTTCCGTCTCTCCTTTGCTCCACCTTTCTCTCCTTTGCTTCATTCCTCCTTCCATCACTCCATCTGTCCCTTCATTCCTCCATCAAGACGAAGTATTTGGAAAACAGACGAACAGTGATTTCAGCGGTGACATATGCGGTGCCATACATTTTCCCAAAAATTCATTCTCACGCTTGTCACTATGATGTACAGTTGCCTCCACTTCTACGTACTACAGGGGCTGGTGTGTGGAGGGTCTTAAGTGGCACCAGTATATTTGTTTACGTCTCACGTCTACTGTCGTCTTGTCATTGTAGCTAGTTCATTCAAATACAGAAGTCGTGAAACATCTGTGTATCTATCTGTCTGTCTGTAGCCCGACGCCCTAATCATAACATAATCATAAGGTAAAGGACTATTTTAATACCAAATAAAACTTGCGATGGATAGGTTAGATGTAGCCTTCAGTGACATCAGTACGAGATATTTTTGACTTCAGTAAAAACATCTGTAGGTAACGAAAAGATAATAAAAAGTGCTATCACAGTTAAATCACGGACACTTCCCTGCTGGCTACGGCGCTGGAAAATATTATGTGAAATATATTTTTGTGACAGCAACATGAAACACGGAACAAGAGAATGTGCGTAGGAAGGATATGCTCTGACTTTTGAGGGAAGGACGAGAATTATTGAAGGCAGGGCACAGTGCTGGCAGGGGAAAGAAGTGTTTTGATTTTTGTGGAAGAAGGAAATTTTTGGAAGGCAGGGTACAGTGCTGGCAGGGTAAGGAAGGATATACTCAGCCTTTTGAGAGAAGGACGAGATTTGTGGAAGGCAGGGCACAAAGCTGGCAGGGTAAGGAAATGCTCTGACTTTTGTGGAAGAACGAGAATTTTGGAGGGCAGGGTACAGTGGTGGCAGGGTTACTGTCGGTGAACCATTCTCGTGATATGAAAGAGTAAGTACAGCTCATAGCACTTCTCACCTGTACAAATCATCACTGTTAATTAGAGATACGAATACGTCACCGCATTGTTCACTGCCCACGTTAACTTTGCCCAAAACTGCCATCTTTTCATTTTGAATACCAAGATGTTGCAAGTAGTTGAATATGGTCCTAATCACGAAGAAGTGAAGAAGGATGTTGGGCCCTAGTATTGTCCTGAGCGACTGAGCTACGGGAAAGAAGCAGTAGGACAAAAGTATCTCTGAAATTAATTTTGATGAACAGCGGCAGCAACAACAACAACAACAGTAGTAGTAGTAGTAGTAGTAGTAGATTTAAGTAGTAGTAATTGTAGTAGTACCGACAGTAGTGAGTTAAGTATTATTATTATTATTATCCGTTTAGTAGACGGACATGCGATAGCAATCATGTTGTTTTGGTGTAATTATCACATTACAGTTTTCTGGTGGTTCATGCCCGAGAGTTATTACCTCCTTACCCTGATTATAATAGTCCCTAATTGCTTGTTCAAGGCCGAGTTATTACACAGATAATTACTGGCACTTACGTAATGCTGGCTTACCTCATGTGTTGCCTTACCAAGAGAGCACGTCAAGTTTTGCAGTTTCGGAAAGAGTTAGTCTGATTTTAAGAAGTCTAATTTGACCTGAGCTTGTCTACTTAAATTTATCAAACTACTCTAACCTAACTCATCTACCCTCACTGACCTAACCTTGATAACTACCTTGACTTAACTCATCTACCCTAACGTAACCATTCTACCCTCACTAATCCCACCTAGATAAACTGACTACCCTAATATAACTTATCAGTCCTAACTAACCTCACCTAGATAAACTAACTACCCTAACGTATCTTCCCTAACTAACCTCACTTAGACAACCTAACTACCCTAACCTAACTCATGTACCTAACGGACCCGGGTTCAAATCCCGGCTGGGGTAGGGAACAGTTTAAGGATCTGAATTTCATTAAAATCAGACTTTATTGACCTACCAGAAGACCCGCCGACATGTCGTAAAAATACCCCCGCTAATACCAATACACCAGTCCTGTATGAGACAGCCCTAGCATGTATTCAATAAGGACGGTGGGTGTTAGCGCCGAAGTGGTGACATGTAGAGGTGTATGGTATATAGGAGGACTGCTGGGCCTTGGGAGCAGACTGTGAAGCCTATGCCCAGAGTCGGACAAAAAAAAAAGAAAAAAAAAAGAAGAAGAATCTACCCTCACTAACCTCACCCTGGTAACCTAACTACCCTACCCCACCTTCCCTAACCATTCACCTAGGTAACCTAACTACCCTAACCTAACTCATTTATCTGCCCTAACTGACCTAACCTAGATAACCTAACTACCTACCCTCTGACCTCACCTAGATAACCTAACTAACCCAACCAACAGAGTCTGACAAAACTAATCTAATTCTACCCAAACTAACCTAGTAACGTAATTTATATAACCCAACCAAATTGATCCAACCCAACCAAGCGAACCTAATTAATCCAACCCAGCCAACCGAACCAAATTAATCCAACCCAACTAACCGAACCTAATTAATCTAGTCCAACTAACCGAACCTAATTAATCCAACCCAACCAACTGAACCAAATTAATCCAGCCCAACCAACCGAACCTAATTAATCCAACCCAACCAATCCACCCTAATTAATCCAGCCCAACCAACCGAACCAAATTAATCCAACCCAACCAAATTAATCCAGCCCAACCAACCGAACCAAATTAATCCAACCCAACCAACCGAACCTAATTAATCCAACCCAACCAACCGAACCTAATTAATCCAACCCAACCAACCGAACCTAATTAATCCAACCCAACCAACCGAACCTAATTAATCCAACCCAACCAACCGAACCAAATTAATCCAACCCAACCAGTCCAGCCTAATTAATCCAGCCCAATCAACCGAACCTAATTAATCCAACCCAACCAGTTCAACCAAAGTAATCCAACCCAACCAACCGAACCTGAATGCTCCAACCCAGCCAACCAAACAGTCGATATAACCTAACTCAACCTTATTAACCTAACCTAACCTAACCTAAATTAATGTAACCCAACCTAACCTTAGCTGACCGAGGGGCCTGTGTCCAAAACTGTAATAGGACCAGGAGGACTGTGGCGAGGCTGCGACAGGTGGGTTGGGGGTGGAGAGTCATTGTTTAACGCCTTCGAGCAGGGGACTTAATTTTGTTGCTTATTTTTGCTGGCTTCAGACGATTTACTTCGCTCTGTATAGAGGGTTAGATAAAGCTCTCAATAACCGCATCACTATACTCCTCTCACTCTAACTTGGCCCAGATTTTCGTCCTTTTCCAGTTTGTTTTACGCAGTTAAGTGGCAGAAAAAGATGATGTTACGGCTCTCCACCTACATCCATTCCATAGCACTTCTTCATGGTAGAGAAAGATAATGTTACGGCTCTGCATCCATTCCCTAGCACTGCATCGTGACTAGCACCACATTTTAGTGTTAATCCATTGCCACAACTCAGTATTCAAGGTGAAGAGATGGCAATTTTAGGCCAAGTTTGAGTAAAAAAAAAAGCATAATACAAGTCGTGCTAATATCGACCCTGACGATAAATTACGAGAAACTGAGCATAGACTTTCGAAACCCAGTGCTACGATCTTCGGACACCAACAGACTTTCCAAAATATCCTGTAAGAGTTGCAAAATCGTTCGACTAAAAAGTTTATATTCCTGATGGCAGCTGTACCAAAAAGGAAGAAAAGCGTCTGTAGGGAGTAGGAAAAAAATACAGGTGTTCGGATTGAAGTTGTTAACCCCTCCAATCCCTTGACGCAAGTTAGTAGTGTGTTTTTTATATCTTTAGACAGTTTCATTTAGTTTAGGAGTAATTTTGGTTATTTAAGGAGCTTCTGAGGAATATATGTAACTTCCCTCAGGTCCAAAAGTGTCTGCTAAGCTCAGTATAATCGCCTGAGTGTAGCAAGAAGAATGAGAGAGAGAGAGAGAGGAGTTATTAATGATACAAGTATGACCTTTTTCAAGCACTTTATTTAACCTTCTCTGCTCTGATGACATTTGTTTTTTTTCTATTCTCTCTCTCTCTCTCTCTCTCTTTGTGATTTTGGTAAGCCTGAGATACTTTGGATGAGAAGGATTAGATATATTGTTTATTAACTCTTTCAAGGCTAGAGATGTTTCCTAAATCAAGTAAGAATTGTCTGAATGGCAAAAAGAAAAAATTAAAACACAGCCATTTGCAGAAGTTCGCTGACAATTCCCTGCCAGCATTGTGTCCCTGCTTCATGTATTTATCACTCCTTTCTAAACGACAGAGAATATTTTTCCTTCTCATACTTTGCTGTGTGCGTGATAATGGTGTCACATAAGCTATTTCGTATCCTACAAGAACGACACAGAATATCCTTCCATCTCATGCTCTTCTGCCGCGTGCTTCGTAATGCTATCACATAAACCATTTCATATCCTACCTAAACGACAGAGTATCCTTCCATCTCATAATCTTCTGCTGTGTGCTTCATATAGCTATCGCATAAACCTTTTCATATAAAGCTTATCACCGCAACAGGCAGGGGGGTGTTGGCGAACATTTGCTCATGGATGTACAGTAGGCCACAGAAGAATCGAGGACAGTGTCTGTGTGTAATGGAGGTCTAGCTACAATTTTCGAAGTTCATGTGTGACGGTTACCTAGCCATGTCCTCTAATTTGGTACCTCCATTCATTCGTGTCAGTCCCGCCAAGTCACCTGTGAGTACGTCATGGTTGTCAGGTGTACCAAATGCCAGGTTTCTTACACATTGATTCTCTCCGAGGTTCATATGCGGTCAGTTGTACATCTCTGGAATCAAGGTTTTAGCATGTTCTCCAGGACGTCACATCTAATATACCTGTACTAACTTATACCCACACATTGGTACTCAGAATAGGGTAGATTTTTAGAACTCAAGGGCTCGTATTCTCATTGGTTAAGGAAGCTCCCCAATACCTCCACCTTAGCGATTTATTTTTGGATGTGGCTGGTGAATATTCTTTTGTACGTTATTTATGCAGAGTATGGCGATGTTTGAAGGATTTATATAACTCAGAAAAGGACACAAGGCGTAATAAGCTAAATAAATCGCTTAGGAACAGGTGTTAGGGAGCTTCCTTAACCGACGAAAATACTGGGCAAGGGGTTTGATGCAGCCTTAACCCATGCATTCGTATGACGTGTTTTAATTTTATATTCTTCATTCCTTCACATGACAATACTGAGTTTTGGGTCGACTTTGTGTTGTGAAGGGATCAGTTAAGGTTATATATAAAGTCTCATGTTTGAAAAGTGTCTCCAAAGCTGAATACTAGTGCCTTTTCTTGTGCAAGGAAGAAGGAACCAAAGGCTAGAGGTCCGTAAGATTGTTCCCTCCAAGAAGAAATGAAAACATGATAATAAGGAGGCAAATTCAAGAGATATCAAGAATAAATCAGTACAATATGTCACCAGATCGAAGCATTTAATTAACCCCTTCACTTCGGGGGTCTTTCCAATTGTGAATATTATCGTAGGAAGGTAGCAAGAGGCAATAAAAACATACATTGCCAGATTCCGGGATTTAAAAGTGATTCGTCGTCAGTAAACTGCTTTGGCATAGTTAACCAACGATAAGTGAGACAAAGATGAACTACATGCTTAAAAATCCTTAATCACGATGGCCTTATGCTAAAGAATCCCTCACTACAATGGCCTTATGCTTAAAAATCCTTCCACGATGGCCATATGCTAAAAAATCCTTCACTACAATGACCTTATGCTAAAAAATCCTTCACTGCGATGGCCTTACGTTTAAAAATCCTTCACTACGATGGCCTTGTGTAAAAATCCTTCACTACGATGGCCTTATGCTTAAAAATGTGTCACTACGATGGCGTCTTTTGTACTGTTTTATATTCTTGGTACCTTCAGATTACATTTGTTTACCCCCCCCCCATCCCAGGGGCAGAGCTTACAAAAGCTATTCTCCTTGAGTTACTGCATTACTGAGGGGTTGATTCTCATCCCTTAGTCATATTAGTGCTCGTCAGCCAGGTCAGCCCCTGCACCAACAGGGCGGCTTACATTATGGTACCAGAGGATGGGGTCTCTCGTGTTAAACTCGTGTATTTAAAGCAGCCATTTACAGTCGCCTCGAGCCCTCAGTTATGTATAAAAATGTCAGATATACAGGTATATTGTTGACATACCTGTGAGAAAGAAAGCTAAATGATTTTAAAAAGAAATACGACTAAATGAAAAGGTTGGAGACCTCTGGCAAATCGTTTTTGAAACAGCAAGAGTAAATGACATTCTCAGGCTTAAAATATCCCTGATTGCATTTATTTTATTTTTTTTTTACCATTTAATGATGTATTGCTTTATTACAGCAAACGCTGGGCGATTTTCCCCAGAATAGAGTGAGTCATAGGAGCTTCAGACGGTTAATACTGTCGCCATTAACACCCCTTTTCCGCTGAAGTAACTCTAATATTTTATTCCTTCTAAGTATAGGAAGCTGAAACTGTTGTTAGAGTCATTAGCTATCCCTTTCATGATGGCGAGGACGCTGGTATTTTATTGCACCTAACACTTGACGATTTCATTCAACTGAGTGAGTCGTAGGCGCCCGGGAGAGTTAATACCGTCACCATTAACCCTTTCCATGATCGGCAGAACTCCAGTACTCTGTACCAGTCAACACCAGACGACAACCCCTGAGAGTGAGTCATAGGAGCTTGAGAGTTTGGAAGAAAAAAAAAATGGAGAGCTGGTATAACGTGTTTACTTGGACGTGCAGTTTTACCTGTTATTCAGTTTTAGTGGCAGTTAGACGTGTAGTATGAGTGTAATGAATGACACACACACACACACACACACACACACACACACACACACACACACACACACACACACACACACACACACACACACACACACACACACATTTTTAGTTTTGTCATTATATCTAAGCTGTAGCTACAGTATTTGTCTTAAACCGTTTCACAGGTTACACACACACACACACACACACACACACACACACACACACACACACACACACACACACACACACACACACACACACACACGTTTACCATTAAATCTATCCTGTACCTACCATATTTGTCTTAAACCCTTTTACTAGTTTTCATTTATTTATTTTTTTTTTTCAGACAGACTAACAGATGTGTATGATTACGAATTCTCCTGCACACCTTTCATGACGGGTACAAAACTAGAGCGACGGATTTGTAATGAGAGAAGGAAATTTAATGTGTAATGTTGCAGCAAAAAATATAATTCATCATCACAGTTCGTCATAATGAATTCCAAGTTTTAAGAGACGATTTTATTCAGCTGAGAGTGAGTTATTGGTGCTGTTAACCCTCTCATAGTTGGGACAAGTCTAGTGTTCAGTTCTAATTAACAACGGGTGATTTTACTGATGTTACCGCATGAGTTACACTGAGGGGAGAGTGAGTTTAGGATTCGGAGTGTAAATTAATTCTCTCTTTCTCTCTCTCTCTCTCTCTCTCTCTCTCTCTCTCTCTCTCTTTCTGTGTGTGTGTGTGTGTGTGTGTGTGTGTGTGTTCAGTTTACACTATACGATTTTATTTAGCTGAGTTAATACTGTTACCATTAGCCCTCCCTTGCTGGGACACCTGCAGTATTGTATTCCATCGAACACCAGGCGATTTGCTGAGAATGAGTAATGTTTGGACGCCTGAGGAATTTAACCCGTTCAGTCCAAAGTGGTCCTTTCTGTTTCCTTCTTGCCACCTCCAGACCATTTTATTCTGTCAGGATGAAGCATAGTAGTGAAGGGGTCAGGTAAGTCTCAATCAAACCCCTCCTGTTAAAAAATCCTTCCCAGACCTGAAGAAAATCATCTAATGGTGGTAGGAATAAAAAAAAAAAAATGTCTTCCTGCTGAAGAGGTTAATAGAGACGCAAAGTTTTTGCAATTCAGAAAATGAGAAATGAGAGAAACCATTTGTAGACAGAATGACAGTAAAAGACGCCATCGTATTGAGGGGTTAAATAAAGGAGCAGGTTTCCTACAGTTTGGTGTCTGTTGTTACCCTCGCCAACGAAGTTGGAGGAGTTTATGTATTCATCTGTGTTTGTCTGTCTATCGGTCCGTCCGTCCAGACGATATCTCCAAAAGTTTTCAATGAATTTCAATGAAATTTTATGGAAGGGTGGACCATGGGCCATGAAAGAATTGATTACATTTGGGGGCGGATCCGGATCAGGATCCTTATTAATGACAATGGTATTGGCGGAGGTATGCGCTCTCTGAGTGCTTTCAAGATATTCATGTGTTTCCGTAGTGATCTAGTCATCGTAATAGTTGTTGTCAAAGTATTACTTCTATCTTGCTTTGGTTTCTTATACCCATTTCTGCAAGTATTATTTTTCACTTGCCCGGCTCTCTTCTTCCTGCTTGACTTTCGGCGACGACATTCCCCAGACAGGTGAGATTGTACGAAAGGGGAAAATAAAGAATCAAGGAAAAAACAAGGGAAAGAAACACAGTCCAGGAAATGAGAAATGCTTCCATGAGGGCGAGGCATCTCCCAAGATAATTAGAGGTAAGACTCTGCCCTGCTTCAGCTGTGAGCTGCTGAGGCGGATAAGGTTTCTGCAATTACTACATATTTTTTTCGGTTGCTGGCTTTTCGTCTCACTCTTGCATCATTCTGACAGGTTCAGAAAATTTCTCCAAGAGAGAGCCAAACATCTTACTCTTGCCGGAAGATTTCTATTGGTTTTAAGAACTGTAATTCAGTATTTAACCCTGTCAGCCAGATGACATTTTTCCCAGGTTAATGAGAGCATTTTGAGCTTACCATGTTCTTCTTGGAGAAAACTTTGAAATAAACCCCCGCTAATTTCAGATCCTTATTTTTACAGCATCCATTATCACAGGGTAGCGTACAGTACAAGACACAACTCTGTTCCTGCTCTTGTCCGATGTATAATTACAACTGATGAAACATAATGGAAGGCTTGCCACACCCACATTGTCGCAGGTGGCAGAGGTCAGCAGTCACGCTGAATCACTCTTAACATTCCGTGGCAGAGTCACTGCAGAAACTGTAAAGTTTCCTCAGACACCAGTACCAACTGTTCCGATCATGTCAGGAAGCGAGTATCTTAAAGTTCGTCCTTCACGGCATGTTTTCACCAAATTTCAGGAACAGAGTTGTGTCTTATACTGTACATCCCCATGGCCCCTCCCTACTCTCCTCACGATTGCAGCCCATCCCACCATGTCTATCTCCCCCACGACCATTTCTTAACCTTTCCTGACGTGTTCGCTGTTGGAGGATTTTTTTTTTTTTTTTTTTTTTTTTTTTTAGAATCCTTCTTAGCTCCCAACCCATTAATTATACAACACAACATTTTCACAGGATAGGCTTTCTTACCCCATCCCCATCGGCCAACAGTTTTCCAGCCACCCATCCTTTGCTTACCACACTGAAATGTTTAACCCCTTTAACGGTTCCATTGGTGGTAGGTGGTGGCGACCATCATCCACTTACTTGGTGTAGCGCTGCCTACTTCTTCCTTCACCTGTATATTTTTTTTCTGTTTTTACCTTCCTCTCTTCCTGTTTCTCCCATCTCTTGTCATCTCTCCTTTTCTGGTGACATTGCATTGAGTAACAAGCCAATTGGTTTCTTATGAGCCAGGAAACCATTAACATCGCTGGGTGGTAACAATATAATCAACCCATACGTGTTCCCTATGTGTCAACAAGTGGGCTGGCGAAGGGTTAGTGCCTCTCCCTGTAACTCAGAGACAAACGGCCACCCCTTACGGGTTTATGGCGTCTGGCTGTAGATAGATAGATAGACGGTTCCCCGGCGCGACATAGGTTATGCTGGCGACGAACGCGCTTGCTTATGCTTCCCATCTGCAGAGTTTTTTCACACTGGGGTTGACATTCGGGACTGGAGAGGTTAGACATAGAGGTCTTTAATCCCCTCACTACCAGGACACTCTGCTAAGCCGAATAAAATCGTCTGGTTGCAGCAAGGATAAAATATAAGTTCCCTGGTCGTAGACTAAGAGCAGTATTTTCATATGTAATTATAATCAACTTTAATCAACGCAAGACTGTGTTCTACCGTACTTTATACCCTTCAGCAGTAACACTCATGATGGGGACAACTCTTTTACCTTATTACGCCAACATCAGACGATTCCATTCAGGTGTGAGGAAATTGTAAGAACCATTTTAATTTTCAAATGTCCGTGACGATTCTAATACTCAGTTCCATCTTACCTCAGACGATTTAATATAGCTGCTAGTGAGCTATTGGAGCCTGAGTACAGTATTAAAATTGTTCCTAAAACCAGTACCATAGTCAGGAGGGATCAATTAACCCTCTCTTTGGAAGGACTTTTTTTTTTTTTTTATGCTTTTGTCGTGTGAATTGAGTGTTGATGTGGTCCTCGTAAATCTACCTAATGAAAGTCAGTTAACCATTCACGATCCTACGATTTACCCGATGCTCAATATCATCTGGTGTTAACTGGACAAGATACCTAGAGTTGTCCCGAACAGAAAAGAGTTAATGTGAGGTTGTTTGTTGGGCATAGATGATAGTATGGAGTATTTATCACGGTGGTTAATATGCAGCAAGTCCTTCACTAGTCATCTTCATATGTCGTGGGTCTTTGACGGTTTGATCTTGTTCTCGTCTCAAACTCTGCTTGCTTGCTTTCTTGTTGGAAGGTCAGCCTTACAAGGAGGGGAGGGTTTCCTGCCCTCTGACCCCTCGTTTGTGCCCCATTTAGTCACCTGTACGGCACGTAGGTATCAGACTCTAGATGTGATGAAAGGATAAGTACTGGTAATTGTTATATGGAGTAGTCTTACTTTAGACTTTGTGTAAATGTGCGCCCCATGCATGGAAGTGTTATGCAGAGCCAGCAGTTATCTTGAATTTGGCTCTCTCTTGTATTTGGTTTTCTCTTAGAAGGGACAATAATTGCTGGCTCGCGGCCTTTGGTTCCTTCTTCCTCACAAAAAAAAAAAAAAGGTGGCTTTTGACCACAGCATCACTCCAGTTGTAGTGCCTCCCAGGGACAATGGATGTCTTCCGTTGTCCTGTGTTACCCTGCTGGAGTGGGTTACAGCGAACATTTTTTGAAGAAGAAGGAAGAAGAAGGGGAGCAGAAGAAAAAACGTTTTCTAGACCTTGTCGCCAATTGCTATATTCTACTCTCGTGGTCTGTGTCATCCACGGAGTATTCTCTTCCAGCTGACGCCAGACGACTCTGTATGGCTGACAGTGAGTCATAGGAGCCCGGATGTGTTAATACTGTTACCTTTCACACTATCATGTTGGAAAAATTCTAGTGTTCCTTTCCTGCTGTAGTTTGACGATTTCATTCACCAGAGAGTGAGTCGTAGGAATTTGTGTTTAACTTGCCTCTTTTCCGAACTCCGATTTCCTCTGCATGACATAGGAGTGACGAGGTAAATATACTGTATATAGTCAGCGTGGACGGTAACTTTAACGGCAGCCACAGTGTTCAGAAGCCTGTGAAAATAAAATTGGTAAACATTGCATCCCTCTGCGGTACTCGAGTCAAGTAGAGAAACTGTGTGAAGAAAAATCCTGCAGCAAAAATTGTGGATGTTCCAAGTGAGGGAAGGAAGAGGAAAGATGGCGGGAAATTGATTTAATGAGGAGACAGGAGGTGGAGCGGAAAATGAGGTGGTGGTGGTGGTGGTGGTGGTGTGTGGGGGAATGGAGGAGGTTGAAGAGTCAAGAGAGGGGGTGGGTGGTGTCAGGGGAGGGGGTGGGGGAAGGATTGTGGTGTCAGGGGACGGGGTGGGGGAAGGGTTGTGGTGTCAGGGGACGGGGTGGGGGAAGGGTTGTGGTGTCAGGGGAGGGGGTGGGGGAAGGGTTGTGGTGTCAGGGGAGGGGGTGGGGGAAGGGTTGTGGTGTCAGGGGAGGGGGTGGGGGAAGGGTTGTGGTGTGAGGGAAAAGGGTGGGGAGGGGTTGTGGTGTTAGGGAAGGGGGAGGGGGAGGGGTTGTGGTGTCAGGGGAGGCGTTGAAGTGGGTTGAGATGATAATGGGGTGCCTGGAGGGGGGTTATCTTAGTGAAGTGGTGAAAGAAACTTGGATCAACTATGTCTATGAATCTCCGTGGGGAGGGAGTGGATGATGGTGGGGAGGGACGCCGGAAGGAGGATGGGGGTGGACGATAGAGGAGAGGGGATGGAGGGCTGGAGGTGGATGGGATGGAAGATAGAAGGTAGGGGACGACGGAGTGGAGGGGGATGGAGTGGAAGGCAGGGGGTGGGGAATGATGGAGTGGAAGATAGACGGTAGAGGACGATGGATTGGGGTGGATGGATGGAGTGGAAGAATGGGGGTGAGGGATGGTAAGGTGGAAGATAGAAGGTAGGGGATGATGGAGTGGAAGAATGAGGGTGAGGGATGGTGAGGTGGAAGGTAGAGGGTAAGGGATAGCGGGTTGGAGGGGGATGGAGTGGAAGACAGGGGATGGGGGATGGTGGGGTGGAAGATAGGAGGTATGGGATGGGGTGGAAGATAGAGGATATGGGATGGTGGGGTGGAGGGGTATTGGGTGAAAAATAGAGGGTAGGGTTTGAAAGGTTTATTTTACTCAAGCGACCCCAAGTGTGGTTTTGGAGTACATAGGGTTTTGCAGAGAACAGAATACAATACTGTACATAAAGTAACTTATAAGAGTAAACAAATAGAAATTAAATAATTCATTTACTGGTAGAAGAATGAAATATAATACATTATTCAGATTGTTTTTCATTAGTTGAAACATTCCATTATCTCTCCCACAAATTTAGCCAATTTAAAAATAACAGTGTTGTTTGCTGCTGAATATCTGTGACATCTTTATCGTATTCGGGTTGTCATAAAAATATCTCTTCATATATAGTGTCCTTTGCGAAGTGAAATATGGACATTTAAACATATAATGATATTCGTCACCAGTATCGCCATCATTACACAGAGTACACATTCGTTCATTTAAGTTAATGTTGTCATGTCTCCCCCTAACAGTTGGTAACTTATGGTGTCCATATTTAAATTTACATAACGTAACTGAATATATTCTTGGTAATGCAATGAGATAATATTGCAACGTCTTGCTTGTAGCCATTAATCTGTAATTTATACACACAGTGGTTTTATCAACATCTTTCCTCCATTTTTGACTATAAAATATATCACTTGATCTGAGCTTGAATGCTTCCTTGAACCACATGCCATTAAAATTCATTGGATCATCAAATATATTTGACATACCATTGCTGTCCATAAGGAATTTTATTTTATTCAACCAAGGCGATTTATATTGTTCTGTGTCATATAATGCCGTAATAAACTTACATAGCACATTGAGATTTTGTGTTCCTCACCATTTGCAATTCTAAGCCAAAAGTTGGCCATTCTGCTGTCTATGTGCTCGGATATATATTTAATCCCAAGTTGCCCATACGCCATACATGTAGCAGCAGACCTATCCAACTTGAGTAGTCCCTTCAGAAATCAATTGTGTGTTTTATTTAGAATATGCAGCTTCTCATAACCCCAAGCTTCACATCCGTACAATAGAATTGGCAATATGGTTTTTCGTATATTTTTCATATAAATCAATACTTATATCTAAAGGAAGATTGAACTCGTTGATTTCACGTAATAATCCATACGTTGCTTTTTTGGCATGTACTTGTTTTTTCTTAGCTTTGTGAAATACACCATTGAAGTTAAATGTCGTCCCAGTGTATACATAATTGTAAACTACTTCAGAACTTTCGTTTCCAAACTTAAAGCTCTTATACTTTTTTTTACCTTACCCCTAGATAATACTATGACTTTAGTTACCCCCGCCAAAGAGGTTTTCATTCCTGCCCGTTTGTTTGTTTGTTGGTTGGTTGGTTTGTGAGCAAGATTACACAAAAACTACGGGACGGATTTCCACGAAACTTGGTACAAGAATGGGCCTTGGCCCAGAATACACTCCGTTAAATTTTGGTGCGGATCCGGATAAAGGTGCGGATCCAGTTTTTTTTTTTTTTTCCCCACTTTAACATTGCGAGATAGGGCGTTTTTCGACATTTTCGAAAGTAATTTGTTTTGTTGGCTGTTACAGTGAGTTAAAAAATTATGATTAAGAGTTATGGGTAGTTTAAAATGATGGTGTTACAACTTATACGGTTATGAGTTTGATATTGGATTAGACTTGATTGAAGTAAAGGAACTGCATTTTGGGCTTTGGCGGAGGTATGCACTCTACTGAGTGTCATGCTAGTATTATCTGTATTTACCTGCAGTACCCAAAGGCTACAACAATCTCGAATGGCATATAGAGCAAGTTGCAACTGTTTATCATTATCTGCAAATATAGTGGTGTCATCAGCATATAACAGACAAAATAGCCTGAAACACACATTTACCTGTATATTATTCTCATTCAAATTGCTAGTAACTGTTCCACGAAAAAAAAAAAAAAACTAATATAGTTGCTGAAATAATTTATGTATATTGCAAAAAGTAATGGAGATAAGTTTTCACCTTGTCTTACACCAATATTACAAGGAAAATAAGAAGAAAATAAGGGGATGGTGAGGTGGAGGGGTATGAGTGGAAGGTAGGGGGAAGGGGATGGTGGGGTGTACAAAGTACAAAGGAAAGCCAACAGCAACAGACCTTATGGTTCTTTCGAGGCTGTTTGTCACAGAGTAGACTATGGCTATGAGATCTAATTCTGCATGATGAAGGATAAGGATAGTAAAGCAAGAAGCTCCCCCCCCCCCGCTCCGCCCCACCCCGCTCCGCCTCCAAACCCTCCAGTTAAAACTGGCAGTAAAACTTGAGAAAAACCACCATGCAGCATGGAAAAGCTGACGTGGAAATTTCATAGGAAGGACTGAAAAGTAAAAGTTAGATTCTGTAATACTTTATGCTACCAGTTTGAATAACCCGAAAGAGAAGGTAATAAAGTAAATGAATAAGAAAAAATAACTAACTAACACGTGGATGTTCAGTGTTGGTGCGGCAGCCTTTCCTGGTGCTATTAAGGTAGGCAGCAGTCAATCAGGTCCCAGCTCCATTCACTCCACTGTGACAAGAAACTTTCTCATGCAGGACTAGTACACAAGTTACCTCCTGGAGCAGTGACCTCTGGAACGTTAAAAAAATCCCGATGGTGGTCACTTGACTAACAGGGACCCTCAGTGATCCACAGCCTATCACGGGTCGAAAGTAAGAGTAGTGACCGTTAACTTAGGGCTCTCTGTGCGTATCCTAGTCTGTGCTTATACCATATTTGCTTTAAATAGATTGATCCAGGCTCTGAAAAAAATATATACACAAGTGTTTTATTCAGGAGTAAACATATTAAGCTGGGGGTTAGACGACAGATACTTACCGGTATCTAAGCGACCTTTAAAGATTAGTACTGTATTACAATTTACTACATTGGAGGGCAGTTTGTTCCAAATTTTTACAGCTTTTTTAAAGAAGAAATGCTTAGCTTCATGCGACTGGAATCGTTTGCCAATTATTTTATATTCATTGCCTATAGTAAATTTCGAGTGATCAGCTGTGAAGAATTTATCAACAGCCATGTTATTATGTCCTTTGATTATTTTGAACACTTGAATTAAATCTCCTCGTAACTTCCGTTTAGTGGTGGAGGGGGATGGGGGTGGAAGACGGGAGGGGATCGTACGGTGGAGGGAGATGGGGGTGGAAGATGGGAGGGGATGGTGCGGTGGGGGAGTAGGGGTGGAAAACTGGGGGGAGAGGGAATGATGGGGAGCAGGGTAATGGGGGTGGAAGATAGGGTGGAGTGCATGGTGGTGTGGAGCGGGATGGGGTGGAAGGAAGTGGAGAGGAGATGGAGGGAGTGGGGAAGGGGGGACTACATTACCCCCTTCCTTCCCTGATTCCCCCTTCTTCTGTGTCCGTCGTTTGTCTTGTCTCATTCATTAGCCAGCGCCTTGAATCCGGGTGACGTCCTTTTTAGTTCTTAAGCCAGACGCAGGGTAGCAAGGCAGATACTTCCTTATAAACACAGATGCTTCAGAGATCTAAATAAACTGTTTAATTGGACCCAAACATGTACTTGTATTTGTGTCCCTATTGCGAAATGCCTTAATCCCGTATGGTGTGGTCACAAAAAATCGGCTCCACGTCGCCCTGTCCTCTGCCATGCGTTTGCCCTCCCTCTAACGCACATCCCCCCTTCTCTCATGTATTTCACCATCCCTCCATCTCATTCCCGGTCTCCACCTCCTCTCCCCCTGTACCTCATTCACGTACGCTGTCCTATATAGTCAGTCTATCATTACATCCTCTCCACATATCTAAACCATCTCCGTGTTTTTCTCATAACACTTTCAGCCACAGCCACATCAGCACCATAAAGTTGTTTTGGTTCTACCATACGATATTATTCAGTTTAGACAAGGCCTTTCGCACTGAAGAAATGTAAAATGCGATGACTGACCCTGCACTTAGAGAACTGTATGAGAAGCAGAATTAAATCGTCAAGACGTGGCAAGAATATAATGAAAAAGACGGCCCTGGCTCAATGGGTTGACCTCTTAAGCACAAGGGTGTGTTCTGTAGGCTACTTTTACAATAAGACGATTTTGTTTAACTTTAGGGAGGCCTCGTGTATCTAACCCCTACTGTTGGCAAACCATCTCCTAAGCTAAGCAGAATCATTTGAAGGTAGTGACAGGAAAAGATGATTAAACATCCGTCTTATGAGTGAAGAGGTTAACCCTTTGAGCTCGAAAACGTCTTAGATGCTTTTTCGTGCCACCAGTAGATCATTGTTAAGTTTTGGAGACTCCTTTAAAACAACAGAGGCTGTAGTAGTGGTAGTACTCGTAGTAGTAGTAGTCGTAACAGTAGCCGTAGTAGTAGTAATAGTAGTAGTAGTTGTAGTAGTAGAGGTTGGATATAGCCTTCATTAACACCTCCACTACAAGGGTATTCTAATTTACATAAAACCGTTCGTAGCGGCGAGAATTAACATTAAAACTTCTTGAGGTGAAGGAAGTTGAATTTTTTTCTCTCCAGATGTACTGCTATGTCTCTGTTTACGTTGTGTGTGTGTGTGTGTGTGTGTGTGTGTGTGTCTCTCTCTCTCTCTCTCTCTCTCTCTCTCTCTCTCTCTCTCGCCCACACACACACACACACACACACACACACACACACACACACACACGCTGGCTCAGTGGTAGCGTTCTCGCTTGCCATCTGGCAGACGGGAGTTCGCGCCTCGCTCAGGCTGCGAAAAGTTTCACTGACGAAGTGGGCGGTTACTGTCCCCCTTGAGCAAGAGGACGGGTGTGTGAGTGTGTGCAGGTCACAGCCTTGCCCTTAGATCGGACTATATGAGCTCTCAGCTCCCTTCCGGGAGGGTAAAAGCTGACGATCACGACCATCACGACCATCAATGATTCTGACCGACCCGGTGAATTACACACACACACAACTGCCGCTCCTCCTACAACATCTCCATCAACGGGTGTACTCGTCCTTGATGCCCCTGCCTCATCTCCATCCTCCCGCCCACGCCACCCACAACGCCCACTCCTTTCCACCCACCCCGCCCACAACGCCCACTCCTTTCCACCCACCCACACCCATTTTTACTTCCCTACCTTTGCACCTCATTGAACTACCTCCAACACTCATTTTCACTGTATGCAGTACCGGTATAAGTAATTTCCCCGCACACCCACCATGCCGGCCAGCTCATCCCTCCCTCCCTTGTCCACGTACCTCACCCATTTCGGTAAAAGCCAGTCTCATATTGCTCCCTCTGACGTGTAGGGACCTGGGACTAGGCTACCTTATTCCAGTATATTTAGGTCCTAAGGATAGATGACCAGCGTACTGCCCCTGATTGCATTGCATGACTTAATACCTCGCTGTCACCCGTTGGACATAAACCCATGGAAGGCTTTCTCTTTGCTTCGAGAACCAACCAGACTACAAGGCGATGATCACAGGCTAATTGTAATGGACAAAAGTTGACCAGAGTGGGTTTGATTGAAATGAATTTGACACTGATTGCTGCTTCTGGATTGTATTGCCAAAACCACCGATGTTACGATGATCCTCGAAGCATGTGATGATTGAAAATCACGTCTGACCTTTCCGTATCGTTGCTGACTACACTTTTTTTTTTTACGTAGGATGCAGTCTTATAGCATGTAAGAATCATGGTCTTGCATAAACCACCGTGAAAAAATTAGGTGGTTGCTTACATCAGTTGTACTTGGTTATATTAATACGGCCGCGGATCTGAACATGGCTGACATAAGCTGAGAAAATGTATGTAGCATTCCTGAAGCGGCATAGACCAACTTTTACACCCTCATCCGTACTCGTAGTATGAAGAGGTTGTGTGTGAGGGTCAGTTTGTTTAACTTGTCCTGTCTTTTTGTGTGTTATCATGATTGTTAGAAACATAAATGCTCCAAATTTCATGAACACCGATTTCTTTCCCCCAAGCAACAAGAATATCTCTCCATTTATTAGCTGCGGAGTTATGAGCTTACACAGTGTTTTGAAAAGTTTATTGAACTCCATAGATTGATTTACTGGGTCTCGAAAGTCATTGTTTATTTTGGAGAGGTTGGGTGGGAGAGACACACAAGTTAGAGCTGGATTTTTTTTTTATTTTTTTTTTTATGTTATAGGCTACACAGAACCCACCACGTTAGCGAACACAAAGAATTTAATCTCTGACCTGCCTCTGCCTCCCATCTAACCTATCCACCTGTCGCAATGGATCATCAACATTATTTATCGTGTTGCTGCATATCGTAGTGAATTGTATCTTATGGTCGCAGGTGTACGTTCACACTATTTTATTTGGCTCAAGGAAGGCCTCTCGCACTCAAGGGTTAGACTGTCTCCATTTACCGCTTCTCTCTGGTTTGTTTTGCATCCTTCAGGTGATTTTCCTGGGGTTGATTCTCTCTCTCTCTCTCTCTCTCTCTCTCTCTCTCACACACACACACACACACACACACACACACACACACACACACACACACACACACACACACACACACACACCTTCTATCTCCTCTTCCGACCCTTTCTTCCTCCATCCCTTCACTTCCCTTCCTTCTTTTCGTCCCTCCTCTCTCTTTTTCACCTATTTTTTTCACCTCCCTTCCTTTCTACATCACGCATTCCTGTCTGTTCTCTTTCCCTTTCTCTCTCCTTCATTCCTTTTTTTCCTCACTCCTTTCCACTTCACATTACTCCTTTCCTACCGCTCTCCTCTCACTCCTTCCCTCCTCTCCTTCCTCTCCAGTTTTCCTTCCCCCCTCACACTCTCCCTCCCTCTTTCCTTCCGATTTCTTCCCTCTCTTCCTTCCCCCTGTTCCTGTCCTTCCCTCCTTTCCATTCTTTCTCTGCGCTCTCCCCTCCTTCTCACTCCCTCCCTCCTTCACGCTCTCCTTCCTTTCCTTCTCCCCGCTGTCCCTTTTTACGTCACTCAGATTACCCGCGGTTTCTTTCCCTTCATAGTTCATCTTTACTTCGTGGAAGAATCTCTCTCTCTCTCTCTCTCTCTCTCTCTCTCTCTCTCTCTCTCTCTCTCTCTCTCTCCCTTCCTTCACTTCGTCGTATTCTTCCCTTCATCTCTCTCAATCCTTATCACTCCCCTTTGCTCACGTTCCTCCCCTTCTCCCTTATCTCCTTCCTATTTTTCCTCTTCCCCTTGCCTTCCCTTCACTCTGGCCCTCCCTCTCCTCCCCTCTTCCCCTCCCTTCCCCCACTCTCTCTCTCTCTCTCTCTCTCTCTTCCTCCTCCAGTCCCTCCATCCTCCCCTCCTTGCCTGCTGGACCATAAAATTGAAGATATCTGTTTTGTCATATTCTGGTGCCGACCCCAGCAGGAAGAACCTCAGGCGGGTTAAAGCTGACCAGGCATCCTACAGCTGGGGTCAGGGGAGGTCAGGAGGAGATAAGAAGAGGTCAGGAGGGGGTTAGGTAAGGTCAGGAGGGTCAGGAAAAGGTGAGAGGAGATTAAGAGAGGTTATTACGGGATGTCAGTCTGGGTCGAGAAGGGTCAGGGAAGTCAGCAGGGGTCAGAGAGGTCAGCAGGGACAAGAAGAGGTTAGTTGGGTCCATGTCAGTTTCCGATAAGGGGCCAGGAGAGGTCATTTGAGGTTGGGGTCAGGAGAGGTTTGTTGGCATCAGAAGGCGTCAGAGGAGATCTGTTGGCCAGAAGGGGTAAGGAGGCGTCAGGGGAGATCAGCTGGTGTCAGGAGTAGGAGGTCAGGTGGGGTCAGGAAGGGTCAGTTGGGGTCAGGGGAAGTCAGTTGGCGTTAGAAGAGGTCATTTGGGATCAGGGAGGTCAGGAGAGGTCAGTTGAAGCCAGGAAGTTTCAGGGAAGGTCATTTGGCATCAGAAGGAATCAGTATGTGTCGTAAAGGGTTAAGGGGAGATTCGGAGGGGGTTATTCGAAGTCAGAACAAGGTCAGTTTGGGTCGAGGAAGATCAGTGGAGGTTAGGGGATTGTCCAAGATAGGAGGAACGTCAGGTGAGGTTATAAGGGGTCAGGGAGGTCAGCTGAGGTCAAGTGTGGTCAGGATTAGATCAGAAGGACAAACTGTGGTACAAAAGGGTCGTGAAAGGTCAGATTTAAGGTGTCATTTGAGATCTTAAGGTGTCAGGGGAGGTTATTTGGGGTCAAGGGATCGCTAAAGGACAGAGAAGGTTAAGTTGGGTCATGGGAGGTCAGGAGATAGGAAGAGGTACAATGAGATCAGGTTGGGTACTGAAGGGTGAAGAAGAGTTAGGAAGAGCTGGGAGTCAGTTAGGGTCAGATGGGATCAAGTGAAGTCAAGTGGGGTCATGTGGGATCAGGTAGGGTTAAGTGGTCTCTCTCTCTCTCTCTCTCTCTCTCTCTCTCTCTCTCACACACACACACACACACACACACACACACACACACACACACACACACACACACACACACACACACACACACACACACACACACACACAGTTATAGTACAGTAGATAATGACAACAGTGGTGATGGTGTTAAGGATAATATTGACGACAATTGCGATGAAAATGATAACGTGAAACGGTGATGATGATGATGATGAATATATAAATAATGGTGAAGACAGTAATGATACCGATAAGTCTGATGATGATGATGATGATATAGTGATGACTGATGAACATGCTTATGCAGTTGGTTAATAATACTGATGCAGACAACAGTGGTGATGTTATAATGTTGAAGACAATAATGATGAAAATTATGATAGTGTAAAATGATGGTGATGATGATGATGATGATGAAATGCTGATAATGCACGTGGTAATTAATGTGTTAAGGACAGTATTGGCAGTGATGTCGAAATGAGGATGAAAATGATGATGATATTGATAATGTCGATGTGAATGGTGACAGTGATGATATTGATACGGATGACAGTGCTGGTGATGATGATTGTAGCCAGATGATGATGTTGATGATGATGATGATGTCTCTCTTGTTGCAGGTGTGTTGCTGTGATCGAACGTGGTGTTACCGTAAGTAGAGTTCTCTCTCTCTCTCTCTTTCTCTCTCTCTCTCTCTCTCTCTCTCTCTCTCTCTCACACACACACACACACACACACACACACACACACACACACACACACACACACACACACACACACACACACACACACACACACACACACACACACAAGCAAACAGCAAGTGTCCTGATGGTCCTGTCGAATCTATTTGCCACCAGGAAACACTAAACTATTTGTGAATCGAAGCTAAGGAATCCAAGAAGGAGGGTATACTGTTGCCTTTATTAATATTTAGCAAGTCATAGTATTCTGTGCATCTCTGTATGAAGGACGAGATCATAATATAAGTACTTGTACATTTTTGTCTTTAAATCTTTTTAACTTGCTCATGTGGTAGCGCAGCAGTTGTGTGTGTGTGTGTGTGTGTGTGTGTGTGTGAGAGAGAGAGAGAGAGAGAGAGTGTGTGTGTGTGTGTGTGTGTGTGTGTGAGAGAGAGAGAGAGAGAGAGAGAGAGAGAGAGAGAGAGAGAAACATTACTTTACAGAATTTTTATTCGATTTGGACCAAACTTGGCGAAAGGGTTGAGGATCAGGCATGGAGTATATTTTTCCTTTAGAACAGTAGGTAAAAGGTCAAGGGCAAAGGGTAAGATCAAGTTGTTTTTAATCCTATTTAAGTAGAGCTTTGTGGATTGATTGAGGGTGCCAGAGATGAGGCAGTTCGTCTTTGAAAACAGTCGGTGAAAGTTCAAGATCACAGGGCGAGGTCAGACGCTTGTATTTCTGTTTTCACGGGCTTGGTGGAAGGACTTAGAATCAGACAAGAAATAAGTGATTCAGTTTTGAGCACAACAGGTCCAGGTCAGAGGGCAAGGTGAGCTCATACAGTTGTCGTCTGATTTGGACCAAACGTAACGGGAGGGTTTAGATGTGACAACGATGAAGTACGGTAATTCGAGGTGAAGAACCGTCCGCGGAAGTCAAGGGTCACATGTCAAATGTACGGCCCTGAGACAGATTGCAGGGCGCAGGTATTACACTGTCTACGTTCTGTCTCCTGTTTAGTAATGTCTTCTTAATCGTATTTGTTTTTTTTTCTTTTTTCTTAACTCTGTTCAGTGGCCACATCTTTCTTCCATCATCTTTCTATCTCGCTACTCCGTTCGTCCATCCTTCCTTCCATTCTCTCGTCTTTCCTCTTTTCCTTCCATATCATTCTTTTCCTCTCCCGCTATACTTCCTTCCGTCCTTCCACGTTTTTGGTCTCCTTCTCTCCCTCCATCCTTCCATCTTGTTTTACTTCTCTTTCTTCATCTTTCTTTCTCTCCTTCCTTTTCCTCTTCTTTCCTTTCATTTTCTTGTCTCCCCTTGTATCCCTCCGTAATTCCTACTCTTTCTTTCTATTTCCATCTCTTCCCTTTTCTTCTCTCCCCTCATCCTTCAGTGTCTCTTTCCATCCGTCTCTTCCTCCAATTTTCTTCTTCCGTCCTTCCATCTCTTCTTTTTCCTGTTTTCCTCTATCAATCATTCTCTTCTTTTCTTCCATCTCTTCCCTCACTTGTCCCTCCCTGCATCCTTCCTTTTGTCCCACATGTAGTCCACAATTCTTTTCTTTCCCTCGTCTTTTTCATCCTTCCATTTATTCTTTCTTGTCATCCCCCCTCCTCTCTCTCTCTCTCTCTCTCTCTCTCTCTCTCTCTTGTCGTCTTCTCTCCACACAACCTTCTCCCTTCCGTCCTTCTTTCCACTTCTCGAGTTTTTCTTTTATCCCTCCTTCTCAGACTCCTTACTTTATTCATCATGTCCTTCCTCCCTCTTTGTTCCTCTTGTTACATCCATCTCTCTCTGTTCCCTCTTTCCTCCCCTCCCCTTCCTCTCTCCGGAAGGTAAGTAGTAGTTATGGGTGAGCCTGAAGCCATATACATTTAATTCTCCCTCCTTACCTCCCTCCCTCCCTCCCTGCCCGTCTACTTACCTCCATCAGACTCTCATTCCTCTTACTCTACCTCCCTCCCTCCTTTGACTTCTTTCATCCTTCCTTCTTCCTTTACCCCTCCCTGCCTTCCCCCTTCCTTGATTCCCTTCCTTCCTTCCTCCCTTTCTTCCGTCGTTCTTTGATTCCATTCCTTCCTTCCCTCTTTCGTTTATTTTCTCTCCCTCCCTTCTCTTTTCTTGGTTGCCTCCATCATTATTTCTCATCCATTTGTTTATTCCCTCATTCTGACTTCGTTCTTTGACTCTCTCCCTCCCTTCCACTCATCGTCCCTGATACCCTCCACCCTCCCTTATTTCCCACCCTCTCTCACTTCCCTAATTTTCTCCCTGCCTCTATTCCTCCCTTCATTTTCTCCCTCATACCCTTCCTTCATATCCACGTTACTTCTTCCTTTGATTCCCTTCCTGCTTCCCTCCCTTCCTACCTCCATTCCTCACTTGATTCCCTCCTTTCCTTCCTCACTCCCTCCCTGCTCCCTTTCTGTCCATTTTTCTTTGAGTCCCATCCTTCCTTCTTGGATGTTAGGAAAAAAGGATGTCCGAGGCACAGTTGGGGACAAACTAAGTGATTACTCCGGGTTGGACCCTGCTAGCATGAACTGGCTCGTTTCTTTCGGACAGGTTACAGTTACAGAGGCGGCAGGTAGTATACTGTAGTGCAAGGCGGTGGGGGGGGGGGTGAAAAGGTGGGTTTGTTGGTAAGTGTAATCTGGCCGAGATGAACTAGCCAGTATACCAATTTAACCTGGGATAATATTGCCACGTCTCCACCTTCAGTATTGAGCTCTATCAATGAATTCACACTAGAATATGATCCTAGTCACAAAGAAGTGTTTTGCAAAAGATGTAGATCCATATCAGCGTATTTTTCTGCCATGGAGCTGTGTGAAGTAAGGTATGAAAGGCTAACAGCCTGGGCTAGATTAAAGTGAAAAGAATACGGCTCCTTCATTCGCCCCAACCCCCTTCATTGCGATTACGTACATTTAATTTCATTCTTGACACTACCATTCCATGTTATTCTACTTAGGAAGAAATTCTAGTAGTGGAGGGATTAAGGATGGCTAGCTTTCGGAAAGGTAACTTGTTTATAGTCGTCTAAGGTAGCAAGAACAGAATTAAAATTGCGTCATCGGAGCGAGGTGGTTAAGGCGTAGGAGATCTGAGGTTTATTGTTCCAGCTGCCGCCGGACGATTTATTAAAGCCGGGGAGTAACTTTCCGTCCTTTTAATGGTTGATGTTTATTATGAAACTAGTGACGTACTGGCTCCATTTCTGTTTTTCCTTTGTTTTGATTTTACTGCTGTCACATGCACTTTAACCATTAGTTGGGAACCTTATACAAAATCGGTATTTACTGCTTGAACAGAAACAACCACGTTCGTCTACCGCGTATCAACATCGTGCAGGCCTGACTGCCATGCACGTAACTGCCATCCACATAACTACCATCCACATAACTGTCATCCACATAACTGTCATCCATATAACTGCCATCCATATAACCGCCTTCCAATAACTTTCATCCAGTAACCGCCATTCACATAACTGCCATCCATTTAACCGCCATCCATATAACCCCCTCCCAATAACTGTCATACAGTAACCGCCATTCACGTAACTGCCATCCTCATAACCGTCATCGACATACCTGCCATCCACGTAACAGTCTTCCAGTATCCGCCTTTCACATAACCACCATTCACATAACTGCCTTCCAGTAACTGCCATCCTATAACTGCCGTTCACATAACCGCCATTCACATAACCACCCTTCACATAACCACCCTTCACATAATTGCCATCCACATAACTGTCAAAAGAAGTACAGTTGAAAGTATTTTGCTAGACTAATTTGAAAATATACACCTACCCTCTCCATCATGAAGAATGTGTTATAACAATAGATTAACACCTGAATATGGTACTTGTCACGATGAAGTTCTTTGGAAAGGAAATGTAAGATTTCCCTTTCTTCACCACTTAATACCGAGTTTAACAGTTGGCTAACAGTAGCATATAATGCTAGTCATGAAGAGGTACTGTGGAAAGGGTGTAGAGCCGTAGCTGATTCTGCCACTGAGTTTAGCGGGGGGGGAAAAAAAATGTAGAGTGACTCCATGTCAAATGAGCCAGTGGCAGAAGATTTTTCCACCACTCTGTCCCGGATTTTGAAGATTTTTTTATATATTCTTGGTATTCGTGTGAGAACAAAACCAAATGTTGAGGAGTCAACTCCCACTCGTCTCCGAGTGGCAGCCACCTTGAAAAATCCGGCCTTCACGCACACTAACGTGCTGTCTTTTTTAAAAAGATTTTTTTTGTTAATAACTCAACAACTATGCATATTATGAAGATGGGACTTGGTATGTTTATATAATTTTTCGCATAGAATCAGAATTTGCAATCAAAACTGTGGTATCTGCAATATTTCTAAAGATAAATGACAAAAACCTGTTTTGGGGGGTACCTGTCTTTGGTCTTTCAGTATCCTACTTCTGCCACACTGTATCAGGTTGCAAATTTGACATGGTATTTCACATCACTTCATCTAACAAATATGTGAAAATGGGAAGAGTGATATACGTCGCAATGCAGAGAAATCATGAAAAATTACGAACCTATAAATTTACACATTTTGCATAAAATGTACTCTATGAATAGAAAAAAAATCCATGACCTCATATTGCTGAGCTATGGCAAGAGATAAAGTGCTGACGGAATTCTAACAAGTCATTCCAACACGTATGATACATGGATACCCAAAATCTAATTCTACACACTACACTCCGAAAGTGTGGGCTGACTTTGAACAGAAGTTTTCAAAACATTCCTGGACTTTCTTCACTTCATCATCAAGCAACCTTCACTGACGAACACCCCTGCCCAAAGCTGTTGGCACAGACACTGTTGTCAAAACTTGAAGGAATGGCACCCAGCACTGCTTCTTCCTTTAGGGCCAGGACAAATTGCAACCTGCATCTGGATGTTTCATGAAATTTACACAGATTTCTTCATTCCCGACATATTTCTCTTCAGTACAAACAACATACAAGTTCATGACATAGAATACAGCTGCATACTGTCCTGGGTTCAACTCTGATACATTGAGCTCATTGGAAACTTCACTCATGGAACTCTGGTGGACATTTGATCGGCTGATTGCCTGAGCATTTCAACACCATTTGCAGTTGGGACAAAGTGATGATGACCTCTGATGCCAGGTATTGTCTTACCACTAGCCAGTCTCTGATTGATCACCTCCCCATGTTTTAGAATTTCTTGACTGCCAACAATTCATTGCCCTTAATATTCTCTCTGCACCACTCAAAGAACCTAAATGAGGTCAAAATCTGACCATGACTCGGAGCCTGTAAGGAGGCACGTCAACCAGTTGTTTTACCCTACCACATTTCCCATCACATTGCAAAAGATTCCACGCTGCTCATGATGTGCTAAATTAGTAAAATTCTTATGACTCTCATAGTGACACGCTGCACCATCTAAGTAATGTACAAGTTTCAAACTGGGCAGAAGACCTTTCACAGTGTTCATGACTACATCAGTAAACTTGTGAACAATGATTGCATTGTGTTAACTCTCATCATTGGTGATGCAAAACTTTTGCAACTCAAGGAGCCCTGAGCACTCTGATACCATCTCTGTAATAGACTACACCAGAATGCACAGTAACTTGGGATGTGCCCTAATGAAACCCTTGGACTGCATCTTGACGCAAAAACAAATAATTTTTCAGCAAAGTCCAACAAAATGGTGACTTCCCCACCAATAGGAAGTTTTTGCTTCAAATCTTCCAAGTATGCAGCTTGGGCTTTAGCTGTAAAATGGTGGGTTGTACAGGAGCCATACTTATCATAAACCTCTTCAGCGTACTCAGAGACTGACATTGTCAAATCACAAAGCTCAGCATGACTTTTGTGACTTCACTGTTTGAAATGAACAGTATCATACTGGTTCATATCAGCAGTTTCAAAAAATTAATCAAGATAGTCAGCATGCGTAGACTCTGCAGGACAGTTTCTTCATCTGTGTATCATACAGTCCCTTGAATCCATGGAAAACTAGCCTTGCCATCAATCTTTTGTTAACAGCTGGCACCATCAGCTTCTGATTTTGGTGAATTTCACAGACACCGAATGCATGCTTAGAGAATCAACTGTGCCACACCACCGTGGCCTAAGGCTATAAAACATTGAGAGACCAACCTGAACACATTCACGGCATTTTTTTTTTTTGTAGGTAAAGCTCCTTCAAACTGATCAGTAGCATTCTTCTCTGCTTACGTACTTTTTCATTTTTTTGCAATTTGAACAGTCACGGTCTTTCAGTCTGGTGCACTGTGTTGAAAAATCATCATCGTCATGAAGGTCCTCGATTAACTTAATCACAAACGCAGGCAAACCATGCCCCTGCTTCTTTTCAGGGTCAGCAAAAACACCCTTACTCGTCATAATAGCACGTGCCTTCTTTACTAGGTGTCTACTATTGATAAAAATCTATGAAACATTAACTTCTGAAGCTCTGTATGAAAACCTTCCCTCTAAGTAAGTGTAGAAGCTCTCTGATTGTGGAAGGAGATATGAATTAACCGCACATTTCCCCGTACATTTGTGTGTACATTTTCTGCAGATTGAGAAGAAAAGTTATAGGTTCTTAATTTTTCTGATGTCTCTGCATTGGGACATATCACTCTTCCCATTTTCACATACTTGATACAAGAATTGATGTGAAATAACATGTCAAATTTGCGACCTGATAGAGTGTGGCGGAAGTAGGATACTGGGAGGTCAAAGACAGGTACTCCCAAAACAGTTTTTGTCATTTATCATCAAAACTATTGTAGATATCAAAGTTTTTATTACAGATTCTGATTCTACGTGAGAAAATACCTAATTATGCCAAATTTCATCTTCATAACGTGTATAGTTGTTGAGTTATTAATAAAAAATCATTAATATGTGAGGGCGTGGCACATCGCTGCGCACGCTGAGGCCGAAGTTCAGAATTGGAGAGTTTTGTTCTCACACAGATACCAACAATATAACGGTATAAAAAAAATCAACAAACTCCATGACGGAGTGGTTCCATCCCCTGGTTGATTTGTCATGGAATCACACAGGACGGTAGTAATTCTGGACCAAGTTTAGGTGACAAACAACATAAGCCTTAGTAATTCAGGACACCGCATGTACTAGTATATTAAGTGTTTTAGGCCGAACTATGTTCTTTTTTTTTTTTTCCTTTAATTGGCCCAGATTTTCATCATTTTCCTGGTAATTTCAGCGGAAAGAGATGATGCCACAGGTCAGCCTACTTTCCATTGCACTCTTCGGAACTATAGCACCATTCTAGCTTTCGTCTGTTGCTACTTCTTACCATTCACGATGGGTAGGTGACAGTTTTAAGTCAAGGTAGGCGTAAAAAAAGAGTACAGCAATATTAAGACCCATCCAGTCATACATAGGTATATTCACACCTAAGTCGTATTGTAACACAGTGCACCTTTGTCTTATTGATTTGTTATGCCTGTTGCACACTGATGTTTTCTTATGTTATTTATATCGTTTTAACATCGAAGTAATTTGCATCAGAAATATGCAAGATGATACTGACGCGTAAAAATGCGCAGGATAAATCGCTAAGGAAGAGGTACCACGAAGCCTCCTATACCACTACGAATAATGCTTATTACATGCAGTACTCACGTCACATTCATAATTTTATAACCAGTTCGATCAAATCTACAGATATAGAGTACTGACGTTTCTTTTACAGTGAAAGACATTTATCTAGGGCCTAACTGCAGTCTTGTGTGTGTGTGTGTGTGTGAGAGAGAGAGAGAGAGAGAGAGAGAGAGAGGTCACCGAGTCTCCGTACAAATGAGGGAACACAACGACCCCCATGGGAGGCTGGTAACGAGGTAGGCAGACAGGGTAGGCAGGTCAGGCACGGTAGGCAGGGTAGGTAGGCAGGGTAGGTAGGTCAGGCAGAGTAGGCAGATCAGGAAGGATAGATAAGCAGGGTGGGCAGGGTAAGGAGGTCAAATATGGTAAACAAGCAGGGTAAGGAAGTCTTGTAGGGTTGATAGGCAGGGTAGGGTAGGTAAGCAGGGTAGGCAGGTCAGGGAGGGTAAGTATGCAGGGTAGGTAAGCAGGAGAGGCAGGTTAGGAAAGTAGGTCAAGTAGGGTAGGTAAGCAGATAAGCAGCGTAGGCAGAATAGGGAGGTCGGGCAGGATAGGCAAGCAGGGTAGGCAGGTATGGGGTAAATTGTCGAGGTAGGCAAAGAGGTAATGAGGCAGGAGGGAAGGTAGAGGGGAAGGAGGGAGGGTAAAACAGCAACAGCCTGCCCCCAATTATCCCTTGCTACGTGTATCCGCTATCATGAACATTGAGCACCGTCAGCACGAGGACCTGTTCTAGTCGTACTACCAACAGACGATTTTATTCAGCATAGGAGTTTTCGGTCTGGAGGGGTTAGACACAGCCTTCTTTAACCCCTCAAACTATATAACTTACGATGGGGTAGTATCAGTTTAAAATAAAAAAAAATGTTTATAAAATGTTTTCCTAATTTTTTTTATCATCACTACAAATTAAACGTCTCTGTGGTGGGAAAGGCATATATGGAAAACTACATACCGGTACCATGTTTTGAAGCTGTATGTCCAAAAACTTTCCTCATAAAACTGAAATTAATTTTGGGCAATAGTTGAAAACCCCTGCCGCTACTACCCTGCGAATGGGGTTATAACGGCATGCTGGGAATTTGTGCTTAAAATCGGGTACAACACCATATTAAAGTGATTGTTGTGCAAAATCTTCATAGATATTCTAGCAAAACACATAATTTCAAGTACTATGTATTATCTTTGAAGTATATAATGTTCTAAACTTGAAAAAAAAAAAAAAATAGGAACGTAGTCCCACTTAATTAACAAACATCAGTAAGTTTTTCTTAATGCATGAATTGGGAAAAAACAATGAATACAAGTGATTTTTAAGCATAGAAAGCAGACTCTACTGGTAAGTCTTGCAGTACATCATATCACATACCGTTAATTTGTAAATAAAGTAAGAAATACACTGGTTAGAAACTTCGCAGCTTAAGTGCTCCGTCCTATCACCAACCCTCTTCCTTTTATTCATCAATGACCTTCTAAGCTGTACATCTAACCCTATCCACTCATACGCTGATGACTCCACCATTCACCTTTCCATTCGATTCCCGCAACGTCATCTCAGCAGTTACTTCAACAAACAAGGGATGAGGCTATGGCACACCTAATGTCTGACTTGGCTCATATCTCTGTTGGGGTAAAAATAAACTGGTTGTTTTTAATGCATAAAAGACTCAGTTTTTGCACCTATCAACCCAACAAAATCTTCAGCAGGTATACCCACTAATGTTTAATAATATTCAGGTTAATCATGCATCGTCCTTGAACATGCTTGGGGTTTCATTCACTCGGGACTTATCTTGGAAAGATCATATCACATCTCTTGTAAAATCTGCTTCCAAGAGATTAGGTGTGCTAAGCCGACTCCGTTCCTTCTTTACCCCGGCACAATTGTTGACTCTATACAGGGGTTTTATCCGCCCCTGCGTTGAGTACAGCTCTCATGTGTGGGGAGGCTCCCAATATACAGCTCTTCTCAATAGGGTGGAGTCAAAGGCTTTTCGCCTCATTAACTCTCCTCCTCTTACTGACTCCCTTCAACCTCTGTCTCTTCTCCACACTGTTGCATCTTTATCTCTTTTCTGTCGCTACTTCAATGGTCACTGCTCCTCTGAGCTCTCTGCATGCATTCCTCCACCTCTGTGACGGGCGCGTAGCACCCGTCTAGCAACAAACTCTCATCCCTTTTCTGTCCAACTCTTTAATGCAAGAGTTAACCATTACTCTCAGTCCTTCATTTATGCAACAGATCAACTCTGGAACTGTCTCCCTCTGTCTGTATTTCCTGCTTCCTACGATCTCGTCTTTCAAACGCAGTGTGTCCAGGCATCTCAAAATGATCGGATCTTGAATTTGGCTCTCTCTTGTATTTTGTTTTTCTCTTGGAAAGAACAGTTTTGCGGGCTCGTTGCCTTTGGTTCCTTCTTTCTCACATTTAAAAAAAAAAAAATCACTTCTGTAAAACTAAACACTCTCCCTAACTATATGAAACATGAATTAGCAGTAAATCACTTAGCAGTGTAGTTTTCTTTTTACTCCATTCGTTCACCAAATTTTTTAGTGACCCAAAGCCATTCTTAAACAAAACTTTACCACTCATACCGAAAGAATACAGCCTCAGTCTTCTCACAATACAGTTCATGTCAGTGGGGTAGTGGTCTTCCGACTCTAATCTTATTAAATGTAAGGGACCTTCCTCTTTACTGTTGGTCTCTTTAAGTCTGTAATGTTTCACCATGTACTTGTCATCTTCCTCATCGCCCTACATTGTGTATAGGCCTCTGCCACTTGCTGTAGTCGAATGCTGCCAGCACCCAGTCCACTTAATGTAACTCCAAATTTAAGGTCACCGTATACGTTTCACACTCCGTTGTCCGTGTTTTGTCCTCTGTGTTACTAGTTTCACCTTTGTGTTCTTGGTATTGGACCTCAGAGACTACTACCGATACAAGCGATTCCTTATCTGAGAACTCTGTTAATTTACTGATTGCCGGATCTTCTTCATTACAGCTCTCTGTCCTCTCCATATGTACAGAAGTTTACAAATTAGTAATAATCACTCATCAGCACTTACTAAGCCCCTACTAGCAGAAATATTTAAACTGATGCAGATACCAAGGTAAAGAGAGTGAAAGGTAGTTTCACACCGTGGGGGCGGGGAGCAAAAACGTGTCTCGGTCTGCGCATGACGTCACAGAAAACCCAGACTGAGGGTCTCCGCTTGATAGTGAGGTCAGTCGCTCACCTACCTGCGCTGTGGTATGAGCTCCTGGCCTATATGGATTACTTTTATTTGCATCCTAAACTGTATGCAGAGCAATGAAAAGGTTAACCCCTACACCGCGGGCTTGTTTACCAATTACTTGCGTGTCCCGCGGGGTTATTTGGGCTCCGAGAGACTCTCAAAAAATATTTGCTAAAAATCAGTTATTAGTCCTAGAATAATAAAATTATATATGCTTATAGCACATACCTTCAGCTTTCTCCTGGAATGATTGTTGAGCCTTCGTCAGTTTCCGTAGGACTTGTGGAGACCTCTGAAGTAGGGTAACTAAGTCTCCACTTTACACTTCCCGACAACCCGTTATATGATTACCACAGCCAGATACAAACACTATAAACACTATTCTACCATTTTCAAGTAGTTTGGGATCCATACTAAAAAAAAAACAGTGTGAAAGCAATGGAAATTACGAGCGCGTCTGATCGCCGCACTTGCGCTAGTTCGCTCTAGGCACTCTGTCATTTATTATTCATAAAACCCCTCACACTTTATATTTCTATTACTATATCACACTTATATATATCTGGAGTCTTTCTCCATAAGTTTCATTCAGTCGTATTATTTTATTGTCACTGAAGTCATTCTATTTTTCAGTCAGTAAAATACGTAGAGAGCCACGGATTCACTCTCACTGTTATAACATAAATTATTTGTACTCATATTCTTATATTACTAATTACTTACATTACTATTTACATTTTCTATTCTATTTTCAATATTTACCCTTCTATTTTACTTACAATATGTTATTCACTGTCACTTTCAGTAAGATGAAACTATAGTACACTGTTCAATCATATGAACTGAACATCCATTGCTTTCACCTGCTATTTACACATTATTTACACATTATTTACACATTATTTCCAAATAATTCTGCTTCCACACTTGCACTGTTAGAACTGCTTCTGGCTGTGATAATCGAAGAAGCAGGTTACACAGGGGAACCTGGCATTCAGCGCACTGCCAAGAGGTGCGTTTATGCTCAGGTGTGCGGCGTGTGGTATGCGCACATACCTGACACCTGCGAATCGCAGCCTTCCTTTTCCCTGTGGCAGGCATTAGCTCAAGTCTGTGCCGCTCCATATACGCCCTCTGCTCAAGTCGGTCGGGAAGTGTAACTGGATGGCGCCTTGGAGTTGCTGCTTGCACCTTACCATATTTTCCAGCAGCTGCTGGACACAAGTCCTGGCGAACAACCTCAGGGAGAAGGACTTGGGTGGCTTTACCTTCATCTTGTACAGGATGAAGGCGTTCAGCATCGTCATATCTATGAGATGCAGAAAAACTTTCCTGTACCACCTAGTATTCTTCCTGAGGCAGTCGATCTCACCAATCATCATGTCGGACTTGTCCACCAGCCGCATGTTTATATTATAGTCCAACACAGCATCAGGTTTCATCACAGGTTCGCCTGTCCTACGGTCGACCTTCCCACTGTCTCTCATCTCCCCCTTATGTACGGTGGTGAGCATGTGCACGACTCTCTTGTCATGCCACCGTATTGCCAGCATCTTCTCAGACTTGCGTAGGTGCACGTCTCCTCGCTGCGAGTTTCCTGCCTCTGGGAATTTGGGGAAGTTGGCACGATTACTTTTGACAGTGCCGCAGGAGCCAATGCCGTGCTCAGAAAGGTATTTGGCAGAGTTTCGGTGCTGTATAGTAGTTGTCTGTATACAGCACATGATTCCCACCAAAATACTTTTCTAGGAGCACTTTCACTACACAGCCTGAGAAGCCAAGGGGTGTGTTTTATCGAGATCGACAGTGCTGGCTGAATATATGACGAAGTCAAGGATGTACCCCGTCTTACAGTCGCACAGTACAAAGAACTTAATTCCAAAGCGATGGCGTTTGCTTGGAATGTACTGGACAAACCGAAGACGTCCTCTGAACAGAACCAAGGACTCATCAATGACAACCTTCTGAAATGGGTGGAAGAATGACATGAACTTATCCTTCATTCTGTTCAGAATCTCCCGGATCTTCCAGAGTGGGTCGGTTTGGGAAGGTACATCGTTGTCGGCAAAGTGCAGGTTTCCCATGATGTTCCGGAAGCGATCTCTGGCCATGTACTTGTTGAAGGTCGGTGAGGGTAGTAAGGGGTCCATGGACCAGTATTCTTCCAACTCATGCTTCTTGGAGTGTGGCATAAGAAGAAGCATGAGGGCAAAGAACACATACAGCTCCTGCACTCCCAGCATGGTCCACTGTTGCATCTTGGCTGCACCTGTACCACTAGCAGCACGTTGTGATTCGAACCTGTTAGTCTCATCACATATGTGCTGCATGACTTCGTCATCTAGGAAGGCCAAAAGGTAGTCGACACACTCAGCATTTTCGTCCATAGTGAAGGCAGGCTGAACTCCTGACGAGCTCTCATCGAAAACCAGGTTTTCGGGGACAAAATCTGACCCTTCCGTCCACGCGAAGGCGTCCAGGATTCCCTGGCGTGGCGGTGGAGGGATGGTGGTGGTGGTGGTGGTGGAGGTTGGCTGAGAGGAGGCTTATCACGGTCAAGGTCACTCGCACTGACCCTAGGTTGCCGTACAGCACTAGCAGCCCTTACCCTACTAGCTACACTACTTCTCACTCTCTTAGATCTACCTCTACCTCTACGGCCGGCCTTCACTGTTGATGCTGGTGGTGACTCCGACGACGAAGACTCCGGAGATAACTCAGCCGACGATGATGACGAGATGAGTAAAGCGGGGCTTGGGGAACGGGGAGGTGAATGATCTCGTGACTCATGGCGGGCTGGGTCACGTGGGGGCATTGTTCTGGGGCTAACACGCCGCCTTTTCACTCCCTTCCCAAATTCTTTTCCTTCCTGCACTAAAGGCTCCTTTCCCTTGGAGCTACACACAGATTCACTGGTAGGAGCACTTGTTGTCGCTGTTTCTGGCGCGATAAGTTCACCCGGCTCATCACACGATTCACCGGAATCGTCAAAATCGCTGTCCATTATTATCATCGACAATTCAGCAAGTTCTCGTGCCACTGCAGAGTCACTGAGGCCTTTCCTGCTTGCCTCAACACTTTTCTTGGGGGTAGAGGTCACGGGGCCCTTTGCAATGTGCGCAGTAGCGGCAGGAATGGCGGGGCGCGAGTGCGACATGTTGTCTCTGCAGTGGAGGACAAGGAACTAAATGCCGCGGCTTATCTGAGAAGGGAAGGGTTGACAATGACACTTTAGGCTGACTGCTGCTAACTTACAGGCTAATTTTTTATAGGTAGAAAATCTCGGCAATAAATAAAGAAATAGGTACTTCCAGGTGAATGTAAATGTCAATTAGGATTCTCCCTTCCTTTCTGATATATATTTTTATTACAGACATCGATTACAAGGCATAAATCAATGGGGAAATTACCGTGGTAATGTAGCGAATGAATGCACGTGAGGTTTTGTCAGGTGATAATTGGGCAATTTCAGGAGTATAACACTATCACTTACCTGGGTTTTTTTTGGTATATATTATTGGGTAAAAATATTGGCCATAGGGCTTATTTCAATGGATGAAATCTGTGGAAAAAGAAGAGGGAAATTTCCGTAGCGCAGCGCGGCGTGAGAGGTGAGAGGAGAGGGTAATGGAGGGCAAGTAGGGAGGGGAGTCAAGAAGGGGGTAAATTATCTGAGAAGGGAAGGGTTGACAATGACACTTTAGGCTTACTGCTGCTAACTTACATGCTAATTTTTTATAGGTAGAAAATCTCGGCAATAAATATAGAAATAGGTAGTTCCAGGTGACTGTAAATGTCAATTAGGATTCTCCCTTCCTTTCTGATATATATTTTTATTACAGACATCGATTACAAGGCATAAATCAAAGGGGAAATTACCGTGGTAATGTAGCGAATGAATGCACGTGAGGTGTTGTCAGGTGATAATTAGGCAATTTCTGGAGTATAACACTATCACTTACCTGTTTTTTTTTTGGTATATATTATTGGGTAAAAATATAGGGCATAGGCCTTATTTCAATGGATGAAATCTGTGGAAAGAGAAGGGGGAAATTTCCGTAGCGCAGCGCGGCGTGGGAGGTGAGAGGAGAGGGTAATGGAGGGCAGGTAGGGAGGGGAGTCAGGAAGGGGTTAAAATAGCTAAAATGTCAACAATGGATGGGAGTACAGATGAGATTTGGAGTGCTGACTAGTGTTGAACATTGGCAGTACTGATATATGATACAAGCCACCACTTGAGAGCCCGGGATAATTCAAAATAACACAGAATCACAAAAGTGACGCCCCGCGGTATGATCCATTGTAGCCGAGCGTCACGAAAGTGACGCCCCGCGGTTAAGGGGTTAATGCTATGTTTTTGAGATATTATAAAATATGTCTTCAAGAAGAACTATCTAATTTCAGAGAATATAGGAATGTTGTATACAGCATCATACAGACATGTACAGATCCGACGTCACAGATGCCTGTAAGCTAGCTAATTATGAGAAAAACAACTGAAAATATAGACAGAAATCACTGGTTGAAAGTACAGTATAGCATCACTAAACACCTAATTGATCCGGAAATCGTCAGTTTATATGGGTATATCATTACATTCGTTTTCTTTCACGCTCCCATTCTCTCTCTCTCTCATATTATCCTTGACGTCACACTCTCTGCGCGAGCCAGGGACGGTGAATCTACCTCTCATACTCTCTTTACCTTGGCAGATACTACCCCACCAGGTATGCCGAATTTCGGATATTACCAAATTTGGGGGAATGGCTGATAAGTCTATACTGTATATTACTAGCTTTAAGCTAACTGCTTATGGGTAAAAGTTCCATTATAGAATCCATACTATGCATGGGGTATACAGGTTTGATCCAAGTGGGCTGTGTGGGTGCCACACAGTCTTATTTCTCAGTACATTTTCAGTCTTTGAAACGTCTCTCGTATTCATTTTCGTCAGTCAACAACATGGAACAAAATGAACTCAGAATTGCTTCAAACTAAACCATTCATCATAAGCAACACAGTCTGTATTAGGAAAAAAACGTTTGGAAAGTGTTCTTTTTTTTTTAATGAATAAACAAGTGCCGATATTACCCCACCTACACGATAATAGCCTATCAGGTAACCTATACACTGTATATGGCTAGTGAGGGAGTGATCGCCCTCTACCTACACAGATCAAAAGCCCTTGGGAGCAGGGAGGTGGTTGCTTTCTCAGGCAGAGGAACTCCTTGAGAGTGAAATGGCTGGGAAGCATGCCGGCACGTGACTGGCTACAGCATAGCTGGGTCTTTCGGGTGTGGGCAATCAGACAAGTTAGCTGCCTACTGTGACTGCAACACAATGGCGAGGTGTTCAGGAAGTTAGCCAAAGAAACCTTGATGGACTCTGAAAGAACAATAATGGCCCCCAGTCCCGTGCAGCCCTTAAATGGGCAGGGTGTGCTAAGAATCTCACGGTTGCCTCAATTACAATCTAATTCCTTTATTAATGCAAAAAAATACAATTAAAATTGGTAACTGGAATGTGAGAACGCTAAATCATGACGGTAAAATCGATGAGTTAGTGAAGTTTTTTCAAAATTACGGACTTGATATTTGTGCTCTGACAGAAACTAGATTAACTGGAGTCGATAAGTTGGATTTGGAGGATGGTATACGTTTATTGATGTCTGGCTGACAGGACGGAATGCATTATCAGGGAGTAGGATTGTTGCTGGGTTGTAAGGCAAATAAGGCTGTATGTGAGTGGGATCCTATAGATGAGCGATTGTTATACGCACGGTTTAAATCAAATCATGGCAACATCAGTCTGTTTGTGTGCTATGCACCTACTAATGATGCACTCGATGAAAGGAAAGACACATTTTATGAAAAGTTGCAAGAAGGAGTAGGAAGGGTACCTAGACATGATGTTTTGATCTGCATTGGAGACTTTAATGCAGTAATGGGCTGTTCAAATGAGGGATTTGAGGCATGTATGGGTAAGATGGGAGTTGGTAGTAGGATGAGTGAAAACGGAGTGAGGTTTGGAAGCTTCTGTCTAGCAAATGACTTAGTCATCGGGGGCACACTCTTTCAGCATTGCAATATACACAAGACAACTTGGGTGTCGCCGTGTGGAAAATATAAAAATCAGATTGATCACATCGGTATCAGTAGGAGGCATAGAAGTTCTCTGCTAGATGTTCATGTTAAACGGGGAGCGGATATTGGTAGTGACCATCAACTCAGCATTGCAAAAATAAGGTTTAAACTTAAAAATCAGAAGAAGGAAAAATCTGGTGTTGGTAGATACGATATTGTTAAGCTTAGAAGGGAAGGAGAAGAAAAGGAGGAATTCAGATTAGAATGCAGAAATAGGTTTTTGGTGTTGGAAACGTTGGAAGAGGGGGAGAGAAGTGTAGATGAGATGTGGGAGGATGTGAACAAAGTTTTGCATGAGACTGCTGAATGTACGATTGGAAGAAGACATAGATTCAGGAGAAAGAAATGGATATCAGAGGAAACGTGGGATATGATAAAAAAGAGAGGTGAGGCTAAATTGAGGTGTGAGATGCAATGCGTTGATGAACAAGAGATTGAATTAGCAAGAGCTGCGTACTGGAGTTTGAATTCAGAAGTAAGAAGGTTAGCTAGGAGAAATAAAAGAAGATGTGTGGATGAAAAGGTTGCAGAGACTGAAATCTTAATAAACAAAAATGATGGACAGAGTCAAAGAATAGCATATGAATCGATTAGAAAACTGAGTGGTAATGCAGGTAAACGCAAGGAAATACCAGTTAGAGACAGGGAAGGAAATTTATTGACCAAAGATGGAGATATTAAAAATAGATAGAAAGAGCATTTTGAGACAGTTCTTAATAGACCAATACCACCAGAAGAGGATATACCGTCTGCTCAGGAAGATTTAAATATAGAAACAGGAGAGTTGAGGCTTGCAGAAGTGGAGAAAGCAGTAAAACAGTTAAAGAATAATAAGGCACCAGGGGAGGATGGTTTATTTCCGGAAATGTTTAAAGTGGAGGGGGATAGATTAATAATGATCTTGACCAAGCTATTCAATAAGATATGGGTGACGGGGTTACTACCATCAGTTTAGAAGAATGGTGTAATTGTTAAAGTTCCGAAGAAGGGAGACCTGAGTGAATGTGGTAATTGGAGGGGAATCTCTTTGTCACCGATAGCTTTGAAAGTTTTCAGTAGAGTGTTGTTAAATAGGTTGGAGCCGGTGGTTGAGGGTATTCTGAGGGATGAACAGGCTGCTTTTAGAAAGGGACGTGGTTGCAATAATCAGATCTTTATAGTTAGGCATTTGCTGCAGCAAGTTAATGAAATGAGAGTACCGTTAAGTCTTTGTTTTGTTGATTTTGAAAAGGCTTTTGATAGTGTTTCGCGAGAGACTATGGGGAAGATCATGAGACATTATGGAATACCAGAGGTGTTTGTGAGGGTCATTATGAACATGCATGAGGACACATTTTGTAAAGTGATGGTTGATGGTTGTCTGAGTGATTCGTTTGAAGTCAAGTCCGGAGTAATTCAAGGTGGTGTTCTATCGCCTTTACTGTTTATATTGGTCATTGATTACATTATGAAACGCGTTGGAACAGAAACCGGTGCAGGTATACTTTGGGAAGAGAACAGGAAACTTTTGGATTTAGATTATGCAGATGATACAGTTTTGATTTGTGATGGGCCAGAAGAGATGCAGAGAGTGTTGGACTGTTTGGTGAGTGAAGGTCGCAAGGTGGGTTTGGTTATTAATTGTGGAAAAACTGAAATAATCAATATGAATATGGAAAATGCGCAGGAATGTGTAATTGGAGGTATGGTTGTAAAGCAAGTTGATAGGTTTAAATATTTAGGTACTTATTTAGCCAAGGATGGTTCTTTGAACTTTGAATTCGAGGAAAGGTTAAAGAAGGCTAATCAGGCAATGGGAATGCTTAAAAATATTTGGAATAATAACAATTTTTCTGTGCATACAAAAATCAAACTTTATAAGGTAATGGTTAAGAGTATCTTAATTTATGGACACGAGTCTTGGTACAGCACAGTGACTATGGAAAATAAATTCTTGGTGTTTGAAAAAAAAGCACTTAGAAGAATATTAGGAGTTAAGTGGTGGGAAAGGATACCAAATAGTAGAATTAGAGAAATAACGGGAGTGCAGCCGATCGATGAATATGTTAGATTCTCACGATGGAAGTGGCTAGGACATGTGTATAGGAGACAGGGAATAGTACAAGGTACACCAGGGTGGGTGGCACTTGGTAGGAGAGGTAGAGGAAGGTCAAAAGAGACGAGGGTGAGGACAATGAGACGGGAAGCTGGAGATGAGTGTTGGGGAGATCTTGAGGAGTTAGCACAAGATAGGATGTGGTGGTGTGAGTTCATCGAGGCCCTATGCATCCCCGAGGGTGCCACAGGAAATGATTGATTGATTGATTGATTAATATAAATATATATATATATATATATATATATATATATATATATATATATATATATATATGTGTGTGTGTGTGTGTGTGTGTGTGAAGATCCCCTTAAGTACCGGTACCGTAAATCGTCCGCTGTGAAAAAGAACTTCATTTTCCTGAAATGTTAAGCCCCATAATCCAGTGATGTATTCTTCTGATTTATGCTTGCTGCCAACAGACGATTTGATTAATCTTACGGGACATCTCTGTAGTCCATTTATCTTAACTTGGGGAAGTTTTTTTTTTTTTTCGCGTTGCTCAGTGACAAGAAGATAATGCTATGGCTCTACATTCATAGCTCTTCGTGATTACCATCATGTTTTGGTAGTAACATAATTACAGGTTATCTTTGAAGATGAAAAAATGGCAAATGTAGGTCAGGTTAGAGTAAAAAGAGTACAGTAATGAAGGATCAGTGAAAACCCTATCTAACCCCTCCAACCCCAGTTCGAAAAGTCTCTCCTAAGCTGAATAAAATCGTCTCAGAGTAGCATGAACAGTCCAAAACATGTTAACAGACTGAAGCTGTTAGGGAAGAAGGCATAACATGACTGATATTCACACACGCCTCTTTGGAGATTCAGATCGATGCCGACGACACCTTTCTTCCTGACACAGAACTGGTAGAGAAATCATACTCTTCTTATTGCGTGTGTATTGTGAAGATGCAGCTGTTTTGATCCGGCTTGGATCTCTCCAGGTATGAATTGTGACGATTTATATATATATATATATATAAAATATGGCACTTTGGAGCTGCAGACTGGGAGGCCCTCAGGCAGTACTTCTTTGATTTTCCCTGGAATTATTATTGCTTCCATGGCCGAGAGACATCTGAGTGTGCCTTGCGCATTACGGAGGTTATTCTCTCGGGCATGGAAGCATACATTCCTTTCCCATATCCATTGACTGATGCAAAAAAGCCTTGGTTTAATCGCGCTTTTTCTAATGCTGTTCGCAACAAGGAGAGGGCCTGTAAAAGGTACCGGAACCAACCCACCCCTGAATCACATCTTTTTTATGTTTCTGCCCGGAATCTTGCTAAGTCTGTTCTTCGCTCTACTAAAAATAATTTCATCATTACTGGAATATAATGCTCTCAACTCTCCAACTCGAATTCTTCCCGCTCCTTCTGGCGCCTTGCCAAAAACCTTTCTAACAACTTCACCTCGTCATCCATCCATCCCCTTTTCTACGCTGATGGCTCTGTAACTATTTCTTCTACTGATAAAGCAGATCTCTTCGTTCAGACTTTCTTCTCCAATTCCACCTTAGACGATTCCGGTGCTGTTCCTCCATCACTTCCCGCCTCTGACTTCCTCATGGCTGACATTAAAATTTCTTCAGCTCTTGTACAGTATATACTGCCATCACTGGCCTCAATACTAACAAAGCATATGGGCCTGATAGAGTCCCTCCTGTTGTCCTTAAGAACTGTGCTTCTGTGCTTACACCCTGCCTAAGTAAACTCTTTCACTTTTGTCTGTCGACTTGTACCTTTCCTTCTTGCTGGAAGTTTCCTCTCATTCAGCTAGTCCCAAAGAAGGATGACCATTCCCAACCCTCTAACTACCGTCCAATTGCCTTAACATCCTGTGTCTTAAAATTTTCTGAGTCCATTCTTAACAGAAAAATTTTAAAGCATCTTTCCTATCACAACCTTCTTTCTGATCGTCAGTACGGGTTGCGTCAGGGACGCTCCACTGGCGATCTTCTCACCTACCTTTCAGACTCCTGGTTATCCTCCTTTCGGGACTTTGGCGAAAGCTTTGCCATTGCACTTGACATCTCAAAGGCCTTCGATCGAGTCTGGCATAAATCTTTAATATCCAAACTGCCCTCTTACGGTTTCTACCCTTCCATCTGTGCTTTCATCTACAGCTTCCTTTCTGGTCGTTCTATAGCCGCTGTTGTAGACGACCATCGTTCTTCTACTAGATCTATAAACAGTGATGTTCCTCAGGGCTCTGTCCTATCACAAGCTCTCTTCCTTTTATTCATTAATGATGTAAGCTGTACATCTAACCCTATCCACTCGTACGCTGATGATTCCACCCTTCACCTTTCCGTTTGGTTCCCTCAACGTCCATTCCAGCAGTTGCTTCAACAAACAAGGGATGAGGCTATGGCACACCGAATGTCTGACTTGGCTCGTATCTCTGAAAGGGGGACATATAATCTTGTTGTTTTTAATGCGTCAAAGACTCAGTTTTTACACCTATCAACCCGACAAAATCTTCCACAGGAGTACCCACTAATGTTTAATAATATCCAGCTCAATCCAGCATCATCCTTGAACATGCTTGGGGTTTCATTCACTCGGGATTTATCTTGGAAGGATCGTATTACATCTCTTGTAAAATCTGCTTCCAAGAGATTACGTGTGCTAAGCCGACTTCGTACCTTCTTTATCCTTTGCACAATTGTTGACTTTATACACGGGATTTATTCGCCCTTGTCTGGAGTACAACTCTCGTGTGTGGGGAGGCTCCCCACATTCAGCTCTTCTTTATAGGGTGGAGTCAAAGCCTTTTCGTCTCATTAACTCTGCTCCTCTTACTGGCTTCTTTCAACCTCTGTCTCTTCACCGCATTGTTGCCTCTTTGTCTCTTTTCTATCGCTGCTTCCATGGTCATTGCTTCTCTGAGCTGTCTGCTTGCATCCCTCCACCTGTACGACGGATGCGTAGCACCCGTCTAGCAATAAACTCTCATCCCTTTTCTGTCCAACTTTCTAATGCAAGAGTTAACCGTTACTCCCAGTCCTTCATTTATGCAACAGGTGAACTCTGGAACTGTCTCCCTCTGTCTGTATTTCTTACTCCCTATGATTTCCGTTCTTTAAAACGCAGTGTGTCCTGGCATCTCGAAATGAACGGATCTTGAATTTGGCTGTCGTTTGTATTTTTTTTTTTCTCTCTTGGACGGAACAATAATTGCGGGCTCGTGGCCTTTGGGGTCCTTCTTCCTCGCATAAAATATATATATATATATATATATATATATATATATATATATATATATATATATATATATATATATATATGTGTGTGTGTGTGTGTGTGTGTGTGTGTGTGTGTGTGTGTGTGTGTGTTTCAGTGAAGTTGTGTAACCAGTAATTTCATGAAATTCTTAATCAATTCGTGAAATGAGTGTGAATTGGCATGGATTAATTTAGGCTGCTCAAGGTCAGGCTGGAATAATGTAGGTCAAGTTTAAGTTAGGTTAAGCTAGGTTAGTGAGGTTAGGTTAGGTTAATTTAATTTAGATGGACGCTTAACATTACGTAGCGTTCATATTAAGAACCTAACCTAACTAACCTAGGATAACCCAATCCAAGCGTAACCTAGATTATCCTAGTCTAACCTAACCGCAGCCTAAATTGACCTGGCCTAAATTAATCCATCCCAGTTCACACTCATCACGAATTGACTAGGAATTTCATGAAATCACTGGATGCACAAATTCACTGTAAGAGAGAGAGAGAGAGAGAGAGAGAGAGAGAGAGAGAGAATGTGTGTTCCCAACCCTTATTACAGAAGAGTGCGCAGTAAAGCAAACAACATTGGTTTTTATTGGCTGTTTGTTAGTCACCCTCTCACTGCAACTGCTTCACTACCAGGACACAATTTGGGTATTTAATTTTGATTAGCCTCGGTCGACATTAAGCAGCATAAATAAACCTCATGGAATGAATGGGTCAGAAATGCACTATATTAAACGCCCTGTTTCCCATTATGTGTTTCCTATTACATTCTTCCTTCCTTTAGACGCTTTTATTCAGCTTAGGACAGACGTTTAGAGCTGGAGGGGTTAGAGATAGCTTTCATTAATCCCTTAGGACGAAAAACCCCTCCTGACCTTAAAGTCATCGCGTGTAGGAAGAATAATACATGAAGGACGGCATCGAAAACTCTCCCCCACCCTCTCTCTTCCCACAACATATCGGTTTCAGAAACTGGTGAGAAAAAGTTTAAAAGATCGCAGTGCAATTTACTACTATCGTTGGCAGGATTATCTGTCAGTCTTATCCATATCTATCTTCTAGTCTATTTGAATATCCGTCTGACTTTTTCTTTATGTATCTATTTTCCTTTCTTTATCTAACAGGCAATCAGTCAGAAAATCTATCTGTGTATCTTTCTATCCATTTCTCAGTCTACAGCCAGAAACCTTAATCCCGTAGGGGGTGGCCATGACGAATAGCTTCCATGTCAGCCTACCCACCACCACACGCTGCCCTCCCCCAAGCTCACACCTCCCTCATTCATAGACCTGTCAAATTTTTAGTCAAGCCACTGTGAAGGTATTGTTCAAAAAGGGATTGCTATGCTCAGAAGGTCGCATAACTGCCCTTTTTTACTCCTTGGTGCTGCTGAAGAGGGACACCTTCACGTGGTGGCACCGATTTGACTAGATACACTACTCGGTTATACAGATGTCCCTCACTTCCCTCCCTATCCCCCGAAACGAGGAATGCGGACCGCCGGTGGAGGACAGCCCCATCCTGCAGTCCTCTGGGTTCACGTATCAGTTGAACCTGGGGCGACAGCTATTATTACTACTTTTGTAGTAGTATTAGTAGTAGTAGTTGTTCCCTAGGCAGTCTGGCCGAACAGCCCCGAGTCCCTTAGGAAGACCATGGCCGAGACCGGGCTTTCCCACAGAGCTCTCAAAGAGTGTATGTTGTGTTTTTGGCGTAGGTGATTGTGTGTAATGCAGTCTTCCATAATATGCTTAATAGTATGGGGTGCTGTGTTGCATCCTGGACAGGCATCAGCGACGGAGTCTTCCAGCCTCTTCTGGTAGCTTAAGAGGGCTGGATGGTGCCGACATCTCAGCCAGGCCAGGTGGACTCTGTCCTCACGAGGGAGATAGGATTCAGAAGGGTGGATGTCAGGAGGCCGCGCATGCAGCTGTATGCTGTCTTTAAGTGATTGAATGGAGCGGCAAGTGATCTGAGTGTGGAGGCGAGGGGAGAGAGATGACAGTATTTGTGTATGGTATCGTGTGCTGGGTGTTGTTTTGATGTTCCTTGGTGTGGGTGGTTGTGCTGCCATGTAATATAGTGGATGTTGTGGGTTTATGGAGGCTGCAGCAAGAAACTGGGTGCCTCTCATGTCTAGGTGATCCTTGACTTTGAGGACTTTGGTTTCTTGATGTAGGTGGTCTGTGGGTGTAGTAGCTGTGCAGCCTATGATTATTTTCAGGGCCTTGTTCTGTATGGTCTGTAGAGTGTTGTAATGTGTTTTGGTGAGGTTAGGAGCCCAGGCAGGGCTTGCATACTTCATCACTGAACGTATGTATTGTTTGTCTACTGTGGTGGTGGTTTCTTTGTTGTGTTCGAATGTTGTATGGGCAAGTGACCTCAAGGCATTGAGTCTTGGTGTTATTTTATTTTTAATGTTTGTGATGTGTTGTTTAAGTGACATTGATGTATGTTACACCAAGGATTGTGTGTGTGTGTGTGTGTGTGTGTGTGTGTGTGTGTGTGTGTGTGTGTGTGTGTGTGTGTGTGTGTGTGTGTGCGTGCGTGCGTGTGGAAGGGAAGTGTTGTTTATGGTGAGGTGTGGGATGTGACTGTGTTCTGCTGTCCAGATTGTGAGAAGGGTCACTGAAGATTTGGCTGACACTATTTTGAGCCTGTTTGTGGTGAACCATTCGTGTAGTGTGTTGAGATAAGGTTGGATGATGTGTGCAGCTGTGTTTGCGTTTTGGTGCGTACTTGTAAGTGTTATATCGTCTGCATAGGAAGCTATGTGTATCTGTGGGGTGTGGGTATGTCGTGCATGTATAGGTTAAAGAGTGTAGGGGACAAAACAGATCCTTGGGGGACACCGTTTGTGAAGTTTCTGGTGTTAGAAGACTGACCGGCAAATGTTACGAGCGCACATCTGCCTGCAAAGTAGTTTGCCAGCCATAATTTTGTGTTATTGTGCATTTTTGTGTTGAGTATTTTGTTTGTGAGGTTGTGGCGGGGGATGGCATCAGAAGTTTTGCTGATGTCTAGTGTAGTTAGGAGTGTTCTGTGTGGTGGCCTAGCTGAATTCATGCCATCGAAAACTCTCTGTGTAAGGTCTGTAAGAAGGGTGTTTGTGGAGTGTAGTGGCCTAAAGCCATGTTGTGATTGGGTTAGGGGAATGTAAGGTGTGACTAGTTGTAGTACCAGTCGTTCAATGACTTTAGAGGGGGTGCAGAGGAGTGTGATTGGGCGGTGTGAGGAGGGTATCGTGGGGTCTTTGTTGGATTTAGGGATAGTGATGATCATGCCCTGCTTCCAGATGTTGGGTATTATGTTGTGTGAGTAGCTGTTGTTTAATATGTTGGTGAGTGCTTGTATGCCTTGTGGTCCAAGGTGTTTAAGGTGAATGTTGCTTATGTTGTCTGGTCCACAGGCAGATGAGTGCTTAAGGTTGTTAATGATGTGCTTCGTCTGGTTGTAAGTGAAAGGTGCGTAGTCTGGGTTTGTGGGGAACGGTCTCTTACGTCGGATGATACGTCGGTCTTCGGGATGGGGGTTTAGATGGCTGACTTGTGAAAAGTGATTGATGAGAGTATTTGCTTGTTGTTTGAGGGTATGGTGTCTGTTGTTGTGATGGCAACGTGTGATTGTGTGGTGTTGCTGTTGGAAAGTATGATGCTGTTTAGTGTTTGGTTGAGTTTGCTGATGTTTGTTTTGTGGTCAAGTGTTTGGAGGTAATTTTTCCAGTTTAGTGTTTGCTGTTATGATATTTTATTGTTTATTTGAGTGTTGAGTTCTTGCATTTGTAATACGGTGTCTTGTGTATGGGGTGTTGAGGAGTGTCGCAGTGTGTTGAGGAGTGTCGCAGTGTGTCCCGTTGTCTGATGAGGCCTTGAATTTCTGGTGTGAAGTTGGGGTTGTGTCTCTTTCTGTTGCCTCTAGGGATGTCTTCTGTCTGCATTTTGTATAAATGTATTGAAAGTGTGCACAGCGGTGTTGATGTTTGTGATGGGTGTACTGTTTAATGTTTCGAAATGTTGTTCTGTTTCAGTTACAAAGGCCTCCCAATTGGCTGTCTTATAATTAGTAGTGTATGTGTGTTTGTGGCCAGCTAGGATGATTCTGGTTTTGGTTGTGATGATGATTGGGAGGTGATCAGAACCTAGGGTTTTGACCACTCTCCATGATGTAGTGGGGACGAGTTTTGGGGAGCAGAAGGTGATGTCTGGAGATGATGGGAGGAAGAGGGCTTGGTGTGAGATATGGGTATGTTGGTCTAGACTGTTTAGTATGAAGAGATGATCTGTCTGGGATTGTAGTACCAGCCCTCTGTCTGTGTCAGGGTTGTTGACATGCCAGGCCGACGACTTGGCCACCCAGGATGATGTTGGGTATGTTATTGATGTGGTGTATCTGTGGAGAGAAATTGTGTGGTACTGTGGGGGACGACTGGGGGGGGAATGTATGTGTCAGCGATTGTTATGTGTGATTTGATACCAGTGCGTATTTTAATTGATTGTATTTCTGTTGTGGTGTCATGTGGGGGGAGAAGTGACTTTGTGTGTGCACTGGTATGTGCAAAGTTGATGGATTTGTGTACCAGGGTGATGAGTCCACCGCCACCGCCGTCGGCCCGGTCTTGTCGATTGATGGTGAAGTTATGAAATGTCTGTGTTTTCTGTGCTCGGTGTAGTTTTGTTTCTTGTAAGATGGCAGTGTGTATGTTTTCTGTTGTTTGATGAATTGTGTGTTCTTGTTTTTTGGTGTTTGTGCCATCTATGTTTAACTTAAGGATGTTTATGTTGTGTGCGCGATGTGTGTTGGCTGCTGCAGCACGGGGGGGAGGTGGTGTGGGTGGAGGGGAAGGGGTGGGAGGAGGATGTGATGGAGGGAAGGGTTGAGGTGGATTAGGATGGGTTGGAATGGGAGGAGTTGGGGGACTGGATGGCGTGGGAAGCTTAGGGTTGTTTTCTCCTCATTGTAATTTCTCTCTCTCTCTCTCTCTCTCTCTCTCTCTCTCTCTCTCTCTCTCATCCCTTCCGTTCTCCCTCTCTCATCCCTTCCGTTCTCCCTCCCCACCACCTCTCACTCACTCACCCTCTCTCACTGCATATAGAAGCATATGTTCCGTCTCTGTTTATACCTACAGCGGGTTCATGTCAGGTCGATACTGTTATATCATCTCAGTATTCACGGTTTCTTTATGTCTGTGTCTAGTTCTTCCATTTAAGTAACTTACTGTCCATCTGTCTATCGCCAGACTCCTTAATCATGTAAGGGGTGGCCATAAACGAATTACCTCCTGTCACCCTATCCTTCGCCAACAGGCTGCCCTCGCTCCATCTTACGCCCCCTCTCCATCCCATACCTCCATCACAACCTCGGTCCCCCTCTCCCCTTCCGCCCACCATCTCACTTATACACTCTTCTTGTCAGTTTCTCATTTTCCATCCTGCCCACCTGGCCAAGCAATTCAGGACACAATGTCTAGGCACCAGACTCTGGTTGTATTCTTTTGGGTCAACCACTTCACTCCCACATTTTTTACCCTCCACCTAACGCAGTCAGAGAAGGATATTGTTATCACTGGAATGAACAGCAGGAGGTGGCGTAGAGATTTTGGTTTCCGGGCAAGAACTAAGCAAGTACCGGTTTTCACTGTAGAATCATGAAATTTCACATTGTTATGTGTCTTATGGAGAACTGGTGCCTTTTGATACGTAGAATGCTGTGTCTTAGGTAGTTTTTTTTTTTCTTATGAAAAGTAAAAAAATCTCAAATTTCATTGCGACCTGCGCAAGGAATCTTAAGGGCTCGACTGCACCTTTTATGTAATAATAAAAAATGGCTGTTTATTACCATAGATAAATTACTAAAATTTTTACATTTTATTGTCTCAGTGTTATACAGAGAGAGGGAGGGTTCGAACCGTCATGCGCATGGTTAGGTGGGCAGGGAGGTGTGGGGAATGTGCTTGGTCCGATGGACGGTTGTCACAGCGTGGCGTTACATATGTTTTCCCTTGATGCTCTGACGATTGCAGTCGGCTTCGGAGGGACTTTTCTAAAGCTTTCATTATCTCAGGGGGCGCGCTTCCAAACTGTATGAGATCGTTGAAGTAGCAGTAATAAAATATAATGAGTCATCATAATTAAGGCTTTATAAATGCCCCGTGGTAGAGCAACACCGGTCTGTCTGGCCAAGCATATCCATCACCCACAGGCAAGCAGTCGCCAGGGTCATGTGCAGTGAATCGATGCTCCCTTGCGGTGGACAGCGCCTCGGCAAAACAAGGCGTGGGGAAGAGTATGAAGGTTTGGTTCCTGGGTGGAGTGAACGCCGCATTTGCTTCATCACCCTATTAACAGAGGCATCATAATAAGCTCCACTTCACTCCGTATTTGACTGCATGATACCATCCAAAGTTGTAAATGGTTTCCTGGGTTGCTGGAAACAGTTCGGCGTGTTACTCAGTGTAGAGTGGCCTGAGGAAGAAGTAGACAACACTACATCAAGTGAATGGGTGATGGTCGCCACCACCTACCACAGTCTTCTATGATGTACTTTATTCTTGATACTTTTAGATGCTTAATTCAAGTTAGGAGGTACTTTTTGAGCTGCAAGAGTTAAATGTAGCTTTCATTGATCCCGTGAGACACGGGAGGCCTTTCCAAACGTGGACAAAACGTTTGTAGGAAGAAAGAATTAACTATAGAAAGCGTCGTCAGATTGAAGGGGCTAACCTCTTCACTACCACAACACCTGAACCTACTTATTACCAAGGGGCTGTCCTGAACGAACCACTCGTCTGGCCAAAGCGTGAGGAAAATACAAAGAAATCATCGCACCGTTGGAGTTAAAACGTACAATTTTTATCTACGAATGCCTGTTAAGTATGGTCGGGGAGGAGTAGCCTAAGTTGATGACAGTATGACCTGATGGCTGTCACTAGCATGGCTGTCATTATCCTCATTATTTTACCACCACCACCACCACCACCATCGTCGTCGTCGTCACAGGAGTGCTCCAGTGGGACTCTTAAATTGACTCATTATTACGGGAGTTAAAGCAGCGTATTAACCCATCCACTACCATGATCACATTGACAAGGAGCCAACACGTGGTGGCGCTGTGTACCGTGGGTGAAGCAGCTGCGGTGTCCACCCGGGAACCAAACCATGTTTCCCTGCACGTCGCCGTAGGAAGGACTCTGATTTGACCTGATTTGACCCTGGCAAGGCGTTGTTTGCGACAAAGGGGGGCTCCGGATCCGTGCACAATATATATATTGTATTGTACCTGTAGAATGGTCCCACAGAAGAAATTGCTTACATGTGGTCAACTGGTCTGCATGACCAGACAAACTGGGGTCAAGCAACAACAACAGTTACTTTGATATTTTCTTACGTATGTATGAATGTGTATGATGTATGTGTATGTATTATGATGTACGCATGTGTATGTGTATTATGATGTACGCATGTGTATATGTTTGTATGTCTTGTAAGGTGCCATCTTGCACGCAGCAGTACTAGACACGTTCAAGCCGTGTTTTCTGGGTCGTGAAGGGTTAATCCCTAGGGCCGGTGCAGTGACCCACCGCCACTCAGTGCTTCACACGGGGATACAAGTGTGCGGTGCTGTGGCAGTGCGGGGTGAGACACTGTAGGTGGAAATGCTGTGTTGGCCTGGCCGTGTTGTGAGAAAAGACCCTATTGTAGGTGGTCTAGGAGGCTTCGTAGCACCACAGTCATAGCGATTTATTTTGCATATTAATGTCAACTTAGTTTACATCAGTTTATAAGGAAGATACTGAGGTGTAATGTGCTGAATAAATCAGTAACAATGAGATGTTACGAAACCTCCAGAGGCTTAGGTTATGATGGGCCAAAGTCTGTATACCTGTGTCACTAAGGGAATCCTCAGCAGGGTGGGAATATATGACAACAGATGGAAGGACATACTGCTACACCATCTTCAGCTATGTATTCCAAGTGGAGGCATTGTAGCACCTTTTCTTAATCGATTTATTCTGCGAAGTACACCAGAACATTCTTTTAAATGCTGTTTATATGGCTTAAATATCGACACAGATCACATGAAATACCGCTCCGAAGGGTATTGAGGTGTGATGTGCAGAATAAATCGCTAAGGAAGAGATGCAACTAAGCAAGCGTCCTGTGTCACGGTTAGGAGAGGGATAGGACACACACACACACACACACACACACACACACACACACACACACACACACACACACACACACACACACACACACACACACACACACACACACACACACACACACACACACACACACACACACACACACACACACACACACACACACACACACACACACACACCAGCGAGCGATTATCTTCAGCTTGAGACCTACCGTAGTGGAGGAGGCAAGGAAGGCATTACCCAACCTCTACTTAACCCCTTCAGTCCAGCGATTGAGTCTTTCCCCCAGGCATTTTTTATTTACCTTAGGACAGAAGTGAAAGGGTTAATGAAGGCTAATGAAGGAGCTAATAAAGGAACTAATGAAGGGGCTAATGAAGGAACTAATGAAGGAGCTAATGAAGGCTAGTGATGGAACTAATGAAGGCTAATGAAGGAACTAATGAAGGCTAATGAAGGAACTAATGAAGGCTAATGAGGAACTAATGAAGGCTATATATAAATCTTTAATTCTGAAAAATCTCTCCAAAGCTGAATAAACACGTCTGGCGATGGCAATGAAAGAATGCAAAATAGGTAATCGGAGTAATTTTTATTTTTTTATAGTTGTAGTGCTCTTATTATTATTATCTAACTCTTATTGCTGTTTTCTACCGTTCCTGTGAAATTTCCTTAAAACGTTTACCTCCAAGATGATGTTCCTGCCTATTTTCCGGAGTGGCAGAGGACTTTTCATTTTTGTTCTGAATTTTCTGTCAAGGGTGAGTAGTGTTTACTACAATGCTGGGCCATCTACAAAGGACAGGAGTGTGTGGTCCCTGTAGCTCTCTCTCTCTCTCTCTCTCTCTCTCTCACATACACACACACACACACACACACACACACACACATTCTCTCTCTCTCTCTCTCTCCCCCCTACTCTAAGTATCCCTGATTTAATTAGCCGTGTATTAAGGCTTGAGAGGCTAGTGTGGAGAAGGAAGCTGGGAGGAAGGGAGGAAAATAGTTAAGGAGGGAGGAGGGGAGGAAACGAGAGAGAGAGAGAGAGAGTTAGGGAGGAAAGAATGCAACGAAAAGAGAGAGGAGAGTAAGGAAAGAGGGAGGGAGAGAGAGGCAAGGGAAGAGGGAGGAAGGGAGGCAGGGGGGAACGAGAGAGAGCGAGATATAGGGAGGTAAGGAGGCAACGAAAGGGGGGAGGAGGGTATGGAAAGAGGGAGGGAGAGAGGCAAGGAAAAGAGGGAGTGAGAGAGGCAAGGAAAAAGGGAGGGAGAGAGAGAGGCAAGGAAAGAGGGAGGGAGGCAGGGAGGAAAGGAAGGATAGAGGGAGTGGCAGCAGTAATTACTAAATGAGGTAAATGCAGAGGGAAAGAAATACTGAAGGAGGGAGGAAAGGAGATAGTGAAGGAGTGAGTGGACGAAGGAGAGAAAGAAGAAAATACTGAAGGAGGGAGAGGGATGAGATAATGAAGACGAGAGGAAAAGAGATAAGTGAGAAGGGGAATGCGAGAGAAGAGAACAGAGCAGGAGGAAGGGAAGGAAAAGACTGAAGGAGGGAAGGAAAGAAAGAGGGAGGGGGGAAGTGAAGGAGAGAGGGAGGGGTAGGGGGAATGGAGGGAAAGAAAGTGGAGAAGGGCGTGGAGGGAAAGGGAAAGAGGAAGAGAAGGAAACACTGATGAATGGGGAAGGGAGGGGTAGAAGAGGAAGAGGAGTATTGTAGGAGAGAGAGAGAGAGAGAGAGAGAGGAGGGGGAGAGAGAGACAGAATGGTAGAGAGGACTTGGAAAGGATAAGGTCGGAAAGGTACACACAGTCTTCGTAATTGTAACAGACAAAGGAGACTCGTAACACTTCTTCCTTAGCGATTTATTGTTGCATATTACGCCTTAGCATTCTGCTGTGTGTTATGTCATTTAAATATCGACCTAGTTTGCTTCAAAAAAGGACAAGAGGATACTGAGGTGTGATGTGCAGCATAAATCGCTGAGGAAGAGGTGTTAAGAAATCTCCCTAGCCACCCAGAATACGACCCCTTTAGCCAGGGATGTGTTTCTCTCTCTCTCTCTCTCTCTCTCTCTCTCTCTCTCTCTCTCTCTCTCTCTTATACAGTAAAAATGAATAGTTCGATCCATTCCCATATTACCCTTTGTGAGGTGTAGGGTCCCGAGGCTAGGTCACCGTAGTCTGGTACATAATAGGGTCAAAAATCAACCCTTTTCTCATATTAGCATCGCCTTATCGAAATATCTGTAGCTGCGTCTTGGCGATGGGAGTTTTACAAGGCCATCCCTCCGACTGGTGTGTTCTGACCACTAGCCATTCAGGCGCCTGGACCTTTAATGATGTAGTACTGTATATTGGAGAAAACTGGGAAATCTGCTTTGAACCTTTATTTATTTAATTATTTATTTATTCATGTTTAGTATTAGTGTGGTTTGGCTATGTGGAGAGAATGGAGAACGAGAGATTAACTAGGAGAGTGCTTATGAGTGAGCTGGAGGGGGAGAGTGGGAAGAGGAGGCCGAGGATGAGGTGGACAGTGAGGTGGAAAGATACAACAGTTTGGTGGTGTGAGTTAAGACATGGAAGGATAATATTATACTAGTCAAGGAGGTGAGTTAGAGACCGGACAGCCCGATGGTGGACTACAGGATGACACAAGCGGTTCGTTTGTGGCCACTCCTTCCAAGATTAAGATGTTCGGTTATAGACAGATAAATAGGTGCTGTGGATTTTTCCTGTAATATACTGTGGATTGTTAACCATTTATGATTATGTATTTACTAGTTATTCCAGCTGACCCCTGATGATTCATTGTGGTAGGTGGTGGCGACCATCATCCACTCACTTGATGCAGTGCTACCTACTTCTTCCTTCACCTTTATCACTGCTTTTCTTCTGTGTCTGCCCTCCTCTCTTCTTATATCTCCCATCTTTCCAGTCGCATTTTATTACTCTTCTTTCCTTTTCATGTGGCTTTACATTGAATGACAAGCCTATTGGTTTCCTGTAACCCAGGAAACCATTTACAACGCTTGGTGGTAACCATATAACTAACCCACAAGTGATCCCTATGTGTCAACAAGTGGGTTGGCTGAGGGTTAGTGCCCCTTCCCGTAAAACAAACGGCCACGCCTTACGGGATTATGGCGTCTGGCTGTAGATAGATTGATAGATTTAATTCAACTGAGAGGGAGTCACAGGAATCTGAGAATGTTAATAAAATTTTCTCTAACCCTCTCGTGGCTGTAAAGCGTCTAGCATATTTTTACAGGTACAGCCAAACGATTTTGTTGACGAGGGCGAGTCACGGGAGCCTGAGTAAAAGAAAAAGTAAATTGACGTAAGATAGGGACTTTTGGTTCATATTATTAATTATTCCAGTCCGTTGACGTATCTTTTATTCTTTTCCTTCAGTGTAGGGGAGTTTCATTGGTGTCAAAGTGTCGATGAAGGATTATCTAACCTGTCTAGTTTGAAAAGTCTCTAGTCAGGTGAAAAAAATCGTTTGAAGACTTGGGCCCTCATTCTTGTCGGCTAAGGAAGCTTCCTAACACCTTTTCATAATTGACTTACTTCACCTTACTGCTCTTCCCCGTGTTACACATGTCATTCTGCTGTCGACACACTATGCATAGATAACGTGCAAAAGAATATTAACTAGTCTTATCCAAGAATATACCGCTAAGGAAGAGTTGCTAGGGAACTTCTTTAACCGAGGAAAATGCGTGCCCAAGAAGAGCATACAAAACACGCCATGGTACTGCAGATATTAAAACTGAGAGCGATCAGTTTGTAGACCAGTTTTTAAAGCATGTGATGAGGTCAAACATATGTGGCCTTTCTGTATTCTTGCTTAATACAGGTAATGGGATGCTGGCTGAGTATTTGAAGCATCTGCGGGTATGCCATGAATGACAGACGGTAACTGGGGCTTGCTCTCAGTTACTTCAATACCATGACGCCCTTTTTAGTTTATTCTTGCTGCTCCAGGTTTTCCAACAGTGGAGAGGCTTTTCAAACTAAGGAGGTAAGATATAGCCTTCATTTACAGCTACACTACAAAATGTCTCCCAAAAGCTGCGGGAACTCGTGTGAAGGAAGCAAGAGAACACTAGTAAAACATTTCCTCTGGGTGAAGTGTAACTTTTTTTTTTTTTTTTTTTTCCCGCCAGACGATATTCTTGAGCTTGCAGACCGTTTGTAATGAAGAGGTTGCAGACGTTACCACTCGTCAGCACGATGTCAGGCCCTTGCATTTTTTATTTTTGCTAACGGGGGACGATTTTTACACCCACGCTCGCGGAACGAGAGTGGGTGATATGTTTTTAGTGTGTGTGTGTGTGTGTGTGTGTGTGTGTGTGTGTGTGTGTGTGCGCGCGCGCGTCGTTTAAACATGATACAGTAATTTTAGCACTTTTTACTGCTTTTTAACCGAAGTTAGACTATTGGAAGGACAACCCATTTGGAAACCTGTCGTTTAAAACGATAGTTTAAAAGTCAAGGCCACAGGAATAAGTCAAACGTTGAGGTTCAGTCAAGTCAACCTATTGCTTTTTAGAACAGCGTCAGCTTAACACTGCATCAGATGTAGACCAAAGTCTGTGGAAAGCTTGATGATCAGGTAAGAATAAAAAGATTAGATTTTGAGACCCATCAGTCAATGGTCAAGGTAACGAGGCAGGCTCAAGGTTCGATCGACTGTCAGAGTGTGAACAAAATAACTAAAGCAATTTTTATTTTGTGTGGAGCAGACTTGGAGGACTGGTTGAGGATCATTCAAGGGGTTGACCTATTGGTTTTTAAAAAAATAGATCAGAGGCCAAGGCAACATATCATGGTTATCGTAAGTTTTTAGTCGATGTACACTAAACTTTGCCGAAGTGGTCAGATTAAGTAGAGGATAAAGATATTCCATTTTGAGAGCAACCAGATAATCCTCAGGGTCAGAAGTTAGGCAAGAAATGGTATGATTTTGAGAGTAACCTGTCAGAGGTAAGAGTCAGAGGGCAAAGGAAAATATTCGTCCCTGAGTTTATACTCTTCTTAGCTTAACTTGGCCCAGATTTTCGTCCCTTTGCAGCTTATTTCATATGGCATAGAGGCAGAAAAAGACAGCACTGCAGCTCTGCATCCTTCCTATAACACTTCTTTGTGACTGGCATTCCATTTTAGTGTTAATCCATGTTGCAATTCAGCATTGAAGATGGAAATACGGCAACTTTAGGCCAAGTTAGAGTAAAAAGAGTATAGTCAGTGGGCACGAGTGTTTTAGTGTTCCATCTTTTGTTCAGTTTATGGCAGACACCTCGCAGTGAAAGGGCTAACTCTCTCTCTCTCTCTCTCTCTCTCTCTCTCTCTCTCTCTCTCTCTCTCTCTCCAATGTAATCCTGACCTGACCTCATCCCAACCCGGAAATTAAAGACGAGAAAGAAAAGGCAGTCCAAAATATTAGCATAACCATCTGTCTGTCTGTCTGTCTGTCTCTCTCTCTCTTACACACACACACACACTTCTGCCGTTTCTCACTTGTTCTCTCTCTCTCTCTCTCTCTCTCTCTCTCTCTCTCTCTCTCTCTCTCAAGAAAGAGGGAACCAAAGGCTAGAAACCCGCAGAATTGTTCCCTCCGAGCAATATATATATATATATATATATATATATATATATATATATATATATATATATATATATATATATATATGATTCGTTAATTCCGAGATGTCTGAGTATCATACTAAAAAAGAGTAGAGGTCATAGGCGGAAGGAAGCAGACAGAGAAGACGGTTCAAGAGTTGACCTATGGCATACGTGAAGGACTGGGAATATCGGCTAACTCTTGCATGAGAGAGTTGGATATAAAAAGGGTGAGAGTTTGCTGCCAAACGGATGCAAGAGCACCCGCCATAAGGAAGGAGAAATGCAAGCTGACAGTTCAGAAGAACAGTGACCAGCGAAATAGCAGTAGAAAAGAAATGAAACTGAGCAACGAAGAGAGAGGAGTTGAAAAGAGTCAGTAAGGAGAGTTAATCAGATGAAAGCCTTTTGACACCACCCTGTTGAGAAGAGCGTGTGAGTGTGACTGGTCATGCAATATGTAAATCTTGAGTTTGGGTAAAGTTATTGTGCGAATTGAAGAGCAGGAGGAGTTAAAGATGAATACAGGGAGTGGATCTAGATTTATCCAAAGAAAGTCTAAATTGATCAGAGTATGTAGTACACAGGGACGTTAATTTACTAAGTGTCGTCGGACCCCTCTTCTTATTTCCTCTCTCCACTACCTGTCGGTTCCATGGCTGGCCACTTTCTGATCTCTGGTTCCTACATTTTCGTTTAGCAGGGGTCGTGTCACGTGGGCTATACTGTCGTGGAAGCTTCTAGAACTCTGTATGTCTGTGTGTATGTCTGCTTCCGGTGCACTTCTAGCATTCCTTCACTTAAGAGTTGCAAGCTCGCTTCCTTTTGGTTGATTCTCGCTGACACACTTCCTATCTCACACCCTGGCTTGGTGCTTCTATCTGTCTATCTGTCTATGAGTTGTATTATTATAATATGGAGTCCTGACATGAGGAGCCCCTCCGTACATGGGAGTTGTACTTCATACAGGGGCAAATGAAAGCCCTGTATAAAGCCAACAACTGTTCGTGGGTAAAGAAGGCATGGAGTTTGCTTAGTACACATAATCTCTTGGAAGCAGATGTTGCAAGATTGGCAGTATGAACTTTGCATAACAAATCCAGAGAGAATGAAACCCCAAGAATGTTAAGAGACGATGCAGGACTGAGTTGGATATTGCTGAAGAGTTTGATGGGTTGAAAGATTTAGGAACTGAGAGTTTGAAGCATAAAAAAAAAAAAAAAAATTAACCCCTGTCAGAGTTATGAGGGGAGTCAGAAATTAGGTGTGTCATCCTCATCTCGTGTTTGTTGAAATAGCTGGTACGATGGGTACTTTGAGAAGTGGATGGAATGGTGAAAGGTGGAGTCATCAGTGTGAGTGCATAGGGTTAGATGTACGGCATAGGTCATTTATAAAAATAGGGAAGAGAGTGGTAGGAAAGAACCCAGAGGAATACCAAAATTGATAGCTGTAGGAGAAGAGCGGTGGCCGTCTACAACAGCACCTCTAAAATGACCAGAAAGGAAGATATAGATGAAGGGTACACAGAAGAGTAGAAACCTTAGTAGAAGAGTTCGGAAATAAAAAAATGTATCCCGGACTGGGTCGAAAGCCTTTGAGATGTCAAGTGCAGTGGCAAAGCTTTCACAGAGTCCTGAAAGGAGGATGACTAGGATTTTGAAAGAGGGGTCTGAGGATTGCGAGTGTCTCAGGCGGAAGCCATACTGACGATCAGAAAAAAGGTTATGATAGGAATGATTTTTTTTTTTTTTTTTACAGAATAGATTTAAAAAGTGTAGAAATAGCGGATATAAAGCAACTGAGCCTGTCCCATCTTCAGGACGGGCTGAATGAGAAGAAACTTCCAGCAAGAATGAAATAGACATCGAAAGACAAAGGCAGAGTTTAACTAGGCAGGGTGTAAGCAGAGAAGTACAGTTCTTGAGAATAATAGGAGGGACCTCATCAGGCCCATATGCCTTGTTTGTAATGAGTTAGTTGCGGACAGAAAGTTCATCAGTTGAAGAAATTTTAATGTCAGTCATGAGAAAGTCAGAAGAGGGGAAGACATGGAGGAACACGACTGGAATCGTCCGAGGTGGAACTGGAGGAGATAATCTGGGTGAAGTTATGCCTTTTCAGGAGAAACAGCAGCTACAGAACCATCGGAATGGAGAACAGAAGAGAAAGAAGGTGATGTAAAATTGTTAGAAAGGTGCCAGAAGGAGCAGGAAGAGTTCAAGTCAGAGTGCAGGGCATTGAGTACGAATGACATTTATATTTACTTAGCAAAGAACAAACTTAGCATGATTCCAGGCAAAAACATATAAAGAGATTAGATTCAGGAGTGGGATGGTGCCGGTACCATTTGTGGATCCTCTCCTAGTGGGGAACTTTCAGAGTGCTGAGTCATTATAAACTCGGTCCTACACTAGTGTTTTTGGTGGTTGCCATGCTTGTAATAGCCGTGGATTATTTGTACTCCAGTGTTTAACTGTGAGATATAGCAATGGCATATGCCATTGAAATTACTAACATATTACTCAGAAAAATCATAACCAATAAGAATGGTCTCCTTTATTTTCAAAATTATAAGCTATGATCATAGACTCGACACCGGAATGTCAGGCTGTCACAACAACACCTTGCATAAATTATATTTGATTTGCAGGACATTGTAGCCGGTCTCTCATATATATTAAGGCCTGCTTATTATACATTATTAACATCAACTTTCGTACTGACAGTCTTTGTATTATCAGATTTAATATTTTGTAAATTTAAACATTTAACATCGCCACGAGACGCGCATGCGCGAACAGCCCATGCTCAACGTTTACCAAAGACCAGCGCTCGTTTCGTCCGTTCAGCATTGTTTGAGAATGAACTATACTGAATTAAAGGGAATAAGTGCGATGGCTCAGATTCAGAGGCTGCCGAATCAAATCAGAGACTACTTATCAGCCTTCATTATTATCAGTATCCAATCCTATAGTAATACCAAGATTAAAAACTAGCTCATTGGAGAGAGAGAGAGAGAGAGAGAGAGAGAGAGAGAGATTATCCATTTTCTATCAGTTGATGTACAGAGGGAATTAATGGCTTGCACTGATGCACCAGAAGGGGGGGAAAAAAAAATGCCTAGTTTCATTACTCGTGTTATTGCTTTGCCGCTAGGCCACCCTTTGATTTGTATTTATGACGAAATTACGTTACATGGCCGGGTTTTAATTGTATAATACCTTGCATTTAATAGACATCTCAGCAAAGAGTTACCGCCTTAATGTTTATAATATGAAAACTGAAGAAACAAAATGTAGCCTATGTATATTTTGATATCGCCAGTCTGAACATTTAACGTACAAGAATATATGTGTAATATAGATAAATTTGTACAAAGTCTCCAGTGCCATTTAGAATCATTTTTATTCCTTCAATATTCGGAAGGGTTGGTAAAATAAATCATAAAACATGTACCAAATAAGCAGGTAAGCCTCTGAGTCTCTGAACGAAAAGGTGATGCTGAAACCTAACTTTTTCAGTCCGATGGTACATAGTTTTATTCTTGCTGCCGAACGATTTTACCATTTAGAATACTCATACTGAAGGAGGCTAATGAAGCTGTATCATCATCCAGTTCAGTCTCCCCTGAGATGAACAAAATCGTCGGAATCAAGAATAAAATGATCTACGTCGTCAGAGTGAAGGAAGTAGTTTAATCACCCTCATGTAGCAGCACACGCTCTAGGCTAACTTGTAATTGTCTTCTTTTTTTCCTCGTTGTATAAATCAAGGTACATCATACGAATTATGCAAATATTGGACTTAAAAACCTTGATTAACCGCCACAATAGTGTCATAAATGAACCGTATGCACATCCACTTTCTCCGACAGCTAGCGAAAAGTGAACTATGTTTTATGATCACAGCATGGGGATGGTCGCCTATGACTTACGGAAACAGATGTCAAGTGGTGGTATTTGGCAAATAATAAATTTCAGAAAACCAGGGCTATGACAAGCTTCAAGAAAGCACTATTCTTACTCATGAAGACGATACGAATGTAGATATGAAAGCCAATTGCACTACAGCACTGAACTAATCAGTAACACAATAAAATGACTGTGTGTAAGGGATTGCCAGATGGAAGCCCAATGTACGCATATGCAAAATATCCAGTCAGAAATATTCATTCATGGGTGTGACATTTTTATCGAGTATTTTAGTGACTTTAGTGGTCTGTAGTGTTGCTAACTCTTGTAAGTTTATCAAGACATAGAGAGTAGTCACAATAGTTATGTTACTTTTTCAGATATAGGACCGAGTTTTGGCTCACCAGCTAGGTAGCAGACGACACCTGAAAGTCCCCCGTTGTGGACACCATAAGGAGTAAGCGTGATTACATTGTTATTATTATTTTTTTATTAGAGGTTAAGAGAAAGGACTATATGCTTTCTTGCCCGAGACAATAACCTCTGTAATGCGCGAGGCTCACTCAGACGGTTCTCCACCATGGAGGTATGATTATTCCAGGGAAAATCAAAGAAATATTGCCTGAGGGTCTCCCATTCGGCAGCTCCCGAGTAGAGGTCCACCGATTGGGCGGGTTAAGGTGTTAAAGTTGTGATTGGAGGAGCCCAGGGGAGAGAAAAGATCAAAGGATCACCTTTGTTGGGAATGTTCAGGATTTTTTTTCCCATGCTTCATTGATATCTGATGTGTGAATAGTAGGATTCTAGTCACTACCGAGAGTGATTGCCTTTTCTTTAATCATCTCATTTAATTACATAGGATATGTTTTCATAACTTCCACTTCATATGTCATTTCTATTAACTGTGCAGAGGATTATTGGTACAAAATTCTTCTAGTAAAAATTTCTGACCTATCCAAGATTCAAAATGGTTCCTTTATGTGTTAACTGGACTGCAAGCTGAAGAAGTGAACTTTCCTGGGAGCTAGAGTAGTGGCTCAGTCCTGTTTATCAGGATTAATAATAATAATAATAATAATAGTTTTATCTCGTCCAAAAAAGTAGAATAATAATAATAACTATTTCGTCCAAAAAAGTGGACACAGTTACAACTAGAAAAAAGGATATTTATATGTTGCATGTATATTATAATGGTGCAGATTATCTGATAATAGATGATCGTTATATTGTATATTGATACTATTGATAATACATAATATTATAATGCATGGTTTCAGTAATAAGAACAAAAATAGTTGTAATAGTAATAATTGTAGTAGTAGTAGTAGTAGTAAAAAATTATCATAATAGTAATTATAATAGTTATGATAGTGATTATGATATAAAGCAAATTGATAGGTGATTATAGATAGAATTTATAAGTAGTAGTGGATAAGGTAATTAATAAGGTTTATCCCTAATTTTGTACTGGTAATTTAAGATTGCTGAAGATTACAGTATTATTGTGATACAGATATCTGATAAGATTTTAATGCTTCCAGCCTTGTCAGTGCATCTGTGTGTGGATTTTTGAATTTTACTAATTATGACTAACAATGCCAGAAGCTTTGAAACTGTGAATTTCGAGCTGATGCTAGGTTTGTCCTTGATCGTAACTGTATAGGCCAAGTAGGACTGAAGCCTGAAATGTGTGCTTTAGGTGTAGGATTCGGATCCCTTCACCTTACTTGTATAGTTTGTTGTGGAATTTGCCAGCATACTGCTGATTGAAAGTGTTAATGTCTGTAACATGTGACTCTACTTGTGGACAGTATTTTACGTGAAAGGTAATAAATTGTACGAATATCACGGGGCAGTGGCTTTGGAGATATGATTAGAAACCCTTCTTTAAAATATACAGTACAGTACACCACACTCATTCTCGCACTTCTGCCACTTGTGTTAAAACTTTTGCGCTGTTAATTATATTCTGATATAAAATATCTTTGGTAAGTATTTAACCATGATGCTGTAATTCCAGTTACATTGTAATGTTCAACAGTAACATTAGTTTCTAAAGAAGAAAAATGTTTTTGCTGCACTGACAAATAAAGAAAACTATTTAATTGATTTATAAGATAGGTGTATGGTGCAACTACGTTACCTTGACTGCAGTTTACGTTGATTGTCATGCAGTACCCGATTTTCTCTTCAGAAGACGTACAGTGTTGTTAAATAAATGACCAAGGTATGCAGGACCAACCACGTTCAAGTGGTGCCACTTCAGAACAAAGGTGGTTGCTGGTCGGTGTTAAAATTAACACTTCTGCAAACGTATTGACTTGATTCGATTGTTAAAAATCGAAGATCTTGCTGTAGATTGCTCTCTACTGCAGTCGATGGTAGTATATTGGAATTAAACAATTTTTATTTTTGTTCCTCTAGTATTTTTTTCTGCATTTTTTCAAAGTCTCCTCTGACCCGATTTTACCACATTATTGGTGGAGTTGCAGAAAATATCTCCTGCATGGTATTATGCAAATTTCACTTTCATCTTAAATCCACTCTCATCTTAAATGTCGGGACCAACTGCCTAACCCCGGGCTCCTACGCTTCTCGGGGCAATGTAGGATTGGATGATGGATGGATAAAACTCCGAAGAGCGCATCGCCGGGATTCGGAAGTAATTGTTCGCTGTCTCTTTAATTGTCCTTGTGAAGTGAATCGATGCAGTAAGTCAACAGCTGTGCCAGCATGAAAAACGGCGAACAAGTTTTTATTTGTATCAATAACTGTGTCAACGGTTTTTTATAAACCCTCGCAGGGCCCGGGACGATTTCTCTACTGTTGCTAACAAGAGATTTTTTTTTTCCTTTCCGATGAGTTAGCTATAGGAGCCTGAAAGTATTAATAATTGTAAAGTTAACCTTTTCATGGTCATGACAACTCTCGTATACTATTCCTGCCCACGTAAGACATGTTTAGGTGTCATGCGAGGCTGAGAGTGTTCAAGAAATCCAGTTCAGAGTTCAGCACGTGGACTGCAAAAATTTCCTCGATTAACGGTTGTCTTGTCATAATGGGATTGAAATGATAGGACGAGAGAGAGATAGAGAGAGAGAGAAAGAGAGAGAGAGAGAGAGAATTAATGGTTGCTCCATAATCACAGAAATAATCATAAAAAGATAATAATTTTGAAACTGAGAGAGAGAGAGAGAATGTGATATCCTCTAGTCTGTGCCTTTCTCTGAATCGATTCCTGATCTCTAATGAACGTCTTTATCTTGCTCTCTACTTATTCTCCCCCCTCCCTCTCTCTCCCTTCTTATCTCTCTCCTCCTTGTGTCCCTCCTTCCACTGCTCATTCCTTTCCTGACCCCCCTCCTTTCCTCCTCTATCTCTTCTCTCTTACCTCCCCCCTCTTCCTTTCCTCCCCTCTCTCTGTTACCTTCCTCCTTTTCCCCTCCCTCTCTCCGATGTTACCTTCCTCCTCTTCGCTTCCTCACGTCCTCCCCTCTATCTGCTACGTTAATTATTCTCCCTCTCTCCCTTCTCACCTCCCTCCCCCTTCCTGTACTCTTCTTACCACCACCACCACCACCACCACCACCTCCTGCTGCTGCTGCTGCCGCCGCCGCCGCCGCTGGTGGTGCTGGTGTCCCGTCTTACTCATTCCCTCTTCATTTCACTCCTCTCTCTCGCTTCCTTCTCCTCCCTTCCTTACTTCTTTCTTTACTTGTTTTTCTTTCAGGGTTTCCTTTTCGTGTCATTCATCTAATCATCTCGTCTTTTATTCCTTGGACTCCACCTCCCCCCCCCCTCTCTCTCTCTCTCTCAAGGTTCACATAAAAATCAAAATTTTGCCCAAAATTAGTTTAGTATGAATTACCATTCTCCCTGCGTGTCAACAAGTGGGTTGGTGAAGGGTTAGTGCCCCTCCCCGTAAAACAACTAACTCAAAGTCAAGTGGCCACCCCATATGGGATTATGGCGTCTGGCAATAGATAGATAGATAGATAGATGAATTACCACGGGAAATTCAAATTCATCACAACCACCACCACCACCACCACCACCACCACCAAGAAATGGATTTGGAAAGATCCATCCATACATACAAGAAAGTATGAGGTTTCGCTTAGCCCCTATGCGTCTTCCATCCTAAGGGCCCGTCCACACTAACTGCTTGCTGGCATGGACGGGAGTTCTGCCTCATTGCAACCTATAGATATACACGTCTGCACCCACCCGTGTCCAGTGGAGCTATTTATATGACTGACAGTGATGTGAAACTCCCGCCTGCGGTAGCAAGCATTTGGTGTGGACGTGCACTAAGGAGAGAAAAAAAAGTACTTAAAAAAACTAATAAATCAGCTGACATTGCTGGTACGCCTTCAGTGCATCAGTTCATTCCTTTTCATAAATTATTCATTAATTAGTGAACATATTCATTATACATATGTGTAAAGGATACATATACAGTGTAATGAAAAGCTACACGGATTGTCTGAGGTGATTAAATCTGCATACAAAATTTGAAGTACTAATTACACTAATGTGGGTGGTTGCAGCTGTAATAGTAGTAGTTATAGTAGTAGTAGTAGTTGTTGTTGTTGTTGTTGTTGTTGTAGCCTCATGTCGTCTGAAACTTGAACTCGGTGGACTGTAGGCTGAAGTTTCCCTTTTCTGACAGCCTATCGTACTGTTCTCGGGGGATAGTGAGGGGGTTTAGGAATGTATGTATATCCGGGTAACACGACCACCCAGCTCTGCCGATGCCACCACATGTACGCACCTCTCGTCAACACCGGCGTCTCTCTTCATGTATGTGGGTAAACACGACAAGCAGAAGCAATCGCAGGGGTTTATTATGCCCTGTTGCCTGTGTTTGGACCCCACCCCCTTCCCCCCTTCTGACCCCCCCGCCTGTCCTTACCACCCTCCTCCCTTCTTACAACCTGTCTACTCTCAACACATGTCTTTACACCTTCACTCCAATGACCTATCTACCCCCCATCTACTCTCTACACGTCTTAACACATTCACTCCAGTGACCTATCTACCCCCCCATCTACTTTCTACACGTCTTAACACATTCACTCTGATGGCCTGTTTCTTTGTATTTAATTCATGCTGCCACCAGACGATTTTATTCAGAGTAGAAGAAACCACTAGTAATGAAGGTGTTGATGAAGGCTTGTGACTCCAGAGCTGAATAAAATCGTCTGGTTGTAGCAAAAGTAAAGTGCGTAATCGGAGAGAAGCGGTTAATCCTTTTCGCCCATTTTTTAACATTATTCTTATCGTACGGGCATTTTTATTCGGCTAAGGGAAGACTCCTGACTGTGGAAGGATTAAGGCCCGTATTCTCGTGGGGTAAGGAGGCTCCCTAACACCTCTTCCTTAGTCACTTATTTTTGGATATGGCTATATAGTTAATATCCTTTTGCACGTTATTTATGCGGAGAATGATATTGAAATGCTAGAATGAATTGTGTAATATGGAGATGGACAGTAAGGTGTAATATGCAAAATAAGTTGCTTAGGAATAGGTGTTAGGGAGCCTCCTTAACTGATGGGAATGCGGGCCAAAGACTCATTAGCCATTAAACCTTTCAGTTCGATGATGTTTTTTGTTTTGTTCTTAATGCCACACGGTTTTATTTGGCCTAGAACTGTCGTCGCGAAGGAATCAAGTGGTTTGAGAAGTACTGGAGTCTGTTTGGAAGGACACAAGTTCGATTCCAGATTGCGGCAGGGATGTTTGATTATTTGAACTTCGTTAAAACAGACTTTACCGATCTTCCACAAGACGCACTGACCTGTCATTAAAAAAAATAAAATAGAAAAATATATAATGACAGTCCTAGCATGCACCCAGTATGAGCGATCGGTATTAGTGCCGAAGTGGTGACATGTGAAAGCGTGTGGTACCTAGGAGGACTGCTGAGCCTAGGAGATGGGTGTCTTTGCCCAAAATCAGACGCTAAATAGTAATAACTACTTCAGATCCAGATCATCTTTCACATAGTCTTGGCGTCCCCAGTGTTTTACATTCCATTAATAATAAAATGTTTCGGACTGCAGGGGGTTAGATATAGCCTTTATTAACTCGATCTGTTGTAGGTTCTCCAAAGCTGATCAAAATCGTCTGTCAGCAGCAAAATTATAATATAGGGACGATTTTCGGTTTGTGTGTTTGTGTGTGTACCGTCGCTTCTCCCTCACCCTTACCCGCATTCGACTCCTATTTTACAGAAGCTAAAACACGCCTCTATGCACACGTCCTGGTAAGCACTAAGAGACCATGGACGATATATTTTGGGATATCAGTGCTTCTAGGGTCGGAGGTCACGTGGATGCCAGATATTGAGTTCTTGTGATTATCTTTAGCACTCGTTATACCGTATTAGTAATAACATAAATAGCTCTACGAAACCACTCACACAGACGTATTTTATGTTAACACAGTGGAGAAAAAAAGTTTATTATTTTACAGAACCAGTGAAAGCTTGGCCTTCCGATTCGGCAGTAGCCAATGTTTTCAAACAATTCATAACCACATTGTTTTGTAGCGTCAGTCAAGCGGTTTCGACAAATCCACAATGAAGAGGTATTTCGGTGGGCAACGACCCTCTGGGGAATTTCACAAATGCTGTAGCCGTCACGCCGTCAGTGTAAAGGGTGACAGCGGTCCCTCGCATATCCTGTGTGTTTTCCGTGATGAATGGCGTAAAGAACATAATATCACCACATTCAGCTCCTATATAGTTCATAACCAGTATTGGGAAATTTTTTTGAACTAGGGTCATGAACGACGAACTTGGTCTCATGATTCTATTATTACATGACATTAAGTGTCAAAGGGACTCATGTGCACTGCATCCAGAGCTTGTGTGTGCTGGATTATTCTCAGATCCACGTAACAGAAATGATAACTGTCTCCCAATACTGTCAGACGGTAATCACATATGAGTATATAGCTATTAATAAAAACGCAAATGGCATTGCATCATATCTAATAGGACTAAGTGGGGGTAGAGGAGCTCACGTATACCAGCCTTCCAGAGATATCAATCGCCACACGTAACATTTTGGAGGAAATTGACCCCCTCCTACTCAGATACTGTACATCTTTTACAGCCTTACATGTCACCACTTGGACACTGATACCCACCGTCTTTATTAAGATACGTCAAGGTATCATATATAGGGTTGGTGGATTAGCGTTAGTGTATTTTTTTAGAACTAATAATAATTTAGGACCAATACCGTTATGGCATTTTAAAAATCCAATTATTACTGTCCTCATGCCCGTTGATTCAGCCTATTAGAGTTTCTGAACTGAAGAAGTTAGGTTTGGTTCGCTTACCCCGTCGCCAGTAGGCCGCTCAGACGTTGAATGCAATCATCTGGAATTAGTAAGAATACAGTAAGAAAACTCATCATGCTGAAAAGGTTGGTTGCAGTACTCAGATTTCTTCCATCCAGCCGGGATTGGAACTCGGGACTTTACCACCTAAAAGAAGGTTTTGAATATTTGATTGTTACCTCCCAACAATCAAATATTCATCCAGGTCCCTACTTGTGTTGATGGGTGAACAGGGCAAAAATGGAACAAATTTGACCGAAAGGTGGATTGGCCCGTGACTGGAATTTGGGTTCTTCCAGGTGTGAGTTGGATGTGCTAACCAGTGCACCATCGGCTCCCCCCCCCCCTTGATAACCCGCAGTCCAACAGTTTACATACTTGGCCACCCAGGTTTCCTTCAGTACTTTCCTCCATATCTCACTTCTCACCTCTCTTCGTCCCCCTCCCCCCCCCCCCGCCATTCCACATTTACTTCCTCGTTGACATAATGCCCCGTCTTTTTTGTCTTTTTTTTTCTTCCATCTCCCCTTCTCCCACCTAAGCCCTTCACCCCAACACTATCCTTCACCCCAACACAACCACCTACACTATCCCCCCCTTTTTACACGGCCCCTTACCTCCACACTACCCCCTACACTATCCCTCACCCCTACACTATCCCTCACCCCTACACTATCCCTCACCCCTGCACTATCTCCTACACTATCCCTCACCCCTACACAATCCCTCACCCCTACACTGTCCCCTTACCCCATAACCGCTCACCCTGTACCCCGTTTATACCGCAGTTCCCCTCACCATCTTCCTATGACTACTCCCCCTCCCACCCCTCCTTTTCACCCCCTCACAAACCCTTCCCTTCACCCTGCTCCCTCCCTACCCCTTCTCTTCACGCCCTCTGTTTCATCCCCTCCCTACCCCCACCTCACCCCCTACCTAGTATCTACCATTACCCCCTCAGTCTCCATTTTATCATTTCCTATCCCCACCTCGCCCCCTCCCTATCCCAAATCCCTTTCATATCCCCTCCCCCCCATTCATTTCACCCCTCCTTTCCCACACATCCTCCCATCCCTCCCCTTTCTCTCTCCCTCCCCCCTCACCCCACTTAACCAAACTCACCCCCACCCCGCCTCTGCTAATTAGTCAAAGAGACTCACACTAGCCAATTTACTGCACCTGATTGGCTAGGGACAGGAGAGAGAGAGAGAGAGAGAAATGAGAAACGGCAGGATGTGTACGTGTGTGTGTGTGTGTGTGTGTCTGTGTGTGTGTGTGTGTACAGTCAACAACAAAAGCATCGTTACTAATAGGTATGATAAAGCTGGACATGAAGGGTGTTACTCCTCACGAAAGAACCACATCCCCATGGTAAAAATGTTTCGTTGCATAGGATGGCCTTTATATTGCACCCTTGTGTCTTGTGTGTTGCGGGGACGGCTGTTTGCTGTTGTATTGAGCGTGGACATTTTGGCAGCTTGATAAAATAAGTAATCAGCCATGCAATCAGTAAACGTAAAGAAAAGAATTAAGTATGGAAAGTGTTATGTAAAGTTTAAAATATTGCAGGGTTGTCGCTGTTTTCGCTTAGCCGTCCCCACAGTACGCGAGAATCGGGATGCGTAATATATGGGCCTTCCTGTATTTGGTAGCGCTAAGTAAATAGGCATTAAAACTGATGTCATGTTTTACTTACACTTGTCTGACCTTGGACGTCAATATCATTTTATTCTTCGTATTTCCTGTCCATTTTATCCAACCTAGGATTGGCTTTTATTATCCCCATCACAGCATGAGGTCTCTGTTATCCCCATCACAGCATGAGGTCTCTGTTATCCCCATCACAGCATGAGGTCTCTGTTATCCCCATCACAGCATGAGGTCTCTGTTATCCCCATCACAGCATGAGGTCTCTGTTATCTCCATCACAGCATGAGGTCTCTGTTATCCCCATCACAGCATGAGGTCTCTGTTATCCCCATCACAGCATGAGGTCTCTGTTATCCCCATCACAGCATGAGGTCTCTGTTATCCCCATCACAGCATGAGGTCTCTGTTATCCCCATCACAGCATGAGGTCTCTGTTATCCCCATCACAGCATGAGGTCTCTGTTATCCCCATCACAGCATGAGGTCTCTGTTATCCCCATCACAGCATGAGGTCTCTGTTATCCCCATCACAGCATGAGGTCTCTGTTATCCCCATCACAGCATGAGGTCTCTGTTATCCCCATCACAGCATGAGGTCTCTGTTATCCCCATCACAGCATGAGGTCTCTGTTATCCCCATCACAGCATGAGGTCTCTGTTATCCCCATCACAGCATGAGGTCTCTGTTATCCCCATCACAGCATGAGGTCTCTGTTATCCCCATCACAGCATGAGGTCTCTGTTAAGGTGAATAGAATCGCCAGGCAGCAAGAGGAATAAACTACAAAATGACATTATCATAGTGAAGGAGTGAACCCCTCGTTACTATGACATGTTATCTTTTTATTTCATTCTTGCGGGTACCAAATGATTATATCCAACATAGGAGAGCTTTCTAGTAGTGCAGGTGTTATTAAAGGCTATATCTTACCCCTTCATGTGGTAAAGGTCTCTTGTCTCATGGCAGCAAGGATAACATAAATACAAGTGCAGGCTAGCACAGTAGGTGCGGACAGACATCAGATTAATACTAATATACTGCAGTACACACAGGTCGACGTTTGACTTTACCCGCCAACCTTGACCTTATCTAGCTGTTTTGAAAATCGAATCCCTAACACTTCCACATTGGTTGGTGTATCAGTAGTGGTGTTCCCCAGGGCTCTGTCCCATCACCAACTCTTCCATTTATTCATCATTGACCTTCTAGGCTGTACATCTAACCCTATCCACTCATACGCTGATGACTCCACCCTCCACCTTTCCATTTGCTTCCCGCAGCGTCCATCTCAGCAGTTACCTCAGCGGACAAAAGGATGTGGCTATGGCACACCTGTTGTCTGAGTTGGTTCATATCTCATATTACATCAAAAACTCAGTTCTTACATTAACCGGACAAAACGTTCCCTAGGAGTACCCTCTAATTTTTAACAATATTCAGTTCAACCCTGCATCATCTTTAAACATACATGGGGTTCCATTCTTTCGGAATTTATCTTAGAAAGAACATATGACCTCTCTTGTAAGAGCTGCTTCCAAGGGATTGTTGTGCCAATCCAACTCCATGCTTTCTTTACCCCTGCACAGTTGTTGACTTTATACACAGGTTTTATTCGCCCCTGTGTAGAGTACAACTCTCATGTGTGGGGAGGCTCCCCACATACAGCTCCTCTCAACAAGGTGGAGTCAAAGGGTTTTTGTCTCATTAACTCTCCTCCTCTTACTGACTCCCTTTAACCTCAGTCTCTTCGCCGCACTGTTGCATCTTTATCTCTTTTCTATCGCTACTTCAATGGTCACTGCTCCTCTGAACTGTCTGCTTGCATCCCTCCACCACTACAGCGGGCGCGTAGCACCCGTCTAGCAACAAACTCTCATCCCTTTTCTGTCCAACTCTAATTCAGGAGTTAACCGTTACTCCCAGTCCTTCATTTATGCAACAGATCAACTCTGGAACTGTCTCCCTTTGTATGTATTTCATACTGCTTATGGTCTCCAGTCTTTCAAACGCAATGTATCCAGGCATCCCGAAATGAACGGATCATGAATTTGGCCCCTCCCCCCTTTTTATTTTTTTCTTGGAGGGAAGAATTTGCCTGCTCCTGGCCTTTGGTTCCTTCTTTGGATTAAAAAAAAAAAAAAAAAGCTGTCTTAAGTTGACCTTGCCTTGCGGTGACCTAACCTGTTATTATTCTAAAACAATAGGTCAGTCCATTAGCTGACTGTACTTGTAAACCTTTCCATCGAGTTGGGAAAAAAAAAAAAAAAAGAGTATACTATAACTTGGACCCTTAATTATTTGCTTGCTTGCTTCATTACCTACAAGTTGGTCTCTAACTTACATAATCTGTCGGTGACTGTGAGATGCTGAGGTGTAAATCAGCATCTAAAATTGTCGTCGCCACACTGAATTAGTTTGAATGAGATTGAAAATGAAAAGTGCTTATGACAGCAGAGTTGTAAGGAGAAGGATGAGATTGAGACCATGGCATATAGAGTGTCATATGGACTGGGTAAAGGAGAATACGGTGGAGAGTGTATTGGAATTGAAGGGAAAAGGAGTTGGAGACCGAGCACAGTGTCGAGAGGATGTGTATTGGAAGTGGGAGGAGAATAACTACACTGGGAATAAGGCAGAGTGAGTGTATGGGAGGTGGAAGAAGTATAGGGAGATCCAGAACAGAGTGTAGGGAGATGGTACGGAAGTTGAAAGAAGATGAAGACAACAGTGTGGAGAGTTATTGTGTAATACTTGGAGGGAAAAAAAAAACGAGACAGCAATATGGAGAGAGAGAGAGAGAGAGAGAGTCGGAAGGCTAAAGAGGAGAATGAGATCAGAGTATAGTGTATGAGAGTTGGAAAGAGAAGAGGAAGACCGAGAACAAGACGAAGGGACAAAATGGGAGGGTGGTGCGGGGTGAGAGGAGGGGTCGTTACTAAGTAGGGACTGAAATGCCTGGAGGTCTCTATGTGGAGGCCACCCCTAACAGGATGCGGCGTCGGCCTTTAGACAGACAGACAGGCAGAGAGTCACTTCACCACGAGATTCTGTCGTTCCGTATTCTCATAGGTTTAGCAGGTCGTCAAGCATGGACCTGTAACCCCGTTCTGTATTGCGCTTCTGTTTTTATATTATTCGTTTTACTGCCAGACGATTATTACTCAGCGAAAGAGACACGTCTTTCTGTGAAGGGAAATGGAAGCCATATCTAGCTACTCCGGTTCGAAATATACTCAGTAATATCTCGTAAGTGCTTGTAGGGAGATAGGGAAGTCGACTGTGCATTGTCAAGCACAGCCAGAATAAAGTCTTAAGACGTAGTGTCAACGAGGTGAGTCGGGCAGTAGAGAGACAGGCAGAGTCACTTCACCACGAGATTCTGTCTGGAGGTCTTGGGTACGAAGTTTTATTCCACAGTTATATGAGTAGTGAGTTACAGTGTAACGGAGCGTGACGGCCTAATGACCCTAGTGTCGGGCCTTCGCTCTAGCCCCTCTCTCTCCTTTCTGATCTGAAGGGAATCTTTCCGACATTATATACAGCTTGGAGAGGATGTGTGTGTGATGTAGTGTCTGGTAGATTTCCATTCACGTGGACTAACCGACTAGGGGTGGTTACTCCACGTGTTTGAATACGCCCTGAAATTCTTGGTCGTCTGGACTACAAAGAGATTGTTTGACATACATCATATGTTAAGAATTCGTGATGGTCTGGGACAACAAGATTGTGGATATACATGATGTGGATTGACATTACTAGTGAGAAACTGTGTATGTCCCCAGCAGACACTACATCCTGTACATTGTGTTATGAGATATATACTTGGGCCTATATAATGTCTACAGAGAGACAGACAGGCAGAGTCATTTCACCACGAGATTCTGTCGTTCCGTATTCTCATAGGTTTAACAGGCTGTCAAGCATAGACTGTAACCCCGTTCTGTATTGCGCTTCTGTTTTTATGTTATTCGTTTTACTGACAGACGATTATTACTCAGCGAAAGGGACATGTCTTACTGTGAAGGCAAAAGGGAAACCATATCTAATTACTCCAGTTTGAAATCACTCCAAAGCTGAATAAAATTGTCTGGTGGTACCAATATTACAATAAAATAAGTTGTCTGAGTAACTTTGGTCAGACAGACATAAGCGACAGTGAAGGCAGTATGAAGGTGCAAGAAGTAAATATATATTGCTAAGAAAGGGACTAAAAGAACTTTGTAAGACGATGAGAGTACGACCCTCTCCAGACCTGAACTTGGCTCAAGTTATCGCCCTTTTGGAGTTTATATCACATAACTCATTGGTATAAAGTTGGCACTTCATCCTTTCCATGACACTTCTTCGTGACTACTGTCATTCTACTTTTAATTTGTTGCAGTTCAGTATTCGAGATAAAGAGAGGGCAACTTCAGGCTAGGTTAAAGAGAAGAATGTACCAAAGTTTAACAAACTATTTAATTTTACAGCCAGTTACTCTTAATTTTTTCACGTAATTTCATCTTTGTTATGCGTCTTAGGATCATATGCTTAAACCTTACAGTAAATCCCAGAATTGAATGCAAACCCCTAATAGCATGTGTAATTTGGGGGAAGTTGTGGCATTTGTGGCAATTAGATACTGTCAGCTTCCATCCCACATTAGTTTTCTTGTTATTCAGGGAAGAACGAACCGAAGGCTAGAAGCCCACAGATTGTTCTCACCAAGAAAAAATTAAAATAAGATAACAGAGAGCCAGATTCGAGATACTTTCATTTGAAGATGCCTGGACACATTGCGTTTAAAAGACTGGAGGTTATAGGTACAGTGTAGTTGGAAATACAGATAGAGGAAGACAGTTCCAGAGTTTACCTTTTCCATACAGGTGCTACATGACTGGCGTAGTGGTGGAGGGATGCAGGCACACAATTCAGAGGTGCAGTGACCATTGAAGTAGGAATAGAAAATAGATAAAAATGCAGCAGTGCGGTGAAGTGATAAGAGGTTGAAGGAAACTAATAAGAGGAGAGGAAGGGAGTTATTCCAAATCACTCATTATATGTAAATATTTATTTGGTACGAATTTGTATGTAGTACAAGAGTGTACTGGTTCTCACACAATAATATAGGTGATATAAGCATTGATCAGTCACCAAAAACATCAGCATATGGCACCTTCCTTTATGACGTTACCACTTCATCACTTCTGCTTGTTTCTTCCTCTGGCTTCATTCTTCCTTTGTCCTCCACCTCGAGAATTACTTTTGCCTTGAATTTCGTCATCGGAGAGACCGTGGTGCAACGTGTCTATACTGGCCAGGTCACTGCTAACAGGTGAGTTGCCGAGAAAATGGCGTGCAGGGGGGGAGGGGGGTCAGATGGGGCGGGGCCTGGCATTATCTTCACCTGGCGTTGGGTAGAGGAAGGTCTCACATATGCCTACCAAAAATCACCCATGAAACTTGAAAAATGTGCAAATGACGGACCTCGCAGTTGCAAAACGTATGGATTCGTTGTCGGGTGCCACCGTGACAAATCATAGCAACATATTCATACATCGTCGGGACGCCTCGGGTTAAAGGTGATGCAGGATTGAGCTGGGTGTTGTTAAAAAATTTGAGAATACCTCTGTGGTAGATTTTGATGGAAGAACCAAGTTTTGGTGCATTAAAAACACAAGCTTACCTTTACCTTAAATGAGATTTATGTGCCAAGTCAGATATTAAGTGTGCCATAGGCTCATCTGTTGTCAGTTGAAGTAACTGCTGAGATGGACGCTGTGGGAAGCAGATGGAAAGGTGAAGAGTGGAGTCATCAGCATATGAGTGGATAGAGTTAGATGTACAGCTAAGAAGGTCATTGATGAATAGAAGGAAGAGGATTGGTGATTGGACAGAACCCTGAGGAACACCACTGTTGATAGATCTAGGAGAAGAATGGTGGGAGTCTACAACAGCAGCTATAGAACGACCAGGAAGGAAGCTATAGATGAAAGCACAGATAGAAGGATAGAAACCATAAGAGGGCAATTTGGAAATTATGCTTTGTTAGTATTCTCCATATGCTTTGTTAGTGTAGAGGCCAGTTATGGCAGGTAACACATCCGTTGAAGAAATTTTAACATCAGCCATGAGGAAGTCAGAGGTGGGAAGTAATGGAGGAACAGCACCGGATTCGTTTAATGTGGAATTGGAGGAGAAAGTCTGAGCGAAGAGTTCTACTTTTATCAGTAGAAGAAGTGGCAACAGTCATCAGAGTGGAAAAGAGGAGAGAAGGATGATAAGGAAAAGTTGTTAGAAAGGTTTTTGGCAAGATGCCAGAAGGAGCTGAAAGAATTTGTGTTGGTGAGTTCAGAGCATTTAGTCCGAATGAAATTATTTTTAGGAGAGTGAAGAACAGACAGCAAAGAGTTCTACTTTTATCAGTAGACGAAACAGCTATAGAGTCATCAGAGTGGAAAAGAGGAGGGAAGGATGATGAAGTAAAGTTGTTAGAAAGGTTTTTGGCAAGATGCCAGAAGGAGCTGGAAGAATCTCATTTGGAGAATTCAGAGCATCTAGTATGAATGAAATTATTATTAAGAGAGCGCTAGACAGACCACGATTCTGGGCAGAAACAAAAAAAGAGAGATTCAAGGGTGGGCTGGCTCTTGTACCTTATGAAGGCCCTCTCCATGTTGTGGGCAGCATTAAAACAAGCGTGATTAAACTATTTTTTTTTTTAGTAGTTCCAGGATAAGAGGAAGGAATGTATGTTTCTATGCCCGTGTGTATAACCTCCGTAATGCGCAAGGCACACACAGATGGCTCTCGGCCATGGAAGCAGTAATCTTTCCAGGGAAAATCAAAGAAATGAAGGTAGCAATGATCTAGTAAGGCTACACACGTTCAGTCCTGCTCACTTGCAACAGATATTGTCGGTAAAAAATATGGAGCTTTGCATTCCACGTTGCGATTTACTGTTGAAGCATATGGCCAATCGTTTTATATTTCCTCTAAGTTTTCTTTGTTTCATGGTTGGACTGCCCCGAGGGAAGTGACGGCCACGCCCTTGTTTGATCCCCAGTGGTAACGGGACTTTTTTCGATAATGTAAAGCCATCAAAGAAAGTATGCAGGTCATCTACTCTTAAATGTACTGGAAGAAATACGCAGGTCATATATTCTTAAATGTAGTGGAAGAAAATACACAGGTCATCTATTCTTAAATGTAGTGGAAGAAAGTACGCTGGTCATATATTCATAAATGTTATGAAAGAAAATACGCCGATCATCTAATCCAATGTACTGGAAGGAAATACGCCAGTCATATCAATGTACTGGACCACGGCAGCAGCCATGGGCCCCTGCACCTTCAAGGGAGTAATACGGGATTATCAGTTACTTTTGATGGAAGCAGCAATCTCTTTCTCTCTCTCTCTCTCTCTCTCTCTCTCTCTCTCTCTCTCTCTCTCTCTTTCTCTCTCGTGCTTAATCCAGTGTAAAGAAAAATTGCTAATTATAGCTCCATTCCTTTTGCCTTTTATGATGCTTGGTGATCTGGTGGGTTAAGGCGCTCCAACTGGATGTGGCTCATAAAGGGTTTCAAGACAAGGGTTGGTTGCGGTTGATTACTCTTAGAGTGCCATTCAGGGATGAACGACCGGTCACTTGCCTTGAACGTCAAAACTGAAGTCTAGACCCCACCTCCTGATTGGGCAGTAAGAGTGCAGTGTTGTGCTCGCGCGCGCGCGCACGCACACACACACACACACACACACACACACACACACACACACACACACACACACACACACACACACACACACACACACACACACACACACACACACACACACACACACACACACACACAGGGTTCAGATAAATAGAATAATAATATTGTTTGCCTTCAATTAACCCTGCTCTGCTGTCCTAACCAGTTCAGATTTTGCTTCACATGTTTTAAGTTGGCCTGTTAAATCCTCTCTAAATATATCTCTCGTTAGCAGGACAGAAAATGTCACATTCAGATAACAAGTTGATCCAAGCATTTTATACTGTAGGTTCATGACGCTTGGGACTGGGGGAGGGGGTCTTTTTAAACAGCGCTTGAAAAGCGAGTGGATGTTTTGACCATCGCGCGCGTGCGTGTGTGTGTGTGTGTGTGTGTGTGTGTGTGTGTGTGTGTGTGTGTGTGTGTGTTCTTACCTAATTGTATCTTTACAGGAATGAGTCAAGCTCGTACTGTCTCGTGTCTTAAACCATTTTTATCGTACATATCCTTGAATTTATGAATTGTTTTGGCACATACTGTTTCATTCGGTAGTGCATTCCACTGATCAATTGCCCTATTTGGGAAACTAAATTTCCTTACGTCTTTATCGCCTCTCTTTTTATGTAATTTTTTTGCAGTGTCCTCTTGCTGATGCATCCCAATAGGTTAGGTAATCATTTATGTCTACTTTCTCCTTCCCTGATATGCATTTGTATAGCGTAATCATGTCTCCTCTTTTCCTTCTCTCCTGTAGTGTAGGTAGATTCAGTTTTTCTAGTCTTTCTTCGTAGCTTTGATCCCACAAGCCTGCTACCCATCTTGTAGCAGCCCTTTGAACTTTTTCAATCTTATCTATGTGTTTTTTCAGATGAGGACTCCAGACTACTGACGCATACTCCAGGGTTGATCTGATGAATGATGTTACTATATTTCTTAGCATGTCTTCATTTATGTATGTGAATGCTGTTCTCATATTTGCAAGCAGCGTATTCATATTCCGTACCTTCTCACTGATGTGGTCAGCCGGAGATAGTCTGTTATTGATAAGCTCACCTAGGTCCTTCTCTTTTTCTGATGTGTGTAGAGTTTTGCTTCCTAATTTATCATTCCAATCAGGTCTTTTTCCACTTTTACCAAACTTGATTACATGACACTTGTCCACGTTGAATTCCATTTGCCATGTATTGCTCCATTCGTGAAGTTTATTTAATTCTTCTTGTAGCTCTTTACATGAGTCTGTGTTAGTAATTCTCCTTTGTATTTTTGCACCATCAGCAAACATATTTAGATAGCTTTCATTTACAATGTTATTGTCTATATCATTTATATACACTAAAAACATAATTGGTGCCAGCACTGAGCCCTGTGGAACCCCACTAGTCACTTCTCTCCATGATGAGTAATTTCCCCTTAGTGCTGTTCTCATTTTTCAGAAAATCTTGCATCCAATAATACAGTTTGCCTTGGATTCCTCCTTGATGGTACAGTTTCCATAAAAGTCTTTGGTACGGTACTCTGTCAAATGCTTTCTTGAAATCTAGATATGTACTTACTGTCCACCCATCCTTCTCTCCTATTTCATAAAGTTCACCGAATTTTCTATATATAACATATAAATCTGTCCTCTAAGCTCTTTTTCCCAATCTGTTTCTAAGAAGTATTTCTTTAGGTGTGTGTGTGCGTGTGTGTGCGTGCGTGTGTGTGTGTGTGTGTGTGTGTGTGTGTGTGTGTGTGTGTGTGTGTGTGTGAATAAAATATCTCGAACAGTTCTTACTGACTGACTAGCTTGGTGGAATGGTTGAGGGTGAGAGAAGCGATTAACATAATTTTCTAGAACAATAGGTCAGAGGTCAGGGTCACAGGACAAGGTCAGAATTTATCCTAGCAAGGCCAGCTTAAACATTTTTGACCGAATTGGACCAGATTTGATGGAAGGTTGGGGGTAAGGCAAGAACAGAGACAATCGATTTTAGGAACATTGGTACAGGTATCTGTGTATTAACAAAATAATACTGTTTTGCCCATATTTGGAGCAGTCTTGGTGGAATTGTTGACGATCAACCAAGAGCTTGACTCGTTGTTTTTGTGAGCAGTAGGTCACAGGTGGTCACATGGCAAGATCAACTTAAGTAGTTTTTATCCGATTTAGGTTAAATTTCAGGAAAGGTTCAGGGTAAGACGAGGATAAATAGACTGGACTTTGAGAACAATCAGGCAGAAGGTCTGGGTAACAGGGGAAGGTCAAAGTTCAGAGTCGCATGACAAGGCCAGATCAGTTTTAATACAATTTAGACCAAACTTGGTGGAAGAGTTCAGGATCAGGCATGAATGAAGTAATTGATTATTAGAGCAAGTTGTTGAAGGTCAGGGTCACAGGGCAGGTTCTGATGTTCGACTCATAGACACATTGGTGGTCGAGGCAATTGCACTCTTGAGTACAAGCCCCCCCTTCCCACCAACCCCTTTTTTTTAGGTTTCCAACAGGTCATAGGCTTCATAGCCCTTTCCCTGAGGTCTGGCACTTTCACCTGTCACCATTTCGATGCTAATACCCACTGTCCATACTGAATACATGCTAGGGCTGTCTCCAGGATTGGTATACTGGTATGTCTATTGCCTGCAGTTGTGGGGTGTATATTTACCAGGTGTATGAGAACATTAGGTATTTGGTTTCTTCGTGTTGGTGTTATTTTTTTTGTGAGAATAACTTTTGGAATAATTCAGAGCCATTATATGAGGGCATCGTGTGCTTGCAACCTTCTTATTAATGTTGTGTTTGTTCTGAGAGAAAGAATAATTCCTCTGCAGTATACCAGGGCATCATGTATCTACTTTCTTTTTGTTGCTGTTATTCTTGTTCCAGGAAAAAACTGAAGTGTTTCGTCGTTTCCACCAAAGTGGCCAACCTGCAATGCCCATTTTCACAGGGCATCTTATCACTGCCCCATCCCATCTACCATGATTAGGCACATCCCTTTACACTTTTCCAGCCCTTTTCCTATTGGCCCACTAAAATCTTAAGATAAATCTGGTCCTGCTACTAATGATGCCTTTCATACAACGTCCACCTTCCCTGGTTGTACTCGGTCTGCCCTTTCCCACCACCAATGACCATCTTTCACCATCCCAGCCACCCCACCCTCTGCTTTCTACCAACCCAACGTGTATTTTCCATTTGACTTACACCTTTTAGGCTTACTAACGACGCGCATCTCCATACGTTTCCCTTGGAATGCATCACTAAGCACCATTTCAACCCATTCTGACCACTCGACTCCATCCACTTCAACTATCACTCAAAGACCTGAGGAAAATATATATATATATATATATATATATATATATATATATATATATATATATATATATATATATATATATGTATATATATATATGTATATGTATATATGTATATGTATATATATATATATATATATATATATATATATATATATATATATATATATATATATATATATATATATATGAGGATGGTTCTTAGAGTTGAAAGTAGAGCTCCCCAACCCCTAATTTTGTTCCAGTGGACACTTGATGTAACATGACAAATTTTTATCAAAATATAAATTTATTTAGGGATCATGCAGTATGGCAAAACTTTCAGTATTTCCTAAATTTCTGATGAAACTTCGGTATAATTTCTGAGCCATTCATTTTTAGGTATTGGATCACAGAAGCAAAATTGTGAAGGAGCTGTTAATGTTTACTGTGGCAAACTTTGGTCTGTTTCCGACCTAATGGAAGCGCAGGGGATGGCTTCAGCTAATGGGGATTTCACATTCCAACCGCCAGAGGGTAGGATGTTGGGGAATGCCTGCCAGGCCTAACTCTTCAACTACTCTACATAATATAGCATGATTGGTTTGTTTTTAAAGCTTTCACTGGATATTACATGCCACTCTTTAATTTGGCCTGGTACATGTGTTGCATCACCATAATTACCCGAAGTGTAATGATATTGACATATTATTATACACTCTTCTTCAACTGTGAAAACTCCGAGCACCCCAGCTCTTAAGCCATGATGAACCAGCATGGAGAAACCTCACAACATTATGCAGTCTTGTGGGCACAGGTCTTGTGTCCTGCATGTTTATGTGTGCATCCTGAGTGTTCAAGAAAAGAATCCATGATTGGCCAAACAAGTCAACATAACGCGTATGTGATCTGTGTTGTGACATTGCATATTGGTGATTATACGTAATGGTGTTTTCTCAGGTCTTGCAGTAAGTGAATGAATATTATGAATTGTACATCAAAACAGAAGAAGCAGAAGCCACCATACATGTTGGAGTGCTAACAGGATAAGCTTCTTGGTGCTAAACTGCCCTCAAATGGAGAAGTTCTCTCTACTTTCCTCCATTTCCACCTGAACCAAAAGATGCCTGTTGCAGAAGCAGTCCGCCAAGTCGTAATTGAATCCGAAAAATTTTACAAATGTGCCCGTATCCCCATGAAGAGGATAGACCATTCAGTGGAGGAGTTAAAAGACCTGTATGCAAAGTGGCAAAAACTAAAGGTGGTGAAAATAAGCTGAGATTACACATTTTTGGAGCACGCGGCGGGCGTGGGGGGAGGGGAGAAAAGCTGGCGCGTCATGTCCAAGAAAACTTATTAACTTATCCCGCGCATGAAAGGGTTAAGTGGAAATGACGGTTGAAATATCCTGAAGGTCCTGGAATGCCTGAAATCGCTTGAACATGGGTGTAATGAACTAGAAGGACTAGAGTGGATCTGTAGTGACCTGAGTGGATGAAACTGGACGTGAATTGATCTGTTTCAGCCCAGTTGCATGTAACGGACGTGAATGGACCAAATTATTAGGTTTGGAAGGTCATAACTTGCCCAGCTGAACCAGGCTATATGCGAAGACTTGATTGGTCCAAGTTATGAATTAGTCTAGCTGGACGGGAATGGACATGCAAGTATTTGGATCTGAATGGCCCTGAACAGACCTAAATTGACATGCATGGTCCTGAAGGAGGATGTGAAAGAGCTGTTAGTTGATTTTAGTGACCTGGAAGGGCCTAAATGGAACTAGATGGGTCTTAGTAGACTTGAATGGGCCTAACTGAACCTGAATGGCCGTGAGCGTTGCTGACCTGACGTGAATGTACTGAATGGTCTGTTCTTTGTTTCATTCACTCATTTGATCCGATTCCTTTCTGCACGATGGCATCTTTTATACTTTTGCTTGTGTTAAACATATAAACATATACACAATTTAATTGAGCTCAGGAAAGACCACTTTTGGTGAAGGGATAAGTGAAATTAAATCTGGCTTATTCATTAATAAATAAGCATATATATATATATATATATATATATATATATATATATATATATATATATATATATATATATATATATCATCAGCCGTTTGAGTGCCCACTGCAGGACCGGCCTATCCCAACCGAAGTAAGGACGATACAACCAATGTATCTTTACCAAGTGGCTTAGGCTGTCTGATAGAGATTGTATGTAGGGTGAGAAGTGCTTGTAAGTGTAATTGTAATGTTGGAGTGGCTTTGGATGTGTGTGTAGTCTGTGAACCAAGTGTAATCGGCTCATGCAAGCCGACTGGGTGCAAACATACGTTACAGTATGCGACACTGGTTCAACCACAGCACCCCCGGTGTCCGCCAAAGCAGTACATGGCTGGGAGAACGCTTCCAAAGTTTATTACCCTGGCGGGGCGTCAATCCTCGCTTTCCAGTGGGTTGAAACTTTGGTGGCGCATTGGTATCAAAAGTCAGGAGTTAGACCAGTAAAAGTCAGACTGTTGAGGAGTGCGAGTATACAGGTAGACTATGTGGGGTGTAGAAGGAAGAGAGAACCTGTATTTTTTTCACAGGAAAAATCATCAGAGAAATTACCAATATGCCGGGACTCGATCCCGGTACTCTGAAGTGAGTGCCAGGCAGCATATCACTACACCACGACCAGATAAAAGTTACCCTACGTTGTCACAATCTTGTAACCAACGTCCCTCCGCCCCCACTGTGGGTGTAGTGGTATGCTGCCTGGCTCTCACTTGAGAGTCCCGGGTTCGATTCCCGGCATATTGGTAATTTCTCTGATGATATGTGGGGTGTGTTGATGGACAAGAGGTACAACGTAGATTCATGAATGACGTGAAGTTTGTTGATATAGGAGAGAAAGAGAGCAATTAGATGGTGTGCCAACATTTCATGAATAGGAATTTGGTAGTTTATGTTGCTGTGGCATCAGGCTCTTGTGCTTGTGAACCTGGGGACTGGAGGAAACAGGCCACATAGGCAGAGCACTTCCTGTGATATTTTTTTAAGGTTGTGTTGAAGAATTGCATATGTTGTGAGAGTGAGATGCATGAGTTGAATAAGATATAGTTATGTGAGGGGGCTGAATTACAGGAATAGGTTGGTTAAAAACATGCCGATGAGTCTGGGGATAGGAGAAAAAAAAAAAAAGATTATTTACTTGTAAGGAGTGAATGGATGTGTGGTCTGTATTGATGCTGACTGCTAGGAATCCTCTTGACGTTTTTTTTTTAAACAACAGAAGTCAGATTAATGGAAAAATAATAATAATCCATACTCCAGATTATAGATATCCTCCATTTATGAAAAAATCTGTAATAGTTGGACTTGAACAGCCGTTGGTTGAAGTCTGGGGGCAAACAACTATGGGGAAGTGAGTTCCAAAGAGATGCAGGTCGGGGAATAAAAATTCTGATAGGCAGAATTTTTGCAATATGGCAGTGTGACAGTCAACTCATGAGCACTACCAGATGCCTGTGTAGCGCAGGGGAAGGCATGGAGAGATGGCACAGTGGATGCAACTTCGTCTGAGCACTTGCCATAAAAGTATCTGTAATATAATGCAAGGGAGGCAACATTCCTTTTTACTTGTAGGGTAGGTAGTTCATTTGTAAACGTAGGGTTATTAGTAATTCTAACAGCTTTGTTCTGAATTTTGTTTAGTTGTTTTAATGCAACCTCTCCACATCCATTCCACAAGGGTGAGCAACATTCCAACTGAGAGCACACGACTTGTAAATTGTAGCATACTGCTTGTCAATGAAGAGGTTACTGACTTTGTACAATAATCCAAGTTTCTTTGAGGCGGTTTTAGCAAGCGATCTAACAGGAGTGGTCCAGCTGAGGGTTTTGTTAAGTGAAACACCAAGAATTTCAATACTTATCTGTACTTTTCAGTACATATCAAAATCGTCTAGTGTTAGCCAGAAATTCGAAACAGATTCCAGGGTGTACAGTACCAGTAGTAGAGGAAATTTGATTTTGTAGAGTGTGGAAGTTTCTGGCTCCTAGGATATCCCTCGGTAGAATTTTTTGGTGTTTGCCTAAATAAAATATCCAGGTTCGCCACTGTAACGTTAAGGTTAATTGACAATCTGTTAATAGTTCTACTTGTGTGCTGCCTTCTTTCTAGATCATACCCATCCAGTTTACTCAGGTTGCTATGACCCACTCGAGCTAATGAAATCATCAGCTGTTAGCTGGAATAAAATGCTACTTTCCCGACCATGAGAGGGCTGATGGATTCAGAATTAATACACCTGTACTCACTCAGCATTAGCTTCAATAGAATACCAAAACTGTGCCCACCATGAAAGAGTTAATGGTACTAGTATCAGCACTCGGCTGATGGTAATTTCAATATCTCCAACTCAGCCCTACATCATCATTGAACATTCTTGGGGTTTCATCTTCTCAGGATTTGCAGTATATATCTTGAAAAGATCATATCACTTCTTGTAAACTCTGCTTCCAAGTGATTAGGTGTGTTAAGTCAACCATGTGCCTTCTTTACTCCCACACAAGTGTTGACTTTATACATCGGTTTACGTTGCCCCTGTGTAGAGTACAACTCTCATGTATGGGGAGACTCCCCACATACATCTCGTCTCAACAAGTTGAGTTGGGCTTTTTGTCTCATTTAAATCTCATCCTTTTACTGGTTCCCTTCAACCTCTGTCTCTTCACTGCATTGTTGCATCTTCATCTCATTTCTGTCACCACTTCAATTGTCACTGCTTCTCTCAACTGTCTGCTAGCATCCTTCCAACATCACGGAGGGTGCATAGCACCCGTCTGGCAGCAAACTCCCGTCCCTTTTCTGTCCAGCTCTCTAATGCAAGAGTTCACTGTTACTCCCAGTCCATCATGTATGCAACAGGTCAACTCTGGAACTGTCCACCTCTGTCTGTATTTCCTACTGCCTTTGACCTCCAGTCTTTTGAACGCAGTGTGTCCAGGCATCTTGAAAGAATCATGAATTTGGCTATGTTATTTATTTATTTATTTTTTCCCTGGAGAAACAGTCTTGTGGGCTTCTAGCCTGTGGATCCATCTTCCTTGCATAGAAAAACAAAACAAAACAAAACGAATAAAATACCTTTACTAAAGTTGACCTGGCCATGAGAGTTAGTAGTATAAGTCTTAACACTCAGCATCCTTTACCCACTGTCAGTTGAATAAAATTGTCTTTTTAGCTGGAAAAGAATACTACGGTTGTCCCGATCTTGAACAAGTAGTTGTAGAGTAACTTCAGTCTGTCTGGCCAAGCAAACCCATCAACCGCAGGCAAACAACCTCTCCTGCAGGTCCATCCTGTGCAATGACCAATGTTCCATTGCAATAGACTGCGCCTCGCCAGTGAGGCGTGGGGAAGAGTACAGAGGTTTGGTTTCCGAATGAACATCTCATTTGCGTCTCCATAGTACGCTCCATATGACCCCGTTGTTTGGCTATATGGTTACCACTCAGCGCTGTAAATGGTTTGTTGTGTTATAGGAAACTGTTACATTTGCCACTAATGTAGAACCACCTGAAGTGGAAATAAGAGTAATAAAAAGTGAGGAAGGATGGAAGAAATAGGATTAGAGGAGAGTGGACACGATAAAAGAATGATGAAGGTGAAGGAAGAAGCAGGCAGCTTTACATCAAGTGAGAAGATGCTGCCAAATTCATAAATGGGAAGAAGCAATGTCGTATTGAAGGTGTTACCACAATCCTAGCAATTTTCCTTTTCATCTTATTCTTCAAGTATTCCTCCATTATCTCTCTCTCTCTCTCTCTCCATTATCTCTCTCTCTCTCTCGTCACGTCAGGTTGTAATGGTCCAGTCACATCCAGTCCTCTCTCTCTCTCTCTCTCTCTCTCTCTCTCTCTCTCTCTCTCTCTCTCTTCCACTTCATCATTGTCTCCCTTTTTTCTTCCCTTTTCTTTATTTTTTTCCTTTTCTGATTTCCCCTACGCTGGGAAATTGACTGGTGGTAGCAGGAGGTAATACCATCTTGAGACAGTGTTAGAAATTTTCCACAAAATTTTTGACATGAGAACGTCAAAAGAAAAAAAATCCAGTTTTAATAATGTTTGTTTCTTGTTTTAAATATCATACATAAGCAGGTGCGGCTGACTTGTGTCGTGATAGGTATGCCTCGAGTCATGGGTTTGAACCCAAACCGTGGCAGACATAGAAAATGGGTGCTGATAGTGTGCACCGTGTGTACTTCAATACAACCCTACGACTTTCACATGCTTTTAGCTATTAGGAAAAAAAAAAAAAAAACGCTCCATTAGCACGTTGCCATTATTAGGAAGGAAAAATTCGTACGTATCACTCTCCCACCAGTAATAAAGATCTGGTTCTGCTGTGGACTTGACATAGACTGATACAGATCACACAAGCCTGCACTTATGAATAAAATTGAAATATGTTGAAGAGTATAGATAAAGTAAGACTAAGAATGAAATTTTATATATGATAACGTCAAATGCAGTAACTTATCATTAGAGCAGATTTAGACACATTGCATAAATGACCTGCAATGAAAAAAATACTGAATATTTTTAGAACGTAAAATACATTCTTGGAGTATTAATCTCCTTGATTATTGTGATGATTTTAAAAATCGTGTTCTCGATACCGTCTGACTTTTTTTTTTTTTTTTTTTTTTTTTTTTTTTCAGCACGAGGAAGCTTTCTGCGTTTTATTTTTGCTTCTGCCAGGCGATTATGCCCATCTTTGAAAGGACCTCTCATAATGAAGGGCTTAAAAGAAAGAATGCTTTAGAAGTACTCTGCGACTTCATCCGCAGTTAACAGCAGTGTGTTTACAAGAAACAAGATTTGCGTAGCACTAACTCCTTCAACACAATGTTGTATTTTTCATTTTAATCAAGCTACCGTACCGGATTTATTTCAGCTTTTGAAGGAATCTTTGCTAATGAAGTAGTTAATAAAGACAATATTATCTAACCTATCCAGTTTGAAGCATTCCTAGAGTTGAATAAAATCTGCTGCAAAAATTGTTGCAAGAATATAGTAGGTACCTCATATATTTAACTGGGATACGAAAGACACATGCCCAGTCTCTTCCTGGGAGATTATGATTCAAAGATTGGTATTATCGATTGATGAAAATTATCTTTGAGAGACTCTCATATTTCATGAATGGCAGAAGGGTGGCTTAAAAACACTAACCATGAGTCGCATTTTAGAAAACATAGCAGGCTTCGTAACACCTATCCCATGTAATTTATTTTACATGTTGCACCATAACGTTCTCTTGTATGCAATTTCAGTCGTACTGAATAGACATGGTTTCCATCAACAACATACAAGAGATTCATAAGGTGTAATGTGCGAATAAATCGCTCAGGTAGAATAGTGACGAAATCAGTAAAACTGCATTTTCTTCTCAGAGTAGATCAGTCCAGTGGCCAACATTTGCAGACTCCTCATCCTTGCCTCTCTTGTGCTCTTATGAAGTGTATATTCTCATCACGTTAACGTGAACTAAGTTTGCCATCTCTCCATCTTGAAAGCAGAATTGTAACGAAATTAAAATCAAGACATGGTGTTAGTCACGAAGAAATACTATCGAAAGGATGTAGAGCCATAGCTTTGTCTTTTTTTCTATCATTGAGGTTCGTGAAATATGCTCAAAAAGAGGGGGATATGTGCCAAATTAAGGTGAAATGAACACACATGCATTTGTTCACGGGCATGGAAAATTACAATTTTTAATTCTTATTCTTGTGGAGGCAAGTGGAGGCACTCACCATTCACTCACTCGATATAGTGCTGTTTTCGGGTGACTGCCCTTTCTTCTCTTCCTTCCTTTCTCTTCTGTCTTTCTTTCCCTCTTCCTTTCCTCTTCCTTCGGTCTATGGGTGCCTCTACACAGAATGGCAAGCCAAATGGTTTCCTGTATACCAGGAAACCATTTACTACGTTGGGTGGTAACCATGACCATACCATGGCGCCTGGTGATTTCGTGGGTAATTAAGGCACTCCAACCGGATTGAGCCTGTGTAGGTTTATATCCAAGGGATGGTTGGGGTTTATTGCTCACGTAATGCCACTCAGGAATGAGTCAGGACCAACTTGCCTAGCCCCGGGCTCCAACGCTCATCATGGGGCAACACAGGATTAGATGATAGATGGATGGATCTCATTCTTGTAGTGCCACACCATCTTTTAGTGACTAGTACACCACCTCCATTTAAAATTCTCTCACACAACTACAACACCGTATGTTCTTGCTTACCACACCAACACCACACAGTTATCAACCTACCGCACCACCGCCACACCATTACTTGCCTGCAACACGACATCATTACCAGCCTACAACACCACACCGCCATTATCCAGCTACATCACACCACCACCACACCAGTATATCTACCATACACCACCACACTTATTCCCCTCCTACCCTACCACCACCATCACACCACGATTACCCGCGTATCACCATTATCCAGCTATCGCACTACCACCACAACACAACAAAGCCTGCCAGTTCCTTCTGACATACAACTTCCATCCACCATAACGATCGCTCCATTCTTGCTCACGGGATCAGGATGGTTAACGGTAGTCACAGGGGGAGGAGGGGTCGCAGCTCCGTCTTTTGTTGTTGGATGGGAGGTGTTGAAGTTGTTGGAGTTTTAATTTTAACCCATTCACTACGAGGGCGGCTTTTTTATTACTCTTCCTATCCCCAGACAATTTTATGTATAGTTCGGCATTTTTTTTGTTTATTGGGGGTTATAAACAGCCTTTATTAACGCCTTCAGTAGTAGGGTGCTCTCCTAAGCTGAATGCACTCGTTCTGAGATAGCTGATACGTAATACTGAAAGATATCGTTGGACTGGAGGAATTAACTACCCTTTACTTTGAATGATTCCCTCCAGCCTGGGTAAAGTATGGCCGACAATATCGGGAATGTACAAAGTGATTCATAAACGTACAGTAAATTGCAGGATATAATACTGAGACAATTCGAAGCCATAATGTCGATATGATGATATGTCGAGATCCTCATAGCAACAATGGTTTAAAAGTGGATGAGGTAATGTTCACGAGGTCTTAGTAAAATATCCATACATTTTAGTAATTTTAATACACAGAGCTCTGCATGATGTGTTAAAGTTGTGCTGATAAACCATACAGGCTAAAAATTCTCACCTTCTACCTCAGTGAAGGCTTCAGTGCTTCGATGTGTGTAAGCCGGTCTGCAACAGCAAGCCCACAACACCGTAATCACCCTTACCCACTAGCTTAAACTACAGCTACCTGCCGTTACCTCATACAGTAACTCAACTCCATTGTCTCACTGAACTTACCTGGAGTTCGTCTAACACCCACTTTGTGAATGAAGCATCTTTATAACAATGCGTACAGCTGTTTGATTAAATAACAATAATCGACAGTTGTTCCAGTCCTAAACGCACTAACATTTCCTCATACACTTCAAAGTGTTGTTACTATGAAACCATGAGAATTTCGACATTTTGTCATATTGACGTTATTGCTTAGAATAGTCTCAGGATTACACTCTGCAATTTATTGTACATTTTTATGAATCACCCTGTAGAGAAGGGGTTCTTAACCTGGGGTTCATGGACCCCCAAGGGGTCCATGGATGGGCTTCAGGGGGTCCGTGAAGGTCAGAATAATTGAGAACAATTTAACGATATTGCGTGATGCCGTTTGGCATAATTAGCTGCCCCCTCTCCCCAAAAAAGAACTCTAAGAGTCTTGAAGAATTTTGTTTTTCGTTGACACAAGCCTACCCTCGTCTTGCAAAGCGAGCTATGGGTGTTCTGATTCCGTTTGCTACTACTGTACACACCTTTGCGAGTCAGGGTTTTCAGCGCTTGTTTCTACCAAACGAAAAACCAAAATCAATTGGATGTCAACAACGACATGCGTGTTTCCTTGCCAAAGACCACCCCACAATTTCATCTTATTCAAGCCAAACAACAGCCCTCTCATTGACATGAACTTTTGGGTAGAATTAAAGTTACATTTTGTTTTATTTGCACAAGTTGGATGTACTTCATTTTTTCGAGTGGTCATTAGTTTTTGCATGAAAAAGAGTGAGGAACATAATTCTTTGTGAAGATGTTTTACATTTGTGTATGTCATACACTGCGTGAGGTAGTTTTCAGTAAAATATACTCGTTGCGTGCAAAATGCTGTGTTTATGTGCTTATGTGCATTTGTATGGGGAAGGGGTTCATAGCTTTCACCAGATTCTCGAAGGGGTCCGTGACGCAAAAAAGGTTAAGAACCATTGCTGTAAAGCAAGATTGTGTAAGAGGTGTACTATTGATTTGCTAGTTAGAGGAACCATTCAGCACCTCGCAGAATTGTCTCGAGTATGAGCAGAGTTACTAGGAAAATGTGAGATGGAGGGGTTGGGAGGGAGGAGGAGACCGATGATGAGATGGAAGGATTGAGTGGACACTGGAGAGAAATGAAAATGAAGTTGCTGTGAGTTGGAGGAAGAGCAACCTAATGGCCGAGGACAAGTTGACGTGGAGTCGTTTGTTTGTGACCACCCTTTTTGGAATTAAGGTCTGCTTATGGACAGATGGGGGAACAGGTTTGTGTCACCCTCGCCACAGATTACCAAAAACATGTTGGTGTTTATAAGATGCGCTTCACTGGCAGGGTTTGAAGTGACTTTGTTGTGAAATCACCTAACCCAAGAAACATCCCGACGGTTGCAAAATAGGCATTCTCCATATTTATACTGTATTTAGTTGCCTCATCGTTTTTCTTGCGGTAAGTTGTTCAGTAACCACCACAAGCCAGCTATATTGGTAGGTAACAGGTGAGGCAAAAATCACGTGAAATTTTGTTTACGATTATGAAACCTCTTACTTATTCCTTCTGCCTAAAAAAAAGAAAAAAAAATAGTTTGTGGGCAGACCTCTTACTGCAGCTCATCGTGATATACAGTACAGTACAGTCCTGTACAATGAACTGGTAAAGCCAGCCTTCCTTTATGGGCATTATAATCGAGTATTAGGTTAGTATTGTACTGAGGTTGTTATTATGTTACTGTTGTTATGTAAACACCACCAGAATTTGACAGCCACAAAACCAAGCATTTTACGTACTTGTTTTTGTCAGTGCTGGTTACAACCTCATTTCTTCCTAGCAGGGAATGGTTGTATGACTTCGCATGATTGTAAGTGGTTGCATATAACTGCCTTCATGCAATAGTATGAAATCTCATTTATTGTGGGCAAGTGCAAACTAGCACCATACCTTAGTTTTTCTTATAGTGAGTGTTCTTCAGAGAAGTTTAATCCATAAATTAGATGTTTTCTGTAATGAGGATTGCACATTTATAAAATATCTAATGTTCTTTTTTCCTTTTTTTTTTTTCAGTGTGAGGAGTGACGGTTACTATCAGGTGGAACACTCGGGCCCAACCCATTTACACCCAGAGCTACCTCATATATAAGTATTTTAACTACGGTTGCAATCATACCTACTGCTTCAGTGTTGTCAGTGCTACAGCCACTACCACAAAACTACTGCAGCCACTACTACCGCAACTACCACCACCACGACCCCACCGCAGTCGCTCACCGCTGCCCACTTTCAAGACCCACCCACATCCACCATCAGGACCCACCGCCACCCGCCCACTCCACCCACTGCTGCCCACTTCCAGGACCCACCTTTAACACCCACTTCCACCTGCTTTGAGAGCCCCTTTGAGCCCACTTGTATTTGCTCCCGTCCCCTTCAAAAACCCACTGCCACCCACTACCAGGACCCACCCACACCTCTGCCCACCAGTCACCACCATAAACCCCTACTGAGGACCACATACAGTCCCGCCCCATACTACTTACCTGGCATAGGAGCACCAGTGATCACACACAACAGCCGCTACCGTCAAGGCCATCCCGCCCCGGGGAATGGTGGGTAGAGGGCGTGCAATCAGAACCACACCCTCAGCGTAGACGGGTGGGGGTGAGGGGTGAGGGTGGGGGTGGCGAGGATGAGGGTGACGGTGAGGGGGGTGCTGGTGGGGGGCAGTGTTGGGGTGCTGCTAACCACAGTGCTGCTGTGGTCGCAGTGCCGTCCACCACAACCCCTTCTCCCTCACCACCACCACCACCACTACAGCCAGCAGCAGCAACCACAACCTCAACAGCAGCAGCTGCACCGCTCTCCACTTCAGACAAGTCACCAGCAGGTACGTTAATTTCAGTGTTGCTTTATCTTAAAAATCCATTATTACTAAGAATCATCACCATGAATTCCTGTTTTCCGTTTCTTTGTGAGAGGGGGGAGGGTGAGACATAGAGCTAGGAATAATTATTTGAGTGTGGGGAGAGCAGTAAAAAAGCACCCGGTTCATTGCCATTCACATGCTGGTAGGAACTACTAGGCTGCTTGCATTCCACACTGTGGACGGTGAAGTTGCTGCATCCCGACACCAATATTATGAAGGGTCTTTAGCTTCCCGCTCGTTATATTTAGTTACTTTGCTCAGTGTGACATGCTGATAAAAGTGGCGACCATTATTGTTCCCTTGGCATCATCAGAAACAAAGTGAATTCAGAAAGAGGTGTATGCACTGCGCACTCCTTTGACAAAATTATTGCGAATTGAAAGTCACGAGAAACTAATACTATTTATGGTCACAGTTTGCCAAGCATAAAGTTATGCCATCCTGGACGTGGCAGTTACAGTATAATTTAAAGACTAGGGATGATGGAGTGGCGTGGGAATGACAGAAATTATCTGAGTAGAAGCTGGGCACATTTCAGAAGTCATTCCAGCTTGAGAGTCACATTCACAACAGCTTCGGAAACATTTGTGCATATCTTTCGTAGCGATGTATCGAATATTAAATTTTTGCGGTCTGTTAGGTTACTCATTTCTTTGAATACCGAAATAGTTTTAGTAACATACAACAGAATATTTTTGTGCAATGTTCAGAACTGCCTTCTTTAACGAAGAGAATACTGGCCTTGAATATTCATTTTCATTTTTTCTTTTTTGCAACTTCTTAATTAGTGTACGGGGTTCCAATAGCGAAAGTAACGTTGTTTATGATGGTGTGATAGCGACCACTGCGAATGTACTACTTGATGATAAGGGTTGGTGTCCTGCTTTGGTGCATGGTGTTGTTTTGTTGATGAGGAAGAGGTGATGACAGCACCCATAATGGTGAGTAATGGACCAGGTGAGCAGAAGGTAAGAAGACGAGGTCGATACTGTGTTACTGATGGAGGTGGTAGTGCGGTGGAGAGAGAGAGAGAGAGAGAGAGAGAGAGAGATTGGACAGGAAGCAAAGTTTATAATCATTATTTTTATTATCCCTATCATTTTCATGAGCCATTCAATATAATAACACACTTTGTATTCTTACACTCAATATGATTTTATTCAGCTTAGTAGGTCATTGGTACTGATGGTGTTAATGAAGGGTGAATGTATACCTCCTAGTTCGGAAAGTTTCCCCCAATGAGAATAAAATCGTGTGAAGGCAGCAAGAATGAAATGAAATACGTTATCAGAGAGAAGAGGTTAATCCTGTTTCCCACTAATGAGGAGGGAAGTATCAATGAATACAGTAAATAAAATAAACAAGTGGATAAAGTACAGCACAGCAATAGAGGAACTGTCAGTGAGGCATCCAGCCAAATATAGTTGGTCTTAACGCCAAATACAACATCCCAACAACGTTAAGTCCTTTTGTAGTTAATTACTCCTTGCAGATGACAGTTTTTTTCGGTTGAGTATTTCCTAGTACTGAAGGGGTTAGAAACAATCTCCACTAATCCTTTAATACATATGCCGAGTATAATTGCATGGTGGTAACATGGAATAAGTAAAAAAAAAAAAAATCGTGGACATAATGAAGGGATTAAGTGCATATACCCCTGAATCTGCATTGTGGCAAAGAAACTTGAATCATAGTGACTTCCATAGGTGTCTGTGAAGTACACTTATGTAGAAAAAAAAAACGCGCAGATGATTTTACCTGTGAGGTGGGGCCAGGATTTCAAAAGCTGTAATGATAGATGAATAACTTTGTAGCCTGTTTCAATGGGCATTGTGTCTGATGGTTCATCTATTTGCGTCCCCTCTCTTTCTTTTTTTCTGGATACTGCCTCACCCCTTCTTGTTAGATGGGAATGATAATGTGATAATGATGGTGAATTACGTGTGAGTAATTGTGTGGCTTAAATCTTTGAATGAGCTGTCTGATGGTTGTGCATCATGTATGCATATTTTTCTTTGGTGTGCCGTCTCACCTCATCTTTAAGGTGAAAATGAATATTGGCATGATGATGATGATGATGAATATATGAACGATTTTCTGGCCCATTTTGTTGGATTTGTTGCTTCACTGTTCTGCATTTTTGCTTTCTGTTTGTTTTTGAGTTCTACCTCACCCAAGTCTTAGATGGAAGAAAGTTTTTGATCGATGATATTGGTGTGTGAGTGTGGTGTCTCGATGGGGCTGTGAGCCTTGGCTGTGATAACCAAGCCCACAAACTCTGACAAAAGAAGGATGGAGGCTACATGAGGGTCATTAAAGTAGGCAGTCATTTTTTTGCGAAATTCCAATATTCCCTTTGAATACGACCCGCAAAAGTCAGCTTACAGCCAGTTCCTCAATTTTACTGCTGGATGAACTGGAACGGTGGTGAAACAGACTTGTGGAGGAGTCTGACTGGCCTCGGCATTGAGCTAAAGGTAATCTGTGAGCATGATGGTGATTGTAGTGGTGATGAGAGGGAGGGGTGGCAAGTAATAAATGGTGCCCTGCGACAATAATGCTGATGGTCGACGATAATAGAGGCAGAACGAATGATCAGTTGTGTGTGTGTGTCAGAGAGAGAGAGAGAACTGGTGTAGTGTTGTATCGAGAGGAAAATAAACCGCGATATTGTGTGTGTGTGTGTGTGTGTGTGTGTGTGTGTGTGTGTGAGAGAGAGAGAGAGAGAACAAATTGCTGTAATCTGGTACAACAGTAGTGAATACAGTGACTATGACAGTAATGTAGGTTAAAACATAGTGAAGAAAATATTATGCAGTGATATTAATCGATCTGAATGACTGACCATGAAAACAAGATGCACATGCAGTTCGTCCATATTAACTTGGCGAAGATTTTAGTTTTTGATGGTATAGCTAGTTTGTTTTGGCCTGATGGATTTTGCTTGTGAGTTACTTGCACAACTTGAAGGTAAGCCGTGGTTGCCTGATATTGAGGAATCTAGATATGAGAGCCGTGAGTCTCGATTTTTTCATCTTGTTTGCTGCGCATTGTCCAGATGAGCTAGAGGAGATTTTCGTCGTTTTGAATTCTCTGTCTGGGTTCAGTGATAGAGTCAGTACAATGACTCTACATCCTTTCATAGTTTCCTTAGCACTTCTTCGTGACTAACTCGTTATTTTAGTGTTTATTTCTTTTAGTCCAGGATTTAAGATGGAGAAGTGGCAATATTAGGCCAGTTTAAAAGTAGATAGTATAGTTGTATAACTGTAATAAATAATTCATATGCTAAGAACTAAATAGGTCCTCCACCAAATCAACCAGTAATTTTCAAGTGCACTGGAAAGGTTGAAAATTCTCTCTCTCTCTCTCTCTCTCTCTCTCTCTCTCTCTCTCCCCCCCCAACTCACACCTCCCTTCCTCCACTTCCGAGTTTCTGTGACTCCGGAAATTAGTCGATCAGAGGCAGTGGCGGAGAGAGAGAGAGAGAGAGAGAGAGTGCTATATATGTTTTACCGTCACTGTCCGTACATGTCCTCCATATTTTGTTCAGGTCTAAGAAGTTTTTGGTGTTTTATTTCTTTGTGGTGGAAGATGGTGCAACCGAGTCCTATGGATGGGATGGGTCTTGTCTTGAGGCATTGGCTGTGTACTTTTCATATTCCTGTAACACTTGATTGGAAGTGTGCCAGTGTTTCGTTTTTTTCTGTTAGAAGTTAACTTGCATTATTAGTGTATTGTGTCGTGTGATTGATACTAGGGCATGTATTCTCTTCGTTCAAGGAGGTTTCGTAGCACTTTTTTGTTTCCGATTTGCCTTGACCGCTATACCTACTGATCCCTTGTATGCTGCTTGTGTCTTTATTTTCCACATAGATTACATAACCATCATAGAAGGGATCGCTAACAATACATGCAGAAGTAGAGCTAAGGACAAGGTGCCAGGATGCTTTCTAGACAGACGAGAATATGAACCTAGGTGACAGTAATGTGAAGCCCATGAGCGTGGAACGTTATTCCTGTAAGGTGAGGATTCCCTGGGCTTGAATTGTGAGTGACATTTTTCTTTTAATGCAAAGAAAAAGGAACCAAAGGCCAGAAGCCTGCAAGATTGTTTCCTCCAAGAAAGAATAAAAATAGCTGAGAACCAAATTCAAAATCCTTTCATTTTGAGAGACTTGGACACATTGTGTTTAAAAGACCTGAGGTCATAGGCAGCAGGAATCACAGACAGAAGAAGACATTCCAGAGTTGACGTGTTGTAGACATGAAAGAGCGGGAGTAACGCCAAACTTTTGCATTAGTGAGTTGAACAGAAATGGGGCGAGAATTTGTTGCCAAATGGGTGCTATGCTCCCACTTTAGTGATGGAGGGATGCAAGCAGACAGTTCAGAGGAGCAGTGACCATTAAAGTAGCAATAAAAAAAATAAATAAAGATGAGAGCGTGGCCCATTTAGTTTGACATAGTGTTGATTAGCTTTCCCCCTGTCAGTTTTTTTCTTGCTCTCTGGACCTTGCTTTACCCCACCCTTCAGGGATGAAGTCGGGATGATGATGATCTCATTTCATACGAGGCTAACAATGGCTCCCATGATTTTATGTGTAAATAAACTCCGCTTTTGTTTTTTTGTAGCTAATCTTTCTGCCATCCAAAAGCGGTGCATTTAAGTCTTCAAATCATGAAACCTGCAGGTGACTCTTGCATTTATGATGTTTGTGTAATGAGAGAAGGTGGTGTGTTTGTGTGTGTAAACAGCGTGAAGCCAAGAAGTGTAATGGCAGCCAGAATAAAGTGGTTAGGTACAGCGTGTAAGTTGAGGATGGGTTTGTGACTCGTTTCTCTAAGGCGTGAGAAGACTCGTAACTGATTTTGTTGACGAACCTACAGTATTATGTGTTGTACAGTTAGGGTTAAAAGTTTGCCTAATATTTTACCACTTATACTTCGGAAAATTTGGTGATAGATATTCCTATGCTGAGAAGTGAAATGTTTCTATTCCCATGAACGATTCTCCTATTTAATGCGCCTGGGAGGAAGTTAAGGATATGCCACAGGTGTGAAGCAGACGCAGTGAAATAATATACAAATCTTATCCCTTTCTTGAACGCGCTATTATTTCACTGACTGCGAAGTTCGCATCTTGGTGTGTTTGGAAATGCTTTGGTCCTGAGACTTTTTATCATTGACCAAGGAGGCTTCGTAGGATGTCTTCCATAACGATTCATTTTACATATTATGTCTCCCTAAAACTTCGGGGGATAACTTACCTATTTACTCTGATTAACGCCATGCAAAATGACTCGCAACTGGAAGAGTTACAGAGGTTTTTGGACGTGAATCGGATGCATTACAGGCCTCTCGATTAGTCTACCATCTTCGTTTCAGCGATAGGAAGGCAATTGAATAATGTCTGTATAACTAGCAGAAATGTTGGCTGGTTACATCTGAGCACTGATGTCCCTCTTTAGCACCATATTTATTTCAAAGCGACATCGTTTGCATTAACGAGGTACAAAAGGATATTAGTGTGTTGTGTTCGAAGGTTATTCATGGTTGTTAGATTGCATGCCTTGGGCACCACAAATCAAGAGTTAGTGGAGTACAGATGTGCCTGTGAGGGAATATAGGCAACTGTATGAAAGTTGCCTAGGCTGGGTTACACCCGAAATGTAGAGATTCGTAGTGGAATTAAAAGAATATAATGTACAGAAATTTGTTGTTCAGAAGGCTGAAGAGAGTATAATTATGGAATGGCTATGCAGTTTATGTAGATGGAGCAGTGGAAAAGGTACAGTACATTTGAGCGAGTTTGAAACAGGTAGGCGGAATAGAATGCCAAGTTTAGCAACATCCTTATGCCATGTTACCTGCGGCGAAGCCATCGGGTATTAAGTTGTACATTGGGGGAGTGGGGTATTTTTTTAAATTTTCTTCTTCAAGGAAGGTTTGAATATAAGCTCTTGGAGAGCTCTGAGCGATTTTCTTATGAAATACAATGTTCCTTCCCTTGAAAGTTTTGAGCTGATTCGACATGTCAGCTGTTGCGTCAGCAGACACATTAGCTGAGCATTAGGTTATTTTCAATTTCGGCTATAAGGAGGCATTTTAGCGACTTTCTTATGATATACAAAGTTGCCCAGCTTGCAGTTTTGACTTGATTTGATGTTAGCTGGTCTATGAAGATAGTCTCCTGTTGTTTTGGCAGTCGACATGAGGTGGATGTATACTGTCTTGTTTACTGTTGCAGGGTGGAGGCGGTGGAGGGGAGGAGACCTACATGGAAGTGGAGTACATGGCACCTGCTGCCCATCCACACCAACACCCACACCAGGTATGTGTCATCATACACCACACATGTCTGGACTACTATACTATATACACTCAGTCAGTTCAGTGTTATACCACAGGGGCCTAACACAGCAGTGATACCCTAATTCAGTACTGTTAAGGGTAGATGACCAACCTACTCCCATAGGTGGCGTTGCATGCTCAAGAAACCTCGAGTCACACATAACCTGTGCATATGACAGAACCTTGTAGCTCTTGAGCTTTCTTGCCGAGTGCATCCACTCTGTATAGCTGTTGACACTCGAGCTTCTGTACTTCCTCTCAGTTAGTTGCAGTGTTTTGGCGTTAGCTGCAATAAAGTATTAGAGTTGTCCTGACAATGAAAGGAGCATTGATGAGCTTATTAACACACTCAGACACCTGCTGATTCATGCTTAAATGAATATAATCGACTGGTGTTATATGGGATCAAGGTCCATGTAAACAGAATGTAGGACATTTTGGCCATGGGCCACCAACCTAGGACTTTTTGGCCACGTGGGCCACCAAAAGTGGACGTTTGGGCCACGAAACATAATTTTGTTTTGTAATGTCTTGGTTCTTGGTTCTTGGTTCTTGGTGTTGAGTTAGGGCTTTCAATTCCGAGGGGGTCAGAGGAGCCCTTCCGGTGGCTTATGGAGCAGATGTCTTGCCTAGATGCGATGCAGTTGCCTGGACTTCCTTAAGAAGACACACACCAAACGAATGACAGGATACCTTAGGGTACTGTTCAGACCCACACCTCCAAGGAGTACTGGCAGAGTGAAGTCTCGCACACCTAAGATAGACAGACGATCCCTCAATTCTGTGCGCATGGAGTGAAATCTTGGATAGTGCAAAAGAAAGTGGGCAATTGTTTCCTCTTGATCTCTGCACCACTGGCAGTAAGGGTCCGGCACCAGGCGTAGGCAGTGGAGATGGGACGCCAGACCAACGTGTCCAATGCGCAGTCTGGTGAGTGCCACGTCCAAGGCACGAGCAGTGGAACGGGCCCAAGGGTGACAAGAGGAGTCCGTGCGGTAAGCCCCTAAGGTGGAGGAGGGGAGCTCTGCTGCCAATTCTGAGTCCCAGGCCTTTCCACTAGCAACCGTCAGAAGCCTGCTACAAGTTGCCTCTTGAAGTGGAAGAGTCTCCACTGCTGCTGAGGTCAAAGCCAGCCTTGCAGCCCTGTCGACTACCTCATTGCCCCTGATGCCCACATGAGATGGTATCCACTGTAGGCGAAGTACCCAATTCTCCTGGAGAAGTTGACTCAGCAGGGTCTGGATCTCATAGAGGAGATGTCTCGCTGACTATGCCTTGGGGGACACAATAAGGTGCAATGCTGCCAGACAGTCTGTATAAATGACCACCTTCTGGGGTTGGAGATGTGCCTTGATGAAGGCCAAGGCCTTGAAGAGGGCGAAAAGTTCCGACGTGACACTATCATGAAGTGCAGCCAAGCGCCATGTTTGGCAGAGAGAAAGGTCCACTAAGTATATTGCCGCAGCAGATGCTGCGGGTGTTGTGGCGTGTGAACCGTCAGTAAATACTTCAAAGTATCCCGCATACACCGTGTCCGACAGCTCTCTGTACAATGCTGGTGCTAGATGTCCATCTTGAGATTTGTCAAAAGACTCCGACAGGCAGAATGATACTAGAGATGAGAGGTCCCTCCAAGGCGGTGTTGGGGGCACTGAGGGGAGGGGCTGACGGAGTGGTGGTGGCAGTGAGAGGGACCTGTACGCCCAGAGAGCCCTGATCAAGAGTGGCTGGCGGGACCTCACAGGCCAAGCAGGATGTGACAAAATGACACCCGCCTCCTCGAAGAGCACTGGTAAAGGGTGATGGCGGGAGGAGTGTTGTATGGCCTGGTAGCGGCGGCAAACGAGCTTCGACCTGGTGACATGTAGAGGAGGGACACCACTCTCCGCCTGCAAGGACAGCACGGGGGAAGAACAAAATGCGCCCAGGGCAATGCGTAGGGCGGCGTTTTGTATCGGGTCAAGTTTTCACAACTGAGTGGAGGATGCTGAACCATAAACTGAGCACCCGTAGTTAATCTTTCCCAAGATGGCAGCACGGTAGTAGCCTAAAAGAAGGTCACGGTTGGCACCCCATTTAGACCCTGCTACACTCTTCATGACGTCTAGCCTCTTGGCGCAGGATGTTCGGAGGTATTCTATGTGGTGACGCCACGTAAGGACTGGCCCATCCAGACGAAGTCCCAAGAAGGTGTGAGTACGGACTACAGGAGGAGATTCAGTGCCTATCCTGACCACCGGCTGAGATGGCATGCGACGCAAGGTGAAGGCCATCACGGCACACTTTGACACCCCGATCTCCAGATCCCATTGGTGAACCCAGTCCTCTAGAGTTGAGACAGCCGCCTGAAGTCTCCTCTGTGCACCTTCCATGGTGGTGTCCCTGCTAATGATAGTCACGTCATCTGCATAAACCAATGTGGAGACGTCCGGATGGTTGGGCAGGTCTGACATCAAAACATTGAAAAGGGGCTGAGAACTGAGCCTTGGGGCACCCCTCTACGGATGGGACGAGGAGAGGAAGTGGCCCCACCAACAGATACGACATAACTCCTGCCATCCAGATAGTTGACAAACCACGCCAACACTGAACCAGAGACCCCAAGGCAGGAGAGCTTATACAGGATGCCAGTATGTGGCGATGAGTCAAAGGCCCCCTTGATGTCCACGAAAAGGGCCAGCATATATAGCCCCTTGCGGTACGTGTCGTGGATCAGGTATTCCAGCTGGCAGAGTATGTCCAAGGTGCCCCGGCATGGGCGAAAACCACATTGTTCCTCTTTAAGAAGGGATCTAGATTCTAGCCACCATGACAGGCGATGAGCCACCATCCTCTCCAGCAGTTTCCCTACACACGAGAGAAGGGCGATGGGCCTGTACGAAGATGGCTTGGTCGGGTCCTTGCCTGGCTTGAGGAAAGGCAGCAGCATTGAGGACTTCCATTCCACCGGGAATATTCCCTGGCTCCAGCTGCGATTATAAATGTGAAGGAGGCAATCCTGCAGGTTGGGTGTCAGTCGCTGGAGGAATTCATTGGTCACAGAGTCTGGGCCCGCCGCCCTGCTGGTCCGAAGGGCAGACAGGGCGGAGACAAGTTCTGAGGCAGTGAAAAGATTGTCTAGACCAGCAGTTGCAGGGGAAGAGACGCTTCGTTGTATTGCCTCCTCGTACACCGTGGAAGAGGGCAAAGCAGATGGATGGCCGAACTGGGTGTCGAAGAATGACGCCAGATAGTCGGCCTTGGACAGGTCATCAAGCAGGCACAGACCATCCCTGCGGAGTGGATAAGTGTGGGTGGTAGGGCGTCCTGACATAGCCCGTAAGAATCTCCAAGTGCGGGCCGTGGAGGTGGAGAAGGAAAGGCTGGCACAGAAGGAGGTCCAGGCTTGCCGTTTTGCCGACTTGATGGTTCTGGAGCAGATGGCATTAATCCGACGGTACTTGCGCCCAAGTTCTAGGCAAGGGTTGCGGCTCCACATGTGCCAGGCTCGATGACGGGCCCTGACTGCATCCGCACACTCGACTGACCACCATGGGACTCCTGCTCGGTGTACACAACGGCGAGTTGAATGCTCAAAGACTCTGCCTCCCACCTCAACCAGGAGATGTGCAAACTCCTTAGCCGACAGTGGAGGGGAGCCCCAGCTGCCTGGAAAACAGGAAGCCAGTTCCTTCTGGAATGTGTCCCATTTGTCTCCCACCAGCTTCCATCTTGGGTGACAGTCTCCTGACTGCAACGTGGAAAGGCCCGGATAATCATAGAAGACTGGTAGATGATCGCTGCCCATATAGGGACCCACCTCTACAGCTGGACACTGGAACACTGGATCTCCAAGGCAGAGGTCCAAGACTGATGGTCGTCCGGAATGGGGGTCATATCTGGTGTACAGGCCAGGAGGTGTGAGAAGTCCGATGCGTGGGGAGTCTAAGAGTGCCTGAAAAAGAGACGATCCTGATACATTATTGATGGTTAGTGAAGGATCCCAGAGGTGATGATGGGCGTTAAAATCCCCCATGATGAAGGCAGGGGCCGGCAGCTGATGAAAGTAATGTACTAATTCCTCCCGGGACACATCCTGACATGGATTGTAACATAACAGCACTGACACCCATCCAGATCTAAGAGCCACCCTTACCGCCAAGACTTCCATCAGGCCACTGGGATATTGGGTAAGAGGCAAACTCACATTCTGGGAGGTCTCCCGAACAGCCAGTAATAGGCCCCCACCCCTCCCCTGAGGGCGGTCGGACCTATAGACTATAAAACCCCCCAGGGTGAGGCGGATGCGGGGTTGTAGCCAGGTCTCACACACCCCTACCACATTTGGTTCCTTTTCAGCCACTAAAATTTTAAAATCCTGTGACTTGTGGACTAGTGAATGAGAATTCCACAGCAGGATTCTTAAGCCACCTGTACCCCCCATGACAGTATCAGGGACAATAGCCGCGGCCAAAGGAGGGAACAGATTTCTATGAGGGACTTCCCCTGTTGGTGTAATGCCAGTGCCTCGGTGAGAAGTGTTATAAAAGAGTTCCCAGAACCTGGACCCTCATCAATGGAAGACAGAGGCTCTGAATTTCGTTGATGTCCTGGATGGGTAGGGTGAAGTCTCCGTCGGCCCAACAAAGGCAGGGCAGGGGTGGGGCCAGAGGAACACTGTTGTGAGGTACCATCATTCCCAATGGTAGCCATATCTGGATCCTGTGGAGGCACCCCCTGGGCTTGAGGGCTGGCAGTGCGGTGACGGTTGTGAAAAACAGTGTGGGGGCGTGATGGTGCCTTATTCACAGTGGTGTCTGCGTGGATAATGACCTCTGCCCCTGATGCGGGGTGGGTGGAGACTCCCAATACATCAGTCAGTCCTAGGTCCTCCTCCTGAACATCATCAGCAAGGACTGCATAGCGGTTTGAGGATACACAGTTAGCATAAGTCTTACCTTGCTGAACGAGGGCACTGCGGGGGGCCTGGGAAGGTGTCAGTCGACCTGGCCCACTGGGAGTCGGGGTGCTACGGGACGCAGTGTGTAGTTCACGAAGGCACTTGTTGGTCTCCGCAGAGCTGGCACCTGCCTTCCTCATGGTCATGTATATATCGTTGGCCCTCCTGTAGATGGGGCAGACCTTGGACACCACCCTGTGTTCATCACTCCCACAAATAAAACACCTAGGGTCTCTGGTGCATTTCTGGTTGTCCTCTGATCCTGCCCTAAAGGGGTGGTAGCCACTACACATGGAGCACCTAACCTTGTTTCTACAAGTAAGTCGGGTATGACCAAACAGATGGCAATTATGGCAACGTAATATGGGACGGGTGTACTCACCAACCGAGAACGACAAGTACCCGAAGAAGACCCTGGAGGGAAGGGGGCCACGATAGACGAGTCTTACCCATTGTGACTGGCTGGAAGCACTGGGGGCTGGAAAGCGAACCGGAATCCTGGTAACCTCCAAGAGTTGAGAGGCATGGTTGTCTGCAGGGCGCAGCCTCTCTGCTATCACTGAGACGTCCAGTTCTGGGGAAATCGGCCCAATCTTGCCCACTTTTACAGCACCTCCGGGTTCATAACTGGCGCGCCTGCACACCACAGCCCAAGGTCCCAAATTCACCATTTCCTCGGGCTGTTGTTCGAGCTTGGTCAAGTTAGCTGAAAAGATTGTAAAGGATAGGCACGATCCATCCCCCAGTGGCTTGGTGGATCCCTCCACAATGTATTTAGCAAAAGGAGATTCATTGAGGGCATCTGTCACCCTCTGTGGGTGACAAAACACTCTGGATCGGTCCTGGGTCCGCACTATGTAAGTCACCCTTGTCTGCACTGCCACACCTTCCTCTGGAGCTTGAGTGACGGGCTTGGACTGAGGCAACGTTTTCCTGGCCTTCTCAGTCGATCCCGAAGACTTTTCCTCACCCGAGGTTGACATATGGTGGGGTCTTTTTCCGCCCTGCCAGCCGGTGTCCATATCTGCTCCTCCACTCTCCCCTTCCATTATTCACCACTACACACACACACACACGCACCTTCCCTCCACACAAGAGGTACTAAACATATCACACTCTACGGTAAGATGTAAGAGCAACGTCACTCCGGGTACCGGGACCAGATCTCCGAAACGTCCGTACGCTACGGCTCTCTCACCCAGAATCCTTTTGTAATGTCATTTGGCTTTTATTTCGTAGTTTGTTGTTTTTTTTAATGTCTTTTTGCATATATTTTGTACTGCTTATGTGGCTGAGTGAGACAAAGAGGAGTGAAGCTTCGGTTTGCAGTTGTTTGTATGACAGGGGGGTTTGTGTTAAACTAGGAGGAAGTTGGTGAATGAGGTGAGAAGTGGAGAGGAGGGAGTCTGGTAGGAACTACGGTGCACGACAGTAGGTCAGTGTGTTTTTCTGGATTTCAGCTGCAACACAACCATGTCAGCTGAGGTTGAGGTCATCACATCCAAGTAAGGCAGTCAGAAGATCCGTCTGGATGGTGGTCCACCCTCAAGAGCCCTGCTATCCTGAAGACCACCAAGAGTCTCAGTGAACCTAAAGTTGTGCCAGTGCATAACCTCCTTTCTGACACAGTAGGATGCCAAGTGCAGCAGGCTCATCAGGCTATGAAGAGGAAGGCTGCCAGCACCTACGATCAACCCAACCAGATCCTCATCTTCGTTGTCGCAGCACTGCTGGAAGAGGTCAAGGCACGCATGCCTAAGTCTGATTCCTGCAAGTGTGTCCTTCGTCACATCTGGGATGTGCACCGTCCAAAGGATCCACAGTATCTTCAATAGTTGGAGATCACCAGTGACTGGGCATCCCACCTCCACGATGACAGCGTGCCAGAGGCAGATGAGCGTATCATCATCTTCAACTCCCCTAGTCATCTGGAGCTGCTAGCAGGCTATGAAGATTGGTGCACGGACGGCACATTTTTGGTAGCTCCAAGACTCTTCACCCAGCTCTATGTCATCCAGGGTTGAGTCAGAGTAGTCTACCTTCATCAGATGTATGCCTTGCTGCAACGCAAGACACAAACCAGCTACGAGCAAGTCATCAGGGTCCTCGAGGAGAGTGGCTGTGATCCCAACACAGTCATCATCAACCTCAAGAGGCTTGTGGAGCCGGCCCTTTGTGTGGTGTTCTGGGAGCAGGTCCAGGTGGGGTTCTGCTTCTACCACCTGAGCCTGTCCATCTGGAGGCAGATCCAGCACCTGGTTTTCAAGAACCTCTGCGAGTCCAACAATGAGTTTCACATGTTCTGTGGTCAGGTGGATGTGCTTACCTTCCTGCACCTGGAGGATGTCAAGGATGGCATGGTGCACCTTCGTTCAACCATGCCTGAGGAGGCTGCCACACTTTTGGAGTACTTCGACTCCATCTACATCTCAGGCCAACTCCGTCATTGTCGGGATGTCACCTACAGGCCTGGATGCACAAAATTGGTCCGTCTACACCGTATGCCACCCTTGTTTACACCCGAAAAGTGGAATATGCATCACGCCACCCTCAACAACCAGCCCAGAACCTACAGCATCCACGAGGGGTGGAACAACAAGTTTTTCTGCCTGGTGGGACACACCAGTCCCACTGTGTGGAAACTTATCGAGTGTCTGCAAGGAGATGCTGCCACCATGGATGGAATCCTACTCCAGGAGGAATGTGAGATTTTTCCTGCCTGGCGTGGGAAGAAGGTGTACCAGGAACTCCAGACGTGCCTCCACAACCTTGTGGTTGACCTGAAGGAAGGCAAGAAGACAATCCCAGAGTTTCTTCGTGGCATCAGCCACAACCTTCGAGGTGGACAGCGCAATGTGTTGCCATGAAATTGATTTCACCCGTGCTGTTTTTTTATTTGAATCAACTTTTTAAATATATGTAAATAGTAAACTGTGAAATGAAATAAAATGCTATTGTAAAGAAAATTCTTGTATATTCATTTTTTGACCCATGGCCCAAATGTCCTACCGTCCGTGGCCAAAACGTCCAAGGTTGGTGGCCCATTGTCAAAACGTCCATGGCCGAAATGTCCGCCACCATGTAAACAGGTCGGCCATAGTGATGCGTCATTCGTGAACGATCCGGCTCATAGTGCCGGGTCTTTTAACCCTTAAACCGCGGGCTTGTTTTGCTTTGACCTGTGGCTCCCGCGGGCATATTCGCGCTCCGGCACTCTCTAAAAATATTTGCCAAAAATCAGTTATTAGTCCTAGAATATTAAAATCACATATGTTTATGGCACATACCTTCAGCTTTCTCCTGGGGTGTTTGTTGAGCCTTCGTCGAGTACCGTAGGACTTGTGGAGACCTCTGAAGTTGGGTAACGAAGTCTCCACTTTACACTTCCCGACAATTCGTAATATGATTACCACAGCCTGATATTGTCACTAGAAACACTAATCTATGATTCTCAAATAGTTTGGAATCCATATTAAAAAAAAAAAAAACACTGGGAAAGCAATGAAAATTACAAGGGCGTAACACCATCCCACTTCCGATCGTTCGCTGCTGCTGGTGTCATTTATTATTCATAAAAACACTCACAGTTTATATTTCTGTTACTATATAACACTTATATATATCTACAGTCTTTATCCATAAGTTTCCTTCAGTAATAGTAGTTATTGTCACTGTAGGGATTCAATTTCTTTCAGTAAAATAAGTAGCATTCACTTTCTCGTCCTGTATACTGGCATTGAGAGTGAATGTCACTTTCACCTTCACTCTCATAACTCATAGTATTCATACATGCTAGAGTGAAACTTTCACTTTCATTACTCCTAGTATATATACTCGTATTCTTATACTACTACTCATTTACATTTCTATTTACGTTCCCTATTTTATTTACATTATTTACATATCTATTTTATTTACACTGTGTTATGCACTGTCACTTGAAATAACTTATAAAACTATTTTCCACTGTTCACTTATATTTACATTCATTGCTTTCACTAGCTGTTTACACATTATTTACAATTCCACTTGCACTGTTTTACTCAAAAGAAAGATCGTAGTCACTCTCTTTCAATTGTCAGGCCCTTACCTCTTTCCACACGAGGTTTAGTAGGGGGTAAAGGTCACAGGGCCCTTTGCATGGGGCTGAAAATCGGCGGAAGTTAGCAGGAGCGAATCCGACATACCTTCATCTTGAAAGACGACAATGAACTGATAGTGGTGGCCTCCTGCCGCCTGGCTAGGGTGAGTGCAGTACTGCCTGCTTCAGCCTAGTGAGACTGCTAATATATAGCAATGAAATGATTGTCAGGAAACCAAGACAATACATAATAAATTAGGTAGTTCCAGTCAGTGTAAATATCACTTAGGCTTCTCCCTTTCTTATATATATTTTTATTACGAAAATAGATTATACGGCATATTTCAAGGGGAAATAAACAGCGAAAATTAGCAAACGAGTGCTCGTGAGGTGTTGTCAGGTGATAATTAGCCAATTCTAGGTGTATGGCACTCTCACTTACCTTATTTCTTTCTTGTATATATTATTTGGTATAAGAATAGGGCATAGGGCTTATTTCAATGGGTGAAATCAGTGAAAAAATTCCAGGGAAGATTTACTTAGTGTGGCACGGCCGGGCAGGTGAGAGGATAGGGTATTGGAGGGGGGGTAGGGAGGGGAATCAAGAATGGGGAGAAATGGCTAAATTGTCAACAATGGATGGGAGTGCTGACTAGTGTTGGACATTGGCAGTACTGATAGATGATACAAGCCACCACTTGAAAGCCCGGGCGAATTCAAAATAACACAGAATCACAAAAGTGACACCCCGCGGTATGATCCCTTGCTCCCAAGTGTCACAAAAGTGACGCCCCGCGGTTAAGGGGTTAAGTGAATGATGAGAGCCAGCTCCCATTTGGGAGCTGTTTTCTTCATTCATTATTTTCTTGGTTGCCAGATTTAGCTGATATTTATTTTTTGTTTTTTATATGATAATGAAGGTTTTATTCACTATTTACACTACAAATGGAAGATGTACATTTTTAAGTTCTCGTCTTGCATTGCAAGAGCAAACTCCTTCATGTGGCCTTTGAGTTGAAATATACTGTATGTGTTAGGGTAATTTGATTTCACCTGCTGTAAATGATGAATATGCCTAATCTTACTGGCATTAAGAATGTTTCAGATATGTTTAAAGACAAAAATATATTTGTGGAATCCACATTTTTGTGACTATATCCATTTCTTTTTAAATATAAGGTGCAATATTCCAAAATTTGGGCAAATTTTATAAAAGCCAATGTGGTACTTAATGGAGAGCCATTTGGGAGCTGGAAGAGCTGGCTCTTTTGACTGAACAGAGCCAAATGACCCGCGTCCCTTGAAAGAGATGGAATTTCCTTAACTAGCCGGCCAGCCAGCTGACCAGTTTTTGATCATTCTGCGCAGTGATGTCACGCAGAAACTTGTCCTGGCTCACCCGCGTGCTGTTTCCCTCTCTATCCAATGTTTTATTTAAAAAAAAAAAAAAAAAAAAAAAGACAAGAAAGGAAAGGAAGTGTGCTGTATTAAAGGGAAATCAGGTTATTCCAGCAACTTTAATTTTATTCACTCATATTAGCTACTTAAATCAAAAGACAAGCATAAATATATATACAAAAACCAAAATTATATACAGTAGGACCTCTCTCATTCAGACTATATGGGGGGAAGGGTTGTCCGAATTAGCAGATTGTCCGGACCATCAGGGTAATCTCCAGTTCATACCAAACTCTATATACATATGGTATGTTTGTTAATTATTAACATGTGTGGCATATGTCAACCCTACGTAACTGCAAAAGATGAAAGGGTACCGGTACTAAAATAACAAAACTAATCATGTACGATAGTTTTGTATTGCATAATTTACAGGTAAGGCCATGACAAGAAACTAGCCTACATTTTAAATTGTAGTAAGTGACTAAGGCCCGTGTAGGCAAAAAAAAAAATAATTAATTAAATAATATTTGTAATAAAAATAAAACTTATGTAGGCAAAAAATACATTGTCATCTTTGGCATATTGATAATGCCCATATGGGCAAGAAGCTAATGTTTGATGTACAAGTAAAGCACATTTAAGTACAAAAAATAACCTACAGTAATCACTAAACACTGCAGAATATTCTGACCCATTTTTGTGTAAGCAAACTCCTCCTTTTAACACCTTTATTCATTACAGAAGCTACACTTGCATTAAGGGGCATGGTAAGGAGGATTAACTTTTGAAATACAGCGTAAAAATATAAATGGTTGGTGAACTAGTTGATGGAACGAATGCTAGTGTGTGTTCAAACAGGTCCCCATGTTGCGACCTAGCATGATCCACGAGTAAACGAATGACGATCGCTTTCTGCGTCGATACTGAAAATGACTTTAGAATTACTTTCAACATATTTTTGGAGCTTATTATTTTAAAATTTTGTCCGGATTAACAGAAATCTGGATTAAAGGGGTCCGGATTAAAGAGGTTCTACTGTATATATATATAGTGCCCCTTCCCGGAAAACAACTACGGTACCTAAAAAGACAAACAATAAGCCTCAGACAAGGACTGACCAAAAGATGACAACCAAGGACGGGACAAAGGACATGGTAATCGGAACATGGAATGTAAGGGGAGCGAATGATGAGGTGAAAGAGAGAGAGATTGTCCAGGTGCTTGAGGGTGCGAAAGTGGATGTATGCGGAATAACTGAAACGAAATGGAGAGGTGAGAGTGTCAGAGAATGGGAGTATAGATGGGGTATTTTTTTTTTTTTTTTATGCGAGGAAGAAGGAACCAAAGGCCATGAGCCCGTAGTAACAGTTCCCTCCAAGAGAAAAACAAAATACAATAGAGAGCCAAATTTAAGATCCGATCATTTTGAGATGCCTGGACACACTGTGTTTGAAAGACTGGAGATCATAGGCAGCAGGAAATACAGACAGAGGGAGACAGTTCCAGAGCTGACCTGTTGCATAAATGAAAGACTGGGAGTAACAGTTAACTCTTGCATTAGAGAGTTGGACAGAAAAGGGATGAGAGTTTGCTGCCAGAAGCGCCCATCGTAGAGGTGGAGGAATGCAAGCAGACAGTTCAAAGGAGCAGTGACCATTAAAGTAGCAATAGAAAAGAGATAAAGATGCAACAGTGCGGCAAAGAGACAGAGGTTGAAGGGAGTCAGTAAGAGGAGGAGAGTTAATGAGACGAAAAGCCTTTGACTCCACCCTATTGAGAAGAGCTGAATGTGGGGAGCCTCCCCACACATGAGAGTTGTACTCCACACAGGGGCGGATAAAACCCCTGTATAGAGTCAACAATTGTGCAGGGATAAAGAAAGAGCGGAGTCGGCTTAGCACACCCAATCTCTTGGAAGAAGATTTTACAAGAGATGTAGTATGATCTTTCCAAGATAAATCCCGAGTAAATGAAACCCCAAGCATGGTCAATGATGATGCAAGATTAAGCTGAATATTATTAAACATTAGTGGGAATACCTGTGGAAGATTTTGTCGGGTTGATAGGTGTAAGAACTGAGTCTGAGATGCATTAAAAACAACCATATTATTTTTACCCCAGTCAGAGATACGAGCCAAGTCAGACATTAAGTGTGCCATAGCCTCATCCCTTGTTTGTTGAAGTAACTGCTGAGATGGGCGTTGCGGGAACCGAATGGAAAGGTGAAGGGTGGAGTCGTCAGCGTATGAGTGGATAGGGTTAGATGTACAGCTTAGAAGATCATTAATAAATAAAAGGAAGAGAGTTGGTGATAGGACAGAGCCCTGAGGAACACCACTGTTGATAGATCTAGGAGAAGAACAATGGCCGTCTACAACAGCGGCTATAGAACGACCAGAAAGGAAGCTAGCGATGAAGGCACAGATAGAAGGATAGAAACCGTAGGAGGGCAGTTTGGAAATTAAAGATTTATGCCAGACTCGATCGAAAGCCTTTGAGATGTCAAGTGCAATGGCAAAGCTTTCGCCAAAGTCCCGAAAGGAGGATGACCAGGAGTCTGAAAGGTAGGTGAGAAGGTCGCCAGTGGAGCGTCCCTGACGGAACCCATACTGACGATCGGAAAGAAGGTTGTGATAGGAAAGATGCCTTAAAATTTTTCTATTAAGAATTGACTCGAAAACTTTTGAAATACAGGACGTTAAAGCAATTGGACGATAGTTGGAGGGTTGGGAGTGGTCACCCTTCTTTGGGACTGGCTGAATGAGAGCAAACTTCCAGCAAGAAGGAAAGGTACAAGTTGACAGACAAAGGCGAAAGAGTTTGCCTAGTCAGGGTGTAAGCACAGAAGCACAGTTCTTGAGAACAACAGGAGGGACCCCATCAGGCCCATATGCCTTGTTAGTACTGAGGCCAGTGATGGCAGAAAATACATCAACTGAAGAAATTTTAATGTCAGCCATGAGGAAGTCAGAGGGGGAAAGTGATGGAGGAACAGCACCGGAATCGTCTAAAGTGGAATTGGAGGAGAAAGTCTGTGCGAAGAGATCTGCTTTATCAGTAGAAGAAATAGCTACAGAACCATCAGAGTAGAAAAGAGGAGGGAAGGATGATGAGGTAAAGCTGTTAGAAAGATTTTTGGCAAGGTGCCAGAAGGAGCGGGAAGAATTCGAGTTGGAGAGTTGAGAGCATTTAGTATGGATGAAATTATTTTTAGTAGAGCGAAGAACAGACTTAGCACGATTCCGGGCAGAAACGTAAAGATGATGTGATTCAGGGGCGGGTTGGCTCCGGTACCTTTTGTAGGCCCTCTCCTTGTTGCGGACAGCATTAGAACAAGCGTGATTAAACCAAGGCTTTCTTGCGTTAGTCAAAGGATATGAGAAAGGAATGTATGCTTCCATGCCCGAGAGAATAACCTCCGCAATGCGCAAGGCACACTCCGATGGCTCCCGGCCATGGAAGCAATAATCATTCCAGGGAAAATAAAAGAAGTACTGCCTGAGGGCCTTCCAGTCCGCGGCTCCAAAATGCCACAGACGACGTTTCCCTGGAGGGTCCACAGGCCATACCGGAGTGATAGGACAGGTAAAGGTAATAAGGTTGTGATCGGAGGAGCCCAACGGAGAGAAAAGTTTAACAGAGTAAGCAGAAGGATTAGTTGTGAGGAAGAGGTCAAGTATGTTGGAGCTCTCTCCAAGGTGGTCAGGGATACGGGTAGGGTGCTGTACAAGCTGCTTTAGGTCGTTAAGGATAGAAAAGATGTAGGCTTGTTCACCAGGTGGATCCGTGAAAGGAGAGGAGAGCCAAAGGTGGTGGTGAACATTGAAATCTCCTAGAATGGAGGTTTCAGAGAAAGGAGAAATGGATTGAATGTGTTCCATCGTAGAAGTAAGATAGTCGAAGAATTTTTGATAGTCAGTAGAATTAGGGGATAAGTAAACAGCACAGATATATTTAGTCAGAGAATGACAGGAAAGCCGAAGCCAGAGTGTAGAGAATTCAGAAGAATCGAGTTCAGGAATGCGAGAGCAAGATAAGTCGTTGCGTATATATACACAACAGCCACCTTTGGCCTTGAAATGAGTATAGAGAAAGTAGGAGGATATAGAGAAGGGTTTGCTGTCAGTTGCCTCAGACAGCTGAGTCTCCGTTAGAAAAAGAAGGTGAGGTTTAGAGGAGGAGAGGTGGTGCTCAACAGAGCGAAAGTTAGAGGAAAGGCCGCGAATGTTGCAGAAATGAAGAAGAAGAGAGTCAGACAGTGGTTCCAGGCACCTTGAGTCATCACCGGGAGAGGGGCGGATGGTGGGGGCATTTATGGTCCCCTCCCCGGGGACTCCGAGGCTTGGTGATGAGACGCCATTTTAGTTGAATTTTGAATAGGAAGTGTAGTGTGTACTGTGCATGTAGTTTGGTGTAGATAGTTAGAGAAATTTGTACTGGAGAGCATGCTGGCCTACCCTCTGTGTAACTGAGACACTGAAAAATTTCAGCAAAGGGGGATGGTCAGGAACTAGTCCTGAGGGCTGATGAAACGGGAGCTCCAGCACTCCCTGTCATCAGCTTTCCATCCACCTCGGGAGTACTGCCCTGCTCGACTGGTGCAGGAGTAGGTGAGAATGAAAGGGCAAAAGAAGGAGTATGTATAGTTGTGAGTAAAAGATGGAAGAAGAGCATAAGAGAGTATGGATCAGTTGGGTCAAGGATTGTGTGGGTAAGATTGAGTTGGAATACAAATGTGGGTGATTCTGTGTGTGTATGTGCCAATGCAAGATCGTGCAAGCAGAGTGAGAGAAGAGTTCTGGACAAATGTGGAAGTGTGCATGGAAATGTTTGGAAGGAATGAGAGAGTGTTTTTGATCAGTGATATTTATGGTAAAGTAGGGAATGTGAAGGTGGATGGAATAGTTGGTGAGTGGGGTGTGCCTGCTGAGATAGATGAGAATGGCAGTGCATTAGTGGACATTTGTGCTAGGAGAGGGTTGGCGATAGCCAATACCCTCTTCAGGCACAAAATGATCCACAGGTATACATGGCGAGCGATGAGAAGGGTGGGTGGTGAACTGAATGAAAGGAAGGCAATGATTGATTATGTGCGTGTGGATGAAAGGATGCGAAAATGTGTAATGGATGCAAGAGCTTATAGAGGTTGGGGGAGTGGACTTTCTGACCACTTCTTGGTGGTGGCCAGCATCAAAGTCCAATTAGAATGGAGAAATAGATGCAGGGAAGGACAGGAAGAAGGAGTATTTGTAAGGAGAGTGGAAAGGTTACAAGAGGATTAGAAAAAGGCAGAGTAAAAGAGAGAAGTGGAGGAACGATTGGGCAAATATGAATTGGAGCAGATGGGGGATGTGGAAGGTGTGTGCAGGATATTTACAGAAGAAATTGTACGGCATGTGATGTGGTGTGTGTGATGAAGAGAAGATGGAGGGGTGTGCAAGGAACAGCGTGGTGGAATGAAGAGGTGAGACAGGCTGTGGCACAAAAGAAGAAAGCATACAATGAATGGATGAGAAATAGGGGCGTGGAAGAAGTTGAGAGGTGGAAGAGAGAGTTATATGTAGAAAGAAAAGGGGAGGTGAAAAGATTAGTAAGAGAGAGTAAGAAGAGAGCGGATGAGGAATTTGGAAGGAACTTGAGTGTAAAGTGGAGGGACTGTAAGAAAATGTTCTGGAAAGAGGTGAAGAGAGTAAGACAGGGTGGAAGTGAAGTTAGCAGGGGAGTGAAAGATAAAAATCGTAGATTACTAGTGGAGAAGGAAGAAAAAGTGAGCAGATGGAGAGAACATTTTAAGAAATTGTTGAACATAGACGATGGAAGTAATGCGTGTATAAGTGGCTGGGGAATGGCTGGGAGAAGGAGGGAGGTGAGAAGACAGGAAGAAATCAGTAGGATAGAAGTTGTGGAAGCAATGAAGAAAGTTGAATTGGGGAAAGCCCCAGGAATTGATGGAGTGTGTGGTGAAATGCTGAAGTATGGGGGAGAGATAGTAGTAGAATGGATGTGGAAAATGTGCAGATTGGCCTGGGAGGAAGGTAGAGTCCCGGAGGATTGGCAGTCAGGTATAATTATTCCCTTGTACAAAGAAAAAGGGGAAAAAGAAGTGTGTGGTAATACATAGGGGCATATGTCTTCTTTGTATAATAGGAAAAGTATATGGTAGGATACTTATTGACAGAGTTAGAGAAAGAACAGAGGAATTAGTTGGAGAAAAACAGGGAGGCTTTAGGAAGGGAAGAGGTTGTGTATATCAGATATTCATTCTTAGATCTTTCGTTGAAAAGTTTCTAGAGAAGGGAAAGAAGTTGTTTACGGCTTTCATGGATTTGGAGAAAGCATATGACAGGGTGGATAGATAAGGATTGTGGAAAGTATTAAGAATATATGGAATAGATGGGAAGTCGTTGAATGCTGTGAAGAGTATGTATGATGGTGTTAACCCCTTAAACGCAGATCATCACTTTTGCGACGATCGCCAAAAAGGACATAACGGTGGATCGTCGCGTTTGCGATTTGAGTTAATTTTGAATAAACGCGGGCAAGCCTGTTCCAGCTGGTATTGTGTATCACCACCGTCACCCTTTAGCTACAATTAGCATACCTGACCTTTGTACTACTGACCTCCGTTGTTTCCAAGTATCGCGTCCCCCCCCCCCCTCCATCACCACCATGGCCCGGCCAGCCTGGCTGTGATATATGGCAGCGCTCTGACTGCTCAGAACTGTCAATCTGTGCTCTCCTTTCACAAGCAGTTTATGCTAATAGGAAACGCTCTTTTCTCCAGTTGTCACACTAGCTTTTTTTTCACGCGTTTTTTCCCTTTTTAACGTCAGTTTACCGCAGGCTTTCAAAGTGACATTATGGCGAGTTCTAGCTCTTCCGAGTCATTGCAAGCGGCCGACAGGAACGAGAATAAAGTGGCGAGCATAAGGCAGAATAAAAGCGTGCCGCAGTGGTCTTTATCATTCCCGCTTCATATTACTGGCAGTGACAGTGAATTTTATTGCCGTAATAGTGCATGCGAGCCTTTGGGAAGTACTATGATTGAAAATAATGTAGTATACGTGTTTTTAGCTGTGAAAATGGAAATGTTTGTTGAGTGACGGGAAGACCGCTGCCACGCTGCATGTCAGCCGTACGCTCCGTTGATTTTAGCCTTATTTTCAGTGCTTATTGTACAAATACGGATTCCAAACTACCTGTACGTTGTAGTATAAAGTTTCCTGTGACAGAATGAGGATGTGGTAGAGGGGAAACCGGGTTGCTGGAGGTGTGAAAGTGAAGACTTTGTTACCCAACTTTGCAAGTCTCCACAAGTCCTTGGGTAGTCCACGAAGGCTCAACACCTGTCTCTGGAGAAAGCTGAATGTAAGTACTATCTGCCATACCAAGTATAATGTTCTAGGGTTAATCTCTGATTTTTGGCTAATATTTTCCTACGGGTACTCAGACTGCGATCCAGTCCTGCCACACGAGGGGGGGTCGGCTGTCCATGGCCGAGTTTTAGGGGTTAAGGCTGCAGTGCGTGTGGATGGTGAACTGAGTGAATTTTTCTCTTTGAAGGTTGGGTTGAAACAGGGATGTGTCATGTCTCCATGGTTGTTCAATCTGTACATGGATGGGGTAATAAAAGAGGTACAAGTTAGGGCAGTAGATGTTGGAGTGGCCCTGGTGAGAGAGGGTAGTGTTTGGAAACTACCTGTACTGTTGTTTGCAGATGATACTGTGTTGCTGAGTGAAGACGAAGGAGAGCTGCAAGGCTTGGTGGATGAGTTTGGGAGAGTGTGTAAGAAACGGAATCTAAAGGTGAATGTGGGGAAGAGTAAAGTGATGGTCTTTGAGAGAGGTGAAGTCAGTGAATGTACAGCGAGGTTGGATGGTGAGGAATTGGAAAATGTGAGTACGTTTAAGTACTTGGGTAGTGTGATGAGTAAGGATGGAGGTTTGGAGGGTGAAGTGCTTTAAAGGGTACAGCAGGGAAGAAAGGTTGCTGGTTCCTTGAAAGCAGTGATAAGAAGCTGAGAAGTGAGCATGGAAGTGAAAAAGGTACTACATGACAGTAATCCCTCCACTATCCGACGTAATAGAGCCAAAGGCATGTCCAGAAAGTGGTCCTGTCCGGATAGTGGGCACCAGCCTCATGGACTTGTACTTATGGACCCTAACTCAGAAAAACATGTATACAATTCCCTGTGGACATGCATAGCCCCTATTTAAGACCCAAATCACATCAATAAGGGACATAGATGACTGAAATAAATGGAAAAGAACAATAAAATGAGGTTTTTGAGGTAGGTTTATACAATATTAAACATTCTGGGTACTTACAAATCTCTGGCTCCTGGACTGGTAGTTATGGACCCTAACCTAGCCTAACTCAGTAAAACACCTCCCTACTGCACATGCATAGCACCTAAGACACTACATATTCACACCAATAAGGGACATAAAAGAGTGAAATGAGATGTTAGAGGTACGTACAGTATGGAAAATACAGTACGGTACAGTATGAAACATTCTACGTACTTACAACAAGACCCTGGCCATCTCGATGAATAACCGCCTCCTCTCAGACTGTGACGGTAAGAAGGATATCCTGAAGCACTTGCAGTACACTGTTCATGAGGTCTTGTACTTAACTTAGTCATTCGCACTCAGAAGTCCATTCTCTTTACACTGCGCACTCTTGTCTTACTTATGCTCCATTTTTACTTAATAGGTGTTGCACTTTGCACTTTAAGTCTTTCCACTCATAAAACCATTTTCTAAACAAAACACACTCAAGTTAATTTACGTTAAATTTGCTGTCCAAAAATTATTTGTCTTTTCACTCAGATTTCTAATTTCTTAAGAATACTGTATGCACTGTTTTTCTTTCACTGCACAACACTAAATTCCTGTGTGGTCTAGTGGAGAAGTTCTTGGCGTTTAATCACTGTCAGAGTCTGAGAGTAGCACAGGGAGGTGACCTAGGGGTGCATCGCTGGGTCGTGGTGATGGCATACCCACTGCAGACGACTCTGAAGACAGACGCAAACTCACGTCGAGCGGTGACTCCACCATGGCTGATGTGCTGGGCTGTGGCTCGGAGCATGAGGGCCTGTCTTGGGGAGGCAATGGAGTGGAGCCAGGGCTGGGCACAGCGGGGGTCACGGGCCTGAAAAAGCTGTCAATCGTTGATTGATGCAAGGAACGACGATTCTGGTGATTAATGATGTGCTGCCTGAAAGCACACACTCCCGGCACCCAACCTGCTCGCTGGCCGACCTGTCTACATGGACCTTGGATGGGATGAAGTACTAGTGTTGTCTCGAGCATGAGAAATGTAAAGGACTAATGTAGCGAGATTATTTATGCTAGATTTTTTGGGTGCCATAGTTATTTCAGCAATTGTTTTCTTACAGAATGTCATGACCTGCTCAGACAGAAAATTATTCCCACATTTGGAAAAGTCTGAGATACATCTGTTTCTGCTCATCTTGGACCTTGTGAAAAGGGTTCCAGGTTGAGTCATAACAGCGTATCTTGCTGTTAAACTATTCTTGCAGTAGTGGTAGTGGTGGTAGTTGCAACCCCCAGGCTTATCAGCATGTGAACCGAGTGGTCTGTAGGCTGATGTTGCTCCTCACCAACAGCCTACCATCTCTCAGGGGGATAGAGAGATTGTTAAGGCATGTTTGTATAAATTGGCAGCTCCACTACCCAGTTATATCGGCACCACAACTCAAAGGTGTCCCTCCCCAACACTGAACTCGACCTACCTAAAATGGGTGTACAATAAGTCCTTGTTACCTTCCAGTGAAGTGTTCCAAAGTACCACAAGTTTTCCCATACAGCTGGCATTGTAATTTAATGGAAATCTTACAGATCATCTCTCCAGGTAGCAATGGAAATATAGTACACTTTTTCTTTTTATGACACTGTCGGAAAAAAAAAAAAAAAAAAAAAAAAGGAAGAAAGCAACGTGTAACAGTTTACTGTAATATGAGTTGAGAGTGGTCCCGACAATGGTGGAACCTTAATAGGCCCTTTTTCTATACAGTATAATGCTGTAAACATAATGGCCAAAAGAAATGCCAGAAAAGTGAATGAATAATGACAGAAAGCAACATAAAATGACAATTTACTGTAATTCTTTTTTGGACTGGAAGTTTCCCCAACAATGGATGAAACTTGGTGAGCTATTTTCCCTATAATACTGTTGACATGGTAGGAAAATGGAACATTAAAATGCAACATATAGTAATATATTCCTGTAATTGTTCCAGACTGAGAGCGGTCCTGGCGGTGGTGAAGGTGGTGGCGACAAAGGCGGTGGAGGGGGCGGTGGCGGTGGACTGAGCGAGATCCCTTGTGTCATCAACCACGAGTCAGAAGTGTCCTGTAGGAGAGATGAGAACGAGGTGTACATTCCATTTTCATTCATCCACAACTACTTTGAGGTCAGTCTATTACTGTTTCATATGACCCTTTCACTCCGAAGAGAGTACCAGAGAAGGATGCCCTCATGTGTTGGTTCCTATATAACTGAGTGGCTCCCCTTTTTGGTTATGCTAACATCCCTCACAACTCCATCCCTGTCCTCCAAAAGGAGGATGGTGGATGGCAGTAGGATGGGAACTACAGCATGCAATCCACTGGTTTCATGTCCAAATGAGAATTAGACATCACCAACAACAGCATCATCGTCATCATCTCTGATTTTTATTTTTCTACCACTAGACAGGTTTATGTAGCAGTGAAGGGCTACTGGAGGCTACATCTCACCCTTATATTTTGACAAGTGTATCCTAGTGTGAATTAAATTTTACAGAGGTAACAAGATGGGATGAAAAATACATCTTCGGACTGAATAGGTTGTTATTCTGTTGTGCATCTTGTCACTTCAAGAGGTCTCACTAATGCCGTATATAAAAAAAGAGTCATAACAGTGGTAAGAGTGAAGTGAAGGTGTCTTCTCAGCAGGAGTTGACCTACACCCCTTTCATCCAGGAGGGCACATATATTTCATTGTAAGATACTGAAGTGTTCGTGCAGAGACAAGTTTACAGCCATACAAACAGTAACCTACTGTACACATACAAGGTGTTCTGGAAAATGGGTGAGACACATTAGGAGGTTATGGTTAGGGTAATTTTGAGTAACAGAAGTTTTATCAACATGAGTCCAGCTCTCAACCATTATAGAACTGTAGTTAATGTAAGTCTCACTGGGGGAAATTGTCTCCCTCCAGATTACCCCACAAAGGTCATCAATAGCTGTAGCTGGAAATTGGATCCATGTTGATATACAAATTTTTTTTACTCAAAATTAACGCAAGAATAGTCTCCTGAAATTTTCATACATTTCCTCGGATGTTTTCCATAATGGGGAATATCTTTCCGCTGTTCTGCCCAAGTGGTGTCATGCTCTAGTACCCATGACATCCTATCCCTCGATTCCTCCCATCCTATGATCAGCCAGTGAGTGGTGCCCCATTACTCCTATAAGCTTTGCCAACAGGATGACTCAGCAATATTACACACTCAGTCAGAGAGGACTTCGGATGGAGCTGCTGAAACAACAGTCAACAGGCTACCGCCTAGCTAAGTGTATTATTTGCAGTATTGGTCAAAGCTCATGTCCTTATTGCAAAATGAGTGAGTAAGATGAAACAAAATAAGCAGAGTACTTTCTGTAGGAAAAAAAGTCGGAAAAAAAAATAAAATAAGTGGCAGATGAGAAACTAGTGACAGTGGCAAAAACAGCTGGCTGACTAGTGCTGATGCAGTAGATAACTCAGTTGGGCATAAGACTTGTAACAATGGCATCCTTAGACAAACTAGGAAAGAGAGATAAAAGTAAAAAGGATCCCTTCTGTTCTGAATTGGTAGATGTGGAGGAATTTAAAATGTTAGCAGAAAGAGGTAAGAAGTTAGAGGAAGAATTCTTAGAGATTAAATGAGAGTTACAATATGAGAAGGAGGAAAAAAAAAAAAAATTTAAAAAAGGAATGAAGACCTGACAGAGTTGACCCCCCAAAATTTTGAAATATGTAAAATGTCAGTAGAAGTATATGATTTTAAAAACAAAATAAGAAAAATGAGTATGGGAGTGGTAAACCACCAACAGATGTTAAGAAAAAAGGAAAAGGATGAAGAAGTAATAAAACAGACAAACAACGTTTTATAAAAGAACAAAGTGTTTGACGAATCTATTGAAGCTATTTGCACAGTAAAGAATGAGGTGAAAACAACTTATGCTTAGACTCAGAAGGAAAAGAATGAAATAAAGGGCAGACTGATCACTGATCCAATAGGGTTTGGAAATGTAAACATCAGGGTGGAAGTTAAGGAAGTAATAAGGAAAAATCCAAAATTACCAAAGGAAACAGTTGACATGAACAAATCAGTAATAATAGTTGACAAGAAAGTGGAAGAAATAAAGAATAGAGTAATCATAGACAAAACTGAAATGAGCATTATCATGAAAATTTTAATAAAGTAATAGAGGGAGCATCAGAAAAAGATACCGAGATATTTCACAGAGTAAAACATGGAAGTGGTAAACACCAACCAATAAAAGTAACATTCCAGAGCTCAAATATAATGGAAGATGTAATGAGAAATGCCAGAAAACTACATGAAGAGGAAGAAATGAAGAACATATGGATAAGGAGATGCTTAAACAAAGAAGATAGGGAAATACTGAAGAAAAAAACTTGAAGAAGCAAAAAGGAAAAATAATGAGAGAACTGAGGAAGAAGAAACACATTTTTTTCTTCAGGATAGTAGGGCTGCAAGTGAAGAAGTGGCATATAAACAGAAGAGCCAGTTAAATGACAAAATAGTACACCAGGCAGAGAGAAAATATAAAACTAGTAAAATGAAAATATTATGTTCAAATGTAGATAGTTTAGTTTCCAAATGGAGTTAAAAGATACAAGACAAGAATCCTCAGATAATGTGTCTTACATACATGAAGTTAAATACTTGTATAACAAATGGTACATTAAATATAGAGAACTATAATATATGGAAGAAAGGTAGAGAAATTAAGCAAGGGGGAGGAGTAATGATACTAACAAGTAAAGAACTGCAAACAATGCAGATGTATGTAAATTTACCAGAATCAGTAGAATTAATTGCAGTAGAAGTAAAAACCAAATAAGGACACATGATTATAGCAATGTAAGGGGAGCAAATGATGAGGTGAAAGAGAGAGAGATTGTCCAGGTGCTTGAGGATGTGAAAGTGGATGTATGTGGAATAACTGAAACAAAATGGAGAGGAGAAAGTGTGAGAGAATGGGAGTATGGATGGGGTATATGTGCAGGAGTAGGTGAGAATGAGAGGGCAAAGGAAGGAGTATGTATAGTTGTGAGTAAAAGATGGAAGAGGAGCATAAGACAGTATGGATCAGTTGGATCAAGGATTGTGTGGGTAAAGTTGAAAGTTGGAATACAAATGTGGGCCATTGTGTGTGTGTATGCGCCAACGCAAGATCGTGCTAGAAGAGTGAGAGAAGAGTTCTGGACAAATGTAGAAGTGTGCATGGAAAAGTTTGGAAGGAATGACAGAGTGTTTTTGATTGGTGATATGAATGGTAAAGTTGGGAATGTGAAGGTGGATGGAATAGTTGGTGAGTGGGGTGTGCCTGCTGAGATAGATGAGAATGGCAGTGCATTAGTGGACATTTGTGCTGGGAGGGGGTTGGTGATAGCCAATACCCTCTTCAGGCATAAAATGATCCACAGGTATACATGGCGAGTGATGAGAAGGGTGGGTGGTGAATTGAGTGAAAGGAAGGCAATGATTGATTATGTGTGTGTGGATGAAAGGATGCGAAGATGTATATTGGATGCAAGAGTTTATAGAGGTTGGGGGAGTGGACTTTCTGACCACTACTTGGTGGTGGCCAGAGTTAAAGTTCAAGTAAGATGGAGGAATAGAAGAAGGGAAAGACGAGAGGAAGGAGTAGTTGCAAGGAGAGTGGAAAGGTTACAAGAGGATGAGAAAAAGGCAGAGTATAAGAGAGAAGTGGAGGAACGATTGGGCAAATATGAGTTGGAGCAGATGGGGGACGTGGAAGGTGTGTGTAGAATATTTACAGAAGAAATATGTGCAGCATATGATGTGGTGTGTGGAAGGAAGAGAAGACGGAGGGGGGTGCAAGGAACAGCGTGGTGGACTGAAGAGGTGAAACGGGCTGTGGCACAAAAGAAGAAAGCATGCAATGAATGGATGAGAAATAGGGGCGTGGAAGAAGTTGAGAGGCGGAAGAGAGAGTTATATGTAGAAAGAAAGAGAGAGGTGAAAAGATTAGTAAGAGAGAGTAAGAAGAGAGTGGATGAGGAATTTGGAAGGAATTTGAGTGTAAAGTGGAGGGACTGTAAGAAAATGTTCTGGAAAGAGGTGAAAAGAGTAAGACAGGGTGGAAGTGAAGTTAGCAGGGGAGTGAAAGATAAAAATGGTAGATTACTAGTGGAGAAGGGAGAAAAAGTGAGCAGATGGAGAGAACACTTTAAGGAATTATTGAACGTGGAGGATGGAAGTAATGCGAGTATAAGTGGCTGGGGAATGGCTAGAAGAAGGAGGGAGGTGAGAAGACAGGAAGAAATCAGTAGGATAGAAGTTGTGGAAGCAATGAAGAAAGTTAAATCGGGGAAAGCCCCAGGAATTGATGGAGTGTGTGGTGAAATGCTGAAGCATGGGGGAGAGATAGTAGTAGAATGGATGTGGAAGATGTGCAGATTGGCCTGGGAGGAAGGTAGAGTCCCGGAGGATTGGAAGTCAGGTATAATTATTCCCTTGTACAAATGAAAAGGGGAAAAAGAAGTGTGTGGTAATCATAGGGGCATTTGTCTTCTTAGTATAATAGGAAAAGTATATGGTAGGATACTTATTGACAGAGTTAGAGAAAGAACAGAGAAATTAGTTGGAGAAGAACAGGGAGGCTTTAGGAAGGGAAGAGGTTGTGTAGATCAGATATTCATTCTCAGATCTTTAGTGGAAAAGTTTCTAGAGAAGGGAAAGAAGTTGTATGCAGCTTTCATGGATTTGGAGAAAGCATATGACAGGGTGGATAGACTAGGATTGTGGAAAGTGTTAAGAATATATGGAGTAGATGGGAAGTTGTTGAATGCTGTGAAGAGTATGTACGATGGTGCGAAGGCTGCAGTGCGTGTGGATGGTGAACTAAGTGAATTTTTCTCTTTGAAAGTTGGTTTGAAACAGGGATGTGTCATGTCTCCATGGTTGTTCAATCTGTACATGGATGGGGTAATAAAAGAGGTACAAGGTAGGGTAGTGGATGTTGGCGGGGCCCTGGTGAGAGAGGATAGTGTTTGGAAACTCCCTGTACTGTTGTTTGCAGATGATACCGTGTTGTTGAGTGAAGACGAAGGGGAGCTGCAAGGCTTGGTGGATGAGTTTGAGAGAGTGTGTAAGAAACGGAATCTAAAGGTGAATGTAGGGAAGAGTAAAGTGATGGTCTTTGAGAGAGGTGAAGTCAGTGAATGTACAGCGAGGTTGGATGGTGAGGAATTGGAAAATGTGAGTACGTTTAAGTACTTGGGTAGTGTGATGAGTAAGGATGGAGGTTTGGAGGGTGAAGTGCTTGAAAGGGTACAGCAGGGAAGAAAGGTTGCTGGTTCTTTGAAAGCAGTGATAAGAAACAGGGAAGTGAGCATGGAAGTGAAAAAGTTACTACATGACAGTATTGTGATACCAACTCTAATGTACGGAAGTGAAGCTTGGACGTTGTTGGAAGGACACAAGTCAAGAGTGAGAGCCGTGGAAATGAGTTATTTAAGAGGAGCCTGTGGAGTCAAATGGAGAGACAGGCTGACGAATGAGGATATAAAGAAGCGTTGTGGTGTTGATGTGGATGTGATAGGAAGCGTTATGAGGAACACACTGAGGTGGTTTGGCCATGTGGAGAGGATGGAGGGTGAAAGACTGACGAAGAGAGTGTATGTGAGTGAGGTGGAGGGGGAAAGAGGGAGGGGGAGGCCGAGGATGAGATGGAGAGATGGGGTGGAGAGGTATATGAGAGAGGGGGGTGTGAGTTGGGAGCAGGGGAGTGAAATGGCGGGGGACAGGGCGACTTGGAAGCGATTTGTTTGTGGCCACCCCAAACGGGATTGAGGCGTCTGGCAATAGATAGATAGATAGATAGATTATAGCAAGATTTTTTTTTTTCTGTATCAGCATGTAACATCCAGTACCAGGAAGAGAGGACTAGATGAGCCATCCTTATTAGATTTGGTGTCACAAAGCAAAAGGATTACGTTGAAAACATAATTTATTGTCCAACACTTGGAAAGAGTGACCATGTATTAGCTGCTATAATATAATTGTAGCATATGACAGAATTAATGAAGAGAGAAGTTATAAGAACATACTGAATTATAAAAGGGGAAACTATGAAGAACTACAGAAATATTTTAATGAAGTTAACTGGAAACAAGAACTGGCAGAAGCAGATGTAGACACACAGTACTTAAAATTCTGTGATATTTATGACTGAAGAGGTGAAACAGGCTGTGGCACAAAAGAAGAAAGCATACAATGAATGGATGAGAAATAGGGGCGTGGAAGAAGTTGAGAGGCGGAAGAGAGAGTTATATGTGGAAAGGAAGAGAGAGGTGAAAAGATTAGTAAGAGAGAGTAAGAAGAGAGTGGATGAGGAATTTGGAAGGAATTTGAGTGTAAAGTGGAGGGACTGTAAGAAAATGTTCTGGAAAGAGGTGAAAAGAGTAAGACAGGGTGGAAGTGAAGTTAGCAGGGGAGTGAAAGATAAAAATGGTAGATTACTAGTGGAGAAGGGAGAAAAAGTGAGCAGATGGAGAGAACACTTTAAGGAATTGTTGAACGTAGAGGATGGAAGTAATGCGAGTATAAGTGGCTGGGGAATGGCTGGGAGAAGGAGGGAGGTGAGAAGACAGGAAGAAATCAGTAGAATAGAAGTTGTGGAAGCAATGAAGAAAGTTAAATCGGGGAAAGCCCCAGGAATTGATGGAGTGTGTGGTGAAATGCTGAAGCATGGGGGAGAGATAGTAGTAGAATGGATGTGGAAGATGTGCAGATTGGCCTGGGAGGAAGGTAGAGTCCCGGAGGATTGGAAGTCAGGTATAATTATTCCCTTGTACAAAGGGAAAGGGGAAAAAGAAGTGTGTGGTAATCATAGGGGCATTTGTCTTCTTAGTATAATAGGAAAAGTGTATGGTAGGATACTTACAGACAGAGTTAGAGAAAGAACAGAGAAATTAGTTGGAGAAGAACAGGGAGGCTTTAGGAAGGGAAGAGGTTGTGTAGATCAGATATTCATTCTTAGATCTTTAGTGGAAAAGTTTCTAGAGAAGGGAAAGAAGTTGTATGCGGCTTTCATGGATTTGGAGAAAGCATATGACAGGGTGGATAGACTAGGATTGTGGAAAGTGTTAAGAATATATGGAGTAGATGGGAAGTTGTTGAATGCTGTGAAGAGTATGTACGATGGTGCGAAGGCTGCAGTGCGTGTGGATGGTGAACTAAGTGAATTTTTCTCTTTGAAAGTTGGTTTGAAACAGGGATGTGTCATGTCTCCATGGTTGTTCAATCTGTACATGGATGGGGTAATAAAAGAGGTACAAGGTAGGGTAGTGGATGTTGGCGGGGCCCTGGTGAGAGAGGATAGTGTTTGGAAACTCCCTGTACTGTTGTTTGCAGATGATACTGTGTTGTTGAGTGAAGACGAAGGGGAGCTGCAAGGCTTGGTGAATGAGTTTGAGAGAGTGTGTAAGAAACAGAACCTAAAGGTGAATGTAGGGAAGAGTAAAGTGATGGTCTTTGAGAGAGGTGAAGTTAGTGAATGTACAGCGAGGTTGGATGGTGAGGAATTGGAAAATGTGAGTACGTTTAAGTATTTGGGTAGTGTGATGAGTAAGGATGGAGGTTTGGAGGGTGAAGTGCTTGAAAGGGTACAGCAGGGAAGAAAGGTTGCTGGTTCCTTGAAAGCAGTGATAAGGAACAGGGAAGTGAGCATGGAAGTGAAAAAGTTACTACATGACAGTATTGTGATACCAACTCTAACGTACGGAAGTGAAGCTTGGACATTGTTGGAAGGACACAAGTCAAGAGTGAGAGCAGTGGAAATGAGTTATTTAAGAGGAGCCTGTGGAGTCACGTGGAGAGACAGGCTGACGAATGAGGATATAAAGGAGCGTTGTAGTGTTGATGTGGATGTGATAGGAAGCGTTATGAGGAACACACTGAGGTGGTTTGGCCATGTGGAGAGGATGGAGGGTGAAAGACTGACGAAGAGAGTGTATGTGAGTGAGGTGGAGGGGGGAAGAGGGAGGGGGAGGCCGTGGATGAGATGGAGGGATGGGGTGAAGAGGTATATGAGAGAGGGGGGTGTGAGTTGGGAGCAGGGCAGTGAAATGGCGGGGGACAGGGCGACTTGGAGGCGATTTGTTTGTGGCCACCCCAAACGGGATTGAGGCGTCTGGCAATAGATAGATAGATAGATATTTATGAAGCAGGAGTTCCCCACCAGAAGGAGAAAGTGAAGAGGGTAAACGAATGGTTTATTAACCCCTTAACCGCGGGGTGTCACTTTCATGACGCTTGGGAGCAAGGGATCATACCGCAGGGCGTCACTTTTGTGATTCTGTGTTATTTTGAATTCGCCCGGGCTTTCAAGTGGTGGCTTGTATCATCTATCAGTACTGCCAGTGTCCAACACTAGTCAGCACTCCTAATCTCATCTGTACTCCCATCCATTGTTGACAATTTAGCTATTTCTCCCCATTCTTGACTCCCCTCCCTACCCCCCCTCCATTACCCTATCCTCTCGCCTGCCTGGCCGTGCTACGCTAAGTAAATCTTCCCTGGAATTTTTCACTGATTTCATCCATTGAAATAAGCCCTATGCCCTATTCTTACACCAAATAATATATACAAGAGAGAAATAAGGTAAGTGAGAGTGCCATACACCTAGAATTGGCTAATTATCACCTGACAACACCTCACGTGCACTCGTTCGCTAATTTTCGCTGTTTATTTCCCATTGAAATATGCTGTATCATCTATTTTCGTAATAAAAATATACAGTATATAAGAAAGGAAGGGAGAAGCCTAAGTGATATTTACATTCACCTGGAACTACCTACAGTAATTTATAATGTATTGTCTAGATTTCCTGCCAATCATTTCTCTGCTATATATTAGCTGCTGTCAAGAGACTGACATTGGCAGTATTGCATTTCCCTAGGTAGGCCACCACCCCGGCCCACCCTTATCAGTTCACTGTCATCTTCCAATGTGAAGGTACGTCTGTTTGCTCCTGCTAACTTCAGCCACTTTTCACCCCCATGCAAAGGGCCTTGTGATCTTTACCCCCTACTAAACCTCGTGTGGAAAGAGTTAAAGGGCTGACAATTGATAAAAGAGTGACTACGATCTTTCTGTTGAGTAAAACAGTGCAAGTGGAATTGTAAATAATGTGTAAACAGGAAATGAAAGTAATGAATGTAAATATACATGAACAGTGGAAAATAGTTTTATAAGTTACTTCAAGTGACAGTGCATAACACAGTGTAAATAAAATAGAAATGTAAATAACGTAAATAAAATAGAGAACGTAATTAGAAATGTAAATGAGTAGTAGTATAAGAATACGAGTATATACCCTAGGAGTAATGAAAGTGAAAGTTTCACTCTAGCATGTATGAATACTGTGAGTTATGAGAGTGAAGGTGAAAGTGACATTCACTCTCAATGCTAGTATACACAACGAGAAAGTGAATGCTACGTATTTTACTGAAAGAAATTGAATCCCTACAGTGACAATAAACTAATACTACTGAAGGAAATTTATGGATAAAGACTGTAGATATATATAAGTGTTATATAGTAATAGAAATATAAAGTGTGAGGGGTTTTATGAATAATAAATGACAGAATACCAAGAGCGAACTAGCGCAAGTGGGAAGGTCATACGCACTCGTAATTTTCATTGCTTTCCCAGTGTTTTTTTTTTTGGCGTATGGATCCCAAACTTCTTGATAATCATAGAGTAGTGTTTATAGTGTTAATATCTGGCTGTGGTAATCATATTACGGGTTGTCGGGAAGTGTAAAGTGGAGACTTCGTTACCCAACTTCAGGGGTCTCCACAAGTCCTATGGTAATCGACGAAGGCTCAACAAACATCCCAGGAGAAAGCTGAAGGTATGTGCCATAAGCATATTTAATTTTAATATTCTAGGACTAATAACAGATTTTTGGCAAATATTTTTTGAGAGTCTGTCGGAGCCTGAATAACCCCGCCGGACACGCAAAACATTGGGAAACATGTCCGCGGTGTAAGGGTTAATCAGTGTGTAAAAGCCAAAGAAAAAGAGACCTATTATGGAATAGATATGGAAGACATAGCAGTGAACAAGCATATGAGAGATATAAAGAGGCAAGAAATGATTAAACCAGGATCAGAAGGGAAACTCAAATGATTTTTGAAAAAGACATTATTAAAAGTAAAGACCAACCAAAACTCTTTTACAGCTATATAAAAAGCAAAAGTAAGGTCAAAGATAAGATACAGAGTAGGGTTGACAAAGGTAAGACCTATGTTAAGGAGGAAGAAATTTGCAAAGTTCGTCATTTTTGTCATCATTTTCATTTTTGAAGGCACCAACATGTTTGCATGCATCTGCCTTGGTCACCTAATGGCGGCTCTCCATGCTGCTCGATTTCTGGCAGCTTTCCTATTTAGTCCCTTAACCCTGAAGTCACACTCAGTGACCTCATCCCGGGTCTTTTTTGGTCTGCCTCTCACTACCCCATCCCCAACATTAACACTTCTCACATTCTGCACCCAATTATCATCCCCCATCCTCTCCTCATGCCCAAATCATCCCAGTCTACCTCTCCTCAGCACAACACCAACACACTCCAATCCTATCCTACCTCTCAACTCTTCCATACCTACCCCCCACCCCCCCAAGGCCTTGCACTCAAGAACACACAGCACATCCACCTAATCATTGCCATTTCTGTATGTTTGAGCCTGCGAATATTCTCTACCTTTACTCCCCAGGTCTCACTGCCATACAGCATTACACTCCTAACAGATACTACATACAATGATCCCTTAGCACATAGGGAGAGCCCTCTCAATGTCAGGAGAGGCAGAAGCTCGCTAAACTACTTCCAACCACTCCTCACTTTAGCCAGAGCTAGCTCGTGCCCTGCCTCCAGCACATAACAGGTCTTCCAAATAACAAAACTCTTCCACATATTCAAGAGACTCACCAGCAAGTTCAAACCATTCCATCCATCCATTCATCATCCAGTCCTATGTCGCTCCATGAGGAAGGTAGGAACCCGGGGCTAGGCAAGTTGGTCCTGACATTGAAGATGAGAGTGACCAGCCTCACTTATCCCAGAGTGGCATTATGTGAGCAATAAGCCTCAACCATCCCATGGATATAAACCTACATAGGCTCAGTCCAATTGGAGTACCTTAACCTGTGTACTGTGAGCCACAGTTCAGGCTGAGAAGCGCCACGTTGCGAACCACAGCTTAGGCTGTTGAAACCTTCCAGTGGCCATTCATCACCGCTAACTACTCCACCCCTATGCAAACTTACGCATGGTGCTGCGCAAAGACAGAGAAAGAGAGAGATTTTTGCTTTTTCATCAGGTGATGTCCTGGATGTTTATCTTCAAGTTTATAATAAACAAAAACTAAAAAATAAAAAAAAGTTCATTTTCTCACTATTCCCCAATGCTAACTTATGCATGGCACTATGCAAAGACAGAGAGATTTTTTTTTTTTTTTACCAGATGATACCCTGGATGTTTATATTTAAATTTATAATATATCTATCTATATACTACATACAGACCTAGACTACTTCCCCCAAAGAAAGGAAGGTAGCCGAGGCAGGACGACACACTCCCAATTTACTCATCCGCGCACACACACATTCATTTGCATCTTTGCCACAAGGGGAGAGAAGACAGATCCTCACTGCACCACACCGCCTGAGGGTCAACTGTGCAGTGCAGTCAGCAACATTCGCAGCAGGGCCCGACAGCAGAGCTGGTTTACCCCTGCCACATCATAATGGACCCATCCCCTTACTTGCACCTGACCAGATCAGCTTACCAGACCAAATGCAGGAGAATGTCCCCTCAGGGCTGCATCATCATTTATTCAGTCACAATTTCTCTCCAGTCATTCCTATCATGCGCAGCCACTCTTCCTTGCTCAACAGACATCCCTCTTGCATGCAATGCTCTCTTCTCACTGTCCATCCATCCTATTCGTGGTCTTCCTCTCAGCCTTACACCTCTCACATCTGATCCAGTTATCTTTTTCACCAATTACTCATCATCCATTTTCTCCATATGCCCAAACCATCACAACACCCTCTGCTCAACTCGATCAGCCATCTCCTGCACAACTCTCGTTCTCCTTCACACTTCATTATTTCTCACTCAATCCATATGCATCACTCCACACGTACTTCTTAGACATCTCATCTCCATTACATTCTAAGTTTTCCTCTCTGCCACACTCACATTTCACGTTTCAGCCCCATATAATGCAGTTGGTACCACAGCACCCTCATACAACCTTCTCTTTACATCCATTCTAAGCGCATGACATCTAAACACTTTTTTCATTCCTCCCAGCACCATTCCTACTTCATTCGTTTCAAAACTTCACTTCTGCATCTATTCTTCTATCCACAGCAACATGTGACCCCAAATACTTAAAACACTATACCTCCTCAAGCAACTCACCATTCAGACATAAACTAAACAAAAATAAACAAAAACTAAACCAAACCTTAAAAAAAAAAAAAAAAAAAAAAAAAAAAAAAAAAAAAAAAATTGCACTCCATGGGGTGGGATAAAAAAAGGTAATTGCATAGTCCACAGGTTAATTACGCACTGAACCACTAGCTGCCCTGATTTGGTTATGTGGTTACCACCCACCATAATACATGGTTTCCTGGTGTACAGGAAACCATTTGGCTTGGCACTCAGCATAAAGTCACCCATAGGCAGAGGGAAGAGGAAAGAATGAAGGAGAGAAGACTGAAGAGGGAGTGTAAAGTCACCCATAAGCAGAAGAAAGAGGAAAGGATGAAGGAAAGACAGAAGAGGAAGGATGGAGGAGAGGAAAGGGCAGAAACCCAAAGCAGCCCTACATCGAGTGAGTGGATGGTGAGCACCCCCACTTCAAACCTTTCATGCCTGGCAATATCCACATGCTCTTCCCAACACACCGCACACATGAAATCAGCATTATCTTGCAGTCTACCTCTAATACCACAAAATCTTTTATGCATCCACTTATCACAAACACTGCACAAAATGGAATTACTGTACTTCCCACGCCCTTGTGACAAATTGCACATGGCCACTCTCCCTCATCTTTGACAGTACCACCCCTAGCCCTAGATACCATCACTTTTGTTTTACCTGCATTTACTCTTAAACCCTTGTGCCCAGTACCATCACTCCACTTCCTAAATATTTCCTCCACATCCCTTTCATTCTCTCTATCCAATACCAAATCGTCTGCATACAACATCTCCCACAGGAGTCCATTTCTGAAGTCACGTGAAAGGACATCAAGTACCATGATAAACAACAAGGGGCTCAGGAGTTACCCGTGATGCACACCATCATTCACGGAAAACTCAATACTCAAGTCTTCATTCACCCTTACCTTAGTGTGAGCACATACATGACCATAACAACCCTAACCAGCCACTCCTCGATCTCAGGCTTCCTCATTGTCCACCTCACCACCTCTCTAGGGACTGTGTCAGAGGCCTTCTCCAAATCAACAAAAGCATATTTTTCCTGAAGCTGGCGAGCAGTGAATATGGCATCAGTGTTCCCTTTGGTCAGCATAAACCCAAACTGCATATTGTCAATATTCACTCTTTCTCTACTCATACCTTCTAGAACTCTCAGATAAATTTTAATCAGTATTCATTGAAGAATGGCCATTTGAAATGGATGAAATTATATAAGCAACACCACACAAAACGGGAAACATTTATCTTGATAAAAGAGAAATTGAAGATGAAATGAAAAATTACGATAAACAGAAAACAAATGGACCAGTTGAAATATCTTATTGGGTCCTAATTAAGAGAATGTGCAGAAGAATTAAGCATGCCCATGCAGTTAATATTTCAAGTCATTAAATCAAGGCCAGTTACCAGAAATATGGAAAAAGGCTAACGTTTAAAAAATGCGATAGACAGTGCCTATTGAACCACAGACCAGTTTCACTTACTAGTGTTGTAAGCAAAGTAATAGAGAAGTAAAGAGATGGGTAAAACACTTAGAAAAGTATGAAATGTTATCGGAAGGGCAATTTGTGTTTAAAAAAGAAAAATCATGCATAACAAATCTTGTAAGTTGCCATGACAGTGGCAGAATAATGCAAGAAAGAGATGGATGGATAGACAGTATATGCATAGACTTCATAAAAGCTTTTGACAGAGTTCCTCATGAAAGGTTACTATGGAAACTTGAATACAAAAGAGGTGTCCAGGCGAACCTACTGCAGTGGATTCGGGACTTTCTAAGGGAAAGGAAAATGAGAACAATATTAAGAGGAAAGTAATTGTCCTGGAGAAAGGTGACAAGTGATGTCCCACAGGGTATATATATATATATATATATATATATATATATATATATATATATATATATGATATGAATGATAACATCAGAACAGAGTGTTAGATGAATATGTTTGCTCTTGATGCCAAAATACAAAGAACAATAAAAAATGAGAACTCATGTAAGGAAGTACAAAAAGATCCAATAAAAATTATATGAATGGAGTCATAAATGGCGGATGGACTTCAGTGCAGAAAAATGCCATGTAATAAAATTGGAGAGAGTGTAATGAGGTCTAACTGGGACTGTATACAGTACTAGGGAGTAACAGTTTACAGGTATTTGACAAGGAGAAAGACTTAGGAGTAATTTTCAATAGCAGACTATCACAGAAGACCATATAAATTAAAAAGTAAGGAACATGTATAACCTGTTAGTGAATATGAGAGTAGCCTTTCTATACATCAGTGAGGAGTTGGTAAAGAAGATAATTACATCATTCATAAGACCAACACTTGAATATGCATCAATGTAATGGTATGGAACCCACACTTGAAAAAGCATGTTGAGAAGATTGAGAAGGTACAGAGAGCAGCCACAAGATGGGTGCCAAGCCTAAGAGATCTCAGCTATGAAAAAAGACTTGATAACCTAAAATTACCAATATTAGAAGAAAGAAGAAAAAGAGGTGATATGAGCATGCTATATAAATGTGTTGAAAAAGAAAAGATAGACATTAATGTATATATAGCACCTAGACAGTCATCTTCATCAGGACATAACAAGAAATTATATAAGAAAAGATTGAAGAATGATGTGAGAAAAGTCAGCTTTCCAGACAGGGCAATAGACCAGTGGAATATATTACTGGAAGAAGCCTTGTGTGCCAAAAACATTCACAGTTTTAAAGAAAAGTACGGTAAAATTGTGTAAGACAGGAGTAACAACCAGCTTGACTCAATCCTGTAAAAATACAGTTAGGTAAGAAACACACACACACACACACACACACACACACACACACACACACACACACACACACACACACACACACACACACACACACACAGTGGGGAGGCAGGCATAACAGCTTTAATAGTATAGATTACAGGATGAGTAGGACAGCCATACATATCATGTTACACACACACACACACACACACACACACACACACACACAAAAGCCAGGGGGCATAGCAGCTTTAATAATATAGATTAGTCATACAGGATGAGTAGGACAGTCATGCATGTCATACTGATATCACTTTTGTCAGTAGTGTGCCCCATGTAGATGAACCTTCACTATTTCACTATTTTCAGGGTGTCAGAATAGTGATGATTGTGTTGTCTACATGGTGGTGATGGTGGTTGTGGTGGGTGCTGGTGTCTGAGTGGCAGTGATAGTTGTGTCTGGTTTGTGATGGTGTTATGGTGTTGGTTTCTGGGTTGTGGTTATGGTGGTGGTGATGGTTGTTGTGGTGGCAGGGTGAAGGTGCTGGTGAAAGTTGTGGCGATGATGGGGTCAGGCTGGTGATGATAGGATGAGGGTGGTAGTGAGAATTGTGATGATGATGATAGGTTCAGGGTGGTGGTGGCAGTGTATGGGTGGTGGTGGTGGTGGTGGTGGTGGTGAATGGTTATAAGGATACAGTACATCCCCGTAGTACTTGCCTATATGGGCAGCAGATGTGCTTGCGTACTAGGATTTCGTGTACTAGGAATACATAAACTAATGGGGAAATTAACATATGGGCAGCACCCCCCTCTATCAATGACCTTTTTGACCTGTTTAAGGGAAAATACCTAAGACATACACAGCACAGTACTTAAGATATAACTGAAATAACAAGAATATGGCTGCTCACCTTAATTAAAGAAGACAACAGGCTTGATGGACATAAGAAGGGGTTCCAAGGCAGGGTGAGGCACTTAGTGTGCATCCCTGCCACACCACCTGCCTCACCAACCTCCTCATCAACACTTTCACGAGCCACCTCACTCACTTCTTCCATGAATCCTTCAGAGTCTATTGATGACACCACTGACATCATCTCATCCTCTAGTTCCTCCTGAGGAATTGGCTGTGCAGAAGAAGGCACTGCTTCCTCGGATTCCTGAATTTGTGGTGGCCGCTGAACGTAATGGGTGATGAGGGTGGCGCGTAGTGGAGATGCAGGTATCGCTCTCGGGGTTCACACTGGAAAACACCGGTTTGGGGCAGTCTTTTCCTGCCGTCTCGTTTCGTGTGGGTGTAACTCACTCACTTTGGTTAGGAGAATATTAAAAACAGGTCCTTACACACTAGGGGTTTCGCGTACTTGGATTTCACTTACTAGGGGGATGTACTGTATCTAGGTGGTTGTGATGTGTTTTTGGTGATGATGTTGGTAGCTGGGTGGTGGTGGAAAGGTGTCTGGGTGATGATGATGGATAGAAAGATAGATAGATATGTAGGTACATTCAAACAGCTACCTGAGGTTACTGTACAAGGTTCAAAAAGATCAAAGCAACAGTTAGGAGTTCACAGCTATGTGGAGGTGCATAGAATTTTAGGTTTTACTATTACACAAATTGAACACCTTGGGGAGAAACCAAGCAGCTTTCTTTATCTTTTCCCTTGCATCAGTTTATAGAAATATTACAGCTTACTATAAATACATAAACACCAAAAATGAGCATACTCTTGAGTTTTAGTATAATTTACAAACATCTGTAAACACACACATGCATGAAAACAAAACAGTTCATATAAAAATATGTTCTAGTGGACTGGAGTGCCAGGGGAGCATGTACCCTCACCCCCCCCCTCCCCAGTTCCATCCCTGCTCAGTGCCGAGTGTTTGGTGTTAACAAGAATGAAATAAACTGTTATTGTATTTGTGCAGTGGCAGTATCGTAACCAATGAGGTCTTGCCTAAGTGACATATTTGCTGCTGCTATAAAACTCGCATTGGGAAAAGCTGTCAATACCATCTCAGCACTTTTGCGGCACTTCGGTTTGGGTTACCTTTCCTAGAAGGGTAGTCAAGTCATGCCCCACCTGCTCATGGTGACCTCGCAGACACCCTGTTTTTTTTTTTTTCATTTCTGTTCTTTGTATTTTTTTTGGTTTTCATTTTTTTCTCTCCTAAATTAGGGTGACACAAACGGGGGCGGCGCTGCCTGGGTTTATCCCGGGTAGTATTGTATATACTTTTTGCTGTTGTTGTCGTTTTGATTTTGTTTTTGTTCTCCTCTACCATGAGCAAACAACACCAGTGCCCTCACTGCAGTAGGTCTGTAGCAAAAAGTGTACATGCACTGAAGTGCGTCTACTGCAGCTTGTGAAAGTATGGATGCAAGTGACTATCCATTTATGAAGAAGAGCCACCAGCTGGGCTTTTGCTGGCTGTGTAGCCAATGTGCTGCACCAGCAGACGAGGTCTTGGCTGGTGGAGGAATTAGCATAACCAAGAAGGAGTTTGAAGATAAAGTTATTTGGCCAGTCTTTCAGGCAATTAGAGATGTTTCAAACAGATTGGAGGCACTAGAGACCAAGGTCTCATCACCAATGGCTGTCACGCAAGATCAGGCCAAGTCATCAGCAGATGCTATTCGCGGGTCTCTTCTTGGGGGAGGGAGGGATCTGCCTGGGGGTGTGATTGTGATCAGTGTTCATGGCCAGAAAATAGCCATTCATAGTCAGCATGTATTGATTGTGAAACCAAAGAGCAGTGCTGATGCCCTGACAAATCAAATGAGACCAGAAGACATCAGAGGTGTACTTAACTCGGAACCAGTTGATAGCTATCTTAAGACCAAGGCTGGTTGACTGATAATGAAGTTTCCGTCAGCTGAGGCCAAAGGTGAAGCAACTCCGGTCCTGAGTGATCATTTTGGCTCTGAGGGCACTTTTTTGCATATCAGAACCAAAGAAAATGTTGCCAAAAATGACCGTGACAGGCCTTTCCTCTTCCTTTGCAACTCTGACATCATCCCAAACATTCTGAGAAAAAATGATAATGCTAGTTGATCGAGGTTGTACCCTCAACCTTCTCTTCACAAGAACAAGGAATGACACCAAAACTGCTGTCTTGAAGATGTCGCCAGAGGTGAGATCCTCCATTGTAGAACAGGGCAATTGTATCTGTGTGGATCTTACAAGATGCCACGCTTTTGATAGATTCTGGGTTACACAATGTCATCACTGTCAGGGCTTTGGTCACACATCTGAGGGATGTTCTAGAAAAAAATGATAAACCTAAATGTGTCTTTTGTGCTGGAACCCATAAATCTAAGGATTGTAGCAGCAGAAATTCTCCCAAATGCATCAACTGCTCTTCCTTAACCCTTTAACCGCGGGTGTCATCTCAGAATGACATTGCAAAAACTGGACCAAACCACGGGTGTCATCTCAGAATGACATTGCAAAAACTGGACCAAACCGCGGGTGTCATCTCAGAATGACATTGCAAAAACTGGACCAAACCGCGGGTGTCATCTCAGAATGACATTGCAAAAACTGGACCAAACCGCGGGTGTCATTCTCGAATGTTTGTGAATATTTTGAATACCCCGCGTTTTTTCCATGCGCCAATTGTTTCAAGGGAGAGTAGCTATTAAGTTCTTTCACTCCAGCTGACCCCCACCTCCCTCCTCCCACCCCCCGGGCCCCCACCTCCCACCCCCCGGGCCCCCCACCCCACCCCTGACCAACACACATCAGTATCTGTCCAGCTGTGTGAGTGACAACACCGCTGATGTGGCAGTGAAATGCGGACAATTATAGTGCCTTTTACCTGCCTCAGTGAACACAGAGTGGGTGTTTATCGTATGTGCAGTGTTCATATATGTTTATAGTATTATTATCAGAATGAGGTTGGCATTTGGTAATGGTGTGTGAGCGAAAAATAGTGATTACAACACCGCTGATGTGGCAGTGAAGTGCGGGCAATTACAGTGCCTTTTACCTGCCTTATTGAACACAGGGTGGGTGTTTATCGTATGTGCAGTGTTCATATATGTTTATAGTATTATTATCAGAATGAGGTTGGCATTTGGTAATGGTGTGTGAACGAAAAGTAGTGATTACAACACCGCTGATGTGGCAGTGAAGTGCGGGCAATTACAGTGCCTTTTACCTGCCTCAGTGAACACAGAGTGGGTGTTTATCGTATGTGCAGTGTTCATATATGTTTATAGTATTATTAACAGAATGAGGTGGGCATTTGGTAATGGTGTGTGAGCGAAAAATAGTGATTTTAGATTGCTCACTTCTAACGGCACTGCCCATCCAGTGATAGTCAACGAAATCATGAAACCTACATCATTGCAAAGCCGAAGGTTAGTACTTTCTAATGGTACCTTATTTTTTGCTCTAGATTTTTTCTGTGCAGAGTTATAAAGGTTTAAAGTTTGTTTACATTTTGGCTGAAACCCCCGCGGGAGAGGCCAGTCGGGGCAAAACAATGCCCGCGGTTAAAGGGTTAAGGCATCAAGATGCTAATTTAAATTCACAATTGGTTGCCCATTTCACATCAAGTAGAGACTGTCCAGTTATGATTTCTCATAGAAATAGATTGATTGAAAACGCAAATTTTGACCATTCAAAAAACTGACTTCGTCCCTCTTGAACCAGTTAAGGATAGGTCTTTTAAATATTCGTTTTATCCGTAATAAGATAGACTGTATTAATGAAACTAAATCAGCATGAGCTTGACAGTTTGTGCTTAACTAAAACCTGGTTGTATGAGTTTGATATTGATATTATTCGTAATGCATTGCCTAAGACACACTCTGTTATAAGTATTCCCAGGCCTGCTGCTGACCATCTGGGAGGAGGCGTAGCGCTCATCTACTCGGCAGCACTTGCAAACATTTCTCTCATTGACTCATACCTGACCCAATCCTCATTTGAATTTATGGAAATATTAATAAATTTTCATCAGAATACCATTAGAATTGCAATTGTATATCGACCAGGTCATCCAGGCACGGATTAAGGTTTTATGGAGGAGTTTGGGCAGTTTCTTGAAGTGTTTTCTCTTAAATCTGGTGGACTTCTTGTTTGTGGTGATTGCAGTTATTAGGTTGAACTGACTATGTCCCTCTTGAACCAGTTAAGGATGGGTCTTTTTAATATTTGTTCTGTCCATAATAAGATAGACTATATTAATGAAACTCTAAATCAGCACGAGCTTGACATTTTGTGCTTGACTAAAACCTGGTTGTATGAGTCTGATATCGATATTATTCGTAATGCATTGCCTAAGACACATTCTGTTATAAGTATTCCCAGGCCTGCTGCTGACTATCCGGGAGGAGGCGTAGCACTCATCTACTCGGCAGCACTTGCAAACGTTTCTCTCATTGACTCAGACTTGACCCCATCTTCATTTGAATTTATGGAAGTATTAATAAATTTCCATCAGAATACCATTAGAATTGCAATTGTCTATCGCCCAGGTCATCCAAGCACAGATCAAGGTTTTATGGTGGAGTTTGGGCAGTTTCTTGAAGTGTTTTCTCTTAAATCTGGAGGACTGCTTGTTTGTTGTGATTGCAGTTATTGGGTTGACAGTCCAGACTCAAAACCATTTTCTTCAGAATTCCTTGAGTTGATCACCCAGAACAATTTTCTCAATCATATGAGTAATCCAACTCATGGCTCAGGACATATACTTGACTTGGTCTTGTCCCCTGTTGGTTGCAGGCATGTATCAGATGTGGAGGTTGACTCAGTTGACCCCCTCATCTCTGATCATGCTCTGATCACTCTTAGTTTTGATGTCCCAAAATCCCCTTCATATAAAAAGGTCATCAGGTTCAGAAATTACAGGAATGTTGACTGCCAGTTGATGTGTCTTGAAATTGATCAGTGTTTAAACTACAGTAATCCCGCATTGTTCGCTGATTTTATTTCTACAGTTTTGCCCTCTTGCGGATTTTCTTAGCAATAATAAGTTTAACGTAAATATCCTTGAATATATGAAAAACAAAAAATTTGAAATTCCTTCCGCTTCCAATTGTAGCACGGTAAACTCACGCCACCCTCTGTCCCTTTCCCACGGCCCCTCTGCCCCGCATCCCTCAGTCCACGCTTGCCTGCCTGCCTCACCTGCTTGGTGCACTTGTAACCGCGCTGTGGTACAAGCCTCGTGCCTCCCACGTGCTCTCCACATGGCCCCAGAACGTAAGCCAGCCTCACCGAGGCTAATAATACAATAAGTAAGAACTCCAAAGTGACAAAACGATCAAGAAAAGTTATCACCTTAGCAGAGAAAATTGTGTTATTGGACAAGCTAAGAAGTGGCATGAGCTACGCCGCATGTAGTCGTGAGTATGGAGTGAATGAGTTGACAGTGCATTACATTAAGAAAAGTGAAAAAGAAATAAGATATGCAGTTGCTAGCTGTGCATCAACGTCAGCAAAGGTGTCTCAACATGTTCGTGATAATGCTCTAATTAAAATGGAAAATGCGCTGAACATATGGATAGAAGATCTAAACCGCCGACATATTCCTGTTGACACAAATTTGATCAGAGAAAAGGCCAAGGATTTATACAGTCATTTCAGTGATGGAGAGAGAGATGGGAAGCACACATTTATGGCTAGCAAAGGCTGGTTTGAGAACTTTAAGAAGAGATTCTCACTCCATAATCTCAGGATTACTGGCGAATCAGCCTCTGCTGATCATATGGCAGCAGAAGCGTATCCAGCAGAATTTGAAAAATTAGTGAAGGACAAAGGGTATCTGCCGGAACAAGTTTTCAATGCCGATGAGACTGGGCTGTGGTGGAAAAAAATGCCCAGCAGAACTTTTATATCTTGAGAGGAGAGACAGGCACCTGGTTTTAAAGCTCAGAAGGACAGAGTATTGCTGCTATTCTGTGGGAACGCAGCTGGTCATATGATCAAGCCTATGCTGCTATACAGGGCTAAAAAACCACGTGCACTTAAAGGGAAAGACGTAAATCAGCTGCCAGTGTTTTATCGTGACAACAAGAAAGCGTGGATGATGGCAGCATTGTTCAGTGACTGGTTCCATAACTGTTTTGTTTCCGAGGTTGAAAGATACCTGAAGGCAAAGGGGATAGACTTTAAAGCACTGCTGATAATAGATAACTGCCCAGGTCACCCTGAATCAATTAAATTTGCTCATCCTAACATCGAGGTAGTTTTTCTACCAAAGAACACCACATCACTCATTCATTCACTTGATCAGGGCATCATTGCTGTTTTCAAGGCAAAATACGTGGCACTAAGCTTTGCCATGATTAGACAAGCTATAGAAGGTGGAGATAACATCAAAATGTAGTGGAAGAAATTCAACATAGCCAACTGTATCATGTTAATTCAACAGTGCCATGAAGAACTCTGTGCTAGCTGCATCAACTCCTGTTGGAAGAAATTGTGGCCTTCAGTCGTGAATGACTTTTGCAGGATTCCTAACTGCTGATGCTGAAATTGTTAGAATTAAAAATCTCTCGAGGACTGTCGGAGGTGAAGGGTTTTCTGACTTGCAAGAAAATGAAATTCGGGAGGAACTGCTGGGGAATGTAGGAGAAGAACTAACAACACAAGAATTGGAAGAACTGCTCAATGAAGAAGAGAAAGATGAAGAGGAAGAGGAGTCTGGCAGAAATGATTTACCACAGGCGTGGACACTAGAAAAGCTTGGGGAAATCACTCGCAGTATGAGGCATACCATCTCTCTGCTAATGTTGTATGACCCATCGCTGGACAGGGCAATAAAAGTGAAGAATGGGATGAAAGCTGTGTTTGCTCCCTACCATGAAATAATGAAGGAGATGAAGCGTGAAAGGGAGCAACTTCCAATAACTATGTTTTTCTCGAAGAAAAACCAACGCAGCCCTGCGTCTGAACTGCCATCGAGATCTGGCAACTCATCATCTCCTGCCTCACCACGCATGGATGATTAACGCATGGAGGATGAGTCAGCTGATGATCCCTCTCCTAACTCCCCTGCCTCATCTGATGTCTCTGAGTGAAACTCATCTGTAACTGAAGGTATGTAAAGTGATAAAACAAACAGACATTAACTAAAAATATTACAGTACTGTACTTATAGACGTGAATTAAAGTGTTATGTAGTGCACGCTTTAAAAAAAAAAAAAATACGTACAGTACATGACACTGAGCAAAAAATATATTTGTTAGGTAACAAATTTAATAATTTCAACTTTACTTGTGGTGTAATGATTGAAAAATCATTTTGTCAGATTGTGAGTCTTCGAGTGGCGTTGGTGGCTGGCAGCGTAGATATAAATGGCTGGCAGTGGTCGGGGACAGGGTTGCCAGATTTTTTTTTATTGAGTTATCGTACTGATGTTTCAAAAATATCGTTTTTCCACCCAAATTATCGTACAAATATATCGGATGCCTGTGAAAATTATCGTATATTTTTACTGCTACTACTACACTACGCTCTACAGTAATATGATGATGATAAAATAAATGATGGAGTTCTTACCAACACAACGTGTCTTCAGTGGTGTTTGAAATTTATATAAACAACATTAGTCTCATGCAATAAAAAAGAAAAAAAATGGAAATTCATAAAAGTTCCAGTATATGTAATGGCTAATGTAAATACTGTATACAGCAGGTATCATTTAAGGGAGGTTTATATGACAATATTCAGTTTAGAAAAGTTGAATGAGTTCATCAAAATTTATTAAATAAAATAAACAATTCGTCTACACTATTTACAAATCACAGATTACACAAGATACTTTTAGGTAATTCTTTCTTGGTATCAAAATAAATATTTCTTTTACACTATATACAATCACAAAAATTCTTTAACTCTTCCTTTCTCGGTATCAAAATAAATGCCTCCTGAATTGCATTATATACAAATAATTAATTACCCGAAACTTTCATGGGAATATTTCTATTGACATTAAATAAGTCTCTCTTTGACACTTCATGGAAAAACTGAAGTAATGGTCAACCGTCAACGTGACTCGAAATGTGCCTGTACATTTCGTACAGTATAAGTACAACAAGCAAGCCTGGCTATCTCATAGACATAGTTACCCTGCATGCACTGAGGAAAATTACGATTTCTTATTTTACAGAGAACATACCATCTATTGAAAAGATTTACTCGATGAAAAGGCTTTTTCTCTACCTATCTATCTATCTATCTATAGCCCGACTCCCTAATCCCGCAAAGGGTGGCCACAGACAAAATGCCTCCAAGTCGCTTTGTCACCCACCATTTGACTACACTCCCCCCAACTCACCCCCCCCCTCCCTCATATACCTCTCAACTCCATCCCTCCACCTCATCCTCGATCTACCTCTCCCTCCCTACACCTCACCTACATACACTCTCTTAGTCAGTCTTTCATTCTCCATTCTCTTCACATGTCCAAACCACCTCAGTGTATTTCTCCTAATCTGCTCAACCACATCCACATCCACCCCACAGCATTCCTTCTCTTCTTCATTCGTCAGCCTGTCCCTCCACGTCACTCCACATGCTCCTCTCAAGTAACTCATTTCCACTGCTCCCACTCTTGACTTGTTCCCCTCTTGCAAGGTCCATGCCTCACTACATTCACAGTACACAGTACACTTCCTATTCAAAATTACCAAAATGGCGTCGATTAATCAAGCCTCGGAGTCCCCGGGGGGGGGGGGGACCATAAATGCCCCCGCCATCTGCCCCTCTCCCGGTGACAACTCGAGGTGCCTGGAACCACTGTCTGACTCTCTTCTTCTTCATTTCTGCAACATTCGCGGCCTTTCATCTAACTTTCGCTCTGTCGAACACCACCTCTCCTCCTCTAAACCTCACCTTCTTTTTCTAACGGAGACTCAGCTGTCTGAGGCAACCGACAGCAAACCCTTTTATGTATCCTCCTACTTTCTCTATACTCATTTCAAAGCCAAAGGTGGCTGTTGTGTATATATACGCAACGACCTATCTTGCTCTCGTGTTCCTGAACTTGATTCTTCTGAATTCTCCACACTCTGGTTTCAGCTTTCCTGTCATTCTCTGACTAAATATATCTGTGCTGTTTACTTATCCCCTAATTCTACTGACTATCAAAAATTCTTCGACTATCTTACTTCTACGATGGAACACATTCTGTCCATTTCTCCTTTCTCTGAAATCTCCATTCTTGGAGATTTCAATGTTCACCACCACCTTTGGCTCTCCTCTCCTTTCACGGATCCACCTGGTGAACAAGCCTACATCTTTTCTATCCTTAATGACCTAGAGCAGCTTGTACAGCACCCTACCCGTATCCCTGACCGCCTTGGAGAGAGCTCCAACATACTTGACCTCTTCCTCACAACTAATCCTTCTGCTTACTCTGTTAATCTTTTCTCTCCGTTGGGCTCCTCCGATCACAACCTTATTACCTTAACCTGTCCTATCACTCCGGTACGGCCTGTGGACCCTCCAGGGAAACGTCGTCTGTGGCATTTTGGAGCCGCGGACTGGGAGGCCCTCAGGCTGTACTTCTTTGATTTTCCCTGGAATGATTATTGCTTCCATGGCCGTGAGCCATCTGCGTGTGCCTTGCGCATTACGGAGGTTATTCTCTCGGGCATGGAAGCATACATTCCCTTCTCATATCCTTTGACTAACGCAAGAAAGCCTTGGTTTAATCACGCTTGTTCTAATGCTGTCTGCAACAAGGAGAGGGCCTACAAAAGGTACCGGAGCCAACCCACCCCTGAATCACATCATCCTTACGTTTCTGCCCGTAATCGTGCTAAGTCTGTTCTTCGCTCTACTAAAAATAATTTCATCCATACTAAATGCTCTCAACTCTCCAAATCGAATTCTTCCTGCTCCTTCTGGCACCTTGCCAAAAATCTTTCTAACAACTTTACCTCATCATCCTTCCCTCCTCTTTTCTACTCTGATGGTTCTGTAGCTATTTCTTTTACTGATAAAGCAGATCTCTTCGCACAGACTTTCTCCTCCAATTCCACCTTAGACGATTCCGGTGCTGTTCCTCCATCACTTCCCCCCTCTGACTTCCTCATGGCTGACATTAAAATTTCTTCAGTTGATGTATTTTCTGCCATCACTGGCCTCAGTACTAACAAGGCATATGGGCCTGATGGGGTCCCTCCTGTTGTTCTCAAGAACTGTGCTTCTGTGCTTACACCCTGCCTAGGCAAACTCTTTCGCCTTTGTCTGTCAACTTGTACCTTTCCTTCTTGCTGGAAGTTTGCTCTCATTCAGCCAGTCCCAAAAAAGGGTGACCACTCCCAACCCTCCAACTATCGTCCAATTGCTTTAACGTCCTGTATTTCAAAAGTTTTCGAGTCAATTCTTAATAGAAAAATTTTAAGGCATCTTTCCTATCACAACCTTCTTTCTGATCGTCAGTATGGGTTCCGTCAGGGACGCTCCACTGGCGACCTTCTCACCTACCTTTCAGACTCCTGGTCATCCTCCTTTCGGGACTTTGGCGAAAGCTTTGCCATTGCACTTGACATCTCAAAGGCTTTCGATCGAGTCTGGCATAAATCTTTAATTTCCAAACTGCCCTCCTACGGTTTCTATCCTTCCATCTGTGCCTTCATTGCAAGCTTCCTTTCTGGTCGTTCTATAGCCGCTGTTGTAGACGGCCATCGTTCTTCTCCTAGATCTATCAACAGTGGTGTTCCTCAGGGCTCTGTCCTATCACCAACTCTCTTCCTTTTATTTATTAATGATCTTCTAAGCTGTACATCTAACCCTATCCACTCATACGCTGATGACTCCACCCTTCACCTTTCCATTCGGTTCCCGCAACGCCCATCTCAACAGTTACCTCAAGAAACAAGGGATGAGGCTATGGCACACCTAATGTCTGACTTGGCTTGTATCTCTGACTGGGGTAAAAATAATATGGTTGTCTTTAATGCATATAAGACTCAGTTCTTACACCTATCAACCCGACAAAATCTTCCACAGGTATACCCATTAATGTTTAATAATATTCAGCTTAATCCTGCATCATCCTTGAACATGCTTGGGGTTTCATTTACTCGGGACTTATCTTGGAAAGATCATATTACATCTCTTGTAAAATCTGCTTCCAAGAGATTGGGTGTGCTAAGCCGTCTCCGCTCTTTCTTTACCCCTGCACAATTGTTGACTCTATACAGGGGTTTTATCCGCCCCTGTGTGGAGTACAACTCTCATGTGTGGGGAGGCTCCCCACATACAGCTCTTCTCAATAGGGTGGAGTCAAAGGCTTTTCGTCTCATTAACTCTCCTCGTCTTACTGACTCCCTTCAACCTCTGTCTCTACGCCGCACTGTTGCATCTTTATTTCTTTTCTATCGCTACTTTAATGGTCACTGCTCCTCTGAACTGTCTGCTTGCATTCCTCCACCTCTACGACGGGCGCGTAGCACCCGTCTGGCAGCAAACTCTCATCCCTTTTCTGTCCAACTCTCTAATGCAAGAGTTAACCGTTACTCCCAGTCTTTCATTTATGCAACAGGTCAGCTCTGGAACTGTCTCCCTCTATCTGTATTTCCTGCTGCCAATGATCTCTAGTCTTTCAAGCGCAGTGTGTCCAGGCATCTCCAAATGATCGGATCTTGAATTTGGCTCTCTATTGAATTTTGTTTTTCTCTTGGAGGGAACTGTTACTGCGGGCTCATGGCCTTTGGTTCCTTCTTCCTCGCCTTTAAAAAAAAAAAAAAAAAAAAAAAAAAAAAAAAACTTCCATAAGTCAGGGTAGGGATCACAATACTATCATGCAGTGACTTCTTAACTTCCATACTCATCTCCCTATTTCTCATCACTGCTTTCAGTGTACCAACAACCTTCCTTCCCTGCTGTACCCTTTCATGCATTTCATCCCCCAAAGTTCCATCCTTACTCATCACACACACCCAAGTACTTGAATGCACTCACATTCTCCATATCCTCACCATCCAACCTCACTGCACACTCTGTGACTTCATTCCTCTCAAACACCATAACTTTACTTTTGTTTACATTAACTTTCAGATTCCTCCTCCTACACACTGTCCCAAATTCATTCACCAAACCTTGCAACTCCCATTCATCTTCACTCAACAATACTGTATCATCAGCAAACAGCAACACCAGAAGCTTCCAAATCTCACCCTTACTCATTAGAGCCACCCCCACATCCACTGCCCTACCCTGCACCTCCATTACAACCCCATCCATGTATATATTAAACAGCCATGGAGACATCACACAACCCTGTTTCAGTCCCACATTGAGATCAAAGAACTCACTCAGCTCACCATCCACTCGCACTGTAGCCGTAGTTCCCTCGTACATACTCTTCACAGCACTCAGCAATTTCCCCTCCACTCCATATATTCTTAATACCTTCCACATACCTTGCCTATCTATTCTGTCATAAGCTTTCTCCAAGTCCTTGAAGGCAGCATACACTTTCCTTCCCTTCTCTAGATACTTCTCCACCAAACATCTTAGAACAAATATGTGATGTACACACCCTTTTCCTTTCCTAAATCCCCCTTGTTCTTCTCCAACTAGCTCCTCTGTCATATGCCTAACCCTATCAATGATTATTCTACCATATATTTTACCAGTCACACTAAGAAGGCAAATACCCCTATGGTTACCACATACTTCTCTATCCCCTTTTCCTTTGTATAAAGGAACAATTATACCTGATTTCCAGTCCTCTGGAACCCTTCCCTCTTCCCAGGCCAATCTACACAACTTCCATATCCACTCCACAACAATCTCACTCCCATACCTAAGCATTTCACCACACACTCCATCAATTCCTGGGGCCTTTCCCAACTTGATCTTCTTCATTGCTTCCACTACTTCCACCCTACTGATCTCTTCCTCCCTCCTCTCATCACTTCTTCTCCCAGCCATTCCCCAACCACTTATACTCGCACTGCTGTCACTCTCTACATTCAACAAATCCTCAAAGTGCTCCTTCCATCTCCTCAATTTCTCTCTCTTCTCCACCGACAATCTATTATTCCTATCTTTCACTCCCCTACTATTTCCCCTTTCACACTGGCTTACTTTCTTTACCTCCTTCCAAAACAATTTCTTACTCTCCCTCCATTTCACACTCAGATTCCTCCCAAACTCTTCATCCACTTTCTTCTTACTCTCCTTCACCAGTCTCTTCACCTCCCTTCTCCCGCTCACATATACCTCTCTCTTCTCTCTCTCATCTTCCCTACCTCTACTCGCTAGCCATTCACTATATGCCTTCTTCTTTTGTTCCACAGCTTGGTTCACCTCATCATTCCACCATGCTGTCCCTTGCACACCCTTGCATCTCCTCCTCAGTCCACAAACCACCTCATACGCTGCGCCTATCTCTTCCGTGAATATCTTACATATGTCTTCCACCCCTTCCATCTGCTCTAGCTCATACCTTCCCAATCTTTCTCCCACTATGCTCTTATACTCTATCATTTTCTCACTATCTTGCAATTTCTCCACTCTTCTCACAGAAGCTGCTTCTTCCTGTCTTCCCCTTCGTCTCCTCAACTACTTTCTTTGCAGCTCTACCTTGGCCATCACTAAGTGATGGCCCGAGACTCCATTCCCCCACCCTGTCCACACTCTTGCATCCAACACTTGTCTTCTCATTCGCTCATCCACACACACGTAGTCTATCATTGCCTTTCATTCAACAAGTTCACCACCCATCCTCCTCATTACTCTCCATGTATACCGGTGGATCATCTTATGACGAAAGTAGGTGTTGGCTATTTCCAACCCCTCACAAGCACAGATGTCCACCAAAGCACTTCCATTCCCATCTACGTCAGCTTGCACACCCCAGTGACTAACCACTCCATCCACTCGTACATTCCCAACTTTGCCATTCATGTCTCCAATCAGCAGCACTCTCTCGCTCCTCTCAAACTTGTCCATACGTGCTTCTACTCTCGCCCAAAACTCATCTTTCACTCTTGCCACTCGATCCTCTGTCGGGGCATACACACATACAATCGCCCACGCTTGTATACCTACTTTCATCCTCACTCGTACAATCCTTGCGCCCACTGTTCCATACTCTCTTATATTCTCCTTCCACTTCTTGCATATCATCAGATATACTCCCTCTCTTGCCCTCTCATTGTCATTGACTCCTGCACGTATACCTAAACCATATTCCCATTCTCTCACCCTTTCACCTTACCATTTAGTTTCAGTCAGTCCACATATATCCACTTTTGCATCCTCAAGCACCTGAACAATCTCTCTCTCTTTCACTTCATCATTCATTCCTCTCACATTCCACGTTCCCACCCTAAGAATGCCCTTTGTCCGTTCCTTAGTAATCAACGTATGGTCCGTCTGGGTCCGAGGCACTTTATTCGCTTTTTTAGGTAGTTCTTTTTACGGGGTGGGGCACTAACCCACCACCAACCCTTTTAGTCACCTCGTACGACAAGCAGGGATACTGGCGGAGTATTCTTGAAACCCCCCTATCCCCAGGGGGCTTTTTAATCATCATTTTAAAAAAATTAAAACTCTTATGCCATGAAAACAGAATTATCGTACAGAACGTGTGATAATGAGAAATGGTATCGTACATCGTACCAGAGGCAGGTTAATCGTACATGTACGATAATTATCGTACGAATGGCAACCCTGGTCGGGGAAGGTGCGACCGTTTGAGCGAGGGGACATGCGACCGTGCGAGTTTTTGCTATCACCAGTTACTGCATCTTTTTATTTTGTGCTATTTTGTGAATAAATGAGTAGATAATTGTGTATTACAGTACGATGTTTACATTTTTCCTTTACTTTATAATGGAGTATGTACTTTCAATCTTGTAAGAAGGTATTTCGGGATGAGTATGAAGATTTCGGGACAATTCTTCGTCAAGTCAAATCGCCGTCACAACAAAAACAAGACAATTCGCCTTCATTAATGAAGATAGCTATAGGTGATGCTAGAATATAATTCAAAGGCGACTACAGCGAGGAAGAAACAAGTTAATTATTGACTAAAGGTCTATCTATCTATCTATCTATAGCCCGACGCCCTAATCCCGCAAAGGGTGGCCGCAGACAAAACGCCTCCAAGTCACTCTGTCACCCACCAATTGACTACCCTCCCCCCAACTCACCCCCCCCTCCCTCATATACCTCTCAACTCCATCCCTTCACCTCATCCTCGGTCTACCCCTCCCTCTCCCTCCCTCCACCTCACCTACATACACCCTCTTAGTCAGTCTTTCATTCTTCATTCTCTCCACATGTCCAAACCACCTCAGTGTATATCTCCTAATCTTTTCAACCACATCCACATCTACCCCACAACGTTCCTTCACTTCTTCATTCGTCAACCTGTCCCTCCACGTCACTCCACATGCTCCTCTCAAGTAACTCATTTCCACTGCTCTCACTCTTGACTTGTTCCCCTCTTGCAAGGTCCACGCCTCGCTTCCATACGTCAGGGTAGGGATCACAATACCATCATGCAGTGACTTCTTGACTTCCATACTCACCTCCCTATTTCTCATCACGGCTTTCAGTATACCAACAACCTTTCTTCCCTGCTGTACCCTTTCACGTACTTCATCCCCCAAAGTTCCATCCTTACTCATCACACTACCCAAGTACTTGAATGCACTCACATTCTCCATATCCTCACCATCCAACCTCACTGCACACTCTGTGACTTCATTCCTCTCAAACACCATAACTTTACTTTTGTTTACATTAACTTTCAGCTTCCTCCTCCTACACACTGTCCCAAATTCATTCACCAAACCTTGCAACTCCCATTCATCTTCACTCAACAATACTGTATCATCAGCAAACAGCAACACCAGAAGCTTCCAAATCTCACCCTCATTCATTAGGGCCAGCCCCACATCCACTGCCCTACCTTGCATCTCCTTTACAACCCCATCCATATATATATTAAACAGCCATGGAGACATCACACACCCCTGTTTCAGTCCCACATTGAGATCAAAGAACTCACTCAGCTCACCATCCACTCGCACCATAGCCCTAGCTCCTTCGTACATACTCTTCACAGCACTGAACAATTTCCCCTCCACTCCATATATTCTTAATACCTTCCACATACCTTGCATATCTATTCTGTCATAAGCTTTCTCCAAGTCCATGAAGGCAGCATACACTTTCCTTCCCTTCTCTAGATACTTCTCCACTAAACATCTTAGAACAAATATCTGATCTACACACCCTTCTCCAACTAGCTCCTCTGTCATATGCCTAACCCTATCAATGACTATTCTACCATATATTTTACCAGTCACACTAAGAAGGCAAATACCCCTATGGTTACCACATACTTCTCTCTCCCCTTTTCCTTTGTACAAAGGAACAATTATACCTGATTTCCAGTCCTCTGGAACCCTTCCCTTTTCCCAAGCCAATCTACACAACTTCCATATCCACTCCACAACAATCTCACCCCCATACCGAAGCATTTCACCACACACTCCATCAATTCCTGGGGCCTTTCCCAGCTTAATCTTCTTCATCGCTTCCTCTACTTCCGACCTACTGATCTCTTCCTCCCTCCTCTCATCTCTTCTTCTCCCAACCATTCCCCAACCACTTATACTCACACTGCTGTCACTCTCTACATTTAACAAATCCTCAAAGTGCTCCTTCCATCTCCTCAATTTCTCTCTCTTCTCCACCAACAATCTGTTATTCCTATCTTTCACTCCCCTACTATTTCCCCTTTCACACTGCCTTACTTTCTTTACCTCCTTCCAAAACAATTTCTTACCCTCCCTCCATTTCACACTCAGATTCCTCCCAAACTCTTCATCCACTTTCTTCTTACTCTCCTTCACCAGTCTCTTAACCTCCCTTCTCCTGCTCACATATACCTCTTTCTTCTCTCTCTCATCTTCTCCCCTTCCTCTACTCGCCAACCATTCACCATATGCCTTCTTCTTTTGTTCCACAGCTCGTTTCACCTCATCATTCCACCATGCTGTCCCTTGCACACCCTTGCATCTCCTCCTCACTCCACAAACAGCCTCACACGCTGCGCTTATCTCTTCCGTGAATATCTTACATACGTCTTCCACCCCTTCCATCTGCTCTAGCTCATACCTTCCCAATCTTTCTTCCACTATGCTCTTATACTCTGTCATTTTCTCACTATCTTGCAGTTTCTCAACTCTTCTCACAGGAGCTGCTTCCTCCTGTCTTCCCCTTCGTCTCCTCAACCACTTTCTTTGCAGCTCTACCTTGGCCATCACTAAGCGATGGTCCGAGACTCCATTCCCCCACCCTCTCTGCACTCTTGCATCCAACACTTGTCTTCTCATTCGCTCATCCACACACACGTAGTCTATCATTGCCTTTCGTTCAACAAGTTCACCATCCATCCTCCTCATTACTCTCCATGTATACCAGTGGATCATCTTATGACGAAAGTAGGTGTTGGCTATTGCCAACCCCTTACCAGCACAGATGTCCACCAAAGCACTACCATTCCCATCTACTTCAGCTGGCACACCCCACTGACCAACCACTCCGTCCACTCGTACATTCCCAACTTTGCCATTCATGTCTCCAATCAACAGCACTCTCTCGCTCCTCTCAAACTTGTCCATACGTGCTTCTACTCTCGCCCAAAACTCATCTTTCACTCTTGCCACTCGATCCTCTGTCGGGGCATACACACATACAATCGCCCACGCTTGTATACCTACTTTCATCCTCACTCGTACAATCCTTGCGCCCACTGTTCCATACTCTCTTATATTCTCCTTCCACTTCTTGCATATCATCAGACATACTCCCTCTCTTGCCCTCTCATTGTCATTGACTCCTGCACATATACCTAAACCATATTCCCATTCTCTCACCCTTTCACCTTACCATTTAGTTTCAGTCAGTCCACATATATCCACTTTTGCATCCTCAAGCACCTGAACAATCTCTCTCTCTTTCACTTCATCATTCATTCCTCTCACATTCCACGTTCCCACCCTAAGAATGCCCTTTGTCCGTTCCTTAGTAATCAACGTATGGTCCGTCTGGGTCCGAGGCACTTTATTCGCTTTTTTAGGTAGTTCTTTTTACGGGGTGGGGCACTAACCCACCACCAACCCTTTTAGTCACCTCGTACGACAAGCAGGGATACTGGCGGAGTATTCTTGAAACCCCCCTATCCCCAGGGGGCTTTTTAATCATCATTTTAAAAAAATTAAAACTCTTATGCCATGAAAACAGAATTATCGTACAGAACGTGTGATAATGAGAAATGGTATCGTACATCGTACCAGAGGCAGGTTAATCGTACATGTACGATAATTATCGTACGAATGGCAACCCTGGTCGGGGAAGGTGCGACCGTGTGAGCGAGGGGACATGCGACCGTGCGAGTTTTTGCTATCACCAGTTACTGCATCTTTTTATTTTGTGCTATTTTGTGAATAAATGAGTAGATAATTGTGTATTACAGTACGATGTTTACATTTTTCCTTTACTTTATAATGGAGTATGTACTTTCAATCTTGTAAGAAGGTATTTCGGGATGAGTATGAAGATTTCGGGACAATTCTTCGTCAAGTCAAATCGCCGTCACAACAAAAACAAGACAATTCGCCTTCATTAATGAAGATAGCTATAGGTGATGCTAGAATATAATTCAAAGGCGACTACAGCGAGGAAGAAACAAGTTAATTATTGACTAAAGGTCTATCTATCTATCTATCTATAGCCCGACGCCCTAATCCCGCAAAGGGTGGCCGCAGACAAAACGCCTCCAAGTCACTCTGTCACCCACCATTTGACTCCCCTTCCCCCAACTCACCCCCTCCCTCATATACCTCTCAACTCCATCCCTTCACCTCATCCTCGGTCTACCCCTCCCTCTTCCTCCCTCCACCTCACCTACATACACCCTCTTAGTCAGTCTTTCATTCTTCATTCTCTCCACATGTCCAAACCACCTCAGTGTATATCTCCTAATCTTTTCAACCACATCCACATCTACCCCACAACGTTCCTTCACTTCTTCATTCGTCAACCTGTCCCTCCACGTCACTCCACATGCTCCTCTCAAGTAACTCATTTCCACTGCTCTCACTCTTGACTTGTTCCCCTCTTGCAAGGTCCACGCCTCGCTTCCATACGTCAGGGTAGGGATCACAATACCATCATGCAGTGACTTCTTGACTTCCATACTCACCTCCCTATTTCTCATCACGGCTTTCAGTATACCAACAACCTTTCTTCCCTGCTGTACCCTTTCACGTACTTCATCCCCCAAAGTTCCATCCTTACTCATCACACTACCCAAGTACTTGAATGCACTCACATTCTCCATATCCTCACCATCCAACCTCACTGCACACTCTGTGACTTCATTCCTCTCAAACACCATAACTTTACTTTTGTTTACATTAACTTTCAGCTTCCTCCTCCTACACACTGTCCCAAATTCATTCACCAAACCTTGCAACTCCCATTCATCTTCACTCAACAATACTGTATCATCAGCAAACAGCAACACCAGAAGCTTCCAAATCTCACCCTCATTCATTAGGGCCAGCCCCACATCCACTGCCCTACCTTGCATCTCCTTTACAACCCCATCCATATATATATTAAACAGCCATGGAGACATCACACACCCCTGTTTCAGTCCCACATTGAGATCAAAGAACTCACTCAGCTCACCATCCACTCGCACCATAGCCCTAGCTCCTTCGTACATACTCTTCACAGCACTGAACAATTTCCCCTCCACTCCATATATTCTTAATACCTTCCACATACCTTGCATATCTATTCTGTCATAAGCTTTCTCCAAGTCCATGAAGGCAGCATACACTTTCCTTCCCTTCTCTAGATACTTCTCCACTAAACATCTTAGAACAAATATCTGATCTACACACCCTTCTCCAACTAGCTCCTCTGTCATATGCCTAACCCTATCAATGACTATTCTACCATATATTTTACCAGTCACACTAAGAAGGCAAATACCCCTATGGTTACCACATACTTCTCTCTCCCCTTTTCCTTTGTACAAAGGAACAATTATACCTGATTTCCAGTCCTCTGGAACCCTTCCCTTTTCCCAAGCCAATCTACACAACTTCCATATCCACTCCACAACAATCTCACCCCCATACCGAAGCATTTCACCACACACTCCATCAATTCCTGGGGCCTTTCCCAGCTTAATCTTCTTCATCGCTTCCTCTACTTCCGACCTACTGATCTCTTCCTCCCTCCTCTCATCTCTTCTTCTCCCAACCATTCCCCAACCACTTATACTCACACTGCTGTCACTCTCTACATTTAACAAATCCTCAAAGTGCTCCTTCCATCTCCTCAATTTCTCTCTCTTCTCCACCAACAATCTGTTATTCCTATCTTTCACTCCCCTACTATTTCCCCTTTCACACTGCCTTACTTTCTTTACCTCCTTCCAAAACAATTTCTTACCCTCCCTCCATTTCACACTCAGATTCCTCCCAAACTCTTCATCCACTTTCTTCTTACTCTCCTTCACCAGTCTCTTAACCTCCCTTCTCCTGCTCACATATACCTCTTTCTTCTCTCTCTCATCTTCTCCCCTACCTCTACTCGCCAACCATTCACCATATGCCTTCTTCTTTTGTTCCACAGCTCGTTTCACCTCATCATTCCACCATGCTGTCCCTTGCACACCCTTGCATCTCCTCCTCACTCCACAAACAGCCTCACACGCTGCGCTTATCTCTTCCGTGAATATCTTACATACGTCTTCCACCCCTTCCATCTGCTCTAGCTCATACCTTCCCAATCTTTCTTCCACTATGCTCTTATACTCTGTCATTTTCTCACTATCTTGCAGTTTCTCAACTCTTCTCACAGGAGCTGCTTCCTCCTGTCTTCCCCTTCGTCTCCTCAACCACTTTCTTTGCAGCTCTACCTTGGCCATCACTAAGCGATGGTCCGAGACTCCATTCCCCCACCCTCTCTGCACTCTTGCATCAAACACTTGTCTTCTCATTCGCTCATCCACACACACGTAGTCTATCATTGCCTTTCGTTCAACAAGTTCACCATCCATCCTCCTCATTACTCTCCATGTATACCAGTGGATCATCTTATGACGAAAGTAGGTGTTGGCTATTGCCAACCCCTTACCAGCACAGATGTCCACCAAAGCACTACCATTCCCATCTACTTCAGCTGGCACACCCCACTGACCAACCACTCCGTCCACTCGTACATTCCCAACTTTGCCATTCATGTCTCCAATCAACAGCACTCTCTCGCTCCTCTCAAACTTGTCCATACATGCTTCTACTCTCGCCCAAAACTCATCTTTCACTCTTGCCACTCGATCCTCTGTTGGAGCATACACACATACAATCGCCCACGCTTGTATACCTACTTTCATCCTCACCCATACAATCCTTGCACCCACTGTTCCATACTCTCTTATATTCTCTTTCCACTTCTTGCTTATCATCAGACATACTCCCTCATTTGCCCTCTCATTCTCACTGACTCCCGCACATATACCTACACCATATTCCCATTCTCTCACCCTCTCACCTTACCATTTAGTTTCAGTCAATCCACATATATCCACTTTTGCATCCTCAAGCACCTGAACAATCTCTCTCTCTTTCACTTCATCATTCACTCCTCTCACATTCCATGTTCCCACCCTCAGAATGTCCTTTGTCCGTTCCCTAGTCGTCAACGTATGGTCCGTCCGGGTCCGAGGCGCTTTATTTGCTTTTTTAGTTAGTTCTTATTACGGGGTGGGGCACTAACCCACCACCAACCCTTTTAGTCGCCTCGTACGACAAGCAGGGATACTGGGGGAGTATTCTTGAAACCCCCCTACCCCCAGGGGGGGTGCAACTAATAAATAATATCCAATGCCAACACTATTGAACATAGACTTTGCTGGATCCCCCTGAAATATAGTTATTAAAGTATTGATTAATTAATAAGTATATTTATAAAAGTACTAATTAATTAAAGCATCCCTACGTGTCAAGTGGGGTTGGTGGAGGATTAGTGCCCCTCCCTGTAAAACAATTAACTCTAAGCCATTGGCCACCCCGTCGGGATACATGGCGTCTGGCAATGAATGAATGAATTAATTAATAATAAGTTTACAGTATTTATAGAATGGCGGGGAATCGTCCAGGGTGCGAATAGTTTTGAAGGGGAATTGTCCATGTTTTGATGGGGAATTGTCTGACGGCGAATTGTCTTGCATCCAGTATGGACATGGACTGTGTGAAGAAGAAACAAGTGCATAATGCGTGGACACGAGAATGAGGATATAGAACATTTTATATTAGATTGTCAGTAATACACGGAAGAAAGAGGAAAACTACCTGAACTACAACAGCCATACATAGAAAGTAAAGAGGACATTTTAGGACAGCTATTATTTGAAGTAGAAGATTTTGAAAGAATAAAACAATTCACACACAAGTCCTGGAAAAAGAGAGAGAAAAGAATGAAGGAGCTCAACAACAAATAAATTGGAAAACCAAGAGATACTGCAAGGAGGGCTGCTGCAAAGGCTATCCCTCTACCAGTCATTGCATCGCATCGTGATGGGTAGCATGGTGGACACAAGTAAGCAAGATTCAATTGTTAAAAGAGTATTCGCGAATTTGGCTTTTCGCGGGGGTTACAAGAACATAACTACCGCGAAAAATGCGGGATTTCTGTACTGTACATTGATTCTTCAAATCTATCTATCTATCTATTGCCAGATGCCTCAATCCCGTTTGGGGTGGCCACAAACAAATCGCCTCCAAGTCGCCCTGTCCCCCGCCATTTCACTGCCCTGCTCCCAACTCACACCCCCCTCTCTCATATACCTCTCCACCCCATCCCTCCATCTCATCCTCGGTCTCCCCCTCCCTCTTCCACCCTCCACCTTACTCATATACACTCTCTTCGTCAGTCTTTCACCCTCCATCCTCTCCACATGGCCAAACCACCTCAGTGTGTTCCTCACAACGCTTCCTATCACATCCACATCCACACCACAACGCTCCTTTATATCCTCATTCGTCAGCCTGTCTCTCCACGTGACTCCACAGGCTCCTCTTAAATAACTCATTTCCACTGCTCTCACTCTTGACTTGTGTCCTTCCAACAATGTCCAAGCTTCACTTCCGTATGTTAGAGTTGGTATCACAATACTGTCATGTAGTAACTTTTTTACTTCCATGCTCACTTCCCTGTTTCTTATCACTGCTTTCAAGGAACCAGCAACCTTTCTTCCCTGCTGTACCCTTTCAAGCACTTTACCCTCCAAACCTCCATCCTTACTCATCACACTGCCCAAATACTTAAACGTACTCACATCTTCCAATTCCTCACCATCCAACCTCGCTGTACATTCACTGACTTCACCTCTCTCAAAGACCATCACTTTACTCTTCCCTACATTCACCTTTAGGTTCCGTTTCTTACACACTCTCCCAAACTCATCCACCAAGCCTTGCAGCTCCCCTTCGTCTTCACTCAACAACACAGTATCATCTGCAAACAACAGTACAGGGAGTTTCCAAACACTATCCTCTCTCACCAGGGCCACTCCGACATCCACTACCCTACCTTGTATTCTTCAAATATTCTGATGAATTGGTTGATATTTATAACAATGGGCTTTGGTCAATTTTTGACCATCATTGTCTTGAGGTATTAAAAACAATCACTGTATGTGATAATTCTCTTTGGTATGGTCCATCCATTAATTCTTTGTGTAGACAACGTAGAACGGCAGAACGTGAGTGGCACTTGCAGGTGACCGAAGTAACTCAGCTGCGTTATGTTTTCACGAGAAGAGCAGTCGTTCACACCGTAAAAGCCCAAAAGGCTAGGTATTATCAAAATAAAGTTGATTCATGTGGTGGTGATAAAAAAAAACTATCTGCAGTTGTGAACAATTTGGTTGGTCGGAGGAGTGGAAATGTTAAACCAACTTCTGTATCTGATGCCCAGTTGGCTTCTGATTTTGCTTCATTTTTTACAACTAAGATATCTTGCATAAGAAGTGATTTAGACAACAGTTCTAGTGAAGCATACTCAGTTGACTTCCAACCACGGTGCACTGGGGATCATTTGCTTTCAACATTTCATCCACTGGATGTAAACAAAGTCAAATGTTATGTCAGAGAATAAATAAAACATTTTGCCCACTTGATCTGTGTAACATGTCACAGCTGCCTGATGTGTTTGAGCATGCTGCAGAATTTATCTGCAACTTAATAAATAGATGCTTCTTAGAAAGTAATTTTGTGCAGTCTGAGAAACATTCTTTGTTTAGGCCCCTAATTAAGAAACCTGGCCTTGATGTTGAGAGCATGACAAATTATTGTCCCGTCTCTAACCTGTCTCTCTTATCCAAGATTATTGAGTGGGCTATCCTCGATCAACTCTTACCACTACTGGAACACAACAGAGTTGTTCCTGTTGTTCAGTCAGCATACAGAAAATACCATTCAACTGAATCTGCACTAACAAGGATTCTTAGTGACATTGTGACAAACACTTGTAGTGGGATGTCCTCTCTCCTAGGTCTGTTGGATCTGTGTGCAGCTATTGATACAGTAGATCATAAACTATTGTTGAATGATCTGTATTTTAATGGAGTTCATTATAGTGCATTTTTGCTTCTTAAGTTGTATCTGTCAGACAGATCTCAGAGAGTGGTTGTTGATTACGCTAGCTCTGATTCTGCTCCTCTTCTATTCGGAGTCCCTCAAGGATCAGTTTTGGGTCCAGTTCTATTTACTATCTACAAAAGTAGTTTATCTTCTTTACCTGATGCTCACGATTTGTCCTATCATTTTTATGCTGATGACACCCAGCTTTGTGTTAAGATGTCAGACATAAACGATACCAAGACAAAGCTTGACTTTCTAATGTCTGATTTTAAGATATGGATGGCTAATTGGAAACTTAAGCTGAATGATGGTAAAACTGAGATCATCATCATCAGAGGAAACAGAAGGGGTGATGACACTGATAATGCCCTGGTTTTGATTGACGTGTCACAGCTTCATCCAGTCAGTCCTGTTCGAAATCTAGGTGTTTATTTTTAATTCAAATTTAAATTACAAAGACACATTAATCATGTTGTCAGAGGGTGTAACTTACGTATTGGAAATCTGTACTCTGTGAGGAAATTTCTGAATAGGAATGACGAGGTGAAAGAGAGAGAGATTGTCTAGGTGCTTGAGGGTGTGAAAGTGGATGTATGTGGAATAACTGAAACAAAATGGAGAGGAGAAAGTGTGAGAGAATGGGAGTATGGATGGGGTATATGTGCAGGAGTAGGTGAGAATGAGAGGGTAAAGGAAGGAGTATGTATAGTTGTGAGTAAAAGATGGAAGAAGAGCATAAGACAGTATGGATCAGTTGGGTCAAGGATTGTGTGGGTAAGGTTGAAAGTTAGAATACAAATGTGGGCGATTGTGTGTGTGTATGCGCCAATGTAAGATCGTGCTAGAAGAGTGAGAGAAGAGTTCTGGACAAATGTAGAAGTGTGCTTGGAAAAGTTTGGAAGGAATGAGATAGTGTTTTTGATTGGTGATATGAATGGTAAAGTAGGGAATGTGAAGGTGGACGGAATAGTTGGTGAGTGGGGTGTGCCTTCAGAGATAGACATTTGTGCCCTGAGTGGGTTGATGATAGCCAATACCCTCTTCAGGCAAAAATGATCCACAGGTATACATGGCGAGTGATGAGAAGGGTGGGTGGTGAACTGAATGAAAGGAAGGCAATGATTGATTATGTGTGTGTGGATGATAGGATGTGAAGATATGTAATAGATGCAAGAGCTTATAGAGGTTGGGGGAGTGGACTTTCTGACCACTACTTGATGGTGGCCAGAATCAAGATCCAAGTAAGATGGAGAAATAGAAGAAGAGAAGAACGGGAGGAAGGAGTAGTTGCAAGGAGAGTGGAAAGGTTACAAGAGGATGAGAAAAAGGCAGAATATAAGAGAGAAGTGGAGGAACGATCGGGTAAATATGAATTGGAGCAGATGGGGAACGTGGAAGGTGTGTGCAGGATATTCACAGAAGAAATATGTGCAGCATGTGATGTGGTGTGTGGGGTGAAGAGAAGACGGAGGCGGGGTGCAAGGAACAGCGTGGTGAAATGAAGAGATGAGACAGGCTGTGCACAAAAGAAGGAAGCATACAATGAATGGATGAGAAATAGGGGCGTGGAAGAAGTTGAGACGTAGAAGAGAGAGAGATGTATAGAAAGAAAGAGAGAGGGGAAAAGATTAATAAGAGAGAGTAAGAAGAGAGTGGATGAGGAATTTGGAAGGAATTTGAGTGTAAAGTGGAGGGACTGTAAGAAAATGTTCTGGAAGGAGGTGAAGAGAGTAAGACAGGGTGGCAGTGAAGTTAGCAAGGGAGTGAAAGATAAAAATGGTAGATTACTAGTGGAGAAGGGAGAAAAAGTGAGCAGATGGAGAGAACACTTTAAGGAATTGATGAACATAGAGGATGGAAGTAATGTGAGTATAAGTGGGTGGGGAATGGCTGGGAGAAGGAGGGAGGTGAGAAGACAGGAAGAAATCAGTAGGATAGAAGTTGTGGAAACAATGAAGAAAGTTAAATCGGGGAAAGCCCCAGGAATTGATTGTGTGGTGAAATGCTGAAGCATGGGGGAGAAATAGTAGTAGAATGGGTGTGGAAGATGTGCAGATTGGCCTAGGAGGAAGGTAGAGTCCCGGAGGATTGGAAGTCAGGTATAATTATTCCCTTGTACAAAGGAAAAGGGGAAAAAGGAGTGTGTGGTAATCATAGGGGCATTTGTCTTCTTAGTGTAATAGGAAAAGTGTATGGTAGGATACTTATTGACTGAGTTAGGGAAATAACAGAGGAATTAGTTGGAGAAGAACAGGGAGGCTTTAGGAAGGGAAGAGGTTGTGTAGATCAGATATTCATTCGTAGATCCTTAGTGGAAAACTTTCTAGAGAAGGGAAAGAAATTGTATGCAGCCTTCATGGATTTGGAGAAAGCATATGACAGGGTGGATAGACAAGGATTGTGGAAAGTATTAGTAATATATGGAGTAGATGGGAAATTGTTGAATGCCGTGAAGAGTATGTATGAGGGTGCCAAGGCTGCAGTGCATGTGGATGAACTGAGTGAATTTTTCTGTTTGAAGGTTGGGTTGAAACAAGGGTGTGTTTTGTCTCCATGGCTGTTCAGTCTGTATATGGATGGGGTTATAAAAGAGATATTAGGTAGGACAGTGGATGTTGGAGTGGCCCTAGTGAGAGAGGGCAGTGTTTGGAAACCCTGTACTGTTGTTTGCAGATATTGTATTGTTAAGTGAAAACAAAGGGGAGTTGCAAGGCTTGGTGAATGAATTTGGGAAGGTGTGTAAGAAATAGAATCTAAAGGTGAATGTAAGGAAGAGTAAAGTTATAGTCTTTGAGAGAAGGGAAGTTAGTGAATGTACAGTGAGATTGGATGTGAAGGAAATGGAGAATGTGAGTACATTCAAGTACTTGGGTAGTGTGATGAGTTAGGATGGAAGTTTAGAGGGTGAAGTACTTGAAAGGGTGCAGCAGGGAAGAAAGGTTGCTGGCTCCTTGAAAGCAGTGATAAGAAACAGAGAAGTGAGCTGGAAGTGAAAAAGCTGGTACACGACAGTATTGTTATACCAACTCTATCGTATGGAAGTGAAGCTTGGCCGTTGTTGGAGGGACATGAGTCAAGAGTGGGAGCAGTGGAAATGAGTTATTTGAGAGGAGCATGTGGAGTCACATGGAGAGACATGCTGATAAATGAGGAAGTGAAGGAGCATTGTGGTGTGGATGTGGATGTGTTAGGAAGCGTTATGGGAAACACATTAAGGTGGTTTGGCCATGTGGAGAGGATGGAGAGTGAGAGACTGATGAGGAGAGTGTATGTGAGTGAGGTGGAGAGAGGGAGAGGGAGGGGGAGGCCGAGGATGAGATGGAGGGATGGAGTGGAGAGGTATATGAGAGAGGGGGTGTAAGCTGGGAGCAGGGCAGTGAAATGGTGGGAGACAGCGACATGGAGGCGATTTGTTTGTGGCCACCCCGTATGGGATTAAGGCGTCTGGCAATAGATAGATAGATAGACTATTATCTGGTCCTTTATTATCCAATCAGGAGCATAGGACCTGAGGTTGGGGTAGTGAAGAGGGGTTCAGGCACAGCAGGTGAAAATTAGGGCAAGCAAAATTGCAGAGAGGTTAGGGCAGGCGAAAGTGAAGAGAGGTTAGGGCAGGAGAAAGTGAAGAAAGGTTAGGGCAGGAGATAGCGAAGAGAAGTTCGGGCAGGAAAAAATTGAGAAGTTAGAGAAAGTGGAGATAGGTTAGGGCAGGAGAAAATGAAGTGAAGTTAAGACAGGAGAAAGTGAAGAGAGGTTAGGGCAGGAGAAAATGAAAAGAGTTAGAGTAAGAGAGAGAGAGTAGAAGTGGGTCAGGAGGGAGGGGGAGTTGTACCTAAGAACAAGATGATATTGTTTCCTCACAGCTGCACATTGCTGGGAAACTCCTTCATATCAGCGTCTCTCTCTCCCTCTCTCTCTCAAGATGATGATGATAAGAAGTACACATAATTGCTTCATCAAAGTTGGATGTTAACAGATAGCAGAGCTAATATTTTCTTTGATCAAGTTTTATTGTATCTACTCATCTTGAATATACCATCAGGTTGATTAAACATCTCTAAGAGCGAAGCCTCATTGCCACCTCACTGCTGTAGGTCTAAAAGGTGTGAGACATTTTGTGATGTTTCCTTTTGGATTCTCACACCCTGACCCATTGCAGTGGAGCGCCAGTGAATTTAAGTTAATGCGGCCATGATGGTTGGCAAATATATGCAGAATGGCAGTTTGAAATATACCATCAGGTCGATTAAACCCATCGTTTTTCTCAGTCATCACTCACAGTTGGAATGTTGTAGATGCGATATGGTTCGTAATGAGCTGCAGTTTGTTGAGGGTAGGACAGACTCAAAAAAATAAATAAATAAAGAAGAAGAAGAAAAAGAAAGGAATAAAAAGTAAAAGAAGATGACTGCCAGGAAACAGAAGAAAAGTGGTAGAAAGCTGTGGTATAGTGCAGACCTAGTAGTTTTTTTGTTTTGCATAGTTGTGGGGAAGGCTGTGAGAAGAGGAACACCAGTACAAGGAAATTTGGTGTAAAGAAGATACTATAGTACAGTAGTAACAGCAGTAGTAATGGTGGCAGCAGTGGTTGTGGCAGTACAGTAGTAGTGGTGGTGGTGGTGGCAGCAGTGGTGGTGGTGGCAGTAGTAGTAGTAGTAGCAGTAGTAGTAGTAGTAGTAATACAGTGGAATCCCCTGAATCGCTTAGTTCTAAGCAGAGAATTCATAATACGCGGCAACATCATGGAACAGTTTGCAATATCAGTAATTCGCGGAAATTATACGTAACTCGCAATTGCAACCTTGAATGTGAAGGTTTTCTGATGCGTTTTTGAACATCTGTTATAAATGTTGGTTTCTTAATAAGTAAAGCTGTATAAAATTAAGATTTTCCTCTTTGTATCAGTTAGGTTAATTTTGAAGCATACAGTGGGGCACCAATTTTCGCGCCTAATTGGGTCCAAAAATAATGCGCGAAAGTGGAATTAGCGAAAGTTGGGGCATTGTCTTTATGGCAAAAAGGCTAATTGGTTCCCGGTTATCCTAAAGTAACATCAGATTTTCATTTTCACTTGCAATACAGTACAGGTAACTCGCACGGAACACGATCTCACGGAACGCGCTCGCAATTATACACGGTAAGGGCTGGGATACATATAAGACAACGTAAGATTAAAAAACCATTATGAAAACTACAAATTAACGCAGGAGAGGCCTTTGAAAGATCAAATTCTCGAACGTCACCTCAGCGCGCGGTTTGTTTTGATTACGTGATGATCTAGGCGGGAAATTATTCAGTGAGTGAGACATTCCCGAGTACAGTAGCACAATACAGTATTTGTAAGCTAAATATTTACAGTACTGTACTGTTCTGGTAAGTTTATGTGCAACTTAAAGTACAATTAAATAACGTTAAAGCAAGAAATAAAGTCTTATAAGCAGTTTACCTGATAGGCGTCAGAATATTGCCTTTTTTATTTGTTCGTTTTTTCCACAATACTGTACAGTATTTGTAAGTTAAATATTTACTGTTCTCGTATGTACTGTACTTGTAAGCACTGCACTTAAATAAAGTTAAATCATTAAATAAAGCCTTGTAACCAGTTAACCCGAATTATATGATTACCCATGATCGGCGTCGGAATATTGCCTTTTTTGTTTGTTCGTTAAACTCTTACTGTACTGCTTTTCTACAGTACTGTATTTGTAAGTTAAATATTTACTGTTCTGGTATGTACTTGTAAGCAATTAAAGCATTAAATAAAAGCTTTGGAACCAGTTAACCTGATTTATATGATTACCCATGATCGGCGTCGGAATATTGCCTTTTTTGTTTGTTCGTTAAAGACTTATAATATAAGAAAAATACATTTTTGTCTTGGTATCTTTATCTATTTGCTCAGGTTTGCTGTAATGGTTTGGATCATTTGATGCAATGCAACTTGTAGAAAACTGTGAATAAACTTTCGGGAAGTGAACGAAAATCTGGGACATGAGACTGACCTTGACTTCACCCTCTCATGTATCATCTGTCATTTCACCACCTGCTATCGTGATGAGTGGATGTACGATTTTTTCGCTCGTGGCCATACCTAACCACGCATAGGTACACCCATTATCTCGACCCAGACAGAAAATACAATCTTTTTCCTCCCTTGCAAAACACAAACAACCACCCTGTTTACGAGACAGCAATATATACTGCGAAAATAACAAGATAAAATGATAAAGATGAACGTAAAATGACAGAGAAAGATGAACATGTTATGACGGAAGAAGTACGTTTTCCCCGTCTGTAAACGTATTTATTTCTGCTTTGTATCTGTATTCGTAATAATTAGACTCATTGTTCTGAAACTGCATTACGATTCTATTTTTAGCCATTCTCGTGGTGTGGGAGCTGGAAGTTGTGACACAACTTCCTTATTGCTAATCGGACTGACCCTCCACTTTATTCTCCCGTGGCAGAGTCTAGCCTTGGAGGACGTGCAGTTTTCTCATTTAGGACAGAAAATTCAACTCTTTCGCTCCCTTTTCCAAGCATGGGCACAACGATAACGTAAAAAATAACTCGAAACTACCATAAATATATATCAAAAAGGTGAAAATGTATTCATAACATTTTTTTTTTTTTTTTCAGCCATTCCTAACAGAATATGTACTGAAATCATTCGATATCACAGTACTGCCTTTCTAAGTTAAATATGTACTGTTCTGGTATGTACTTGTAAGTTAAAGCACTGGTACCAGTTAACCTGATTTATATGATTACCGATGATCGGCGTCGGAATGTTTCCTCTTGTTTACGTACAGTATTTGTGTTGAAGTTTTGCTCTGGAGTACTGTATTTGTGAGTTATAACATTAAATAAACCTTCTAACCACTTAAAGTGCTTTCTAGTGATTACCAGTGACAGATAACAGCAAAACAACACATATGGGGGGTCTAGGGAGCAAAATACGGAGTAGTTTAAATATACGTGATTTCGCACCTAACACGGCACGGTAGGAACGAAACCCACGTGTTCCGTGCGAGTTACCTGTACATCAAATCACTATTGTACATTGCATTGTGAGATACAAACAATAAAAACTGTACAGTACACATTATATGAGGAGAAACATACCACAGAGACCAGGTTGAGGTGTTTAATGGATGTTGGGGGTAAGTATCCGAGGCGCGTGGCGGGCTTATTTAGCCACGCCAGACGTATTGGTGCCACCTCTTGCTGCCTCGCTACCACTCTCTCTCTCTGCCTCCTCAGATGCAACTTGATGCAACACTTCCACTCTGTGCTGAATTTCCCTTTGTATAGTAGAGGCCATTGAACCGTGAGAATCCAACACAATGGAGCTAGCACGCTCGTACACAATGGTGGGAATGGGTGGACAGAGTGTTGACATGACGTCATTCAAGATGGCGGTGGGTTGCGGGCAGGCGGTGCAGGAAATTCAAAGTTCAAAATATTGTCCCAAACCCAAAATTTGTGGCCGAAAATCGATTTTTTTCAAGCGAAAGTGGAAGTTAGGGAATATTTGGTGCATGCCGCGAAAGTGGATTCCGCGAATCCTGCTGTAGCGAAAGTTGGTGCACTACTGTATAAAGATCTGGGACGAGTTGCCAGACAATGATGGATTAACACCGGCAGTGTTTACCTATGTTGCCTGTGGTTTTTAACTTTGATGGAGTTTTGGTTGAATGTAAAGATAGTTGTTATTCTCGACGTCCATAATTGTGGAAAAGTGGTTTCCATCAAGATGTTATCTAGCCTTACCTGCCTATGTGGATGTGGGCCAAATAAAACTTGCCTGTCAGAGCTGATGACACTCGCTCGCAGACCAGCTTGCTCTCTTCACCTCAATATCCCATTATTTCCTTCTTGGTGGATTACAAGGGAGTAAGAAAAGTTGCATTGAAGGTCCATGAGTGTTACTGCACCCAAATGCAGCACAATCAAACCATCAAGAAGGGCAAAAAGCACCAGTAAAAGAACACAGCACCCCCATTTTGCGGCTACCAACAGTTTGGATTTTCAGCATCATAATTTGGCGATTATCTTGGTGTTTACTTATATAAAGATGAGGATTAACACAAAAATCTTCCGTAGCTCAAGTTAACAAAATATACTACAGTTAAAGCATTATTTTATTCATCAACCAATCATGTATCACAGCAGGTGACGAGATGTATTTTTAGATGAGTTTGCAGTCAGCCAGCACCCGGGCTGTGAGGCACTTATTCCAAAATGCCACCATGTTGACCAGCCAATCAGCAAGCAGCTGAAAATTATTGGCTGCCCATTCTCCATTTCTATAGGGTCTGTATTAATTACTAAACCAGTCATGTTCAAAGCCAATCACAGTGCTTCCTGCCCACACCGAGCATGAAGGGTGCATGCCCGAGAGCCCCATTGCCTGGCTCTGGCTCGTGCATTGTCTCCTCTCTGTTGATGGTGTGTGGTTCCAGTGTGATGTACGAGAGGATTTTTTCTTTCCCCGTGTTTCCTCCACCTGCCCAGTTTTACCATGGCCAATAGTAACCCTCCTATGCCTGCAACTTCTTCGAGAAAGGGGAAGAAGAGGAAGCCAACTTAAATTACACCCAGGAGTTAGATGTAGTAAGGAGGAACCCCTCTCCCCTCCCCTGTCCATTCAAGTGGGGTTGTCTGTCATAACCAGATGGGAATCTTACAGTATTGTTCACTTCCATTTAATGCTTTACTAATTTCTTTTCCAGGTTGTTAGAGTTTGCTGATGACCAGTTTGATATCGGTTTGGGGGTAAGGGAGGCAACTTTTCCAAAATGACAGACTCATAAGTAATTTTTGCCATAAGATTAGTTATATCTAAATCGCGAAATTCTCAATTTGCGGCATATGCCCAGTCTCATAAGACCATGATTTAGGAGATTCCACTGTAGTAGTAGTAGTTGTTTTAGTAGCCTGGTATTAGCAGAGGTGTAGTAGTAGTAGTAGTGGTGGTGGTGGTGGCGGCGGCGGCAGCAGCAGTAGTAGTAGTAGCAGTAGTAGTAGTGGTGGTGGCAGTCGTAATTCTAGTAGTAGTAGTAGTAGTAGTAGTAGTAGTAGTGGTCGTAGTAGTAGTAGTAAGATTATTGTGGAGCGTAATGGTGGGGTTAGGAGTTTAGACAGATACAAGGCACAGATGGTGAAACAGAAGAAAGAAAATACTGATTGCAGATTGTGCTATGGTATAGGTTTGTTAATTAGGCTTATGGTTAATGTACACAGGCATTAGTTTGCGACTGTCCACCCACCTTACAAGCTCAGCAGCAGCCGGGGAGCTCGAACTCACAATAAGACACACTCCAAGCATAAAGCCAGTACCAAACCGTTCGGCTGTAGTAAGGACAGTGATTCTTGTCCCCTTATACTCTTTGTATGGAGAGTCTTCCCATGGCCCCCATTCTTCCTATAAAAAAAAAAAAAAAATCTTCGTTATAAGAGGAAGATTATGAGCTATTTGTTTTTTTTCTGCATGAAGGAGATAGGAAGGGGTATGTAGAAATTTTTCATGACCCGTGTTCTTCCTGAAACCAAAAGTTTAAATTATGAGTAGCATTAGTCACGTGTTGTCCTGTGAACTCTGGTCCAATCCTCTTTGTCCTCAATCTTCCCCTCATCGTATTTTAATTCTTCAGACTTGCATATTGTAGTGTCCACCTATGGTATCAACTAATACCTTGAAAACCTTTTGTGCTGTCTGTGTTTTTCTTTTCCCTTTCTAGTCCTCAGAACCACATAAAGTACCTGTATTAGAGGACAATAGCTTCAGGCTTTGCTTGAGAATACTTCTTCATCTTGTATGTTCCTACTCCACACTCTCATTTTAGACTTCTCTTCCTTTTCCTCAGCTCTTCAGTCCTTGTCTCACAGACCCTTTCCTGTGTTTTCCACACTATCTGCTCCTTTTTATAACACCCTCCCACACTATTTTCAAACATTTCCTTTTATAATTTTTCCTCATCCTTCATAGACTTTCTCGTGGTGTCCCCACAAGTTTCTCCATTTGTCTGTATTTTAACACTCCTGTATTCCAACACTCTCACTGTCTAGTATTGTTCCTCGACACCCCCTCCCCATCTCCTCCACTCACCCTGCCTCTCTCTACCCTTCCCCACTCTCCTCTTACCTCCTCACACCTCACTCCATGTACATAATGAGTTCCTTGGGGAGTCTCTCTCTCTCTCTCTCTCACACACACACACACACACACATATACATTTTACTTTTTTTTTTTTTTTTTTTTTTAGATTTCCTCTGTTTTGTTTTCATATTTTTATATCCTGCCCATGTTTGTGTGTGTATGTGTGTGTGTGTGTGTGTGTGTGTGTGTGTTGTAGTAGTAGTAATAGTAATGGGTGAGGCATAGCTTTTGTATCAGCGCCCCGTCCTTTAGACTTTTCAGTCTCTTTTGTTATGCTGTGCACTGATTATTTTAATTACTCTTCCACAAACCGTTTATTGTCTTTAAGTTTTTATGTTAATTGTGTTTCTTGCTTTTTCTCCGACTGTTGTACCACTGCGTTTTGCCCATGGCCTGATAACATGAAGTCACAAGCACTTTCAATTCAGGAGTTCTGGCCATACTTCTTGATATGGGAGTTTCCAAATCTCCTTTCACTAAATCAGTCACATAACTTAAAAATAAACAACAGACAGGACATTCCAGCTGACCACCTATGTTCAAGATTTGAAGCCTAAGTATAAATTTTATTTACCCCGTGTACATTTGTATGTGTATATATATATATATATATATATGTATATATACACACACACAGTACATCTCACAGTATGCGAGTTCTGAGTACGCGACCCCCCTTGTATGCGAGGACCTGTTTTTTTTTTTTTTTTTTTTTGTTGTTTTTAAATATGCGAATTGAACTCCTTGTAAGCAAGACAGGCAGCGAAGAGTGGCCCAAATCCTGGGTTACCCCAAGTACACGACATTACCCCCCCAAGAAGCAATAACAGGTAAAGGTCTATCTATCTATCTGTCTGTCTATTGCCAGACGCCATAATCCCGTAAGGGGTGGCCATGTGACTTTGAGTTATTTGTTTTACAGGGAGGGGGACTAACCCTCCACCAACTCACTTGTTGACAGATAGGGAGCACGTATGGGTTGGTTATATGGTTACCACCCAGCGTTGTAAATGGTTTCTCGGCTTACAGGAAACCATTTGGCTTGTCACTCAGTGTAAAGCCACCTGTAAAGGAAAGTGACAGGAAAGATGGGTAGGAAGAGAGGAGGGCAGGCACAGAAATAGAATGATAAAGGCTAAGGAAGAAGTAGGCAGCACTACATCAAGTGAGTGGATGATGGTCGCCACCACTTACCACCAATGATTTACCTAGTAAAGCCATGATCTTGTAGGTTTACTTTATCTTAGGTAATATGTCTTAGATAGTTTCCCTGTATACCACAATACTTAGGTCTGAATGGCATCTCAAGGGTTACCCATGAAGGTGGGTGCCGCCCATATGTAATTTTTCCCATAAGTTTATGTATTCACAGTACGCGAATTCCTAGTACACGACATCCTCTGCCGCCCATATAGGCACGTACTGGGGGATGTACTGTATATATATATACGTTACCCTCGCGTCTAACACGCGTTTGTCCAGCACGGAGAGCAAAAAATAAGTACGATTTAATACAATTTAATTACTGTAACATGGGTGCATTAGCATAACACGCACGGAGCTCCGAGAAGTGAGTGAAATCCGCAGAGTTCGCCTCTAGCACGATCACCCCCGGTCCAACACAGCCATACTTGATGTTCCTGTGATGCTGACTGCCAATCAAAACTTCTGATCAAGTTGCCTCCCCCATCCGCTATCGTGACGTGATCGTGATGTCGCCCAATCAAAAATGCTTCTGCTGTCACGTGATGTTTTGTTTAAATTTCTCGCGCTACAGCGCCACTCAGTCGCATAATTCGCATTGGAAGGTGCTTTTTTCTCGCTGCATTTTCTGCCCTTGCAACTGCATTTTATCCTGCTCACGATACCTAGGAAGCCTTCTGAGAACCCCAAGAAGCGGCGGCACCTCCCTCAGGCCACCAAGCTAGAAATCATCGAGAGGAAGAAGAAAAGGGAGAGGAAAGTGGACATCGCCAAGGCCTACGACGTGAATGAAGCCAGCGAGAGGACCATAATAAAAAACCAAGACAAGATCCTGGCAGCAGTGAAGGCTTACGGAATGCTAGGACAGGCAGAAACAGGACTTTCCATGGATGTGGATGAGGATAGTGTTTCTGAGTGTGATTTTGCAGGATTTATGAGGGAGGTTGAGGAGGAGCAGCAGCCATTACCCGCTAGTGACACCAGCAGCCATCCTCCGGTGACCCAGTAGGACTACCTACAGCCTTGGATACCACCTTCCATTCCCAGCAAGCCCACCAACACTATCCTAAAAGGTTAGTTATCATTCATAGTACAGCACCATTTATTATAATTATAAATTAGGGCGTCGGGCTATAGATAGATAGATAGATAGATATAGACAGTAGTACCAATATATGTAAAGGTATATGGTAGGTATTTAGGGTGACTTTTCGTAGGGTTGCTGACATAATACATTTTTCCCCATAAGCTCTGTTGTTTGTCCAACACGTTTTTGGTCCAACACGGGACCTGTGCATGACAATATTACCGTGTTGGACACGAGGGTACTGTAATAAGGAGAATTGACAGTGGTGAGAAGAATGCCAAAGGTGCCCACCATTATGAACTCAGTGAGGTAATTCTTAACCAAATGGGCTCAGTGATTCCACCCATATAATAACAAACTCACAATCTCAAGCTGAGTAATTTTTTTTTATATATGCAACACAGACAGCTAACTGTTGAATTGTAACTGCAAGAACTGAGTGTTAAAAAAAATAATATATACCTATTTTGGGGTATTAAAGGGAGCAGGCAGGTCACCTGCGGCACTGTTTACCGACGATTTCTCCAACCTTTAGAAGTAAGTTTATAAAAATGCCCAGTAGCTGTGGTAATCCAGGAGTATGAACAAGTAACCTGTGAAAGACTCATCTCAATAGAAAATTTAGAAGGGCCATGCCCATTTGGTAAAGAATTAATTTTCATGAATTGACGACTCTTACAACGATGTGGAAGCAGTTGAGAGCAAAGACAACACCGCTTGTGTTTTCTCCCCATTGGACTGTGAGGGGTTCCTGAGGGAGGTTGAGGTAAATGTACAGTTTACTTGAGGTAGTAGAAAGACCTTAATAATTCAGTTCATATTCCTGTAGTTTGTTTTCTTTATTTTTTTTACTGTTTTCAGGGTGGGAAATTTCCTTTTCCTGCTGAAATAGTTCCCACTGTTTTTATAATCATGTTCTTTAACACATGGCTTCCTGGTGTCATCTATAGATGACCGCCGCCTGAAAACGTTTGGGTAGCATATATACACGATCTAATGTTTCGCAGAGTTGTTTGAATATTTTGCGGGTAATCACCACCACAGGCAAACACTGGCAACCCTCCTGCATGCATCCCAGTCACGCTCCAGTTACCTTCGTACCTCCGTCCTGAATAGACCTACACAAAAACTTTTCCCTGTGTCCGGATCCTCGGCTGAGTGCCTGCAGCTGTTGACATCAACATCAATGAAGTTAAAGGGCCAGAAAACAAAAGGCCTTAGTGATAGTGTGACAGGGAGAGAACCAGAAGTGTCATTATCGCCAATTGGGAGTGAGGAAGGTGACTCTTCCTCCGAGGAAAGTGACCTTGCCTTGCAGAGTGTCAAGATATATGCATCGTCTCAGGAGGGTTGATCACATGAGTCCTCTTTTGTGCCACCATCGTCTCCCCTTTTATGTTCATCTGCCATTTTCATTAATGAAAATGGTTCAGAGGATGTTGATGATCCTGGAGAGGGAGATATTGCTGTGGTTTAGGAGATGGAAGAGGAGGTAGGGAGTGGAGGAAGGGAGGAGGAAGTGTCATAGGCCAAGCCTATTACCAGCTCTCCAAATGCATCATTCACGTCCTACTACTGATGCTTCCACTCAGCCTTTCACTAGACTAGCCTCTCAACTTACCACTTTTCCTATCAGTCAATGTGTCACTTGTCTTGCTTCTCGGTCTGCCACGCCACCTGCCCCGACATGCCACCCTTCCTCACCACCTGCCCTGACACCCCCCCCCCCTTCCTCACCACCTGCCCCGACACCCCCCCCCCCTTTCCTCACCACCTGCCTCGACACGCCCACCTTCCTCACCGCCTGCCCCCGACATGCCACTCTGCCTCACCACCTGCCTCAACACACCACCCTGCCTCACCATGTGCATTGCCACCTGCCTTGACAAGCCACCCTGCCTTGCCATATGCCACACAACACCATTTTGCCTCATCACCACATCCAGGTACATCTGGGTATGCAGGTACTGGTGCACGTCCACATACATTTTATGGCTGCCGGACACATGCCTGACCCCTGTCTTCACCATCACCACCACCATCACCATCACGTGCCTCATTAAGGGATATTCCGCCTTAGTCATCACTACCCTGTTAGTGGCAGGGGCAGGCTAGGCAGGGACCAAGGGTAGGTGTTATGGACATGTTCACCTGGGAGGAAGGGACAGGGTTTCAGCCCAATGTACCTGTTTTTGATGAGACAATGCAGGTATGCAGCCAGAATTCCCTTGAAGTGTTAAAGTTTTTATTGCTTTTTTCACAACAACAGTGATGGATTTTACTGTGAAAGAAATAAATGCTTTCAAGGAATGCTGCTGCAGTTGGAGTGAAACCTCACACATTCATGAAAGTGCCAAAATGAAGAGCTGGACACTGTTGAATGTAAGTTAGATGTATGTTTGGCTTGCATTGACAGTGTTGATGCCACACACACACACACACACACACACACACACACACACACACACACACACACACACACACACACACACACACACACACACACACACACACACAAAAGAAAAACAATTATAAGTACTGGTTGGTGGATGATATTGCATCAACATTTATGTTTGGAAAGTACAAGTCATGGGACAGGTACCTCAACATCCTCAGGTACCTGCATTTCGCTCCCAACATGGGCCCAGATCCGAACAATATGCTGTTGAAAATTTGCTCTATTATGGAAATGATGAAGGAAAAATTTAGGGCATATTTCAAACCATTCCAGAATGTGGTTATCAACGAGTCATTTGTTCTGTTCAGGGGATGGCCTGCCTTCATACAGTGTGTAACATCACAGAGGCATCAGTTTGGAATAAAGTTTTTTGTTTTGCGTGGTTACAAGATTGACATCATGATAGATTTCATTGTGTATACAGCAAATGATGAGTTATCGAAGGACGACCCCCATGGCTTCTCAGGCTCATTCGTCTAGAAGCTTATGGACAGGTACTTCGGTGGGAACCGTATCCATTATACCAATAACTACTACACTGCGCCAGGTCTTGCAAAGTACCTGCTAGAGCACAAAATAGGATCGTGTGGCACTGGCTGTGTGAAGAGGAAACACTGGCCACCTTTTCTCAAGGGCATTGTGAAGGGGGGGTGCAGGACCATGAAATCAGGGAAACTGCTTGCAATTCATTAGTACGATAAGAGAAAGGTTAATCACCATACCATGATACCATATTCTAATACTGATCTGTTGTTACAACTCAGCTTTGAAGCTGAAGAGATTGTAGTTTTATGCAGAGTTAAAGTGAAAAAGAGTGTACTGTAATAACCAAAGGGGCACAAGAATTCATCTGTCTATCTATCAATCTATTGCCAGACGCCTCAGTCCCATACGGGGTGGCCACAAACAAATTGCCTCCATGTCGCCCTGTCTCCCGCCATTTCACTGCCCTGCTCCCAGCTCACACCCCCCTTTCTCATATACCTCTCCACTCCATCCCTCCATCTCATCCTCAGCCTCCCCCTCCCTCTCCTCCCCTCCACCTCTCTCACATACACTCTCCTCATCAGTCTCTCACCCTTCATCCTCTCCACATGGCCAAACCACCTCAGTGTGTTCCTCCTAACACTTCCTATCACATCCACATCCACACCACAATGCTTCTTTATATCTTAATTTGTCAGCCTGTCTCTCCATGTGACTCCAAAGGCTCCTCTTAAATAACTAATTTCCACTGCTCTCTGTCCTTCCAAGAACGTCCAAGCTTCACATCCATATGTTTGAGTTGGTATCACAATACTGTCATGTAGTAACTTTTTCACTTCCATGCTCACTTCCCTGTTTCTTATCACTGCTTTCAAGGAACCAGCAATCTTTCTTCCTTGTTGTACCCTTTCAAGCACTTCACCCTCCGAACTTCCATCCTTACCCAACACACTACGTAAGTACTTAAACGTACTCACATTTTCCATTTCCTCACCATCCAACCTCACTGTACATTCACTGACTTCACCTCTTCCAAAGACCATCACTTTACTCTTCCCTACCTTCACCTTTAGATCCCGTTTCTTACACTCCCAAACTCATCCACCAAGCCTTGCAGCTCCCCTTTGTCTTCACTCAACAACACAGTATCATCTGCAAACAACAGTACAAGGAGTTTCCAAACACTACCCTCTCTCACCAGGGCTACTCCAACATCCAACAAGAACTCATACTAACATAAATTATATAGTCACTAGGTATTTTCTACATCCCCTCTATAATTCCTTGTTCCTCTACAGGTGTATGGGCAAGTGGAGCAGCAGAGTGATGGACGAGAGGTGTTTGAATGGTCACACAGTTACAGCAGAGTGTACCAGCCACACATTCCATACTCTCCAACACACACCTTCCTCAACTTTGAACTGTACAATGTGGAGGCCAGGGACAGAGTTAAATGTGTCTCTGGAACAGAAGGTGAGTGACAGACATAGAGCAGGCTCCCTGCACATTTATTTGACATTTCCCTGCATGGAATTTTTCCTAACACACACACACACACACACACACACACACACACACACACACACACACACACACACACACACACACACACACACACACACACACACACACACACACACACACACACACACACACTAATTAAAAAGAGTTTGTGGAAGGGGAGGGAGTGATTAGAAATGTACCGGTGATAAAAGATATAAAAGTGGAGGTACAGGAAGTGTATAGATTACTGGAAACCCAAGATGTAAGGAAAGCCCCAGGACCTGATGGAATTTCTAATTGGGTACTGAAGGAATGCAGGAAACAACTGGCGGATAAAATTCACAGTTTAATCGTGTGTTCTCTGGAAGAGGGGAAAGTCCACAAGAATGGAAGAGGGCAAATGTGGTACCAATTTATAAGGGAGGAAACAGGGAAGAACCCCTGAATTATAGACCAGTGTCTCTAACTAGCATGGTGCAATATTGTGCGAGAGAATCCTGAAAGACAGATGGATAAAATATGTAGAAGAGATGAATATTTTGGCTGAATGTCAATTTGGATTCAGAAGTGGAAGGTCATGTGTTTCTAACTTGTTGAGCTTTTACTCAAGAGCGATTGATGTGGTACAGGAGAGAGATGGTTGGGTGGAATGTGTGTACTTAGACTTAGAGAAGGCCTTTGACAAGGTACCTCATAAGAGACTAATGTGGAAACTAGAATATATAGGAGGACTGAAGGGGAAACTCCTGGAATGGATGAGAGACTTTTTGAGAGACAGACAAATGAGGACAGTAATAAAGGGTAGGATGTCTGGATGGAGGGAAGTAACAAGTGGAGTCCCTCAAGGCTCAGTGTTGGCACCAGTAATGTTCCTGATTTACGTAAATGATATGGTAGCTGGAGTGAGCAGTTATGCAAGTCTGTTTGCTGATGATGTAAAGATCTTGAGGAAGGTAGAGGTTGAGGAGGATTGTAAAATGCTGCAGGAGGATCTGGACGTGATTGGAGCCGGATGTGGGAAATGAAATTTAATGTAAAGAAATGTAAAATATTGGAAATGGGTAACAGTACCAGGAGGCCATCACTGAACTATTTGTTGGGTACTGAATTAATCACAAAAATGAGAGAAGAGAAAGATTTGAGAGTGCTGGTCCAAGATAGTTTGTCACCTGAAAAACACATTAACAAGATAGTTGGAGAGACTTATAAACTCTTGACTAACATAAGAGTAGCATTTCATTATATGGATGAGGACATGAAGAAAAAATTGATAGTGGCCATGATCCGCCCCAGGTTAGAATATGCAGCAGCAGTGTGGTCCCCACACAAAAAGAAAGATATAAACAAGATTGAAAGAATACAAAGAACAGCAGCCAAGATGGTCCCTAGTCTGGCAGATCTGTCATACAGAGAGAGGCTGGAAAAGCTGGATTTGCCTTCCTTAGAGGAAAGGAAAAAGAGGGGAGACATGATTGCAGTGTTCAGGACCGTGGTGGGAGTAGATAAAATTGACCGAGAAGATCTGTTTTTATGGGATAAGAGAGCAACAAGAGGACACGGAATGAAATTGAAAAAGTCAAGCTGCTTGAAGGATATCAAGAAATATAGCTTTCCTTACAGAAGTATAGACTTACGGAATTGCCTGGACAAAAAGATCGTCCAGTCTAAAAACTTAAACGAGTTTAAAGCTAAATTTGACTTACTGAGATACAGCAACGGGAACCCATGAGCATAGCATATTTTGTGTGTATCACAGTTAGGTATATTGGGTAAATACATAAGCATTTGGAACGACTTAGACGAAAAGGTGATGCAGGAGAAAAACATTCATGTGTGTAAAGGTAGACTAGATAAATGTGGATATGGAGACAGGACAACATGAGCATCGCTCAATTCCTGTATACTGCAAATAGGTAAATACAAATAAGTAAATAAACACACACACACAAACACACACACATCAAGGTAAACTACCTGATATTTGGAAGAAAACAAACGTTGTTCCCTTATTCAAGAAAGGGAATAGACAAAATCCACCTAACTACCGACCAGTATCACTAACCAGTGTTGTAAGCAAGGTATTAGAAAAGCTTGTAAGAAAAGCTTGGGTAAATCACCTAGAACACAGTATGATAACAGAAAGACAGTTTGGTTTCAGAAAAGGAAAATCATGTGTTACCAATCTGTTGAGCTACTGTGACAGAGTAACAGACACATTACAGGAAAGAGAAGGATGGGTGGACAGTATCTATTTAGATTTCAAGAAAGCATTTGACACAGTACCACACAAAAGACTTTTATGGAAACTGTACCATCAAGGAGGAATTCGAGGCAAACTGTATTGTTGGATGCAAGATTTTCTCAAGAAAAGAAAAATGAGAACAGTACTAGGGGGAAATTACTCATCATGGAGGGAAGTGACTAGTGGAGAACCACAGGGCTCAGTGCTGGCACCAATCATGTTTTTAGTGCATATAAATGATATAGACAGTAACACTAGAAATGAAAGCTATCCAAATATGTTTGCAGGTGATGCAAAAATACAAAGGAGAATTACTAACACAGACTCTTATAGGGAGCTACAAGAAGAATTAAATAAACTTCATGAATGGAGTAATACATGGCAAATGGAATTCAATGTGGACAAGTGTCATGTAATCAAGTTTGGTAAAAGTGGAAAAAGACCTGATTGGGATTATACATTAGGAAATAAAACCCTACACACATCAGAAAGAGAGAAGGACCTAGGGGTGATTGTCAATAACAGACTATCTCCGGGTGACCACATCAGTGAGAAGGTACGGAACATGTATACACTGTTTGCCAGTATGAGAATAGCATTTACATACATAAATGAAGACATGCTAAGAAATATAATAACATCATTCATCAGACCAACCCTGGAGTATGCATCAGTAGTCTGGAGTCCTCATCTCAAAAAACACATAGACAAGATTGAAAAAGTTCAAAGGGCCACTACAAGATGGGTACCAAGCTTAAGGGATCTAAGCTACGAAGAAAAACTAAATAAACTGAATCTGCCAACACTACAGGAGAGAAGGAAAAGATGTGACATGATTATGCCACAGTACCCTCGCGTCCAACACGGTAATATTGTCGTGCATGGGTCTCGTGTTGGACCAAAAACGTGTTGGACTAACAATAGAGCTTATGGGGAAAAATGAATTATGTCAGCAACCCAAGGAAAAGTCACCCTAAATACCTACCATATACCTATACATATATTGGTACTACTGTAATTATAATAAATGGTACTGTACTATGAATGATAACTAACCTTTTAGCATAGTGCTGGTGGGCTTGCTGGGAATGGAAGGTGATATCCGAGGCTGTAGGTAGTCCTACTGGGTCCCCGAAAGATGGATGTTGGCGTCACTAGCGGGTAATGGTTGCTGCTTCTCCTCAACCTCCCTCATAAATCCTTCGAAATCACATTGAGAATCACTATCCTCGTCCACATCCATGGAAGGTCCTGCTTCTGCCTGTTCTAGCACTCTTCTCTCTTCCTCCTTTTGCTGGAAGAAGCTGGTGATGAGTGTCTGAGTCCTCTTGTTAATGTGTCTCCTGTACAGATCAGCATAGTAACACACACTGTTTTCCACGGTATGTATCACTTCCTGGCGTCGGATTTCATTAGGATCCCTGTTCATGGCCTCCTTAAGAATTTCAACAGCATGAAGGATCTTGGTAACATCCTGCATCTTCAGGGGGGGAGATGGAGGTGCGTTGGAGTCTGCAGCAGCCATTTCCACCTCCTCTACCTGCGCCTCATCAACCGCAGCAACTCGACGAACAGCTTCGTCCAAGGTGGTCTCCTCTTGGCGTTGCACAAGGTCTGTTAAGTCCTCCTCTGCAACCTCCTCACAGCCTGGGACCCTCTGAAGTTCTGCCAAGGTTGCCTGCCTGCTGTCCTCAGGGCACTGAAGTGAATCTTGTTGGTGAGAAGTGGTGAAGTACGGAGTTAGCTTGCGCCAGGCATGGTTGATTGTTGCCACGTTAACACTATCCCAGGCAGCCACAATATTGTCAACACAATTTTTCATGTTGTACTTTTTCCAAAACTGTACAACAGTCATAGCAGCAGGGTTACTTGGAGTAGTTGACGTCATGGCAGGGTGGGGATATTCCTGAGGTGGTGATGCTGGCAGTGATGTGGCAGCTTTTGTTCCTGGTACAGGTGAGTCAAGATCAGGTGAGGACGAGCGAAATGATGCTGGTGAACTTTCGGGGCTTCCACCCAATTCTGCCTCCATCTGCTTCACTTCTGAAAAAGTTTCTGTTGCTTTCTGAAGATGTCGGCTTAGTCTCTGATTGTAAAACATCTTGAAGTTACTTATGACCTCCTGGTCAAGAGGCTGCATAAGTGACGTGGTGTTGGCTGGTAAAAACACCACCTTCACTGCTGGGTCTACATCAGTCAAGATCTGAGGATGTCCATGGGCATTATCTGCTAACAGGAGGATTTTCTCAGGAAGTTTCAGAGCTCTCATCTTGCGTTTTGCATCAGGGATGAAGTGTTTCTTAAACCATTCTATACAGGATACTGCCATCATCCAACCTGAGTAATTTTTATGCCAGATAACATCCAGATCTTCCATAGAGCGGTTGTAGAAGCACCTGGGGTGTGCCACCTTGCTTATCAAAAATGGTCTCATTTTATGAGACCCGGAGGCATTGACGGTTAGAAGTAGAGATACACGGGACTTGTCGACCTTCCTGCCTCGTCCCTGGCGGCTGGTTTTCATGATGTAAATGTTGTTAGACATCTTCTTCCATTGTAGTCCCGTCTTGTCCATATTGTACACTTGATGTGCTGTGTACCCTTCCTTCTCTATGATGTTCTTCAGTAGAGCTGGGAATTCTGAGGCAGCAATGTGGTCTGCTGAAGCAGTTTCTCCATGCAACTTGGCCCACCGTATCTCCTTCCTCTTCAAAAATGTTGCAAACCACCCTGTAGAGGCACAGAATGAGTTAGGCTGTGACCCAGTCCTCCTCGTAGCCACACTATAGAACTTCTTCGCCATCTCCCTGATGTTCAAAGAATCTACAGGAACACCCTCTGCCTCCTTCCTCCGTATGTACATACTGAGGTACCGCTCCATTATAATGATTGCTGAGTCAGTAGGCCTGCATCTGGAGTCAAGTGGCCCGCCTCCGTAAGCCTTCACTGCTGCCAGGATCTTGTCTTGGTTTTTTATTATTGTTCTCACACTGGCTTCATTCACGTCGTAGGCCTTGGCGATGTCCACATTCCTCTCCCTTTTCTTCTTCCTCTCGATAATTTCTAGCTTGGTGGCCTGAGGGAGGTGCTGCCGCTTCTTGGGTTTCTCAGAAGGCTTCCTAGGCATCGTGAGCAGGGTAAAATGCAGTACCAAGGGCAGAAATTTAGAAAATGCTGCGAGAAAAAAGAACCGTCCAGTGCGAATTAGGAGTGGAGCTGTGGCGGGAGAAATTTAAACAAAACATCATGTGACAGCAGAACCGTTTTTAATTGGGTGGCATCACGATCACGTCATGATAGTGGGCGGGGAAGGCTACTTGATCAGAAGTTTTCATTGGCTATCATCATCATGGGAATGTCCAGTATGGCAGTGTTGGACTGGGGGTGATCGTGCTAGAGTGAACTCTATGGATTTCGCCCACTTCTCGGAGCTCTGTGCATGTTATGCTAACACACTCGTGTTGCAGTAATTAAATCGTAATAAATAATACTAATTAATTGCTCTCCGTGCTGGACCCAAATCGTGCTGGACTAACGCGTGTTGGACACGAGGGTACTGTATATAAATGCATATCAGGGAATGAGAAAATAGACATAAAAGATATGGGGAAGCATCAGCAAGAAGACACTGCAAAAAACTGCATAAAAGGAGAGGTGATAAAGATGTAAGGAAATTTAGTTTCCCAAATAGAGCAATTGATCAGTGGAATGCACTACCGAATGAAATAGTGTGTGCCAAAACAATTCACAAATTTAAGGATATGTACGATAAATATGGTTTAAGACACGGGACAGTACGAGCTTGACTCATTCCTGTAAAGATCTATCTATCTATCTATAGCCCGACGCCCTAATCCCGCAAAGGGTGGCCGCAGACAAAACGCCTCCAAGTCACTCTGTCACCCACCATTTGACTCCCCTCCCCCCAACTCACCCCCCCCCTCCCTCATATACCTCTCAACTCCATCCCTCCACCTCATCCTCGGTCTACCCCTCCCTCTCCCTCCCTCCACCTCACCTACATACACCCTCTTAGTCAGTCTTTCATTCTCCATTCTCTCCACATGTCCAAACCACATCAGTGTATTTCTCCTAATTAGGTAAGAACAGTTAGGTAAGAAAACACACACACTACAGGAGAGAAGGAAACGTGGAGCCAAGAGACGAGCATTATAGGCAGGGAATGTTCAACTTTTGAAAGCAAACTTTACAGGATTGAGAAAATTTTTTTAGAAAATGCAGATTGGAGAAAATTCAGAGAAACAAGAGAGATACAGAGGAAGTGGGATATTTTTCTAGACCTGTATAATTCGGGAGTGGAAAAATTTGTGCCAAGAGTAAAGGGGAAAGAAAACAGGAAAAAAGAGTGGTTTAATACAAGGTGTATGATAGCAAAAAAAGAGAGAGACACGGCGTGGAACAATTGGAGAAAGAGAGGTAACAACAGAACAAAGGAAGAATATAAAAGAACTAGAAATGAATACACAAGAATACGCAAAGAAGAAGAAAGGAATTTTGAAAAAGGTATAATAGACAAATGCAAGGATGAACCCAAACTGTTTCATAGATTTGTTAATGGCAAACTGAAACAAAAGGAAGGAATCACCAAACTGAAAGTAGAAGGAGAGGTCTATAAGGATGTGGCAATGTAAGCAGAAATAATGAACAAACGTTTCCAGTCAGTTTTCACTAATGAAAAGGAGTTTGTGGAAGCGGAGGTAGTGACTTGAAATGTAGTGATAAAAGATATAAAAGTGGAAGTACAGGAAGTGTATAAACTACTAGAAGCTCAAGATGTAAGGAAAGCCCCAGAACCAGATGGAATCTTTAATTGGGTACTGAAGGAATGTGGAGAACAACTGGCAGATAAGATTCACAGTTTGATTGTGTGTTCTCTGGAAGAGGGGAAAGTGCCTCAAGAATGGAAGATGGCAAATGTGGTACCAATTTATAATGGAGGAAACAAGGAAGAACCCCTGAATTATAGACCAGTGTCCCTAACCAGCATGGTTGCAAAATTGTGTGAAAGAATTCTGAAAGATAGATGAATAAAATATCTGGAAGAGATGAATATTTTGGCTGACAGTCAGTTTGGATTTGGAAGTGGAAGGTCATGTGTTTCCAACTTGTTGAGTTTTTACTCAAGAGTGATTGACATGCTTCAGGAAAGAGAAGGTTGGATGGATTGTGTGTATTTAGATTTGGAGAAGGCCTTTGACAAGGTACCCCATAAGAGACTAATGTGGAAACTAGAGCATATAGGAGGACTGAAGGGGAATCTCCTGGAATGGATGAGAGACTTTTTGAGAGACAGACAAATGAGGACAGTAATAAAGGATAGGATGTCTGGATGGAGGGAAGTAACAAGTGGAGTCCCACAAGGCTCGGTTTTGGCGCCAGTAATGTTCCTGATTTACATAAATGGTATGGTAGCTGGAGTGAACAGTTATGCAAATCTGTTTGCTGATGATGCAAAGATCATGAGGAAGGTAGAGGTTGAGAAGGATTGGAAAATGCTGCAGGAGGATCTGGATAGGATACACAAATGGAGCCGGATGTGGGAAATGAAATTCAATGTAAAGAAATGTAAAATATTGGAAATGGGTAAAAATACCAAGAGGCCATCATTGAATTATCTGATGGGTAATGAACCAATCACAAAAGCGAGAGAAGAGAAAGATTTAGGAGTGCTGGTCCAGGACAGTTTGTCGCCTGAAAAACACATTAACTAGACAGTTAGAGGGACGTATAAACTCCTGACTAATATAAGAGTAGCTTTTGATTATGTGGATGAGGAGATGATGAAAAAATTGATAGTGACCATGATTCGCCCCAGGTTGGAATATGCAGCAGTAGTGTGGTCCCCACACAAAAAGAAAGATATAAACAAGATTGAGAGAATACAAAGAACAGCAACCAAGATGGTCCCCAGTCTGGCAGATCTGTCGTACAGAGAGAGGCTGGAAAAGCTTGATTTGCCTTCCTTAGAAGAAAGGAGCAAGAGAGGTGACATGATTGCAGTGTTCAGGACCATGATGGGAGTAGGTAAAATTGACAAAGAAGATCTGTTTTTATAACAAGAGGACATGGGATGAAACTGAGGAAGCCAAGCTGCTTGAAGGATATCAGGAAATATAATTTTCCTTATAGATGAATAGACCTGTGGAACAACCTGGACAAAGAGATCGTCCAGTCTAAAAACTTAAACGAGTTTAAAGCTAAATTTGACTTACTGAGAGAGAGAGTCGGGACCCCATGAGCGTAGCTCATTTCCTGTATATCACAATTAGGTAAATACACACACACACACACACACACACACACACACACACACACACACACACACACACACCAGCAAGATTAGACTTACCGTTTACCAAAGAACCCGATGTAATAGAATCTTTGAAATATTTGTGTCCTATAGGAAAAAGTGATCATGTGGTCTTTGAGTTCCAGATGATAACAGGGAACGTGGAGCCAAGAGACGAGCTTTATAGGCAGGGAAGATACAACTTTGGGAAAGCAAATTTTACAGGATTGAGAAAATTTTTCAAAAATGCGGATTGGAGAAAATTAAGAGAAACGAGAGATACAGGGGAAGTGGGCTGTCTTTCTAGACCTCTGTAATATGGGAGTGGAAAAATTTGTACCAAGAGTAAGGGGGAAAGAAAACACGAAAAAGAAGTGGTTTAATAGAAAGTATATGATAGCAAAAAAAGAGAGAGATAAGGCATGGAACAGCTGGAGAAAAAGAGGTAACAACAGAACAAAGGAAGAATATAACAGAACTAGAAATGAATACACAAGAATACGTAGAGAAGAAGAAAGGAATTTTGAAAAAGGTATAATAGACAAATGCAAGGATGAACCCAAACTGTTTTATAGATTTGTTAATGGCAAACTGAAACAAAAGGAAGGAATCACCAAACTGAAAGTAGAAGAGAAGTCTATAAAGATGCGGCAGTGCAAGCTGAAATAATGAACAAATGTTTCCAATCGGTTTTCACTAATGAAAAGGAGTTTGTGGAAGGGGAGGGAGTGTTTAGAAATGTGCTGGTCATAAAAGATATAAAAGTGGAAGTACAGGAAGTGTATAAATTACTGGAAACTTAAGACGTAAGGAAAGCCCCTGGACCTGATGGAATTTCTAATTGGGTACTGAAGGTATACCGAGAACAACTGGCGGATAAAATTCACAGTTTAATTGTGTGTTCTCTGGAAGAGGGCAAAGTGCCTCTAGAATGGAAGAGGGCAAATGTGGTACCAATTTAAAAGGGAGGAAACAGGGATGAACCCATGAATTATTGACCAGTGTCTCTAACCAGCATTGTTACAAAATTGTATGAGAGAATCCTGAAAGACAGATGGATAAAATATCTAGAAGAAATGAATATTTTGGCTGAATGTCAGTTTGGATTCAGAAGTGGAAGGGCATGTATTCACCTAATTTTATTTACTTAATTGTGATATACAGGAAATGAGCTATGCTCGTGGGATCCCGTCTCTGTTTCTCAGTAAGTCAAATTTAGCTTTAAACTCATTTCAGTTTTTAGACTGGACGATCTCTTTGTCCAGGCTATTCCACAGGTCTATACATTTATAAGGAAAACTATATTTCTTGATATCCTTCAAGAAGCTTGGTTTCTGCAGTTTCATTTCGTGTCCTCTTGTTACTCTCTTATCCCATACAAACAGATCTTTGTCAATTTTAACTACTCCCATCATGATCCTGAACACTGCAATCATGTCTCCTCTCTTTCTCCTTTCTTCTAAGGAAGGCAAATTCAGCTTTTCCAGCCTTTCTCTGTACAACAGATCTGCCAGACTGGGGACCATTTTGGTTGCTGTTTTTTGTATTCTCTCAATCTTGTTTATATCTTTCTTTTTGTGTGGGGACCACACTACTGTTGCATATTCTAACCTGGGGCGGATCATGGCCACCATCAATTTTTTCATCATCTCCTCATCCATATAACGAAAAGCTACTCTTATATTAGTCAAAAGTTTATACGTCTCTCTAACTGCCATGTTAATGTGTTTTTCAGGTGACAAACTGTCCTGGACCAGCACTCCCAAATCTTTCTCTTCTCTCGCTTTTGTGATTGGTTCATTACCCATCGAATAATTCAGTGATGGCCTCTTGGTCCTTTTACTCATTTCCAATATTTTACATTTCTTTGCATTAAATTTCATTTCCCACATCCGGTTCCAATCGTGTATCCTATCCAGAACCTCCTGCAGCATTTTACAATCCTCCTCAACCTCTACCATCCTCATGATCTTTACATCATGAGCAAACAGACGTGCATAACTGTTCACTCCATCTACCATATCATTGACATAAATCAGGAACATTACTGACACCAACACCGAGCCTTGTGGGACTCCACTTGTTACTTTCCTCCATCCAGACATCCTATCCTTTATTACTGTCCTCATTTGTCCGTCTCTAATATCCAGCTTAATCCTGCATCATCCTTAAACATACCTGGGGTTTCATTCTCTTGGGACTTATCTAGGAAAGATCATATTACATCTCTTTAGGATCTGTTTCCAAGAGAGTAGGTGTGCTAAGCCAACTCTATACCGTCTTTACCCCTGCACAGTTGTTGACTTTATACACGGGTTTTATTCGCCACTGTGTAGAGTACAACTCTCATGTATGGGAAGGCTCACCACATACAGCTCTTTTCAACAGGGGTGAGTCAAAGGCTTTTTGTCTCGTTAACTCTTCTCTTGCTGGCTCCCCTCAACCTCTGTCTCTCTGCCACACTGTTGCATCTTTATCTCTTTTCTATTGCTACTTCAGTGGTCACTGCTCCTCTGAACTGTCTGCTTGCATCCCTCTACCCCTACAATGGGCACGTAGCACCTGTCTGGCAACGAGCTCTCATCCCTTTTCTGTCACACTCTCTAATGAAAGAGTTAACCGTTACTCCCAGTCCTTCTTTTATACAACAGGTCAACTCTGGAACTGTCTCCCTCTGTCGGTTTTTTCTGTTTCCTATGATCTCCAGTCTTTCAGACGCAGTGTGTCCAGGCATCTCGAAATGAAAGGGTCTTGAATTTGGCTCTCTTTTGTATTGTTTTTGTTTTTTTCTTGGAAGGAACAGTTTGCAGGCTCCTGGCCTTTGGTCCTTCTTCCTTAGATTAAAAAAAAGAAAAAAAAAAAAATGCACAAAACCTTCCACAATCCTTCTCTGCATACTTTGCCGTATGCTTATTCCAGATCCAGGAATGCCATAAAGACCTTATAGTCTTTCTCACAAGCATTCTCCACTATCTGTCTTACCACAAATATCTGATCCACTCATCTTCTGCCACTCCCAGATCCACCCTGTTTATCACTGTCTTGGACTTCTGATATCTCTCTTACTTTCTCTATAATAATTCTTCCATATACCTTCCCTACCACACTCAATTACCTTACGCCACGATAATTCTTGCACTCACTTCGCTCACCTGTATTTTTATACAGGGGTACAATCACAGGCCTTCTTACATATCTCCGACACGCACTTCATTCTGCTCTCTCTTCTATACTTAATCATCTCTGCATACACCTCATCAACCCCAGCTGCTTTCCCATTTTTCAGCTGCTTCACAGCATTCTTCACCCGTGCGAGTGTCATGTTTCCTGGCACTGCATTCCTTCTCTGCACATCCCCACCATCAATCATATTTATAGCTGCTCTGCTCTCTCTATTCCCATTCATCAGGCTTTTAAAATATTCTTTCCATCTGGTCCTTACTTCATCCCTTGGGTTGAAATAAAAATAATAATAATAATAATAATAATAATTATTAATACTAATAATAATAATATGGAAGGAGCAGAGGCACTAGAAATGCTATTTTTGCACTGCTAATGTTGATAGAAAGATCTCTGGAAGTACAGAAGGATATATACTTGTGTTTTGTGGATTTTGAAAAGGCCTTTGACACCGTGAGGCATGAAGAGATGGTGAAAATGTTGCGAATGGTTGGGGTAGATAATAAGGATATAAGAATCATTGTAAACCTGTACTGGAATAAAAAAGCTGCTGTTAAAGTTGGAGAGAAGAAGATGGAGTGGGTGACTATAAAAAGAGGAGTAAGACAGGGATGTGTTCTGTCGCCAGACTTGTTTTCTTTATACGGACAAGGTGTAATGGACGAACTGAAGGAACTGGAAGGGGTCAAGATTAGTGGTAAGAACATCAATGATCTAAGGTATGCTGATGACACGGTTCTGCTAGTGGATTCGGAAGAGAAACTACAAGAACTTATGCATAGATTAGTGGAAGCATATCAACAGAAAGAGATGAAGATTACATCAGGAAAAGAAAGGCAATGGTACTAACAAATCGGAGAGAAGCGATAAATATCCAACTTAATATCCACGGAAGCTATACTGAGCAGGTGAGAAGTTTCGAATACTTGGCTGGTGTTATATCAGATGATGGAGGAAGTGAGAAGGAAATTGTAAGAAGAATTGGTATTGCTAAAGGAGCTTTCGGACGAATAAGAGTGTTGAAATGTTTTTTCTGGTCAGCACTATTATACGAGTACAAAACATGGACAGTAAAGAAGAAAATGAGAGAGAGATTACAAGCAGCTGAGGTATGGTTTTTTAGAAGAATGATGCAAATATCGTGGATAGAAAAAAAAAACAAATGAAGAAGTTCTGAGAAGGGCAGGAGTGGAAAGAGAAATGATGAAGACTATAGGGGAAAGACCGATGGAATTTTTGGGACATGTCATAAAAGAACTTGAAAATGACTGTTTACTTGGAAGAATAGAGGGAAGAAGAACAAGAGGAAGACAGTGATTAAAGTATATGGATTGTATGAGAAATGATTTACAAGAAAGAATCAACAATGTGGAGTTAATCAGGATAGCTGAGGATAGAGGAAGATGGTGCTCCATGGCCACTAACATCGCATGACCGGCACTTCGGTAAAGGTAAATGCGCAAGGCACGTAAAAGAACGTGAAAATGACTGTTTACATGAAAGAAGAGAGGGAAGAAGAGCAAGAGGAAGACAACGATTAAAGTATATGGATTGTATAAGAAACGTTTTACAAGAAAGAATCAGCAATGTGGAGTTAATTAGGATAGCTGAGGATAGAGGAAGATGGCGCTGCATGGCCGCTAACGTCACATGACTGGCACTTGGGTAAAGATAAATTTGCAAGGCACATGGTAAGCTGCTTGGTGCCGTCAAGAGTTTTTATGATGGTAGGGAGGCATGTGTAAGGGTAAATGGGCATCTAAGTGAATGGTTCAAGATCGGTGTGAGCGTGCGACAGGATTGTGTGATATCCCCATGGTTGTTCGGTATATAGGTGGATAAGATGATGAGCGAAGTAATAACACGAGTAATGGAGAGAGGGATGACATTGGTAATGAGTGGTGATGGATGGAATATCTCAAATTTGTTGTATGCTGATAATGCAGTACTACTTGCACATACTGAACAAGAACTTAGTAGACTAGTGCAAAGTTTTGTAGATGTCTGTGAGCGTTGTGCCTTGAGAGTCATTGTAGAAAAGAGTAAAGTGATGGTAATTGAGAGGGAAGATGACTCCCAGTGTGATGTTACAGTGAAAGGAGAGAGACTGCAATTGGTGAGAGAGTTCAAATACCTGGGTACAGTGATAGAAAAGAGAGGGAAGTGTGCCAAAGAAGTGGAAAGTAGAGTGACACAAGGAAGGAATGTAGCAGACACAATGAAAGTCTTGATAAGAAACAGAAGCTTGAGTGTTGCAGCTGTACGAGGCTTCAGTGAAGGATTATTAGTGCCAACTCGAACATATGGATGTGAGGCTGTGGTGTGGCATGAAAAAGAAAAGTCAAGAGTGAGAGCAGTGGTGATGGGACTGCTGAGGAATGTATTTGGAGTACAGAGAGTGGATGGGATAGGAAAGACGTGGAGTAAGGAAGTCTGTGGACACCAGAATCAAAGAGAGTGTACTGAAATGGCATGGTCATGTTGAGAGAATGGATAACAATATAGTGGTAAAAAAGGTATATCTGAGTGAATTTGAAGGAGGGAGGAGGCGCAATAAGCTAACGAGAAGGTGGAGGGATATGGTGAATGAGTGTGTGAGGAAGAGAGGTTTGGGAGTCGGTGAGGCTAGGCGACTGACAAGAGATTGAGCTGGCTGGTTGGATATTGTGAGGAGAAGTGCATGATTAGGGATTTGGCACCCCTTTTTAACATGACAGCGTCCAGATTGATTGTAACAGATATGTTTATGTGAAGCTACAGTATGTGGTAAATGTTTCTGGTGTATCAGATAGAGCCAGGATTCCTGGGGGCTTGAATGGTGAGTGAATGGAAGCTTGGCCCATTGCATTAGGGAAATTTTGGCTGTCTGGACGTTGCTACTCCTCACTGTGCCATAGGGTGGAAAAGGAGGTCTGGATGATGATGATGATGATGATGATTTTCTATCTTTCAGTCTATTTATTGCCAGACGCCTCAGTCCTGCACGGGGTGGCCACAAACAAATTGCCTTCACGTCACCCTCTCCCCTGCCATTTCACTGCCTCGCTCCCAACTCACACCCCCTTCTCTCATTATACATCTCCACCCCATCCCTCCATCTCATGCTCGGTCTCCCCGTCCCTCTCCCCCCCTCCACCTCACTCACACTCTCCTCATTAGTCTCTCACCCTCCATCCTCTCCACATGGCCAAACCACCTCAGTGTGTTCCTCCTAACGCTTCCTATCACATCCACATGCACACCACAACACTCCTTTATATCCTCATTTGTCAGCCTGTCTCTGCATGTGACTCTACAGGCTTCTCTTAAATAACCCATTTCCACTGCTCTCACTCTTGACTTGTGTCCTTCCAACAACATCCAAGCTTCACTTCCATACAATAGAGTTGGTATCACAGTACTCTCATGTAGTAACTTTTTCACTTCCATGCTCACCTCCCTATTTCTTATCACTGCTTTCAAGGAACCAGCAACCTTTCTTCCTTGTTGTACCCTCCCAAGCACTTCACCCTCCAAACTTCCATCCCTACTCATCACACTACCCAAGTACTTAAACGTACTCACATGTTCCATTTCCTCACCATCCAACCTCACTGTACATTCATTGACTTCATCTCTCTCAAAGACCATCACTTTACTCTTCCCTACATTCACCTTTAGATTCCGTTTCTTACATACTTTCCCAAAGTCAACCACCAAGCCTTGCAACTCCCCTTCATCTTCACTCAACAACACAATATCATCTGCAAACAACAGTACAGGGAGTTTCCAAACACTATCTTCTCTCACCAGGGCCACTCCAACATCCACTGCCCTACCTTGTACCTCTTTTATTACCCCATCCATGTACAGATTGAACAAGCATGGAGACATGACACATCCCTGTTTTAACCCAACTTTCAAAGAGAAAAATTCACTTAGTTCACCATCCACACACACTGCAGCCTTCGCACCATCGTACATACTCTTCACAGCATTCAACAACTTCCCATCTATTCCATATATTCTTAACACTTTCCACAATCCTAGTCTATCCACCCTGTCATATGCTTTCTCCAAATCCATGAAAGCCGCATAGAACTTCTTTCCCTTCTCTAGAAACTTTTCCACTAAAGATCTGAGAATGAATATCTGATCTACACAACCTCTTCCCTTCCTAAAGCCTCCCTGTTCTCCAACTAATTCCTCTGTTCTTTCCCTAACTCTGTCAGTAAGTATCCTACCATACATTTTTCATATTACACTAAGAAGACAAAAGCCCCATGATTACCACACATTTCTTTTTCCCTTTCCCTTTCTACAAGGGAATAATTATACCTGACTTCCAATCCTCCGGGACTCTACCTTCCTGCCAGGCCAATCTGCACATCTTCCACATCCATTCTACTACTATCTCTCCTCCATGCTTCAGCATTTCACCACACACTCCATCAATTCCTGGGGCTTTCCCTGATTTAACTTTCTTCATTGCTTCCACAACTTCTATCCTACTGATTTCTTCCTGTCTTCTCACCTCCCTCCTTCTCCCAGCCATTCCCCAGCCACTTATACTCGCATTACTTCCATCCTGTATGTTCAACAATTCCTTAAAGTGTTCTCTCCATCTGCTCACTTTTTCTCCCTTCTCCACTAGCAATTTACCATTTTTATCTTTCACTCCCCTGCTAACTTCATTTCCACCCTGTCTTACTCTCTTCACCTCTTTCCAGAATATTTTCTTACAGTCCCTCCACTCTACACTCAAACTCCTTCCAAATTCCTCATCCACTCTCATCTTACTCTTACTAATCTTTTCACCTCTCTCTTTCTTTCTACATATAACTCTCTCTTCTACGTCTCAACTTCTTCCACGCCCCTATTTCTCATCCATTCATTGTATGCTTTCTTCATTTGTGCCACAGCCTGTTTCACCTCTTCATTCCACCACGCTGTTCCTTGCACCCCCCTCCATCTTCTCTTCATCCCACACACCACATCACATGCTGCATATATTTCTTCTGTGAATATCCTGCACACACCTTCAACGTCCCCCATCTGCTCCAATTCATATTTGCCCAATCGTTCCTCCACTTCTCTCTTATACTCTGCCTTTTTCTCATCCTCTTGTAACCTTTCCACTCTCCTTGCAACTACTCCTTCTTCCCGTCCTTCCCTTTTTCTATTTCTCCATTTTATTTGGATCTTGATTCTGGCCACCACCAAGTAGTGGTCAGAAAGTCCACTCCCCCAACCTCTATAAGCTCTTGCATCCATTACACATCTTCGCATCCTTTCATCCACACACACATAATCAATCATTGCCTTCCTTTCATTCAGTTCACCACCCACCCTTCTCATCACTCACCATGTATACCTGTGGATCATTTTGTGCCTGAAGAGGGTATTGGCTGTCACCAACCCCCTCCTGGCACAAATGTCCACTAACGCACTCCCATTCTCATCTGTCTCAGCAGGCACACCCCACTCACCAACTATTCCATCCACCTTCACATTCCCAACTTTACCATTCATATCACTGATCAAAAACACTCTCTCATTCCTTTCAAAAGTTTCCATGCCCACTTCCACATTTGTCCAGAACTCTTCTCTCACTCTGCTTGCACAATCTTGCGTTGGCGCATACATGCACACAATCGCCCACATTTGTATTCCAACTTTCAATTTTATCCACACAATCCTTGACCCAACTGATCCATACTGTCTTATGATGATTTTATTATTATTATTAATGTCATCATCATCATCCGGACCTCCTTTCCCATCCTAGGGGAGGGCAAGGAGTAGCAACGTCCGGAGAGCCATAGTTTGCCCAATTCAATGGGCCACACATCCATTCCCTCGTCATTCATGCCCTCGAAACCCTGTCTCCATTATATAAGCCAAAAAATTTTGTCATGTTCTGTGACTTCACATATACGTATCTGCTAGAGCCAATGTGAATGCTGTCACGTTAAAAGGGGTGCCAAATCCCAGGTTATGCGCTTTTCCATACAAAATTCATCGAGCCAGCTTGGTCTGTTTTGAGTCCCTTAGCTTTGCCAGCTTCCATACCTCTCTTCCTCACACACTCATCCACCATATCCCTCCGCCTTCTTCTTGGCCTACCTTGCCTTGTCCCTCCTTCAAATTTGCCCAGATATACCTTTTTCACCACTCTATTGTAATCCATTCTCTCCACATGACCAAACCATCTCAGTATGCACTCTTCGATTCTGGTGTCCACAGACTTCCTCACTCCGCATCTTTCACGATTCACATTATTCCATATCCCGTCCACTCTCTGTACTCCATACACATTCCTCAGCAGTCCCATTTCCACTGCTCTTGCTCCTGACTTTTCATTTTTGTGCCACACCATGGTCTCACATCTGTATGATAAAGTTGGCACTAACACTCCTTCGTTGAAGCCTCGTGCAGCTGCAACACTCAAGCGTCTTGTCCTTATCAAGGCCTTCATAGCACCAGCCACTTTTCTTCCCAGAGTCACTCTACTCCCCACTTCTTTTGCACATTTTCCTCTCTTTTCTATCACTGTACCAAGGTATTTGAACTCTCACCAATTCCAGTCTCTCTCCATTCACTGTAACATCACACTGGGAGTCACCTTCTCTCTCAGTAACCATCACTTTACTCTTGTCTACATTTACTCTCATGGCACAACACTCACAAACATCTACAGAACTCTGCACTATAGTATACAGTACCAAACTCTTGTCCTGTATTTGCAAGTTGCACTGCATCATCTGCATACGACAAATTTAAGGTACTCCATCCATCACCATTCTTTACCAGTGCCATCCCTTTCTCCATTACTCGTATTTTTACTTCTCTCATCACCCCATCCATATATGTATTGAACAACAATGGGGACATCACCCAACCTTGTTGCACACCCACATTGATCTCAGATGCCCATTTACCCTTACATGTGCCTCACTACCATCATAAAAACTCTCGATGGCACCTAACAGCTTGCCATCTACACCATACAAGAGCAAAACCTTCCACAATCCTTCTCTGTCTACTTTGTCATATGCTTTTTCCATATCCATAAATGCCATAAACACCTTGGAGTCCTTCTCACATGCCTTTTCCACTGTCAGTCTCTTCAAGTATGGGATCCACACATGCACTAGCCACCCTGTTCATCACTCACTAGGACTTCTGATACCTGTCTTACTTTCTCTGTAATAATTCTTCCATATACCTTCCCCACAACACTCAACAGACTTATGCCACAATAACTCATGTACTTGTTACGCTCACCCTTATTTTTGTACAGGTGCACAATCACTGCCATTTTCCACTCTACTGGCACAGTTTCACTCATCCATGCCTTTTTACATGTCCCCAACAAGCACTACATCCTGCTCTCTCCATTACACTTAATCATCTCTGCATACACCTCATCAATCTCAGCTGCTTTCCCATTTTTCAGGCGCTTCACAGCATTCTCCACCTCTGCGAGTGTCACATATCCTGGCACTGCATTTCTTCTCTGCACACCCCCAAAACCAATCATGTTTACAGCCTCTCTGCTCTCTCCATTCCCATTAATCAGACTTTCAAAATATTCTTTCCATCTGGTCCTTACGTTATCCCCGTATGTTAATAATCTGCCACTTTCATCCTTCACACTTTCACATTTCTTTCCACTGTCACCGCTTTCCAGAATAACTTCCTGTTTCCAGAGTAATGTGCATTCAGTTTTCTTCCTTGATCACTATTTACTTCCTTCTTTTTCTTTTTCACTAGTCTCTTTACATGCTTCTTTCTCTCAATATATTCAGTTCTTATTTCAATTGAACCCCTGTCCTGTAACCAAACTAGCCACTTCTTCCTCTTTTCCTCCACTGCTGTCTTAACCTCATTATCCCACAATGTTGTACCTTTGTTTTTTTTTTGTTACTCTTGCCACACCACACACTCCTTTATCATTCCTAACTAAGCAATTCCAGTATGTATTCCACATGTTGTCCAGATCCATTTTATTTTAATTCACTGATCCCAACCCTTCCCCTACTTTCGCCCTGTATTCCTCTGCCATTTCTTTGATCCTCAACTTCTCATCTTTCAGCCTCTCTCCCTGATTGCTCATTTCTCTCCTGGTCCATGTCACTCCTCTCAGCTTGATCTTGCCTACCACAATCATATGATCTGACGAACCTCATCATCATCGATTCACTGCCCTCGTATCAGGAACGCTGCCCAGCATTGATTTCTCTACAAACACGTAATCAGTTAGGCTTCTTTCAACACGATCTTCATTCCCTCTATGCCATGTATATTTATGTGCATCTTTGTATTTGATATTGTTGGAGTTTGAATTCGCGCGAGGTTTTCTTGCCACCACCTGCAGCTGGGGCTTGGCGGGCAGTGTGACTCAGGCCGCGCTAGAGAGTGGACGTGCCCTTGCCTGTACCTATTAGAACAAATCACAAACTGGCCTCGCTGTTCCCGTCTCCCTCCTGGTTCTCACCCCAGCATGGCACAGTGGAGTTCTACTGGTGACCCAGGGGCAGCGCTGCCAGTGCTCGAGCAGGCAAACCCAGAGTCAAAAGACTGGTTCCGCCGCATGGTGCTGGGAGACCAAGTACACAGCAACATGTACAATGTGTCACCACCCCAGTTACAACCTCCAGGAAGGGGGACAGCCTACCAACCAGTGTAACTAACCCTACACCCGGAGACATTGGCCCAGTGGCGAGTGCTGGCACCACCTTTGGCTCCCAGTAATGCTACTGTGGGAATGTCGTCATCCCAGTTTGAAGCATGGGCCGGCAGCATCGAGTGCTACAGCAGTGGTTGTAGGTGGGTCCCGCCCTTGGTTGCGGGTTATGTGAGATTGCTGTTTGATCCTGAAGTTCAGCAGTGTGTGGACACACAGGTGGCCAAGCATAGCTTCAAGCCCATGTGCACGGAGGAGGCCATCACGTGGTAAGGAGCTTGGTAGTGGGCCCCAGGCGCACTGTGGGAGCATGGTCAGACTTCTTCACATACACGCAGGAGCCCGATGATAGTGTGTGTTCAAATGTGGTAATATGTAGAGCTATGGCAGTAGAGTGTGATTTTAAGTGCTCCTGGTGTTCCATAAATCTCAACAATTTCATGGTATCAAAAAAGCTTATGATGGGGCTGTGCAACCTCAGTATGAAAACAGAAGTGCTGCGGTGACTTTCAATGTTCCGATCTGTGGAAGAAATCACAAACACCTGTGAAGTGTTCGAATTGGCTGAGAAAATGGCAGGAGTGTGTGGCCCTAATGGTGTAGCAGGTGTTTAGGTGAGTGACATTGAGGAAATGGAAGCAGCCGGTGCCACTCGGTTGTGGCAGGCAGGTGCAGGGCTACCCCAGCCACGTGCAGGGCCACCCCAGCCTTGTGCCCCTTCTCCACCAGCAAAGGGCTGTGGGAGGTGCGGCAGCAGCAAGTGCAGCGGGGACCACCAGTGCTTTGCCGTTGAGGCCACCTGCTGCAGATATGGGAGGTTTGGCCACTACCAGCAAGTGTGTAGGTCAGCAAAGCAGCCCAGCCCTGCAGAGACCACTGGCAGCGTCACGATAGCCAGCGCCGAGGCGTCAGCATGCCTCAGGGTGGAAGTGAAGTGTGACAGCCCACCTGCAGCATGTGTGACAGCGGTAGCCGATACGGGCGCACAGGTGTGCATAACGGGATGCCACATCGTGCGGGACCTCAGGCTGACTCAGCGACGTCTACAGTGACCTACTGTGAGTATTAATCACCTTGCAGGCAGGAGCATTTGCGTTGTGGGATGCAAGGAATGCAGCTTCAGTGTTGATGGAAGGTCTGTTATGGCGAACCTGTACTTCGCTGATCGGGTGCAGCAGCTGTATTTGTCGCTGCAGACGTGCAAAGCGCTGGGTGTGGTGCCATACAACTTCCCCAACATACTGGGAACTGTAGGGGCCATTGAACAGGTGGGAGAGCCCCCAATCCCTGCCCAACCCGATACTCCCCCATACGCCCATATGGAAGAAAATGTGAACCTGTTGGAAAAGTGGTTCCTGGAGCACTTCCTGCACTTGACATTCACAGTGAACCATGCCCCTGTGCCGGAGATGAAGGGGCCAGCCCACCACATCCACCTGTGCCCCTGTTCAAAACCCTACGTGGTGCACACACACCAGCATCCGTCCTCCACTACTTCTATGACGAAGTTCAGCAGCAGTCGGAGGAGGACATAAGGAAGGGTATCATTGAGCCCGTACCGGCTGGAGAACCCATGGAGTGGTGTTCTTGTTTGGTGGTGGTCCCGAAGAAGGATTGGCAGCTGTGCAGAACAGTGGACTATCAGCGACTCAACCAGTAAGGCGAGCAGGAGACCCACCACACCCTCCCCCCATTCAACCCAATCACCAGCGTGCCGAAGCACACATTCAGAACATTAGCGGATGTTTATTCAGGGTACCACCAGATCCCCCTGGATGAGGAGAGCAAGAAGCAAACCTTCTTCATCACCCCATGGGGCCTCTTCTGCTACCAGCGCACACCCACAGGCCACCGTGCAGGGCAGGACACCTTTACCAAGTGCTTCGATGACGCAACAGCAGAGATCCCCAGGAAACTGAAATTTGTTGACGACATGTCCCTGGACGACTGTAGCGTCGCCGATGGTTTCTGGCACACATACCAGTGCCTGCGAACGTGTACGGAAAATGGGATCACACTCCACCCAGGCAAATTCTGCTTCTGGAAAAGAAACATGAGCTTCACAGGTTATGAGTTTGGCTGGGAAGAATATCAGACTAGCCAGGACTTGCTAAGCAGTATAAGCAATTTCCAGATGCCGCCCTGCCCCTCTCTCACAGATATCGTGGTTCGGGCTGGTGAACCAGGTGGTGCCATTCCTTGGCATTGCACCACTCATGGAGCCCTTCAGAGAATTATTGAAAAAAAGCGTCAGGGAAAGTGGTGTACTGCGACGGCCAACTCCAGTACATCTTTGACTCAACAAAGGAGGTTATAGGCAAGCTTGTGGTGGAGTGCCTTCAGTATTACTATGCCACACAACTCACAGCAGTGTTCACTAACTTCAGCAGGCTTGGCATCGGTTTTGTGGTCATGCAGCATTACTGCCAGTGTGTGTCTCAAGAGGCCTCCTGTGCTGCAAGGGCAGCTGGAAACTGACCCTGTGCAACAGCCGCCATCTAATAGCGGCTGAGAAGAACTACTTGTTGTTGGAGGGGGAGGCCCTTGTCATCACATGGTGCTTGAAAAAGGTGCGCCTGCTCCTGCTGGGATGTCCGGACCTCACCTTCATCACAGACCACCGTGCACTCACCAAGATCTTCAAGTACAAAGAGCTGAAAGTCATCAGCAACCCCTGCATACTTAACCTCAAGAAGAAGACACTGATGTACTCATTTCGCATAAAGTACCTGAAGGGGGAAGCAAACCACGCAGCAGATGCACACTCAAGATACCTCTTGCTATGGGGCAGACCAGATGAGACAGACCTGTCAGAAGATGAGGCCACATGTGCCACGGTTGCGGCAGTGATGGCCTGCACTGTAGAAGAAGAAGAAAGCGCCATCGTGAACCTCCATGAAGTGGAGGAGGAAGTGCAGCAGGACGAGGACTACAGGCTCCTCCATGAGCGCGTGAGCACCAGGGACTGGGCCAACCGTAAGAATGCGGAGCCAATAGCACTCCGTCCATACTGCAGGATGAGGAGGCACCTGTCGTGCCAGGGGACACTGTCATGTACGCCAACGACGAGGGGCACCTGCGACTTGTAATTCCCACAGCCTTTCGCTGCATGGTCCTAGCCAACCTCCATGCAGGTCACCAGGGCAGGGACTCCATGCTCTGGCACGCTAGACAGTGCGTGTACTGGCCTAGCATAGATACTGAGGTGGAGCAGAAGAGGAGGCACTGTCAAGTATGCGAAATCAGCGCCCCATCACAACCCACGGAAGATTTGCTGCCCACACCCCGACCTGAGTACCCCTTCTAGCAAACATTGGCTGACCTGTTCCAGTTGGAGGGGGAAAAGTACATCGCTTATGCAGACAGGTTAAGTGGCTGGCTGGAGGCGGAGCATCTGCCCAGGGGCAGCACCAGCTCATGGCTCATAACAGACTGGTTCAAAAGTTTCGGTATCCTGACGGTCCTGTCTTTTGATGGGGGGTACGAACCTCACGAGTGGGGAAATGAGGGCATTCCTATGTGCATGGTGTGTACAGCTGAGGGTGTCGTCGGCCCATTACCCACAGTCTAACAGCCAAGCGGGGGCCACAGTCAAGTCTGCCAAGAGGCTGCCTAGGAACAACACTGGCCCGGGAGACTCCCTGGACTCAGATGCAGCTGCCAGGGCCATATTGCAGTACAATCATCCCTTAACATCCACATTTTTAACATACATGGTTTTAAAAATCTGTGGGTGGATATTACATAAACAGTTTTAAGTATCTGCAGGTGGATACAGTACTGGGGCTGGATTTACTAAAGCATTTTATCTCGTTGAACTCTGCTGACACTGTTCACTGCAAATGTAACATTATCCCAGGCACAGTTCATGGCTGTTTTAGTGATGGCATTATCCAATGAACAAAATATAATACTCATCCTTTTGGCCACTTCATGTATTAATGCCATTAATTCATCAAGGAAAAGTTAGGACAGGCTGGAGGTATTTCTTTTCTTCCATGTACCGTTGATGAGCTGGTCTAAATCGATTTGCTGCCCTTCCCCCCTCCTCTCTCTCATACCCCTTAATGAGCTGGTCTAAACCGGTTTGCTGCCCTCCCCTTCCTCTCCCTCATAAGTAATACGAAGCAATACGCACCCAAATTGCACTGAAATTATACAAGAGTGGCTGAAAGTGTTATTTTATATTGTGAATTACTGTGATAAAATACAAGTGATTTAGTGATTTTTGCGATAATCAGAGAAACGAACATTTTTTGCAGTTGCAAACTGTGCTGCAATGCTATGAAATGACTCCTGGTATTATATCAATAAGCTTTATAAAAGTAAGTGGTAAGAAAAGTCATTCATGAAGTTTGATAAAGTTTGTAATGATTTTCCTCACATCGTTATTTTTTCGCTAAAGTCTAATGTAAACACTGGAAGATTGTAACAAAATCATAGGAGACTGGCCAAAAGTGTTTTATTTTTATTATTATTGCAGTTACTGTGATGAGGTAACATGGCTGAAACCCTATTTTGTATGGAAAAAATCTTGTGGTTTGGTGGAAATTTCCACCTCCCTGAGCTATATCTTGCGTCAGACAGTCTCTGTGCTTGGAGTGCCTACAGACATGCAGTTTGTTGCAAACAACAGTAGAAAGATTGATGTTTGTCCTACAAAAATTTTAGCTCTCAAGATTAACAATAATTGGGTTAAAACAAGAGTTGAAAACACAATTTTTTTCCCTATTTCTCTGCAATGAGCACAGTTAGTACGTTGTCATCACAGCCGCTGCAGCCAGAGAGTTAAGGGGGGGTCCAGGGATGTTTTTAAGGGGGGCAGCAGATATCCGCGGATTTTTAACATACACGGGTGTCTCTGTCACCTAACCCCCGTGAATGTTAAGGGAGCACTGTACTTCAATGCCTCCCTGCACGACACCGATGCGTCCTCAGCCCAGCTGCTGATGGGGCATCAGCTGAGAGGCTCCATACCTGCTGCCAAAGAACACTACAGGATCAGCAGGCGGTGGGCCGGGATGCTGAGAAGCAGGGAACAGGCCATGGCCCACACTGGGGACACAGCGGCCATGAGTTTCAACCAGATGGCACACAACCTTGTCCCTCTCAACCCAGGCCAGCAGGTGCGCCTACAGAACCAGGAGACGGGGTGGTGGGACTGTGTAGGAGTTATTGTTGACACACCAGCCCCAAGGCAATACCTGGTGAGGCTGGATGACAGTGGGCAAGCTTCCCTCAGGAATCAGTGCCACCTACGCCCCTATGAGGAGACGGGAACAGACACCCACCACGCACGTTGAGGGTGGTCCCTGGCGGGAGGACGACCTCAGGGGGGAGGCCCCTCAGCTTCTTCCTCCCCTGGAGAGGCTGCGGCGTACTAGGCATGCCCCAAGACACCTAGAAAGCTATTTACCATGACACTGCAGCGTTTTGTAATGTGTATCATCTTGTTGCGCTTGTACCATGATACCAGAGTAATGGTTGCTTCGGCACATGTAATTGAATTCCTGATTGTTGTAGCAATATATGCCATTCAGAAGTCAGCATGTACTGTATGTAACATGTAAATTTTGCCAGATTTATATCATGTAATGCCTAATCTTAAGTTATGATGAGTGTCAGTATCTGCCCATTGTTTTGTTATTGCAGTGACCTCCCTCCTCCTCGACCAATGTGCTTTGTATCAATACTACAGGAAGCGGGGAATTCACTGGAATGGAGAGGGGGTGTTGGAGTTTAAATTCGTGTGGGAAGTTTTCCTGCCGCTGCCCTCGCCTGGGGCTTGGCGGGCAGTCTAACCAGGGCACACTAGAGAGAGGACGTGCCCTTGCCTGTACCTGTTAGAACATTTCACAAGCTGGCCTTGCTGTTTCTATCTCCCTCCTGGTTCTCACTGCAACAGATATAAGAATTACATATGCACAGCCACCTTTCCTGACACTTGCCCTTCTGTCACCTTCCATTATCATTCTCTCGTTGTACTTCATTATTACCCATTATATCATTCTCAGGACCAGGGCCTACTCTCCCATTCATGTCGCCCATTACAAACAGTTTATAAGTCCTGGACATTTCTCCTACTACTTCATCCAACTCATCCTAAATCCTGTCTTTCTCTGTCTTGCACGTGTCATCACACGGTTCATACGCTACAATCATTGCCACTTTCACCTTCTCAAACTTGAACTTGACATACATACATCTCGAGCTGACACATTTGTAATCTCTCATTCCATTCTGCCACACTTCATTCATCAACAAAGCAACTCCTTCCTTGCATCTTCCTCACCAATTCATGCCTGACCTCACACACTTTACACCCTCCCACTCCTCTGTTTCACACCCCTTCATCTTTTTCACACAATGCCATCACGGCATATTTTGCATTCTTGAACACATTCACCACTTCCACCGTCTTGCTCTCCTCATTCACACCTCTCATATGCCACATGGCCATACAAATCTGCCCATTTGGTTGGGATCCTGAGCAGGTTTTGGGCCCTCCGAGGCTTTCCGAAATATTTGCCATAATTTAGTGATTTTTGGTAGGGGTATCTGGGGGACACTTAACCCGGCCAGAAACCCCGATTATATGGTTACCGCCCAGAGTAGTAAATGGTTTCCTGGGTACAGGAAACCATTTGGCTAGTCACTCAGTGTAGATACTGTAATAGGGTGTACAAAAGCCTGCGTTGCCCAGAGACAAAGCGGGGATCCTCTCTTTGGTTCAGTGGTAACGTGCATGCGTATCAAGCGCGATGGCCCGGGATTGAATCCCGGCCAGACCAGTGATTAATTTGTTAAGTTTCAGTTTGGGCGTTTACATTGGTTGGCAACGATGTGGGATGTGAGGCGGGGCTTGGTTGGCAATTTGATGTTGGTCCTTGGTTAGCTGACAGCGTCCCTGCCCTCATCCCAGGGATGGGCTGTTTCGGTGTGGTCCGCAGCCTCCCCATGGTGGCCTCCGATGCTTACGCTACCTTGTGTGTTCGAAAGTCACCAAATTAATCACCAAGGGGAGAAAAGAGGGATGTATGGGGTGTATAAAAGCCTGCGTTGCCCAGAGGCAAAGCGGGGATCCTCTCTTTGGCTCAGTGGTAACGTGCACACGTATCGAGCCGATGGCCCGGGATCGAATCCCGGCCAGACCAGTGATTAATTTGTTAAGTTTCAGTGTGGGGCTTTATAAGACCATAAGGCATCCCGACATTGAGTGAGTGGATGATGGGTGCACCCACCTACCAAGATTATTATTATTATTATTATTATTATTATTATTATTATTATTATTATCCCTGCTTGTCGTACAAGGCGACTAAAAGGGTTGGTGGTGGGTTAGTGCCCCGCCCTGTAAAAAGAACTAACTAAACAAGCGAATAAAGCGCCTCGGACCAGGATGGACCATACGTTCACGACTAAGGAACGGACAAAGGACATTCTGAGGGTGGGAACGTGGAATGTGAGAGGAGTGAATGATGAAGTGAAAGAGAGAGAGATTGTTCAGGTGCTTGAGGATGCAAGAGTGGATATATGTGGATTGACTGAAACAAAATGGTAAGGTGAATGGGTGAGAGAATGGGAATATGGTTTAGGTATATGTGCGGGTGTTAATGAGAATGAGAGGGCAAGAGAGGGAGTCTAATGATAAGCAAGAAGTGGAAGGAGAATATAAAAGAGTATGGAACAGTGGGTGCAAGGCTTGTATGGGTGAGGATGAAAGTAGGTATACAAGCATGGCTGATTGTATGTGTGTATGCTCCGACAGAGGACCGAGTGGCAAGAGTGAAAGATGAGTTTTGGGCGAGAGTAGAAGCATGTTTGGACAAATTTGAGAGGAGCGAGAGAGTGATTTTGATTGGAGATATGAATGGCAAAGTTGGGAATGTTCGAGTGGGTAGAGTGGTGGATCAGTGGGATGTGCCAGCTGAAGTAGATGGGAATGGTAGTGCTTTGGTGGACATCTGTGCTGGTAAGGGGTTGGCAATAGCCAACACCTACTTTCGACATAAGATGATCCACCGGTATACATGGAGAGTAATGAGGAGGATGGATGGTGAACTTGTTGAATGAAAGGCAATGATAGACTACATGTGTGTGGATGAGCGAATGATAAGACAAGTGTTGGATGCAAGAGTGTGGAGAGGGTGGGGGAATGGAGTCTCGGACCATCATTTAGTGATGGCCAAGGTAAAGCTGCAAAGAAAATGTTTGAGGAGACGAAGGGGAAGACAGGAGGAAACAGCTCCTGTGAGAAGAGTGGAGAAGTTGCATGATAGTGAGAAAATGGCAGAGTATAAGAGCATAGTGGAAGAAAGATTGGGAAGATATGAGCTAGAGCAGATGGAAGAGGTGGAAGACGTATGTAAGATATTTACGGAAGAGATAGGCGCAGCGTGTGGGGTGGTTTGTGGAGTGATGAGGAGTTGCAAGGGTGTGCAAGGGACAGCATGATGGAATGATGAGGTGAAACGAGCTGTGGAACAAAAGAAGAAGGCATATAGTGAATGGTTAGCGAGTAGAGGTAGGGGAGAAGATGAGAGAGAGAAGAGAGAGGTATATGTGAGCAGGAGAAGGGAGGTGGAGAGACTGGTGAAGGAGAGTAAGAAGAAAGTGGATGAAGAGTTTGAGAGGAATCTGAGTGTGAAATGGAGGGAGAGTAAGAAATTGTTTTGGAAGGAGGTAAAGAAAGTAAGGCAGTGTGAAAGGGGAAATAGTAGGGGAGTGAAAGATAGGAATAATAGATTGTTGGAGCAGAAGAGAGAGAAATTGAGGAGATGGAAGGAGCACTTTGAGGATTTGTTGGATGTAGAGAGTGAGAGCAGTGTGAGTATAAGTGGTTGGGGAATGGCTGGGAGAAGAAGAGATGAGAGGAAGGAGGAAGAGATCAGTAGGGCGGAAGTAGTGGAATCAATGAAGAAGCTCAAGTTAGGAAAGGCCCCAGGAATTGGAGTGTGTGGTGAAATGCTGAGGTATGGGGGTGAGATTGCTGTGGAGTGGATATGGAAGTTGTGTAGATTGGCTTGGGAAGAGGGTAGGGTTCCAGAGGACTGGAAATCAGGTATAATTGTTCCTTTATACAAAGGAAAAGGGTATTTGCCTTCTTAGTGTGACTGGTAAAATATATGGTAGAATACTCATTGATAGGGTTAGGCATATGACAGAGACGCTAGTTGGAGAAGAACAAGGGGGATTTAGGAAGGTAAAAGGGTGTGTAGATCAGATATTTGTTCTAAGATGTTTAGTGGAGAAGTATCTAGAGAAGGGAAAGAAAGTGTATACTGCCTTCATGGACTTGGAGAAAGCTTATGACAGAATAGATAGGTAAGGTATGGTATGTGGAAGGTATTAAGAATATATGGAGTGGAGGGGAAATTGTTGAATGCTGTGAAGAGTATGTACGAGGGAGCTAGGGCTACAGTGCGAGTGGATAGTGAGCTGAGTGAGTTCTTTGATCTCAATGTGGGACTGAAACAGGGTTGTGTGATGTCTCCATGGCTGTTTAATATATATATTATGGGGTTGTAAAGGAGGTGCAGGGTAGGGCAGTGGATGTTGGGGTGGCTCTAATGAATGAGGGTGAGATTTGGAAGATTCCGGTGTTGCTGTTTGCTGATGATACAATATTGTTGAGTGAAGATGAATGGGAGTTGCATGGTTTGGTAAATGAATTTGAGACAGTGTGTAGGAGGAGGAAGCTGAAAGGTAATGTAAACAAAAGTAAAGTTATGGTGTTTGAGAGGAATGAAGTCACAGAATGTACAGTGAGGTTGGATAGTGAGGATATGGAGAATGTGAGTGCATTCAAGTACTTGGGTAGTGTGATGAGTAAGGATGGAACTTTGGGGGGTGAAGTCCGTGAAAGGGTACAGCAAGGAAGGAAGGTTGTTGGTTCACTGAAAGCAGTGATGAGAAATAGGGAGGTGAGTATGGAAGTCAAGAAGTCATTGCATGATAGTATTGTGATCCCTACCCTGACATATGGAAGCGAGGCGTGGACCTTGCAAGAGGGGAACAAGTCAAGAGTGAGAGCAGTGGAAATGAGTTACTTGAGAGGAGCACGTGAAGTGACATGGAGGGACAGGTTGACGAATGAAGAAGTGAAGGAACGTTGTGGGGTGGATGTGGATGTGGTTGAGAAGATTAGGAGAAATACACTGAGGTGGTTTGGACATGTGGAGAGAATGGAGAATGAAAGACTGACTAGGAGGGTGTATGTAGGTGAGGTGGAGGGAGGGAGAGGGAGGGGTAGACTGAGGATGAGGTGGAGGGATGGAGTTGAGAGGTATATGAGGGAGGGGGGGATGGGTTGGGGGGAGGGTAGTCAAATGATAGGTGACAGAGGGACTTGGAGGCGTTTTGTCTGCAGCCACCCTTTGCGGGATGAGGGCGTCGGGCTATAGATAGATAGATGGATTATTTGTTGATGATGATGATGATTATTGTTGTTGTTGTTATTGTTATTATTATTATTATTTTATTATTATTATTTTTTTCACAGTCCTCGCTTACTGGATCCTGCCTCACTCCATTTTTAGTGGGAAAATGGGGTGATGATGATGATGATCATGACTAGTTTTGCATAGTAAAAAGGACTATTGTGATGCTGTATTTAAATGGGGGAAGGGGAGAAAGAGATCAAGACAATAGTGATTATGATGATTAAAAATGTAGTCAGGATGATGGTGATGGATGATGATGATGATTGTAATGTATAATAACGTGGGTTTATATGCCGCAGGTGTGCCGATATCAACCCAGTGGCAGAGCACCGGTTACACCTACCCAATCCAGATTGCACAGTTCGGGCTTTCCCACTACTGCAAGCACCTCATTGAGCCTACTACAGACAGGTCAGAGTCTACCCTGCCTAACCTTTATTTTAAGGGTTGTTTTTTTCAGTGACTCTGGAGATTTTGCTACATTTCGTCCGTGATGATATAATGTGCACATTACTCCTCAGTATCCTCTTGTATCATATGACACAAACAATGTTGATTTTAAAATTATATAAGTAACTTAGAAGAAAATATTAAGGTTAGTATGCAAAATTTATTGCTATCATTGTGGAAGATTGTTGATCAACTTCCATCTGTCTGGTCAAGTAGACCCATCAAACATAGGCAGCCATCTGCTTCTGCAGGGCTGTCCCGTCCAGTGAACTGTTGTTTCCTTGTGGTTGACAGTGCAATGTCACAGTTACGCATGGGGAAAAGTGTGGAGGTTTGGTTACAGGGTGGATGCCACATTTGTGTCTCCACTCACAAGGATATGGGCAAGTGGATTCATTGAAATGTAGTAGTATTCATGTTTGTGCAGAGGACTAGTTTAGGGCAGGTGCTCAAAGTTAAAAAAGGCACCTAGCTACTAGTGAATGAATTAAATCTACACACAGTTAAAATTTTTTCCAATTCATTCAAACTATGCAACAATAATACAGTTGAGAAATTTCTCTATATATGACAGACAACAGACAAACATACATCAGTAAAGTGTTAACTCAAAGATAAATGAATTTAGTTGAAGAAAAAACTACAGTGTACATAGGCCTCAGAAAATAATCACTCAATGACTACAATACAAACTTCATTATTTTAACATTGTAAATGGATGACATTTCACAGGAGAAGCTTTCTGTGGGAAGTGTCTTTGAATGTATTGATAACCTCACTGTGGTTAATTTTGATGTCCTTTTCTTTTGCGAACAGTAAGAGGTAAGACAGCCTCTCCTCACTGCACAGACTACGCATCTTTGTCTTCACCAGTTTGAGTTTGGAGAAAGACCTTTCCATGGTTGCAATTGTGACAAGCAGTGTGGTGTAAGTTTTCAGCAGCTCAAACAAATTTAGGAATATCTCCTGGACATTGTTTTCCTTCGTTGTGTTAAGCATCATAGCTAAAGTGTTTTTTAGAAGGCAAGAGAATGATGAACAGAAGATCTTCAGCTCAGACTGTAATTTGTCTACCTCTTCTGTCTCGTAGAACTGACAAATTTTGCACTGATTGAGTGTCCTTTCTTTCAGTTTCTTTCCAGTTATATTGTTCTGTCAGTAAGTGAAAGGCATTAAGAACACCCCAAGTTGTGTTTTTTCCACTTTTAAACCTCCTTTCTTGCTCTTGAGCAGTTGTGTCTAAAAGCACTTTGAACACATTACATCCACACTTTGAAATTGCTGGTCTTCAATGGCAGAAGTGGCACCTACTTGTATCATTCAGGGATTTTTCTTCTCCTACCTTGTCCAGGAATCACAGATGGGAGGTATATGCCCATGGATTCAGCTTTTTCTTTGGCACCTCCAAAAACCTCTTGGAACTTCTCTCCATTTCTTAAAAGTTCTTAAGTTCTGTTGCACTCCACCTACAATTGTGTAGGATGCTGCCAAATTGCAGTTTTTATGCTGTAATGCATCAGATGCATATGCAATCTCTTGAAAAACTGGAGTGGTGCTCTCAAAGACAAAAAATTCAAAGCTAATGCTCTTCAGTAACATTAAAGTATCCCCTGCTGATGCATCAGGAGGATCTTTCTGTGTCATTTCTTCTGAAAACTTCATCATAGCTGGGATAACCTTCCTCAGAGTCCTTAGAGCTGATTCCTTGCAAGCCCCATCTTGTGTCTGACAGCTTCTGAAGCTCAAGTGGACACTTTCCTGGGTACATTGCTCTCTGAATTTCCATAAATGCAGCATGCTATTTCAAAGAGTTGGCGACAAATGCATACAGTTTCTCTGCCAAACTGAAAAAAGTCACAAACTGAATACTCAATTTGGGCTTTTCCACTAATACCAGATCTAGGCAGTGTGCAGGGCATTGTACATATAGTACCTTTAGGTTCTGTTTCTGGAGCCTGGATTGAAGTCCCTTATTTAATTCACTCAAATTTGTAGCTCCATCATATCCTTGTCTTCTATGTTCCTGTTGTTTTTCTCAGGCTGGGACATCACATTTTCCAACTCTTCCCCAGTTATTGACAGCATGTTGCACACTTGCATAAAATGCTTTTTAATCTTGAAGGCATGCACATATCTTTTAACAAAGGAGACCTGTTCAGTATGTAACACATGTGTATTTCATCTGTTGGCATGGAGAAGGTTTTCTATCTATCCATCTATAGCCCGATGCCCTAATCCCGCAAAGGGTGGCCACAGACAAAACACCTCCAAGTTGCTTTGTCACCCACCATCTGACTGCCCTCCTCCCAACCCATATCCCCCTCTCTCTCAACTCCATCCCTTCACCTCATCCTCAGTGTCCCCCTCCCTCTTTCTCTCTCCACTTCACCTACATACACCCTCTTAGTCCGTCTTTCTTTCTCCATTCTCTCCACATGTCCAAACCACCTCCGTGTCTGTCTCATAATTTTCTCAGTCACATCCACATCCACCCCACAACGTTATTTCACTTCTTCATTTGTTAACCTGTCCCTCCATGTTATTCTGCATGCTCCTTTCAGGTAACTCATTTCCACTGTTCTCACTCTTGACTTGTTCCCCTCTTGCAAGGTCCATGCCTCACTTCCATACATCAGGGTAGAGATCACAGTACTATCATGCAGTGACTTCTTAACGTCCATACTCACCTCCCTATTTCTCATCACCGCTTTCAGTGAACCAACAATCTTCCTTCCCTGCTGTACCCTTTCAAGCACTTCATCTCCAAAACTTCCATCCTTACTCATCAAACTACCCAAGTTCTTGAATGCACTCACATTCTCCATATCCTCACCATCCAACCTCACTGTGCATTCTGTTACTTCATTCCTCTCAAACACCGTAACTTTTGTTTACATTAACTTTCAGATTCCACTTTTTACACACTGTCCCAAATTCATTCACCGAACCTTGCAACTCCCATTCATCTTCATTCAACAATGCTGTATTATCAGCAAACAGCAACACCGGAATCTTCCAAATCTCACCCTCATTCATTAGAGCCACCCCCACATCCACTGCCCTACCTTGCATCTCCTTTACAATCCCATCCATGAATATATTAAACAGCCATGGAGACATCATACATCCCTGTTTCAGCCCCACATTTAGATCAAAGAACTCACTCAGCTCACCAACCACTCGCACCGTAGCCCTAGCTCCCTCGTACATACTCTTCACAGCACTCAACAATTTCCCATCCACTCCATATATTCTTAATATCTTCCACATACCTTGCCTATCTACTCTGTCATATGCTAACTCCAAGTCCATGAAGGCAGCATACACTTTCTTTCCCTTCTCTAGATACTTCTCCACTAAACATCTTAGAACAAATATCTGATCTACACACCCTTTTCCCTTCCTAAATCCTCCTTGTTCTTCAACTAGTTCCTCTGTTATATGCATAAGCCTTTCAATAAGTATTCTACCATGTATTTTTCCAGTCACAATAAGAAGGCAAATACTCCTATGGTTACCACATACTTTTGTTCTGCCTTTTCCTTTGTATAAAGGAACAGTTATACCTGATGGCCAAAATCTTTATTAGGTCATTCTGAATCCTGTTCAAGAGGAAAGACACTTGGGGTCTTTTCAGTGTTTCTTGTTTTTCTTTTATTACATCAAGGTGCAACTTAATTATGCTCTTATACTTGCTAAAGAGTTCTGCAAGCGCAAGGAAATTTCTTCGATTTTCAGTGGTGGAGGTTTCATCATCTCTAAATGACAAACCTTGTCTTGCCAGGTATAGAGTGATGGAGATCAGCTTGGACAAAATTTCTCTGTTTCTCTACTTCCCATCATGTAGGTTTAGCAGCTAGTACTTCAGTCAGATTTTCAAAAGCAACATCCAGTGCTTGTCTTATGAATGATTTCCTTCGAACCATACTAATCATGTGAGTTTTAGAGCCTGCATGCTCTTTCATTTTCTCTAAACCAGTCCTCCACAGAAATATGCCCTCTGATTTCCATGCTTTTTGGCACTTGTATTTTTCACATTCAAAAACAGATGGCAGCTGAAAAGGAACATGGCATCTTTCTGTGGTGAATACTCCAACCAAGAGTTTTTGCCGTACCACTGCTTTTTTTTTTTTTTTTTTTTTCTTTATGCAAGGAAGAAGGAACAAAGGCTAAGCCCGCAAAAAAGTTCCTTCGAAGAAAAAACAAGAACAATATGAACGAGAGCCTAATTCAAGATCCATCCATTTCGAGATACCTGAACACACTGCGTCTGAAAGACTGGAGATCGTAGGAAGTAGGAAATACAGACAGAGGGAGACAGTTCCAGAGTTGACCTGTTGCAAAAAAAAAAGGACTGGGAGTAATGGTCAACTCTTGCATTAGAGAGTATGGCAGAAAAGGGATGAGAGTTTGCTGCTAGACGGGTGCTACGCACCCATCGTAGAGGTGAAGGGATGCAAGCAGACAGTTCAGAGGAGCAGTGACCATGGAAGTAGCAATAGAAAAGAGATAAAGAGGCAACAGTGCAGCGAAGAGACAGAGGTTGAAGGGAGCCAGTAGGAGGAGGAGAGTTAATTAGACAAAAAGCCTTTGACTCCACCTTGTTGAGAAGAGCTGCATGTGGGGAGCCTCTCCACACATGAGAGTTATACTCCACACAGGGGCGAATAAAACCCTTGTATAAAGTTAACAACTGTGCTGGAGTAAAGTAGGCATGGAGTTAGCTTAGCACACCTAACCTCTTGGAAACAGATTTTACAAGAGATGCAATTTGATATTTCCAAGTAAAGTCCTGAGTGAATGAAACCCCAAGCATGTTTAAGGATGATGCAGGATTGAGCTGGATATTATTAAACATTAGTGGGTACTCCTGTGGAAGATTTTGATGGATCTCTTCCTTACCGAAACTCAGCTGTCTGAGGCAACTGACAGCAAACCCTTTTCTGTATCCTCCTACTTTCTCTAGACTCATTTCAAAGCCAAAGGTGGCTGTTGTGCATATGTACGCAACGACTTATCTTGCTCTCGTGTTCCTGAACTTGATTCTTCTGGATTCTGTACTCTCTGGCTTTGGCGCTCCTGTCATTCTCTGACTAAATATATCTGCGCTATTTACTTATCCCCTAATTCTACTGACTATCAGAAATTCTTTAAATATCTTACTTCTACGATGGAACGCATTCTATCCATTTCTCCTTCTCTGAAATCTCCATTCTAGAAGATTTCAATGTTTACCACCACTTTTGGCTCTCCTCTCCTTTCACTGATCCACCTGGTGAACAAGCCTTCATCTTTTCTACCCTTAATGGCCCAGAGCTGCTTGTACAGCATCTTACCCGTATCCCTGGAGAGAGCTCCAGCATACTTGACCTCTTCCTTACAACTAATCCTTCTGCTTACGGTGTTAATCTTTCCTCACTGTTGGGCTCCTCTGATCACAACCTTATTACCTTAACCTGTCCTATTGCTCCGGTATGGCCTGGGGACCCTCCAAAGTAACGTCGTCTGTGGCGCTTTGGAGCTGCAGATTGGGAGGCCCTCAGGCAGTACTTCTTTGATTTTCCCTGGAATGATTATTTCTTCCATGGCCAGGAGCCATCTGAGTGTGCCTTGTGCTTTACAGAGGTTATTCTCTCGGGCATGGAAGCATACATTCCTTTCTCATATCCTTTGACTATTGCAAGAAAGCCTTGGTTTAATCACACTTGTTCAAATACTGTCCGCAACAAGGAGAGGGCCTATGAAAGGTACCAGAGCCATCCTACCCCTGAATCGCATTTATTTTTATGTTTGTGCCCGGAGTCTTGCTAAGTCTGTTCTTCACTCTGCTAAAAATAATTTCATCCGTACTAAATGCTGTCAATTCTCCAACTCGTATTCTTCCCACTCCTCCTGGCACCTTGCCAAAAACATTTTTAATAACTTTACCTTATCATCCTTCCCTCCTCTTTTCTACTCTGATGGCTCTGTAGCTATTTTTTCTACTGATAAAGCAGAGCTCTTCGCTCAGATTTTCTCCTCCAATTCCACCTTAGATGATTCTGGTGCTGTTCCTCCATCACTTCCTCCCTCTGACTTCCTCATGGCTGACATTAAAATTTCTTCAGGTGATGTATTTTCTGCCATTACCAGCCTCAATACTAACAAAGCATATGGGCCTGATGGTGTCCCTCCTGTTGTCTTCAAGAACTTTGCTTCTGTGCTTACACCCTGCTTAGGCAAACTCTTTCATGTTTGTCTTTCAGCTTGTACCTTTCCTTCTTGCTGGAAGTTTCCTCTTATTCAGCCAGTCCCAAAGAAGGGTGACCATTCCCAGCCCATTAAACTATTGTCCAATTGCTTTAACATCCTGTGTCTCAAAAATTTTCGAGTCTGTTCTTAACAAAAAAAAATTGTAAAGCATCTTTCCTATTACAACCTCCTTTCTGATTGTCAGGATGGGTTCCGTCAGGGACACTCCACTGGCGATCTTCCCATCTACCATTCTGACTCCTGGTCATCCTCCTTTCAGGACTTTGATGGCGAAAGCTTTGCCATTGCACTTGACATCTCAAAGGCTTTCGATCGAGTGTGGAATAAATCTTTAATTTCCAAACTGCCCTCTTACTGTTTCTGTCCTTCTATCTGTGCTTCCTTTCTGGTCGTTCTAAAGCTGCTGTTGTAGACGGCCATTGTTCTTCTCCTAGATCTATCAACTGTGGTGTTCCTCAGGGCTCTGGCCTATCACCAGCTCTCTTTTATTCATCAATGATCTTCTGAGCTGTACATCTAACCTTATCCACTCGTACGCTGATGATTCCACCCTTCACCTTTCCATTCGGTTCCTGCAACGTCCGTCCCAGCAGTTACTTCAACAAACAAGGGATGAGGCTATGGCACACCAAATGTCTGACTTGGTTCATATGTCTGACTGGGGTAAAAATAATCTTGTTGTTTTTAATGCATCAAAGGCTCAGTTTTTACACCTATCAACCAACAGAATCTTCCACAGGAGTACCCACTAGTATTTAGTAATATTCAGCTCAAACCAGCATCATCCTTGAACATGCTTGGGGTTTCATTCACTCGAGATTTGTCTTGGAAAGATCATATTACATCTCTTTAGGATCTGTTTCCAAGAGATTAGGTGTGCTAAGCCAACTCCCTATCTTCTTTATCCCTGCACAGTTGTTGACTTTATACACGGGTTTTATTCACCCCTGTATAGAGTACAACTCTCATGTGTGGGGAGGCTGCCCACATACAGCTCTTTTCAATAGGGTGGAGTCAAAGGCTTCCTTCAACCTCTGTCTCTTCGCTACACTGTTACCTCTTTATCTCTTTTCTATCGCTACTTTAATGGTCACTGCTCCTCTGAACTGTCTGCTTGCATCCCTCCACCTCTACGACTGGTTCATAGCACCAGTCAGCAACAAACTCTCATCTCTTTTCTGTCACACTCTCTAATGCAAGAGTTAACCATTACTCCCAGTCCTTCATTTATGCAATGGGTCGACTCTGGAACTGTCTCCCTCTGTCTGTATTTCCTACTTCCTATGATCTCCAGACTTTCAAACTTAGTGTGTCCAGACATATCGAAATGAACAGATCTTGAATTTGGCTCACTCTTGTATTGGTGCAAAAAAAGAAAGGATATAGTGAATGGATGGGAAGCAGAGGCATGGAGGAAGTTGTGAAATGGAATAGAGTTATTTGTAGTGAAGAGGAGAGAGGTGAAAAGATTAGTAAGAGGGAGTAAGAAGAGAGTGGATGAGGAGTTTGGAAGGAATTTGAGTGTAAAATGAAGGGATTGTAAGAAAATGTTCTGGTAAGAGAAAACGACAGGGTGATGAAGGTGTAGAGAAATGAATGATAAAAATTGCATATTGCTGATGGAGAAGGGAGAAAAAGTGAGCAGATGGGGAGAACACTTTTAAGAATTGTTAAACTCAGAGAATGAAAGTAACACTAATTAAGGGACTAGGGAATGGCTGGGAGGAGGGGGATGAGAAGGGAGGAAGAGGTCAGTAGGATGGAAGTAGTGGAAGCAATGAAGAAAGTCAAAATGGGGAAAGCCCCAGGAATTGGTGAAGTATGTATGGTAAACTGCTAAAGCACAGGGGAGAGATAGTTGTAGAATGGATATGAAAGATGTGCAGATTGACCTGAAAGAAAGATATAGTCCCAGAGAATTGGAAGTATGAAAGATGTGCAGATTGGCCTGAAAGGAAGGTAGAGTGCGGGAGGATTGGAAGTAAAGTATACTGCCATTATTCCCCTGTACTGTACAAAGAAAAAGGGGAAACAGAAGTGTGTGATATTCATAGGTGCATTTATCTTCTTAGTGTAGTAGGAAAACTTTATGGTATAGGATACATAATGACAGAGTTAGGGAAATAACAGGAATTAGTTGGAGAAGAACAGGGAGGCTCTAGGAAGGGAAGAGGGTGTGTAGATCAGATATTCACCCTAAGGTGTTTAGTGGAAAAGTATCTAGAGAAGGGAAAGAAGTCGTATGTGGCCTTCATGGATATGGAGAAAGCATATGACAGAGTAGATAGACAAGGAATGTGGAAAATATTTAAAATATATGTAATAAATTAAATGGGAAGCTGTAGAATGCCATAAAGAGTATTTATGAGGGTGCTAGGACTGCAGTGCATGTGGATGGTGAACTGAATGAATTTTTCTGTCTGAATGTTAGATTGAAACAGGGATGTGTCATGTCTCCATGGTTATTCAGTTTGTATATGGATGGAGTTATAAAAGAAATACAAGGGACTGCAGTGATGTTGGTGTGGCCATAATGAGAGAGGGCAGCAGTTGGAAGCTTCCTGTTGTTGTTTGCAGATGATACTGTATTGTTAGGTGAAGATGGAGGGGAACCGCAAGGCTTGGTGGATGCGTTTGGGAGAGTATGCAAGAAACTGAATCAAAAGGTGAATATAGGGAAGAGAAAAGTTGTGGTCTTTGAGAGAAATTAAGTAATTGAATGCACAGTGAGGCTGTATAGTGAGGATATGGGAAATGTGAATGTACCGTATTTCAGTACTTAGGTAATGTGTCTAGTAAGAATGGAAGTTTGGAGGATGAAGTGCTTGAAAGGGTACAGCAAAGAAGAAAGAGTGCTGGTTCATTGATAGCAGTGATAAATAGGGAAGTGAGCATGAACGTAAAAAAATCACTGCATAACAGTATTGTGATCCCCACTCTAACTTATGGAAATGAAACTTGGACTTTGTCGGAAGGACACAAGTCAAGAGTGCGAGCAGTGGAAATGAATTATTTGAGAGGAGCATGTGGAGTTACATGGAGAGAGAGACTGACAAATGAGGAAGTGAAGGGGCATTGTGGTGTTGATGTGGATGCGATAGAAAGTGTTAGGAGAAATACATTGAGGTGGTTTGGCCATGTGGAGAGGATGGAGTGAGAGACTAAGTAGGAGACTATGTGAGTGAAGTGGAAGGGGGGGAGGGGGAGACTGAGGATGAGATGAAGGGATGGAGTAGAGAGGTTAATGAGAAAGGGGGGTGTAAGCTGGGGGAAGGGCAGCATAATGGCAGGGGACAAGGTGACATGGAGGCGATTTGCTGGGGACACCCCTCACTGGATTAAGGCATCTAGCTGTAGATAGATAAACTACTGAATCCATCCTTCCATTCATCATCCAATCCTATGTTGCCCCATGAGGAGCGTAGGAATCCAGGGCTAGGCAAGTTGGTCCTGACTTTTAAGATGAGAGTGACCAGCCTCACTCATCCCTGAGTGGCATTACGTGAACAAGATACCCCAACCATCCCTTGGATATAAATCATCACCAGCTCAATCCGATAATTACTCACTAAACCACCAGGCGCCAAAATTTGGTTATATGGTTACCACCCTGCGTAATAAATGGTTTCCTGGTGTACAGGAAACCATTTGGCTTGCCACTCAGTGTAGAGTCGCCCACAGGCAGAAGGAAGAGGAAAGAATGAAGTAAAGAAAGACAGAAGAGAGAGTGTAAAGTCACCTGTAGGCAGAAGGATGAAGAAAGAATGAAGGAAAGAAAGGCAGAAGAGGATGGAAGGAAAGAAAGATGGAGGAGAGGAAAGGGCAGACACCCAAGAGCAGCACTACATCGAGTGAGTGGATGGTGAGCACCCTCACCTACCTCTTAAAGTACTGAATACTTTCACTTAATTACAATGTGTTCATAGTTACATCACTGGCACAGATAGGGGTTTATATTTTTGGCAGACCAGTGGTTACTCTCAGTAAAGGAACAGTGTTATTTACCAAAATGGAAGCAGTTGGTATCTTAAGTAAATGTTACTACGTAATCATTTCAGTAAAAAAAGAGATTTGGTAATAAATTTTGAGGACTTTGGTAATGGGTTAGCGTGAACTTAAACTTGTGGTAAATATTGTTTGGACTCACTGTATCTTGCAAACATCATACACTCACTCGATGTAGTGCTGCTCTCAGGTGACTGCCCTTTCCTCTCTTCCTTCCTTCTTTCCTTCCTTCCTCTTCTTTCATTTATACATTCTTTCCTCTTCCTTCTGTATATGGGTGACTCTACACTGAGTGACGAGCCAAATGGTTTCCTGTACACCAGGAAGCCATTTACTATGCTGGGTGGTAACCATATAACCAAATTATGGCACTTGGTGGTTTAGTGGGTAATTAGGCATCCCAGTCAGATTCAGCCTGTGCAGGTTTATGTCCAGTGGGTGGTTGGGGTTTATTGCTCACATAATGCTACTCAGGAATGAGTGAGGCTGGTCACTCTCATCTTAAATGTCAAGACCAGCTTGTCTAGCCCTGGGCTCCTACGCTTCTCATGGGGCTTAGATGATGATGATGACCCCCCCATGCCTCTTTCCAGAGCGCTGGATCTAACTCTACATCAGATTCTGAGTGTGATCTTAAATGTTTAACATAACTTAACCAGTTGTTCCATACAAGCAAATGTTTATTGCAGCATATCCTCCGTGGAAATTGCATTCTCCCCAGTATTTTTTTTCTTTAAGCCCATTGAATGTGTGAAGGTTGTTTTTAAATGGATTGCATTTCTCTTGAAATTGCTCCACCAGAAAAAAATGTTTAGTTAAATCATGAGACTTAATTCTTAAATATTGAGTTGGAAAGACTACATGGTTAGGCATCAAGTAGGACAGTAGGACTGGATCACCAGTAGCATAGCTGATGTGCAGTCATTGTTGTGCTGGGGGGAGAAAAGCATTTCATTTCTCAAGGATGGCACTACATTGAGTGGCAGGCTGAATGGTTTCCTGTACACCAGGAAACCATTTACTATACTGGGTATCCACATAACCAAATTATAGCGCCTGGTGGTTTAGTGGGTAATTGCAGCGCTCCAATCAGATGAGCTGGTGAAGGTTAATATCCGAGGGGTGGTTGGGGTTTATTGCTCATTTAATGCCACTCAGGGATGAGTGAGGCTGGTCACTCTCATCTTAAATGTCAGGACCAACTTGCCTAGCCCAGGGCTCCTACGCACCTCATGGGGCATTGTAGGATTGGATGATGGATAGATGGATGGTCTCTTTAAATTCAGGGAGGTGCACAAATATAGTTCATTATATGATCAGCACAGACTGAAGTGTTTAATTGCTGATTATCATTTTAATCTGTTTATCTATCTATCTATTGCCAGACGCCTTAATCCCATACAGGGTGGCCACAAACAAATCGCCTCCACGTCACCCTGTCCCCTGCCATTTCACTGCCTTGCTGCTCCCAACTCACACCCCCCTCTCTCATATACCTCTCCACTCCATCCCTCCATCTCATCCTCGGCCTCCCTCTCCCTCTCCCCCCCTCCACCTCACTCACATACACTCTCCTCGTCAGTCTCTCACCCTCCATCCTCTCCACATGGCCAAACCATCTCAGTGTGTTCCTCCTAACGCTTCCTATCACATCCACATTCACACCACAACTTTCCTTTATATCCTCATTTGTCAGCCTCTCTCTCCATGTGACTCCACAGGCTCCTCTTAAATAACTCATTTCCACTGCTCACACTCTTGACTTGTGTCCTTCCAACAACGTCCAGGTTTCACTTCCATCCGTTAGAGTTGGTATCACAATTCTGTCATGTAGTAACTTTCTCACTTCTTTGCTCACTTCCCTGTTTCTTATCACTGCTTTCAAGGAACCAGCAACCTTTCTTCCTTGTTGTACCCTTTCAAGCACTTCACCCTCCAAACTTCCATCCTTCCTAATCACACTCCTCAAGTACTTAAACGTACTAATATTTTCCATTTCCTCACCATTCAACCTCGCTGTACATTCACTGACTTCACCTCTCTCAAAGACCATCACTTTACTCTTCCCTGCATTCATCTTTAGATTCCTTTTCTTACACACTCTCCCAAACTCATCCACCAAGCCTTGCAGCTCTCCTTCGTCTTCACTTAACAACACAGTATCATCTGTTTATGAATGGTGGATATATTGGCATTATGTTGGGGCTTCAGAGTAGTGAATTGCCCCATGTTGTGGAAATAACGTAATGTTTTTCTAATTTAAAAGAAAACTATAGCATGCAAATATTAAAGAAATTCATAATATGCAAACTCTTATATAGTAAACCCTTGATGCTCGTGGGGGTTAGGGAACAGAGAGCCCCGCGAGAATGGGAAATCCATGAGCATCAAATTAGTTACCCCTACCATACTGAAAATATGCCTACACGATAAAGAAAATGGTTTCTGGTGCTTTAGTGATAATGATAATTGATTATTCGTGAACATAGTGCAAAATACAATAAATTGTACAATAAACGGTTTTAAAAATACCATACAGTACTGTACACTAATGTCACTGTATTCTCATCAGTTCTTATCAGTGTACAATACATTCTTCTCATTTCACCTTAATGTGTAGTTGAGTATGATGAGTTATGATCGATGTGTGATGTACACCCGCGAACCAAAGTTTCGGTACCCCCCTCGATGGAAGGAAGTGGAAGTCAGGGTTAGAGAGAGGGCAGGTGAACGGACAACCGTGAGTGGTACTTTGGAACCGAGCTACGAGGCGAATAGTGAGAAACCTAATGACACTGGATTCGAAACATTTCCATGCTATTCACCTGCAAAACATTATGCGTTCGTAACATACATACTGTAACATATAACATAGACTACTGTGTTATCATGGTGTCCTGTGATACTGACCCATCTGTTTCGGATCCTCATCACACAAATAAAGCACCGAGCCAGTTGTATATAAGTTGCAACATGTCATTATAACTGCAGTTATAATTTTTGTGAATGTTATCACTGGATTGTCTATAGCTATAATATAGAATGATTGTGAATTTAATGTTGATTCTCACAGTAGTTGTGCGGATGGTTATAAATGTGGCAATTATTTTATGTGGACGACTAAACCACATTGTGATGGACAGCGGAGAGCATTCGCCAATAATTTACTATAACCAGATGAAATTAGATGCAAACAACACAAAATATTATGAGACAACGAAGACACAGCTGTGGTATCCTGCTCCGCCTTATTATCAAGGCCTTAACTGTGGCTTCACCTTATACGTGCATTATTTTCCTTCAGTCTCTGCCTCTTTTATTACTCTTACTTCCCGGTATCCTCTTACTGCGAGTCGTCATATTCCTTGGAGGGTTTCTTGTCGTCCGGTCCTATAACCCCTACTGTATTACATTATTGCTCGCATCATCACTCCCAGACAAACAACGTTAGCACAAGACTGCTGAATCTGTTAATACCATTATTGCCACTGCCACTACTATTCCCCCTTTCCCCATTGTGTCTACTGCAATTCCCCTCACAATACTACTACTGCTACTCCTATTACCACTCCACTATAAATCTGTATAATAATACATATGATTGTCCTTATGTCTGTGTATCTGTTAATCATACTGTCTGTGTCCCACCGTCGACAACTCGCCACTGACTCGGCACCGCTACCCCAGTTGCACCCCACCCCCCTCTCTCCCACCCGCCATGAGCTCTATTCCTCCCCCACTACGAACCATTTTACCCCTCACCTCCTTCTTGGGCCACCAGACCTGTTGTTCACCTTTTACCGGTGAATATACGTGGCATGCATTAATAAGAATAATTATAAAATTGACAGCAACAACATACATCTGCAGTATTCAGAACATTACATAATTATAAAAGTCGCAGACCCAAACGTGCCAATATTACGGAGCTCTGATATATTAACCACAGACCGTTCCTATCATTGCCACTGGACCTTACCTGTAGCACTTCACCATAGTAATACAACCCACTGAAGTCCTTTGTGGGATCACTACACATGTTTGGGAAAAATAACAGCGCACAACATGCCTACAACCCATTAAAATACACCTGTGACGTTTCACTGACATCCATTAAATTGCCTAGAAGTTAGCGGACAAACACACGGCTGGACATAGACTGAGCCCGAATGTCTCGCATCGGTATATGACAACCTGACAAAACTATTACGATCCTGCTTTGTAAGTGTCATCATAGTTATAATAATAATAATAATAATAATATTAATAATAATAATAATCGTAGTAGTAGTAGTAGTAGTAGTAGTGGTAGTAGTAGTAGTAGTAGTAGTAACAATAATCACATGTTAATATCCATGATACAGAGGAGGACAAATACCATAATCTCCCTGATAAAACAAGTGAAAACAGCTGTGACATATAAAACCAAACAGTGCCATAATATGCTGTAATGGTAGGGTTATAGTAATACTAAATTAATGTTTGACCGCAACCCAACCTTCTGTCATGGCAAACAGATTCTGCATTGCGTCGACACATGCTATTCCGGTGTGTGGCCTTCTCAGTATCGTGCCTAATAACATGTGATTAATTATTATTATTATTATTATTATTATTATTACTGTGCTGACACCTGCAATTCAGGATCACAAGAGTTTTGTCAGGTCGTTACATACCGATGCGAGACATTCTGCTTCTGTCTGTCTGTGTCCAGTCGTTTGTTTGTTTGTCCACAAACTTCTCCTAGGCTATTTGATGGATGTCAGTACATACCGATGCGAGACATTCTGCTTCTGTCTGTCTGTGTCCAGTCGTTTGTTTGTTTGTCCACAAACTTCTCCTAGGCTATTTGATGGATGTCAGTGAAACATCATATGCTTATTTTAGCGGTTTGTAGGCATGTTGTGCACTGTTATTTTTCCCAAACACGTGTAGCGATCTCACAGAGGACTACAGTGGGTTGTATTACCATGGTGAAGTGCTATAGGGAAGGTGCAGTGGTAATGATAAGAACGGTCTGTGGTCGGTTTTGTGGTTAATATATTAGTGCTCCGTAATATAAGCACGTTTGGGTCTGCAGTTATTTAGTGTAATGTTAGGAACACTACAGTACACATCTACGATGTTGTTATTATTATATTATTATCGCCTACCTTTAGAAGGCAGAGCGATCATGTTTTTAACTACATCTGTGTGTGTGTGTGTGTGTGTGTGTGTGTGTGTGTGTGTGTGAGAGAGAGAGAGAGAGAGAGAGAGAGAGAGAGAGAGAGAGAGAGAGAGAGACAGACAGACTGACAGACAGACACACAGACAGACAGAGAATACTGTGTATGTGTGTGTGTGTGTGTGTGTGTGTGTGTGTGAGAGAGAGAGAGAGAGAGAGAGAGAGAGAGAGAGAATGTTACATAAGCAGTTACACAGTGTCTTTGATGCTGTGTGTGTGTGTGTGTGTGTGTGTGTGTGTGTGTGTGTGTGTGTGTGTTAGTAGGAGTATTAGAAAGCCTTATTACTATTGACCTTTGCCTTGTGACCCATACCTTTGACATGAATTATTGATATGAATTATTTTGTAGATTTAGTAGGAGAGCAGGAGAGTTAGTAAGAGTAGGAGAGTTAATAGGAGAGTAAGAGAGTTAGTAGGAGTGCTAGTAGGAGTGTTAGAAGGATGAAAGAGGGATGAGGGAAGAATAAGATAGGAAAAACTGATAGTAAATAATTATTTTGAAGAGAAAGACAATGATAGGAGTGTTAGAAGGAGTGTTAGAAGAAGTTTTAGGAGTGTTGGAAGTGTTAGGAGTGTTAGAAGTGTTAGAAGGTGTTAGAATGGGTTAAAGTCTATTTGAACTGGCGGTGCAAGCGAAATCTAAGCGCGTGGTGTGTTGTGGCTTGTGACTGTTGGCTGGCAATGACGCGGCCAGATGCCAGCCATAGATAGATAGATTGATAGTTAAGACAGATAGATAGACAGACAGGTAGATAGATAGACAGACAGACAGGTAGATAGATAGACAGACAGACAGATAGATAGACAAACAGACATACAGACAGACAGATAGATAGATAGATAGATAGATAGATAGAGGGAGGGTATGGTGGGTGGGGGAGAGCCTTGGTAGATAGATAGATAGACATAGATTCTCTGTCTGTCTGTCTGACACACACACACACAGTATTCTGTCTGTCTGTCTGTCTGTCTGTCTCTCTCTCTCTCTCTCTCTCTCTCTCTCTCTCTCTCACACACACACACACACACACACACACACACACACACACACACACACACACACACACACGATTTTATACAGCTTAGTAAGGCTACAGACTGACTAAATAATTCCGCTGACCTCCATAGACCCTCCGTAATCTGAATAAAATCACATAATAATAGTTAACAGATGTGAAGTGTAACACCGGAGCATGAAAGGGTTATATAAGGGGCAGATGAAGAGTATTGGAAAGAAATTGTAGAAGCCTGTCGGTGGAAAACGTAGGTGACTCACGAAAGATTTGAGACTGAGCTCATGAAAAGTGAACCTTAGTCTCGTTACCACCCTGATACACTACCTTGTCCGAACGTCTGTTCCATCTGCTACCCTGACTTAGCCTTAATACCTGTCCAGGGGGTGCCGAAACTTTGGTCCATGGGTGTACATATGTGCACCATTCAAACTCTATATTTTTTCATTTTATTTCACTATTCATTATTATATATCACCAGAGTGAAAAATCCGTGAGCTTCAAATCCGGGAGCATCAAGGGTTTACTGTGCTCATAAATAGTCTTATTACAACAGCATTTTGGGCTCCTCATGGACCAAATCACCCATGCCCCTTTTATCCACTGACATTTTGTCTACTTTCACAGGGGCAGGGGGACCAGTGGTACAGTGTTTTTGTCTGGTGGCTTCAGGAAGGATGCGTAGGGGAAGAAGAGAATTATGGATTCTTTTTGTTGGTTTGGAAAAGACCTTTAACAGTTTACCTGCAGAGGTGGTGAGGTGGTCAGTGGGGGACTTGGGATTGAGGAGTGCTTAGTTGGAGTGGTTGTGGTGGTGTATGAAGGTGCTCACATCCAGGCGAGATTTTGGGGTGAGAGAGCCGTAGCGTACGGACGTTTCGGAGATCTGGTCCCGGTACCCGGAGTGACGTTGCTCTTACATCTTACCGTAGAGTGTGATATACGGGGTAGAGTGTTTAGTACCTCTTGTGTGGAGGGAAGGTGCGTGTGTGTGTGTAGTGGTGAATAATGGAAGGGGAGAGTGGAGGAGCAGATATGGACACCGGCTGGCAGGGCGGAAAAAGACCCCACCATATGTCAACCTCGGGTGAGGAAAAGTCTTCGGGATCGACTGAGAAGGCCAGGAAAACGTTGCCTCAGCCCAAGCCCGTCACTCAAGCTCTAGAGGAAGGTGTGGCAGTGCAGACAAGGGTGACCTACATAGTGCGGACCCAGGACCGATCCAGAGTGTTTTGTCACCCACAGAGGGTGACAGATGCCCTCAATGAATCTCCTTTTGCTAAATACATTGTGGAGGGATCCACCAAGCCACTGGGGGATGGATCGTGCCTATCCTTTACAATCTTTTCAGCTAACTTGACCAAGCTCGAACAACAGCCCGAGGAAATGGTGAATTTGGGACCTTGGGCTGTGGTGTGCAGGCGCGCCAGTTATGAACCCGGAGGTGCTGTAAAAGTGGGCAAGATTGGGCCGATTTCCCCAGAACTGGACGTCTCAGTGATAGCAGAGAGGCTGCGCCCTGCAGACAACCATGCCTCTCAACTCTTGGAGGTTACCAGGATTCCGGTTCGCTTTCCGGACCCGGTGCTTCCAGCCAGTCACAATGGGTAAGACTCGTCTATCGTGGCCCCCTTCCCTCCAGGGTCTTCTTCGGTACTTGTCGTTCCCGGTTGGTGAGTACACCCGTCCCATATTACGTTGCCATAATTGCCATCTGTTTGGTCATACCCGACTTACTTGTAGAAACAAGGTTAGGTGCTCCATGTGTAGTGGCTATCACCCCTTTAGGGCAGGATCAGAGGACAACCAGAAATGCACCAGAGACCCTAGGTGTTTTATTTGTGGAAGTGATGAACACAGGGTGGTGTCCAAGGTCTGCCCCATCTACAGGAGGGCCAACTACATATACATGACCATGATGAAGGCAGGTGCCAGCTCTGCGGAGACCAACAAGTGCCTTCGTGAACTACACACTGCGTCCCGTAGCACCCGACTCCCAGTGGGCCAGGTCGACTGACACCTTCCCAGGCCCCCGCAGTGCCCTCGCTCAGCAAGGTAAGACTTATGCTAACTGTGTATCCTCAAACCGCTATGCAGTCCTTGCTGATGATGTTCAGGAGGAGGACCTAGGACTGACTGATGTATTGGGAGTCTCCACCCACCCCGCATCAGGGGCAGAGGTCATTATCCACGCAGACACCACTGTGAATAAGGCACCATCACGCCCCCACACTGTTTTTCACAACCGTCACCGCACTGCCAGCCCTCAAGCCCAGGGGGTGCCTCCACAGGATCCAGATATGGCTACCATTGGGAATGATGGTACCTCACAACAGTGTTCCTCTGGCCCCACCCCTGCCCTGCCTTTGTTGGGCCGACGGAGACTTCACCCTACCCATCCAGGACATCAACGAAATTCAGAGCCTCTGTCTTCCATTGATGAGGGTCCAGGTTCTGGGAACTCTTTTATAACACTTCTCACCGAGGCACTGGCATTACACCAACAGGGGAAGTCCCTCATAGAAATCTGTTCCCTCCTTTGGCCGCGGCTATTGTCCCTGATACTGTCATGGGGGGTACAGGTGGCTTAAGAATCCTGCTGTGGAATTCTCATTCACTAGTCCACAAGTCACAGGATTTTAAAATTTTAGTGGCTGAAAAGGAACCAAATGTGGTAGGGGTGTGTGAGACCTGGCTACAACCCCGCATCCGCCTCACCCTGGGGGGTTTTATAGTCTATAGGTCCGACCGCCCTCAGGGGAGGGGTGGGGGCCTATTACTGGCTGTCGGGAGACCTCCCAGAGTGTGAGTTTGCCTCTTACCCAATATCCCAGTGGCCTGATGGAAGTCTTGGCGGTAAGGGTGGCTCTTAGATCTGGATGGGCGTCAGTGCTGTTATGTTACAATCCATGTCAGGATGTGTCCCGGGAGGAATTAGTACATTACTTTCATCAGCTGCCGGCCCCTGCCTTCATCATGGGGGATTTTAACGCCCATCATCACCTCTCTGGGATCCTTCACTAACCATCAATAATGTATCAGGATCGTCTCTTTTTCAGGCACTCTTAGACTCCCCACGCATCGGACTTCTCACACCTCCTGGCCTGTACACCAGATATGACCCCCATTCCGGACGACCATCAGTCTTGGACCTCTGCCTTGGAGATCCAGTGTTCCAGTGTCCAGTTGTAGAGGTGGGTCCCTATATGGGCAGCGATCATCTACCAGTCTTCTATGATTATCCGGGCCTTTCCACGTTGCAGTCAGGAGACTGTCGCCCAAGATGGAAGCTGGTGGGAGACAAATGGGACACATTCCAGAAGGAACTGGCTTCCTGTTTTCCAGGCAGCTGGGGCTCCCCTCCACTGTCGGCTAAGGAGTTTGCACATCTCTTGGTTGAGGTGGGAGGCAGAGTCTTTGAGCGTTCAACTCGCCGTTGTGTACACCGAGCAGGAGTCCCATGGTGGTCAGTCGAGTGTGCGGATGCAGTCAGGGCCCGTCATCGAGCCTGGCACATGTGGAGCCGCAACCCTAGCCTAGAACTGGGGCAAGTACCGTCGGATTAATGCCATCTGCTCCAGAACCATCAAGTCGGCAAACGGCAAGCCTGGACCTCCTTCTGTGCCAGCCTTTCCTTCTCCACCTCCACGGCCCGCACTTGGAGATTCTTACGGGCTATGTCAGGACGCCTACCACCCACACTTATCCACTCCGCAGGGATGGTCTGTGCCTGCTTGATGACCTGTCCAAGGCTGACTATCTGGCGTCATTCTTCGACACCCAGTTCGGCCATCCATCTGCTTTGCCCTCTTCCACGGTGTACGAGGAGGCAATACAACGAAGCGTCTCTTCCCCTGCAACTGCTGGTCTAGACAATCTTTTCACCGCCTCAGAACTTGTCTCCGCCTTGTCTGCCCTTCGGACTGGCAGGGCGGCGGGCCCAGACTCTGTGACCAATGAATTCCTCCAGCGACTGACACCCAACCTGCAGGATTGCCTCCTTCACATTTATAATCGCAGCTGGAGCCAGGGAATATTCCCGGTGGAATGGAAGTCCTCAATGCTGCTGCCTTTCCTTAAGCCAGGCAAGGACCCGACCAAGCCATCTTCGTACAGGCCCATCGCCTTCTCTCGTGTGTAGGGAAACTGCTGGAGAGGATGGTGGCTCGTCGCCTGTCATGGTGGCTAGAATCTAGATCCCTTCTTAAAGAGGAACAATGTGGTTTTCGCCCATGCCGGGGCACCTTGGACATACTCTGCCAGCTGGAATACCTGATCCACGACACGACCGCAAGGGGCGATATATGCTGGCCCTTTTCGTGGACATCAAGGGGGCCTTTGACTCATCGCCACATACTGGCATCCTGTATAAGCTCTCCCGCCTTGGGGTCTCTGGTTCAGTGTTGGCATGGTTTGTCAACTATCTGGATGGCAGGAGTTATGTCGTATCTGTTGGTGGGGCCACTTCCTCTCCTCGTCCCATCCGTAGAGGGGTGCCCCAAGGCTCAGTTCTCAGCCCCTTGCTTTTCAATGTTTTGATGTCAGACCTGCCCAACCATCCGGACGTCTCCACATTGGTTTATGCAGATGACGTGACTATCATTAGCAGGGACACCACCATGGAAGGTGCACAGAGGAGACTTCAGGCGGCTGTCTCAACTCTAGAGGACTGGGTTCACCAATGGGATCTGGAGATCGGGGTGTCAAAGTGTGCCGTGATGGCCTTCACCTTGCGTCGCATGCCATCTCAGCCGTTGGTCAGGATAGGCACTGAATCTCCTCCTGTAGTCCGTACTCACACCTTCTTGGGACTTCGTCTGGATGGGCCAGTCCTTACGTGGCGTCACCACATAGAATACCTCCGAACATCCTGCGCCAAGAGGCTAGACGTCATGAAGAGTGTAGCAGGGTCTAAATGGGGTGCCAACCGTGACCTTCTTTTAGGCTACTACCGTGCTGCTATCTTGGGAAAGATTAACTACGGGTGCTCAGTTTATGGTTCAGCATCCTCCACTCAGTTGCGAAAACTTGACCCGATACAAACGCCGCCCTACGCATTGCCCTGGGCGCATTTTGTTCTTCCCCGTGCTGTCCTTGCAGGCGGAGAGTGGTGTCCCTCCTCTACATGTCACCAGGTCGAAGCTCGTTTGCCGCCGCTACCAGGCCATACAACACTCCTCCCGCCATCACCCTTTACCAGTGCTCTTCGAGAGGCGGGTGTCATTTTGTCACATCCTGCTTGGCCTGTGAGGTCCCGCCAGCCACTCTTGATCAGGGCTCTCTGGGCGTACAGGTCCCTCTCACTGCCACCACCACTCCGTCAGCCCCTCCTCAGTGCCCCCAACACCGCCTTGGAGGGACCTCTCATCTCTAGTATCATTCTGCCTGTCGGAGTCTTTTGACAAATCTCAAGATGGACATCTAGCACCAGCATTGTACAGAGAGCTGTCGGCTCACGGTGTATGCGGGATACTTTGAAGTATTTACTGACGGTTCACACACCACAACACCCGCAGCATCTGCTGCGGCAATATACTTAGTGGACCTTTCTCTCTGCCAAACATGGCGCTTGGCTGCACTTCATGATAGTGTCACGTCGGAACTTTTCGCCCTCTTCAAGGCCTTGGCCTTCATCAAGGCACATCTCCAACCCCAGAAGGTGGTCATTTATACAGACTGTCTGGCAGCATTGCACCTTATTGTGTCCCCCAAGGCACAGTCAGCGAGACATCTCCTCTATGAGATTCAGACCCTGCTGAGTCAACTTCTCCAGGAGAATTGGGTACTTCGCCACAGTGGATACCATCTCATGTGGGCATCAGGGGCAATGAGATAGTCGATAGGGCTGCAAGGCTGGCTTTGACCTCAGCAGCAGTGGAGACTCTTCCACTTCAAGAGGCAACTTGTAGCAGGCTTCTGACGGTTGCTAGTGGAAAGGCCTGGGACTCAGAATTGGCAGCAGAGCTCCCCTCCTCCACCTTAGGGGCTTACCGCACGGACTCCTCTTGTCACCCTTGGGCCCGTTCCACTGCTCGTGCCTTGGACGTGGCACTCACCAGACTGCGCATTGGACACGTTGGTCTGGCGTCCCATCTCCACCGCCTACGCCTGGTGCCAGACCCTTACTGCCAGTGGTGCAGAGATCAAGAGGAAACAATTGCCCACTTTCTTTTGCACTGTCCAAGATTTCACTCCATGCGCACAGAATTGAGGGATCGTCTGTCTATCTTAGGTGTGCGAGACTTCACTCTGCCAGTACTCCTTGGAGGTGTGGGTCTGAACAGTACCCTAAGGTATCCTGTCATTCGTTTGGTGTGTGTCTTCTTAAGGAAGTCCAGGCAACTGCATCGCATCTAGGCAAGACATCTGCTCCATAAGCCACCGGAAGGGCTCCTCCGACCCCCTCGGAATTGAAAGCCCTAACTCAACACCAAGAACCAAGAACCAAGAACATCCAGGCGAGAGTGAGTTGAGGTTTGAGTGGTGAGTTTTCTCTAAATGATGGCGTGTATCAGGGATCAGTTTTAAACTCTTAATTGCTCTCATGGTGCTTGAAGCTCTCTCATGTGATTTCCGAACTGAACCCCCATGGGAGGTGTTGTATGCTGATGAAGTGGTGTTGACTGCAGAGAATGAAAAGGTAGCAGAGGAAAGATTTAGGAAATGGAGAGATGGAATGGGGTACGCGGGTTTGAATGTAAATCTGGATAAAACAGTGACGATATCCTAGGGCAGGTGGTGGTATTGTCAGAGCAGAGGGAGTGTGGTCATGTGCAGTTTACAACAAGGGTGTGGGTAGTAGCTGCATCTTGTGCAGTGTTTCTGATAAGTGGGTGCATGAGACATGTAGCGGTATTAGAGGTACAGTGCAAAAGAATGCTGATTTTGTGTGTGAAGTGTGTAAGGAAAAGCATGTAGAGGTAGAGAAGTATGAAAGAATTATTCTTGTTGGTGAGCCTTAGGAGTGTGTGGAGGAGTTTTGTTATATGGGTGGGGGACATGTTCTATGTGCTGGAGGTCGGGCTGGTGGCAAGGGTAAGGAGTGGTTGGAAGAAGTTCAGGGAGTTGTTACCCCTCCTGAAAAATATAGGGCTTTCCCAAGGGGTCCTTGTATGCAGTATTTATTAGGAGTGTAATGTTGTAAAGTAGTGAGAATTGGGCAGTAAAGGAGGTAGATATTCATAGGCTCAAATGTACATAGATGATAGTACAGTAATTATATGAATGTGTAATGTGTCCCAGAATGTCAGGCCAGGGGGGTTAGGATTACAAATGAAGAGTTGAAAGGAAGGTTGGGACTTGAATGTATTAGTATTGTGATAAGAAGGGATGGACTGAGATGGTTTGGGGTTGTGGAGAGAGGATGGAGGACGACAACTGGGTGCAGAAGGTTAGAGATGTGAACATCAAGGGTATAGCTGCAAGCAGCAGACCAAAAGAGACGTGGGATGAGGCCATGGAATGCGACCTCAGGGATAACGGACAAAATGGAGAGGCTGCTAGTTACTGAGCAGTGTGGAGAGCCATCATTAGGGGACCAGGGCTGACACATGCATGCATGTTGCAGCCTTTGTAACTGTGAGTAAACGAATGAACTAAAGGTCTCTCGTATAGGTGAAGTTATCGAAGGCATTATCTAATCCAACCAGTTTGGAAAGTCTGTTTTAAGCTAAATAAAACAGCAGTTATAAACTAGAAAAGACAGTACCATTTTCAAGAGGTTAGTTGGATGATGGCAGCATATTCACAGGATACAGTATGTATACTTTAAAAGGCTATTTTCAGTTTTTGGGCACCCTTTCTATGTGCATTCTTAGGGCCGTGCATCAGTATTTTGTTATGTATGTTACAGCTTAATGTTCTTTTTTAGCTGTTGTTTATATTTATCGTATGTTTTTTTAAAGCAGTGATAAGAAATAGCGAAGTGAGCATGGAAATAAAACACTGTTTTGTGATATTAGCTCTAACATATGGAAGTGAAGCTTGGACCTTGTTGGAAGGACACACGTCAAGAGTGAGAGCAATGGAAATGAGTTAATTGAGAGGAGCACGGGGAGTTACGTGGAGAGACTGACTGACAAATGAGCAAGTGAAGGAGCATTGTGGTGTGGATGTGGATGTGATAGAAAGCATTAGGAGAAATACACTGAGGTGGTTTGGCCATGTGGAGAGGATGGAGCACAAAGGATTAACGAAGAAAGTGTACGTTAGTGAGGTGGAGGGAGGGAGAGGGAGGTGGAGGCCAAGGATGAGATGGAGGGATGGAATGGAGAGGTATATAAGATGGGGGGGGGGGTAAGCTTGGGGAAAGGGAGTGAAATGGTGGGGGACAGTGACGTGAAGGCAATTTGTTTGTGGCCTTCCCTTATGAGACTGAGGCGTTTGGCAATAGATAGAGAGATGGATTATGTTCCCATACATTACACAGCTAGGTAGCAGGTAAGTTATTTTCCATAACTTATGAGAATACATTGCTTAGTGTGCAAATATGTTTTAAGGAGTGCATTCTACAAAGTTTCGAAGCTTTTGTTTTGCATCTTTAAATAGTAATTTATTCTGCACAGTACATCTCAAATATCAAATACTGTAGCATATTACTGATGAAAACAAGTTGATAGTAAAATGATAGAAATATTCATACATGAGAGTGTTAAGATGTAATATGAGAAATATTCATCCATGAGAGTGTTAAGATGTAGTCTGAGAAATATTCATACACGAGAGTGTTAAGCTGTAATCTGTAAATAAATCATTATAGAGGAGAGAGTTTGAAGTTTTCTATGTCCTTATTTTAAGTGGCATAAGAGACTTTGCACATTACTACTTGTTTCGTAGCAGTTGATTTTGCATATTATTCTTTATCATTCTCTTGCATGCTTTCTGTATTGTTCTAATATTAGTCTAGTTTGCATCATTAACATGCAAGAGGATATTAAACTGTGCAGAGTAAATTGTAAAGGAAGGAGTGTTATGGAGCATCTAAAGCCACTTTGAATACAGGCCTTATAAACCGTGGAAACCAGGAAAAGGAAAGAACTGCAACTCCACAACATGTGAACAGAAAGGTGGAAAATACAAATACAGGCAAACCCTGGTTTATGATACCCCTATTTGCGATACGCCGGATTAATGATGGGGGTAGAAATACCACCCTACCTCGCCTATCATAGGCCTACCCCCAGTTTTGTGATGGGCATCACACCCCATCGCCACCTCATGAGTCATTGCATCGCACTCCATTGCCACCCCCAGAGCCAGAACATCAGTCTCCCACTACCATCATCCCACCTTGTCAGGCTTACACCCCGTCTGACCCTCCCCCGGAGACAGGGTTTGAGGGCTTTGAGGAGGATGAGTGAGTGCTAGGGAGCACCACATGTCCCATAGCTATGGGGGTGATAGCAAAGATGACAACCAGGACCGGACAAGAACTTAAAAAAAGTGATGAGAGCTGCTTGATATTTTCTGACATTTTTTCTGACTGTCAGGTTTATTTGTTGGTTTTAGTAAGTTATTTACAGGTGTTAGGCTTAGGTTACCTTCATTTACAGCTGTTAGGCTTAGGTTACCTTCATTTACAGCTGTTAGGCTTAGGTTACCTTCTTTTACAGGTGTTAGGCCATTTAGATTGGCTTTAAACTTTTTTTAAACTCATTTGGGTGGGTGTAGGACTTGACTGGGGGGGGGGGAACCCAAGGCTCAAAAATGCATCCCTGTGCCTTACATGTAAAATCATCCTTGATTTATGATACCCTGTCGAGCGATGGGTTTTTACTTAGCCAATTGCATTGTTAAACCAGGGTGTGCCTGTATGGCAGAATCTCCTAAACCATGCGATCCTAAATAGTGGTTTCATAATATGCAGCAACATCATGCAACAGTTTGTGACATAAGTAAATTGCGGAAATTACATGAAATTCGTGGATGCACCCTCTAAAGTGACGGTTTTCCAATGCCTAGTGTAATACATGCCACCATCATTTCAGGTCCTCATGTCCAGCCGGCCATTAATTACTAAACTAATCATGTATAAGCACGGCACTTACTCTAAGCCAATCACAGCGCTTTCCTCCCACACTAATCATGAAGGGCGTGTGCACGTGAGCCCCAGTGCCCGCTCAGCTTAGTACATTGTCTCCTGTACAGCATGTGGTTCTGGTTTGGTGTCTGAGACTATTCTCTCTCTCTCTCTCTCTCTCTCTCTCTCTCTCTCCCCCCCCCCCCCCCCGGTGCTTCCTCCACCTGCGCATTGTTACCATGGCCGATCGTAACCCTCCTAAGCCTACAACTTCTTTAAGGAAGGGGAAGAAGAAGCCAACATTAATGTACACCCAAAAGTTTGTTGTAATAGAGAGGATTGATGGTGGTGAGAAGAAAGCCAAAGTTGCCCACCATTATGGACTCAGTGAGGACAATCTCTGCAACTTGCTGCATTGTTTACCAGCCACTGCTCTGACTGGATGCATCCTTGAATCATTTATTCTGAATTCTCAGTTAAAGCTTTCGGAGGTATGTTTATAAAAATATCCAGAAGCTGTGGTAATCCAGGAATAATATGTAACCTGTTAAAGACTCACATCAATAGAAAATAGGAAAAGAACATGCCTGTCTGGTAAAGAATGAATTGCACAGAGTAATTCTTCACTAGGTGGGTGTGGCGATTCCACCTATGATAACAAACATGATCACAAATTAAGTGATTTTGGTGCATATGTAACACAGATGGTTAACTGTTGAAATGTGAGTGCAAGAAGAGAGTGGAAAAAACAAAATTCAGGGGTATTCAAGGAAGTGGCAGGTCACCATTGGCAGTGTTTATGAGTGATCTCTCCAACTGACTATGTTGTTTACCAACCACTGCTCTGATTGTATGCGTCAATGTATCACGCATTCTAAATCCTCATTCATAGCTCTCAGAGGTATGTTTATAATAATGCCTGGTAGCAGTGGTAATCCAGGAATAATAAGTACGGTAACCTGTGAAAGACTCATTTCAATAGAAAATATGGAAAGGCTGTGCCTGTATGCAAAAGAATTTAGCTCAGTGAATCAACAACTCTTATTACGGCATGGAGGCAGCTGAGGGCAATGACGACACCACTTTCGTTGCCTCCACACTGGACTTTCAGGGGTTCCTGAGGGAGGTTGACGAGGAGGAAGAGGCACAGAGGTGGCAGCGTGAGGCAGCAGCACACCTACCTTGTGCTGAGAGGCTGTAGTCCGCCTCAAGCCTTAGAACCCCTCCTCCCTTCCCTGTCTGTTCAAGCAGTGTTGTCAGTCAGAGTCTAGTAAGAATCTTACAATATTGTTCAGTTTCATTAACTTTTCTTTATTAAGTTCTTTTCCAGAATATTAAGTGTTTGCTGGTGACCAGTTTGTTGTAGGTTTGGGGGTAAAGGGGACAACTTTCCAAAATGACAGACTCATAAATAAGTTTCACAATAAGATTAGTTACTTCTAACACATGGAATTCTCAAACCGCAGCGTGTGCTCAGTCTCAGAGGAGCAAGATTTAGGAGATTCATCTGTAACTTTAAGGAGCTGGCTTGAAAAAGTCTGTAGCTCTGAAATTTACATGTATGTGTACATTTACACTTAACACCTTTGTCTTTGCAGGGTGGTTGTGGAAGATGGTGGAAGCCACAAGGGAGTGTGGGGGCTGGAGGGTGTAGGGGCCAGGGTGTGGAGGGCTACAGACCCAGCCACACACACATCACTACTCAGGTTTAGAACACCAGGTGAGTTCCCACCCCCCACACACACACATGCACACGCACTCACACACATGCACAAGAGAGAGAGAGAGAGAGATTTTATTATGTACCATCTTCTAAATTGCCTCCTTCAGAAAATAGAGGCTCAAGACTAGGTTACTATTAGTCCAGAACGTTTAGCCTGAGGCGTCCTGTCGGCGTATGGATATGTTGCAACATTTTGCATTTGCCAGTCCTGACGACGTACTGGTACGTCGCGCAATTGCAAGGTGCATAATTTGCACAATTTTCAAATTTTGCGCTTGATTTTCGGTACGTATCGTCGCTTGACCTTCCCCTACCTGCCATCAGGTGGGGACACTCAGCGACCCCATGCGACCCGCGTTCACCCGTGGCTTGGTCACTCACCCTTTAGCAACGATCCTGCTCAGACATGGCGCATAGAGGTCTCTCCGTGAAGGAAATCCAAGCCGCCCTGGACGCCTTTACAGGCGACAGCGATTCCCCAATGGACGACGAGGTTGTCGACAAAGATTTTGTCTAGCCAGAGGAGGAGGAAACCACTAGCAGTGACGAGGAGGTCCCTTCCCCCAGGAAGCGGCAGTATGTGACTTATCATGCTGCTAGAGAAGGGCAGCAGGCACAAAAACAACGTGCAACATCCCCTAGCCAGCCCCAATGTGATGTGGAGCCCAATTTTGAGGACAAGGACGGAGCTGTGGGACGTGCTGCCACGCGGTACGGCCGAGAAGTTATCACTCATCGTGGCCCCGAGCGCACACCACGTTGTACGAGCAGGTATGGGCCTAGTCTTTTGTTTGGAGAGGTAGGAAGTGCCGTGGAGGGAGTGGGAGTGAAAGGGAAAGTGCAGGGAGGAGTATTGAAAGTGAGTGTGGCGGGAGTGAGTCATCGCTCTCACGTGGTGGTGTGAGGCGGCGGGGTGTATCACGTGGGCGAGTGAGGGTGCGTCCTGAATCATGTGGGGTTGTGATGGAGGGGGAAGGTGGGGAGGAACCACTCCCCAGCACGTCTTATGCTCTCCAATATTCCCTAACACATGGGGGACTGAGGGTACGTGATGAATCACGTTGTGTTGTCATGCAGGGGGAAGGTGGGGAGGAACCACTCCCCAGCACATCTTATGCTCCCCAATATTCCCAGACTTCATCCCCACAGCCCCCTAATGTTCCACTAGGCCGTAAGGGTAAGGGAAAGGGTAAAGGCCGAGGGAAGAGGAGTGCGAGTGCGGAAGCCCTCCGCACTCCTCCTCCCCAACCTCCCCCACCAGCAACTCCTCCCCACCCAGACAAAGGTGACGATGGGGACAAGGGATTTATTTCATGGAATTGGGAGGATGGGAGTGATTTTTCTCCCATCATTCACCCCTTCACTGAGCAGGGGCGCGCTGGTTGCATTGCTCCCAGAATTCACCCTGATTCCACCAGGCTGGATTTTTTCCACCTTTTTTTCAGTGAGGGTTTTGTGGAGCAGATAGTTGACCAGACAAAGCGTTTTGCTAGCAGCCAGCGCTGTGAGAATGAAAGATTGGGCACAAGGAGCAGGCATTCTGTCATATGTGATTACCCAGTCTCCCTTTCAGAAATGTTTTTATTTTTTGTCCTGGTCCTTTTGTTGGGTATTATACGAAAGAACAGAATTCCGGCATACTGGACAAGGGACCCTGTTATGCTGACACCAATATTTGGCCAAGTCATGAGCCGTAATCGCTTCCAACAAATTCTAAGTCGCCTCCACTTTTACGATGCTGATGATCCTGCAAATGCAAATGACACATAAGATGAGGTGAATTAGGTTGGTCTTTGATCGCCTGAGGCAAACATTTCGTTCGTCATTTTATCCCTATAGAAACCTCGTCATAGACGAGAGTCTCGTGTTGTGGAGAGGCAATATTTCATTTCGGCAGTACATACCCAGCAAAAGGCACCGTTTTGGGTTCAAGATCTTTGTTATGTGTGACTGTAGGACTGGTTATGTGCAAAGACATAGTCTTGTACACCAGTGCACAGACAGACATAATAGAAGATCGGAGTATTGGACTGTCGGGAGCAGTGGTAAAGACAATGATAGAAGACCACATCATGGTCACGTCCTTTACCTGGACAATTTGGACACTAGCCCTCTTCTCTCTTGTTATCTACACAGGCATGACACGGGAATCTGTGGTACCGTCAAGGTGAACCGGCATCACATGGTGAAAGTGGGGCGGAAACTTGACAGAAATGAGGTTGTCTTCTTCCAGGCAAAATCCATAATAGAGAAGTAAGCCTCTTGTCCACGGTTCACCGCCCCTTGATGCACCATACTGATTCCGTGGATTACCGGAGCGAGAAAAGGCGCCACATGGAAGCCTGAGTGTGTCCTAGATTAAAACATCAACATGTGCCTGGTGGACCAGTCAGACTCCATGATATCCACGGTCGAGTGTGCCAGAACCACAATGAAGTGGTATAAGAAGCTTTTCATTCACTTGCTAGATATAACTGCTCTGAATTGCCACCACCTGCACGCCATGACAACAGGAGTTCAGGAAACCTTTGAAGGGTTTGTGAGGGAGCTAACAAGAGAGATTTTTTCCCGGTATGTGGTTGAAAGGCGCCAACATCGCACCCGCACTGCCCTGTCGCCCATACCCCCCTGAGAATATCCGCCCACCATTTCCCCACTCCTATCCCTCCCCAGCCAAATAGACCTAGGCCCCAACGCAGGTGTCACGTGTGTAGCAATTCCCGGGTGAGACCCACCACTCAGAGGAAAGTCACCCGCTATGAGTGCGTGGAGTGTGATGTGGGTCTCTGTATTCCCCATGTTTCAGTATCACACTTTGATGCACTTTTGCTATGGGGTGAACGCGATAGGACGCTTATACTCAGAAATAAAAGCGATAAACAGACGCTCAGTTTGCCCGTAGATCTGTAAATAGTTGTATAAAGTGGAAACGGGTGTAATATAAGTGAAAATTAGTATGTAAGTGTATAAATATGATCTACTTGGACACATACCTAGCGAGGATATTTTGATGCGATATTCAGACGCTCAGTGGAATAAATAAGGCCCGTAAGTATGTAAATATTTGTATGGAAAATGCAAACGGGTGTAATATAAGTTGAAAGTTTTTGTAAGTGCTGCAATTTATTCTAAGTCAAAATATTCCTAGCAAGTGTTTATAGATGCGATTTCCTGACGCTCAGTGGAATAAATAAGGCCCGTAAATATGTAAATAGGAGGCTACAAGTGGAAACGGGGTGTAATATATGTGAAAAATTAGTAAGTATATGTGTGAGTATTATATTAGTCGAAACATTCATCGCGAGGGTATTTTGGTGCGATATTCTGACGCTCAGTTGAATAAATAATGCCAGTAAATATGTACAGTGCAGTATAGGGTGTAAACGGGTGTAATGTAAGTGGGAAAGTATATTGGGGATGAAAATATAAGGTAGAAGTTGAAACACGAGTCACAGAGATTGTGCTTGCTACGTGAATATGCGCTAGTATGTATGATGGTGCTAAGGCTGCAGAGCGTGTGGATGGTGAACTATGTGAATTTTTCTCTTTGGAGGTTGGGTTGAAACGGGGATGTGTCATGTCTCCATGGTTGTTCAGTCTGTTCATAGATGGGGTAATAAAAGAGGTACAAGGTAGGGTAGTGGATGTTGGAGTGGCCCTGGTGAGAGAGGATAGTGTTTGGAAACTCCCTGTACTGTTGTTTGCAGATGATACTGTGTTGTTGAGTGAAGACAAAGGGGAGCTGCAAGGCTTGGTGGATGAATTTGGGAGAGTGTGCAAGAAACAGAATCTAAAGGTGAATGTAGGGAAGAGTAAAGTGATGGTCTTTGAGAGAGGTGAAGTCAGTGAATGTACAGCGAGGTTGGATGGTGAGGAATTGGAAAATGTGAGTACGTTTAAGTACTTGGGTAGTGTGATGAGTAAGGATGGAGGTTTGGAGGGTGAAGTGCTTGAAAGGGTACAGCAGGGAAGAAAGGTTGCTGGTTCTTTGAAAACAGTGATAAGAAACAGGGAAGTGAGCATGGAAGTAAAAAAGTTACTACATGACAGTATTGTGATACCAACTCTAATGTATGGAAGTGAAGCTTGGACATTGTTGGAAGGACACAAGTCAAGAGTGAGAGCAGTGGAAATGAGTTATTTAAGAGGAGCCTGTGGAGTCACATGGAGAGACAGGCTGACGAATGAGGATATAAAGGAGCATTGTGGTGTGGATGTGGATGTGATAGGAAGTGTAATGAGGAACACACTGAGGTGGTTTGGCCATGTGGAGAGGATGGAGGGCGAAAGACTGACGAAGAGAGTGTATGTGAGTGAGGTGGAGGGGGAGGCCGAGGATGAGATGGAGGGATGGGGTGGAGAGGTATATGAGAGAGGGGGGTGTGAGTTGGGAGCAGGGCAGTGAAATGGCGGGGGACAGGACGACGTGGAGGCGATTTGTTTGTGGCCACCCCAAACGGGATTGAGGCGTCTGGCAATAGATAGATAGATAGATAGATTTCGCTAAATGCCCTCGTAATGAATGTAAATAATTGAAAAGATTTACAGTGGTGGAGGAAAGGTTTTATGTAAAGAAAATAATATTGTGAAATTGATAAAACAATGTGGTATGTTGAGATACAAGTCATAGCAAGTTCGCTTAGTAAGCAGATGTGCACTGTGGTTATGCTACATGTCATGGTAATGAATGAAAACAGCTGAAAACGTTTTCGTACAGTACAAAATGATAAAATGGCATTGAAACAGTAGTACACGAGTAGAAAAAATGATATGTTGACTGAAACAAGAAACAGCACATAGCATGTTACCACTTTGATCCAACTCGCTATGCTCACGCGAAGGTACAATGCTTATTTTTCATATATATGTCATTGAAAACCATTATATTGTTATTCTTATTGTTTATTAGTTCAAATTCAATAAATGTAGAGGTGTTGTTTGTGGTTTCTCCCAAATTTACCTACCATAGAAAACGTGAGCGACTCACACGTCAGTGATAGAATACGATACCTGGCGCAGGGGACCTCACCTGTTCCGACCACTTATTGACCACGGTAAGCCCTTTCTTGATGATTTTCCTTTGTTTCTCAACAAAAGCGGAAGTTTTAGCCAAAAATTTTTTTTTCCAAAATAGCTCGGGATTGGGGGCTGTCGGAGGTGCAAAATAGCTCAGGACGTGACGGGTTATGGGCTGGAAACTGAACTACACCTCAGGCAATGTCTACATGGTAGTAAAATTACTGGTCGTCCCTTGGACCCAAACTGTAGCATGTAAGCCACGGCGCATTCTGACCCAAGCACTCTATCATTCTCTCCACCATGCATCTATGAAAAGACAAGAGAACAAATTTAAATTGAAAGAGTAGACATTGATATGAAAATGCCCAGTTTTCCATATACAAGTATAGATACTTAGACAGTTTTGAAGGGGAGGTGGTGCAACCAGATAACATGATTGTGCTTAAAACTAGAGTGAATAAAAGTAGATATGGAGACAGGAGAACATGAGGTTACCTTAAATTCTGTATACGGTACTACAACTAGATGAATACATTTTGGAAAGTTCTAAAATAAGATTAAGCTGACTTCAGCAAATGTATTTTTGGGAGAGGCATTGGCTGAATTGGTTGAGAGGTGGCCTGCAGTCCTGATGGACCCAGGTTCGAATCCCGGCTGGGGCAGGGAACAGTTTAAGGATTTGAATTTCATAATAGCAGACTTTCCTGATCTACCAGATGACCCGCCGACATGTCATAAAAAGTACCCCCGCTATTACCAATACACCAGTCCTGTATGAGACAGCCCTACCATGTATTCAATATGGACGGTGGGTGTTAGCACCGAAGTGGTGACATGCAGAGAGATGTATCGTATGTAGGAGGACTACTGGGTCTTGAGAGCAGGCTGTGAAGCCTATGCCCAGAGTAAAAAAAAAAAAAAAAAAAAAAAAAATCCCAGGTTCAAATCCTAGCTGAGGCAGGGAACAATTTAAGGATTTGAATTGCATAATGCAGACTTTACTGACTTACCTGAAAACTTGACATTTCGTGAAAATATCCCTTCTAATACCAATAGTCATTACTCGTTTTACGATGGGGTTACGTCAGGTCATACCTTATCGTATACCGATTTTATCGTAAATCAGGAGATTGAAACCCATTATAAAAGGGGGGTTACGTCAACTCAACTTCCCAAAGTCACCTACCCAAGACTGAACCATAAATGACAACCCACCTTCATTCCTTCCTGTGTTGGCCCAAGTCGTGCCCCCCAAGGCTGGGGGACAGCTTGTTCTTACAGGCACTAGTGGTCAGCCTCTGAGTCAGACAGGAACAGATTAGGGGGAGGGGATCCAGCCCATACCTGCACCAACCTTAGCACTGGGACCCATACCTGCACCGAGCATAGCACTGGGGCCTACGCTGGCACTGACCTTACCACTGGGCACACAAATCCACAGTACTGTAGTACGATGTTTGGCTGAGAGGTGACGATAACGGGGGCACACATGAACAAGTTGAAAAGACAGGGCTTTGAAGGGGTGGCAGGACATGAATCTTAACAATGCGCTGCACGCCGGGGCCGCCATCTTGCCTGAGACAAGTGACGGTCACCTTGTGTGGGCCTGGCGCTTTCCGATGGCAAAATCATTATAGCTGGAAGTTTATTGTAAATCGAATTATGGGATGGTACTTTTCTTTTATCATTGTAACGAATTATCGTAAACCAAATCATCATAAAACGAGTAATGACTGTACAGTATTCCCTCCAATATCCGATGTAATAGAGCCAAAGGCATGTCCGGATAGTGATCCTGTCTGGATATTGGGCCCCAGCCTCCTGGACTTGTACTTATGGACCCTAACTCAGAAAAACACCTATACAACTCCCCCTGGACATGCATTGCACCTATTTAAGGCCCAGATCAAACAAATAAGGGACATAAAAGACTGAAATAAATGCAAAAGAACCATAAAATGAGGTTTTAGAGGTGAGTTTATACAATATTAAACATTCTGGGTACTTACAACAAGTCCCTGGCTCCTGGACTGGTTTGAACCGCCAGTTTGCAGGACACAGTTAATCCTCTGCACTCTAAATTCTAATTTCTTAACACTGCACAACACTGTAAACTCCCGTGTGTTCTAGTGGTGAGGTATTGCAGTTTATTCACTGTTTATTGACAAAAAACCAGCACCTGTGGTTTGCACTGCTATGAGCATCTGCTCTCGATCGGAGTTAGTCTATGACTGCTTACCTTTAGTGATTGCTTACCTTTAGTGATAGTTAAGAGGCATAGGAGTCACTGCTCATAAAAGGTGCCTCTTCTCTGTTTTACAGTCTCAACATACTTGTCATACAAATTTTTAAAAGCATTCACACTCTATCTGGTGACTACTTCATCCGGGAGACTATTCCAATGGTTCACTACTCTTGCATTAAAAAATTTTGTCCTCCGTGTGGTTCTGTGCCTGAGTTTGGCTAGCTTAGGCTGTGTCCTCTGGTGTTTGGTTGGTTGTCTCTTGATGCAAGTTGAAGAAAATTTCCATCTTTAACTGCATCAATACTGTGGAGTACCTTGTATGTCTGAATCATGTCACCACATATCCTCTTTTCCTCCAGTGTGGTGAGGCCAAGACGGGCCAGCCTTTCCCCATAGAACAGTTCGGATGGCTCAGGGACTAGTTTAGTGGCTCTCCGTTGTACTTGTTCGAGCATGTTAATATCTCACCGAGTGTATGGTGACCATGCTTGGACACTGTATTCCATCCGGGGCCTGATCAAAGATTTGTGCAATGGGAGAAACATCTCTGCATCCAGGAATGTGTAAGTTTTTCTTAAGAGTCCCACCATGGAGTTTGCATTGGCTGCTGCCTGGGCAACATGTACTGTTGGCTTCAGGTTGAGGGTAATGTATACACCTAGATCCTTCTCCTCCTCTGTGGTGGTTAGTGGAGTGTCACCCATATGGTACCAGTACTCTGGATTTCCTCTCCCAAGATGCATGACCTTGCACTTCTCCTCACTGAAATTTAGAAGCCATTTTCTGCTTCACTCCTGTAGTCTGGTGATGTCCTCCTGAAGAATCTCTCCATCTGCTGGGTTTCTGATTCTTCTGTAGAGCTTGGCATCATCTGCAAAGAGCTTATTGCTTGACCGTACCGAGTCCATAAGGTCATTTATGTACACCAGGAAGAGTATCGACCCGAGCGCACTCCCTTGGGGTACTCTACTCCAGACCCTTTGCCACTCTGAGTGTGAGTCCTTGATGACAACTTATTGGACCCTCCTACTCTTGAAAGTTCTCAATCCAGGCTAAAATATCACCAGTGATTGCCATTGCTCTTAGTTTGTTGAGTAAGCGAAGGTGGGGGACAGTGTCGAAGGCTTTCCTGCAATCTAAATATACGATGTCCACACCAACCCCCTTGTCAAGTGCATCCTCTAGCTCTTCAAAGAACTCCAATAATTGTGTCAGGCAGGACCTCCCTGTTCTGAATCCATGTTGGGACTTATTTATAAGATCGTTATTTTCCAAGTGATCGACCATTTTCTGTTTTAGCAGTTTCTCCATAACCTTACATGGTACAGAAGTTAGGCTTACTGGCCGGTAGTTGAGAGGGTCTGACTTATCTCCCTTCTTGAAAATTGGGGTGACGTTCGCTTTTCACCAATCCTCGGGTATTCTTCTATCAGTGAGGGTCTTCCTAAACAACAACCAGAGAGGGAAAGCCAGCTTGGATGCACATTCCTTCAACTCTTTCGGGTGAACTCCATCTAGTCTGGGTGCGGAGTTTTCTCGAAGGCCTTCTAGTAGTTTTCTTGTATCATCCACTGTGAACTCGCATCTACTTAACTCTTCGCCTTCGAATTCGTGCTGCGTCCTTGGAATTGGGGTGTTCATCTCTTTGGTGAAAACCTTCTGGAACTCCTTGTTCAGTAACTCACATGCTTCTTGAGTGGAATTTGTTAAAGTCCCATCAGGTTGTTTGAGCCTAGACATGGATTCCTTTATTCTTGTCTTACTTCGAGCGTAGGCAAAGAAGGCATGTGGTTTTTCTTTCACTTCCTGTGCAAGGGTCTTCTCAAACTGGTACACAGCTTCTCTCACCGCTCGGGTTGACTCATTCTTAACTCTGCAGTAAGCTCTGTGCCTTGCTGTGGTTCTCCTCTGGTGGTATCTTATCCAGGCTGCTTCTTTCTGTTTTATTTTGCTCAGTGCTCTCTGAGTCATCTGTTTGGGTCTGCTTTTTGTTACACTCCATGTAGTTGGCTGCGCTGGGACGCAGACTTTGACTACCTGACTGTACTCATCCAAGAAACCTTTCCAGATCTCCTCGACGCTTTTGTCCATAAGTTCATTCCAGTCCACATCACTGAGCATTGCCTTCGCCCTCACGTAGTCACCTTTGTGGTAAAGTCTCTTATTACTAACATTATCACACTGTAAAGCACCATCCACAGCCATCTTAAAGACTAGTACACAGTGATCACTGGCTCCAATTGGAGCTTTGTACTCTATGTCACTTACTTCTAGTTCGTTTTTGGTAAGGATGAGATCTAACAAAGATGGGGTATCGCTACCTTGAGCTCTAGTGAACTCTGCTACGTGCTGATGGAGGAAGGCTGTTCGCTCTGTGGTCCTCCTTCTATGTAGTAATTTTCCCAGTCTATGTCCTTAAAATTAAAGTCTCCACATATTAATACCTGTTTTACTCTAATATTGCACAATTCAAGTAGAGTCTGCCTGAGACCACAATTGTATTCCTCTGTAGAGTTTGGTGGCCTGTACATACATCCCAGAAGTATTGTGTTACCTCCAATGTTCACTTCACACGTTACAGCCTCAATGTTTTCTTGAACAGTGTATGTACATTCTGATGAAGGCACATCATTCCTCACTAGAATGGCGACGCTTCCACCAGTTCTGGCTACTCTGTCTTTCCTGTACACTATGTATGAATGGCAATTGAGGTACAAGGCAGATGATTCCATTGAACTCAACTTAGTCTCTGTAATGAATATGATTTGTGGTTTTTCCTTAACAATAGCTAATCCTAGGAGATCACGCTTGTTGGTGGTATTAATGCCATCAACATTTGTATACATACAGCTGAGTTCATCTATTGGTCTTGTACTAAGTGAGGAGGAAACTGAAGCTGGGGTGATCCCGGCAGGGATGTGTTCAGACTCGGCAGTGGGGAAGCTATTGTAGGTCCCACATTTTGCTCTCCCGCTGCAACTAGTTTCAGCCTTCCGCTCACTACGATCCACTTCTTCCTTGTGTTCCCCAGTCTCATCAATATTTTGTTTTTTTTATCCCTCGCTTTGACTAGCTTTGCATGCATTTGTCTTTCCTTGTAAGTATGGTCTGGCATTATTCTCATGTTCATCCTATCAGGTCTAGCCATTTCCTTTAACTTTTTGCTCTCCTTTTAAGATTTTCCACTTCATTTCCTCTTCTCTTAGTACTACTTTGAGAAGTCTAGGTCTTACCTGAGTTGTTTCTGTTGCGGTCTGTTGTTGAGCACGATGGTTTAATCTTACCATTGTCTTAACCTCCACTTCCCCAGCAACACCAAGATCCTTGACTATATCTTTGAGAAAGATGTCATCATTAAATTTATCACAGGGATCTGTAGCTGTTGATTCAGGCATCCCTGACAGGATCAGGTTAGGCCTCCTGAAGTCTTTCTCTCATCCTGATGGTACTCACATATCTGTTTCTGTACAGCCTCCTTGAATTCCTCATTTTCTTGGTAGTCTGTTTTGGCTTCCGGTTTTCTATTTTCTCCTTCATGATGGTCATTTCCTTCTCAATTTCTTTTATTTTGTTCCCTAGGTCCTTGAGGAAATTCTTACCATTAAAAAGATCAGGAACATCACTGGAACATCCATTGCAAATATATGACCTACCATTCATACCAAAAAGGTTAAGGACTTCTCTTGACTGTTGATGATGGCGGAGTAACAGAGTTGCCAGATCTCAACGGTTACATTACCAAACTTCTCAGTTTTCATTACCATTTTTAACTTTCATTACCAAATCGTAAAGCTAGTATCTATTCTTCACTAATTATACAGGTAAGCCCTTAATTCACGCGAGGGTTACATTCCCAGACCCTTCGCATATGTGGTAAATTCGCGTATATGTTCTGCCCTTGTGTGCACATAATTACACATGTCTACTTAGTATATTACATCTGAATAATACTGTTTATGCACTACATACACCTTATAAACTAGCATAAAGTATGAAAAACAGCAAAAATGTAAGAAATTTAACACTGAAACCTGACAAGCACAGGCGTAGGTGAAGACACTTCAGCAGTCTGTTGCACAAGCCCTCACTGCCTCTCATTATCCCATATGCTACATTCTGCCTTCTGTATTGTCCAAACAGTTGACTCATTCACCCCAAACATACGGTTCCGAGCCAGTTCACAGGCGTAGGTGGAGACACTTCAGCACAGTCTGGTGCACTAGCCCTCACTGCCTCCCGTATGCTACGTTCTCACGTTCTGCCTTCTTTATTGTAAGAACAGTTGACTCACCCCAAACACACGGTTCCAAGACAATTCACCACGAAGTCAATTCACCATCAAAACTTTCCGATTTCCTGTCATTCTATAAATATACTTATTATTGATTAATTAATACTTTAATAACTAATTTTCTCGGGGATTTTATAACTCATATAAGTAAAAAACTAGTGTACAGTCAACCCTTGGCTATCACGGGTTTTGCTATCGCGTTTCATGGCTATCACGGACAGGTGAAATGCAACACGATTACCTTTATCGCGACCTCAAATACTACTATCGCGGACGATGGTCAGCCAGAAACATTCAAATCGCGCGGGCTCCGCCCATGCGTATACTCGCGCCGTGATTGGTGCGACGTCACAGGCTACCCGAGTGCTGATTGGCCCAAGACATGGTTACAGCTACCCATCCTTCCCGCCAAGGTTCAGAGAGAGTCCGCGTTACCAGTCGACAGCAGCTATAGCCGTGAAGACCTATTGTTCAACCACAATGGCCACCAATACCCCATCCAACCCTCCTACCATTGGTGCACGTAACGCGGCTAACCCAGGACGGCAAGTGAGGAAGAAGAAGAACCTGCCTTATGCTCAGAAACTGGAAATTGTGCGGCTGATCGACGGTGGTGAGAGCAAGTGCAGCGTGGGGAAGAAATTTGGTATCAACGAGTCCACGGTCCGAGGAATCTACCAGAAACGAGAGCACATAAGGAAGCACATGGAATTGGCATCGTCAGAGGGAGCCAGCAACGCCTTGTGGAGTCGTAATCAGGTGCTCCTTAAGGCAGAACAGTTGCTGGCCAGGTATCTTGATCGGCAGGCACGGAGGAACCAGGCGGTGGAGACGCGTGAGGTCATGGACACAGCCAGGGAGATATATGTTGAGGTTGCAAGGAAGCTGGCTATTGCACAACCACCATTGTTTGTGGCCTCCAAGGGATGGGTGGATCAATTTATGAAACGGCAACGGATCAAGAACAAGAAAATCAGTGGTGAGGCAGCAAGTGCGGACATGGCAGCGGCTAAGGAGTATCCCGACTTTTTAAAGCACGTGATTGAGGAGGGCCAATATACACCTGACCAAATATTCAACGTGGATGAGACGAACTTCTTTTGGAAAACTATGCCCAGGCGGACATTCATCACAGCCAACTCTGCCCACGTACGAGGAAGGAAGGCGATGAAGGCACGGTTCACCCTCTTGTTTGCAATGAATGCGTCAGGAACATGCCGCCTTAAACCAACAGTTATTCATTGTGCTAAACGTCCACGGGCCTACAAGCGACAGGATATGAGCAACCTGAATATGCACTGGATGTCTTCAAAGAAGGGGTACATGTTGGCAAAGCTGTCGCAAGATTGGATGAAGGAGGCGTTCATTCCCCAGGTCAAGAAGCATTGCGCCCAAAACAACATCCGCTTCAACATTCTGTTGCTGCTGGATAATGCCCCAGGACATTCACCTCTACTGAGGGATGCAGACCCTAACGTCAGAGTTGAATTCTTGCCACCCAACACGACATCATTGATTCAGCCCCTGGACCAGGAGGTAATATCTGTGGTCAAGTCTGCCTACTCACGACGGCAATTCAGGATAATGAGGGAAGCTACCAAGGACGCCCAGCTTATCCAGCACCTAGTGGACAGTGATGGTGATGATGATGATGATGATGATGAAGTGCAAGGTGATAGTGAACATGACAGAAAAGTGTTTCTTTACTGGAAAAAGTACAATATTAAGCAAGCTGTGGACTTAATGGTGCAATGCTGGGATGATGTGACACAGAAAACAATTCATCACGCTTGGCGAAATATTTTGGAGGGGCTACCTGAGGACCAACGTGGGAATGTGGCAGGTGAGCCACAGTCTGTGCAGGTAGAGATTCAGGCAGCAGTGGAAGAGGCACGGCAAATTCCTGGGACTGGCTTTGCTGACACAACGGAGTACGACATTCGTGACATGATTCAGCCACCCCCTGTTACTGCAGCCGACATCCTAGAGGAGGAGAATGTGGCAGAGGAGGACAGGAGTGAGAGTGGTGAGGAGAACATCGGTGGTGATGCTGGGAGTCGTGGGGGACTCAGCATAGCCAACATAAAGGAAATCATCGACATGGGTGTAAGGCTACGTCATCTCATCAAGCAAGATGTTAGCGCCAACAGTGAGGCAAATTCTTCGGCGATTATGAAGGCACTGGAAGGTTACCACCAACAATACCATGCCCATATCAACAACCTACAACAACGCCAGATAACAGACTTCCTACGCAGTCGCAACGAGGCTCAGCCCAACCCACAGCCAGGACCATCCCGTGAGGCTCAGGTGGATTCTGATAATGGAGCTGACGACTTTGAAGGTTTTGAGGGTCCCTTCCAGACTCCTGATGAAGCTGATCAATTACTAGACGAGATAGAACATCGGAGGGGTGGCCAGTAATACTCCACCCCAGCCTCGGAACCCCTTCAACCCACCCAAGCCCCACATCCTCTCCAAAAATGTTAAGTAAAATGGCTTATTACAGTTAATTCTGTTTTATTTATAACCTTTATGTACCGTACTGTTGTTAATTTGCAGCACTGGTTTGTAATCCCAGGTATTTTAGTGAAGGAGATGTGAAAATAGGGTAAGGTTGGGGTAAAGTTGGAGGTCGGGGAACCAATTAGAATTTTTCCCATTAGTTCTCAAGTATGGCTATCGCGATTTTGGCTATGGCGGGTCACCTAGGGTACCAATTACTCGCGATAGCAGAGGGTTGGGTGTACTGTACTTGCTAAATAAACTGGTATGTAAATAAATGACGGGGAATCGTCCTGACGGAGAATTGTCGCCGACATTCCTCCCTTAAGTTTGTCCAGCACTTTAACTTTCTCTGTCAGCAGCATCACTTTACTAGTCTGTTTTGGTGTGTTACCACATGCATCACTAGCACTACCTTAGGCCCCATGTTGGCAGACAAGGCAAGCAATCACTGGAAGGCAGAAAAATCAGCCACAAATTACAATTCGCAAGTCACGCATGGTTCGACCGTCAGATTCAAACTGACTGTTTGGTGCGTGGTAGACCGTCCTCCCACACACACACACACACCCACATATGTATGCACACGGGCAGCAGGTAGGGATTTTTATATTTTATTTATTTCTCTTGTATATTAAAATCATTTATTTGAATACTTTAATTTTATGTTTTAATTATTGCACGAAAAATTCGTGGATAACCGAAATCGCGTGAAAAAAGTTCGCGTGAATTAATGGCTTAGCTGTATACACAAGTGGAAATACATGTAATCACTCTTCTTATAATTAACAGCAAGTTGATTATTATCACGCTATATAGGCTACCAAATTAATCAGAGAGAGCAAACAATCCACCATCTCCATCCTGTGTATCCTCATACATGTGAAAAATCCATTTGGTGTTGTATTATTCTGATTCATTACCAAACAAATTTTTCATTACCAAATTGGCCCACATTTGGTAATGAAGAATACCAAATGGCAACCCTGACAGGGGAGGGGGGAGGAAGGAAGGGGTGAAGGGACCATGGTGTAACAGCTGTTCGGCGCCACACGGCAATTTCAAATAATGGGTGGGAAAAAAGTCAGATTTTTTTCAAATTTTGTTGTGGCTTTTGGCCCATTTTGGGAATACTGGATCCCAGGATGAAAATGTCCAGTTATTGGGGATGTCCGGAAAATGGGCGTCCAGATATTACAGTGATTACTGTACTCTAGTCCTGTATGAGACAGCTGTAGCTTGTAGTCAATATGGACAATGCTGAAGTGGTGACATATGGAGGTGTATGGTATGTAGGAGGACTCCTTGGTCTTGGGAGCAGACTGTGAAACTGATGTCCAGAGTGGCTGGTTAGGGTGGTTATTTTCCAGTATGTGGGTGCTCACACCCAGGTGAGAGTGAATGGAGATTTGAGTGATGAGTTTTCCGTGAATGTTGGTGTGCATCAGGGGTCAGTCTTGAGTCCCATGTTGTTTATCATGGTACTTGAAGCCCTTTCACGTGACTTTAGAAATGGACTCCCGTGGGAGTTGTTGTATGCTGATGATTTGGTGTTGATTGCAGAGAATGAAAGGGAGGCGGAGGAAAGGTTTAGGAAGTGGAGAGATGGTATGGGGCAAAAGGGTTTAAGGGTAAATGCAGATAAAACAAAAGTGATGATATCTAGGGTTGGTGGCCATGTGCAGTTTGCCACAAGGGCATGGGAAGTAATTCCATCTTGTGCGGTGTGTGTGATAAATGGGTGCATAAGAGAGGTAGTGGTATCAGAGGTAGACTGCGAGATAATGCTCATTTTATATGTATGGCGTGCCGGGGTGAGCAGGTGGAGATTGTCAGACATGAAAGGATTGAACTTGCTGGTGAATCTCTTGAGTGTGTGGAAGAGTTTTGTTATTTGGGAGACATGTTGTGTGCTGGAGGTGGGGCTGGAGCTAGCTCTGTGGCTAGGGTGAGAAGTGGTTGGAAGAAGTTCAGGGAGCTCTTGCCTTTCATGACATTGAGAGGGCTCTCCCTACGTGCTAAGGGGTCTTTGTATGCAGCATGTGTTAGGAGTGTAATGCTGTATGGCAGTGAGACCTGGGCAGTGAAGGAGGAAGATATTTGCCGGCTCAGACGTACAGAAATGACAATGATTAGGTGGATGTGCAGTGCGTCCCTGCGTCCAAGGCCTGGAGGGGCTGGGTTTACAATGGAAGAGTTGAGAGGTAGGGTGGGACTGGAGTGTATTGGTGTTGTGATGAGGAGAGGTAGATTGAGGTGGTTTGGACATGTGGAGAGGATGGGGGATGATAATTGGGTGAGGAAGGTGAGAAGTGTTAATATTGGGGGTGGGGTTATGAGGGGTAGACCGAGAAAGACATGGGACGAGGTCATTAAGTTTGACCTTAGGGTTAAGGGACTGAACAGGGAGGCTGCAATGGATCGTGCAGCGTGGAGAGCCGCCATTAGGTGACCAAGGCCGACACATGCAAGCATGTTGGAGCCTTTAAAAACGAAAACAAAAAACGAAAACATATATACCTGTATGTATATATACATATGTTTATATATACATATAAATCTCCATAACCAGATGCCATGATCCCGCAAAAGGTGTTTGTCTTCGAGTTAGTTGTTTTACGAGTAGGGCCGCTAATCCTCTGCTAGTCCACTTGTGGATGTTACAGGGATTTTGTCTAACGAGTGATTTCATGAAATCCCTAGGAAATTCGTGAAATGTGTTTAATTTAGGATAGGTTAATTAAGATTAGGTTAATTTAGGCTGGGATAATCTAGATTAAGTTTAGCTTAGGTTAGGCTGGGTTAGGTTAGGTTAGGATAATTTAGTTAAATGCTAAGTTAAGTGATCATCTAAATTAAGCTAAAGTAACCTAACCTAACTTAGTCTGACCTAACCTAAACTTAATCTAGATTATATTAGCCTAACCTAACTGCGCCCTAAATTAACCTAACCATAATAATTAAGGTTAATTTGTGATATGAATTTAAATTAGGATGGGTTAATTATAAACCCATCCTAATTTAAATTCACTTCACGAATTCCCTAGGGATTTCATGAAATCACTGATTACACCAATTCCCTGTAATATTGACAATTGAGAAACACATATGGGTTGGTTATATGGTTACCACCCAGCATTGTAAATGGTTTCCTGGCCTACAAGAAACCATTAGGTTTGTCACTCAGTGTAAAGCCACCTGAAAAGGAAAGAGGAATAATAAAAAGTAACAGGAAAGATGGGAGAAATAGGAAGAGATAAGTGCTCATGGGCCCTTTGGGCCCTCTCGCACTTGCTCCTGCGGAGGGCTCTCTCGCTGCGCTCTTGCTTTCTCGTGCTTCACATTTGTTTCCTCATGCTTCTCATTTGTTTCCTTGCACTTCGCGCACATTGCGATCATTTCAGGTAATCCGAGTCATGTTTATGTGTTCTAGTCTAACGTTGTCATTATTGGCCGTCAAGGTGACATCGAAGGGCCCATGATGGTCCGTTTATGTGCTGTTCTAGTCTAACATTGTCACTCGGATTTTTTGCAGCTAACCAGTTGATCGTGTTATTTGCAGCTTCGGGAATGGAACCTAAGTTGTCTGCTCACAAGTCCGAGATACTAACCACTCGGCCATGGCAACCAACTGGGCACTGGGAGTGGCATTTTTTGGTCAAAATTTGATTGCTCTTTAAATATAGTAAAAGTTTTTCAATTGTGATGGGACCAAGTTTTTTCACATCAGCAATTTTTTTTTGTGATTTTTGTGCCAATTTTGTTGCGATTTGAATGTGTAGTTTTGGCTGTCCAAAATACACACACACACACACACACACACACACACACACACACATGCAGCCACTGCTATAGTATATTAGAAGAGGGAAGACACAGAAATAGAATGATAAAGATGAAGGAAGAAGTAGACAGCACTGCATTAAGTGAATGGGTGATGGTTGCCACCACCACCTTAAAAAAAAAAAAATAATAATAATAATGGAAATAAATAATGACTGGAGAAGGTAGTGTGATGTTTGTTGCAAAGAGTGAAGGATTAGTTGCAGGTGTATGAAGTGTGCTGAACCCTGAATGATATGAATATGTGGTGTATGAAGGAGTGCCTGGCTTCAAATTTATCTTGTGTACTTGAAATCACTCTTGTAAAGTAGTTTTGATCATCTCCCACTCGAGTGGAAAATGAATACATACTAGTTTTCATGTGTTGTGTGGATGGCTTGCAACACAAACTAGACCATAAATTATACTGTATATGAAGATTCAGTGCTGCAAGTGTTCAAGTGTTTAGTGTTGTGACTGTGGGGAAACGAAGGGTTGCTGAATCTTCACCAGAGACTGTAGCTCTTGAGTTTGATTTGTAATGAAAGCAGTCATCAAATTTCTATTAAATATTTTTGTGGCCCTTTTTAGAAATACTTCTGACAAGCAGGAAATTAAATTGGTTAATACATAACTTCTGCAACTTTCAATGGTGAAGTTATATACCATGTATAATTATTAATGGCTGAATAAGAATGTTTAATATATGGTACTCTGGATAAATACTAATCAGTATTTGTAGATGTTTGATATATGGTGCTATGGATAAGTCCTACTGTCAGTATTTGTAGCCAACAGCCTATTGGGTGACACTCTTAATGATCACATTCTAACCCAGCCTTTCCCCCATCCTTTTAGAGTCCACCACTAAAGGCAGCGCAGTTCTGCAGCTGTCTGAAGTAGGTAAAGGGAACCTCCTGGTGTTGACTTTGAGTGTTCTTCTGCGAGGCAACTCCAGTATCACTGTTGGCGTGGAGTTCAAGGACAAAAAAGCAGAGGTGGTTAAAATTCACTACGTCAAGTCTGACCGGCTACTACAGGTCAAGGTATGATGGCCGTTAACACATTTGGTCACAGTACGGTTTATATTGTTTAAGGATCATGAATTGTGTAACATTGTGTTTCTGTGTGTTGTTGTTGCTTAACTTTGGCCTCTCTGGCTGAGCAGACCTGTCAACCACAGGTAAGCAGTTGCATCTGTGGGGCCATATTACAAATGCAGTGCAGTACTTATACCATTTCAAGATCCAGCACCCTCTTGTGGTAGACAGTTCCTCACCAGGGTTGGACCAGGGTCCTTCTCACAGTGAGATGTAGGGAAATATGAGGGGGTTTTGCTTCTGGGTGGACATCGCAGCTGCTCCACCCAGCATGCACAGCAGTACCACATGTAATCTTCTCAACAAAATAACGATGAGGTACAGTAAAATCCTACAATCTGAATGGCAGGGGACCGAGGTCATTTGGACTATTAGTTTTTTCGGACTGTTAGGAGGGACCTTTGAAAATGCTAGAAGCATGTACATGATTATTAAATAAATGCTTAAAATGATATGAGTTATTGTTTTAGACACCAAGAATGCATAGTTGCAGGCAGGTACATCCAAATCCAAGAGCAAGTCCATGCCAGATAAATCCTTAGGTAAAGCCCTGAAAAAAAAATGAAAAAAGTCCCCCCAAATTGAAAATTATTGCCTTGAAAAATTTGGAGCATTGGTGGTCAGATTGGAGAAATTTTACTGTATATACAAACTCAAGACTCGACCTCTGACCTGCCTTACGACAAGTGTCACTGTCCCAGCTCAGCCACATCACTCATATGTTTTGCAGTTAATAGGTGTTTACAGTACATCTTGTTGAGGAAGGATCAGTGTCCATGTTATTCATTTCACAAGATTTGATCAGGGTCATGCTGTATATTGTAGATTACCAGCTTAAAATGAGGTCCCAGGTCATCCCATTCTCTTAGAAAGGCATTCTTCTAGCTGATGTTATCTAGTACAGAAGTATCTTATTACAGCATGAGATAGTGTATATAGAATCTTGTGTTGAAACAGGTTTGTGCTAAAACACGACATATATATGCAGGTAAAATAGAGAGTTAGGTTCTGGAAACCCCATATTTATCCTAAAAAAATATACAAGTAGTCTCAGTTATCCATCACCGCAATTTCTGTCCCAAAGCAATATCCGGCGCAGCTGTCTTTGCTCCATTAATGCAATATTGGGCAAAATTATGCAATATCTGGCCCTGAAACTGGACATAACCAGCAGTCCAGTGCAATATCTGGCGTTGAGGTGTCTCAACTGGCTTGTAAGTGGTAGCCAACCGGCACCAGGGAAAATCCTGAAAATTGGGAGCCGATGAAAATGCCTGCTATGTGCCAGCCAGTCAGAATCTGTTGCGGGTGCGGCTCACCCAGCGCCCTGAGAATACTGCCACACTCACATTCTTGCCCATGGATGTCTTATAGTGAAGACGTGTCTGTGCACTCCGATCTTCTGACCACATGGTTGCAAAACCTCGGTGCTGTTATGAACTCTGTGGCATCCTATGCTCCAGTGTTCAAGGTGCTGTATATACTACAGTACTGTTTATTGTGAAGCTCATGTGCTAGTGCTCTGTTGTGTCTGTGAGTACTGTATGGCACTGTTTATGAGTGCGAGCATGAACCCCCTGGTGCAGTTTCTCCCCACATGCCTCATTTGTGATCTCGAAGTGCTCGCTACTAGTGCTGCATGATGGCTTAATTTGTGGCTTTTGTGGTGATGCCCTGGCTGCTGGTGGTCCTGCTGGCCTTGTGTTTTGTCCTGATCATTGTCTCCATGGTGCCTCCACCACCTGCTAAGAGGCTTCATATTGTTCTATCCATGGAGAAGAAGATGGAGATAATCGAGAAGATGGAGCAAAGCTGGACCACTGTAGTGCTAATAGAGCATTATGACATGCCATGTACCATGTTGCAGATTTGCAGAACAAGTGCTCCATCAAGATGTTCTTCCAAGGTCAACATGGTATATATATATATATATATATATATATATATGTATATATATATGTATATATATGTATTTACACACTTTTATCCTTTGTTTCCTCACCATTTGCAGGAGCGTCAGATATACTACGGGTTAGGTGAGCAGTCAGGATGGCGGCACATCACACGTAACGTCCTCATTGATCTCCATAAGGGAGCAGCTATATCCCCTGCCCTCAGAAAAAAATTTAAGAAGGTATAGTACAGTAACCCTTTCAATGACAGACTTTATTTTGAATATCCATAGTACCTTATAGGTTCACTGATGTTGTGTTTCTTGAAAATTTATAGGTTTATTTCATCACTACTGAATATGATCTTTCTTTGGGTAACAGGATTTCTTATACCATGATTGTTGACAATTTTTAGAGGAGTGGCATAATTTTTTGTGATTTTTCTCTTCTTCCTCTACCAGCATCATCATCATCTCCAGTTCCGTACTTCCTTCCGGGAACCCCCTGATATGGGATGCTTATGACAGAACTGCATCATGGCTGCATTATTCTTACATACCTCTCTCACTCTTTCAGTAACTGGTCTTACATGCCTCTCTCACTCTTTCAGTCACTGATCTCACATGCCTCTCTCACTCTTTCAGTCACTGGTCTCACATACCTCTCTCACTCTTTCAGTCTCTGGCCTCACATACCTCTCTCATTCAGTCACTGGTCTGCCTCTTTCTGCCTTCTCAGCATTGTACTGTTTCATTCTCTTCTTTTGTACCTTATATGATCATCCTCTGTTAACATTGTCCTTGTTCTCACTTACAGAGCATTTCTTTGGCACCCTGTCTGTGGATCAGTCAGTTGCATCACCATCATTGTGACTAAGAATTCATGTTGAAATGGAGCACTTCCATGCATTGCTTAGCATATTTCTTCTAATCATAGAGATTCCAAACCTGTTTTAGCTGGGTTGATGTCCAGAGTGTTCAGAGTGGAGTGTAGATTTAACTAGTATCCAAGGAGACTCATTATTACCTCATATGTAAGGCTCGTCAACTTTCATGTGACCGCAGTGTAGCAGAACTATGAGTGCCCCAGTTCCGTCATGTGAAAAACAAACTGACTATAGCTAGTTAGTTAGAAATGATTGCATTTCGTACTTTCAAATCTCACAGTTGTCTGTTCCTCAGGTGTCAAGGTCCAAAGTGAGTATCGCTTGGCTACGGGTACAAGGCGAAGGTGAGGTGTCCAAGGTGATGTTGTCGTCAGCTGAACACCTGCGCCACTTTTATGATGCAGCTGATTGGCTTGTTCGACATCAGGACCACAAAGGAGGCTGGTCCATACCAGTCCCTCGCAAGGTCAGTGGAAATGTATACCTGTATTTTCTATATCCCACTTATACAGTATTTCCTAAGGTACAGTATGTCTGTTCTGTACACAAATGTCATCAGTAGTCAATTCAATTCATGTTTATGGTAGTTCTTGAAAATATGGACATCGACCAAATTTGTTTGAAATAATTATATCCATTAGTTTAAAAAAAATACCTGTACAATATTAAAATTTTGGTCTTCCAATGGCTGGCTCAGAGGCTGTATTAGCCGAGTATGTTAAACTGGGCCTACATTAGAGTCTGTTATTACCCAATCACTCCCACAGAAGAGAAGTCAAATCAGTGTTCAAAAATGTTCTCAAGGTACTCAGATACCCATGTCTACCTTCTCTTCTCCTAGTAATTGCATTCTTGAAACTATGCTGTATGTTGGTCTACAAGACACCAGCACTTTGTTGTCATCCCCTAATACTCAACTTGGCTTTGTAATATGAAGAGATAAGAGGAGAAGGAAGGAGAGAAGCCAAAAAGGTGGGAGAGTCCTGGAATTAACTAAATCCATCAACCCAGCTAATGGATGTTTTTCTTCTAAAACCTGAAGAAATACTGTCCTCTTCAGGGCAAAGAGTTCCACCTGCTGCAGATAGTTCACTACCAAAGTAGTTATGTATTGCCAGACAGAGATGGGGCCAATTTATTTTTGTCAATTCAATTCCAGTTCAGAATAACATTTGAATCAGTCAGTTCAAATTCAGTTCATTTAATTCTTAAAAAGGGAAATCTTTAATTCCAGTTCAGTTCATTGCACAAACCTTTCAATTCCATTTCATTTCCAATTCAACACTATGCTAGATGCCATTGTTAGATTTCGTCATCTGATTTTAAAATCATGAAATATACCAGTAATCTATTTTCATTAGGATGTTCGCATAGAATGACTGTGATGAAAAGACATACATAAAATAAGAATAAAACAATACAATATCTTATTTTTAAAAAATTATTTTTACCCAGAAAAATCACCAATACATATCTTTTAACCCTCACCACACTCATCGCCTCATAGGAGGTGATATGCAGGCCACTCTTGGCCACTCTAATATCAGATGAGGCTATGAGTCTCAGCGCCATAATTTCAAGCACAAGGAAACATCAGTGGTTTCCATGGGAACGTTGAGTCTCCCTCTACACCATCAGAGCTGTTGCAAAACCCTGCCATACTACAGTTGCCAAATACCGAATATTTAGTAATTCAGTTCTCATTTGTAGCCCAGCCATGAGCTTCCTTCCTGCTCGTTCTATAGCTGCTGTTGTAGACAGCCATCGTTCTTCTCCTAGATCTATCAATAGTGGTGTTCCTCAGGGCTCTGTCCTATCACCAACTCTCTTCCTTTTATTCATTCATGAATGACTTTCTAAGCTGTACATCTAACCCTATCCACTCATACGCTGATGGCTCCACCCTTCACCTTTCCATTCGGTTCCCGCATCGTCCATCTGAGCAGTTACTTCAACAAACATGGGACGAGGCTATGGCACACCTAATGTCTGACTTGGCTCGTATCCCTGACTGGGGTAAAAATAATCTGATTGTTTTTAATGCATCAAAGACTCAGTTTTTGCATCTATCAACCCGACAAAATCTTCCACAGGTATACCCACTAATGTTTAATAATATTCAGCTTAATCCTGCATCATCCTCGAACATGCTTGGGGTTTCATTTACTCGGGACTTATCTTGGAAAGATCATATTACATCCATCCATCCATCCATCATCCAATCCTACATTGCCCCATGAGGAGCGTAGGAGCCCAGGGCTAAGCAGATCTCTTGTAAAATCTGCTTCCAAGGGATTAGGTGTGCTAAGCCGACTCCGTTTCTTCTTTACCCCTGCACTGTTGACTCTATACAGGGGTTTTATCCGCCCCTGTGTGAGTACAACTCTTATGTGTGGGGAGGCTCCCCACATACAGCTCTTCTCAATAGGGTGGAGTCAAAGGCTGTTTGTCTCATTAACTCTCCTCTTCTTACTGACTCTTCAACCTCTGTCTCTTCGTCGCACTGTTGCATCTTTATCTCTTTTCTATCGCTACTTCAATGGTCACTGCTCCTCTGAACTGTCTGCATGCATTCCTCCACCTCTATGATGGGCGCGTAGCACCCGTCTAGCAGCAAACTTTCATCCCTTTCCTGTCCAACTCTCTAATGCAAGAGTTAACCGTTACTCCCAATCCTTCATTTATGTAACAGGTCAGCCCTGGAACTGTCTCCCTCTGTCTGTATTTCATGCTTCCTATGACCTCCAGTATTTCATACGCAGTGTGTTCAGGCATCTCGAAATGATCGGATCTTGAATTTGGCTCTCTCTTGTATTTTGTTTTTCTCTTGGAAGGAACAGTAATTGTGGGCTCATGCCCTTTGGTTCCTTCTTCCTAGCATACAAAAAAAAAAAAAAAAAGTCACATCTGTCTACCTCCCACAGTGCTGGCAACATATCGCCGCCCTGAAACCCACCCAAGAGGCGCAAATTACAAAAAGACAAGGGTGATGAAGAGTTCAAGCTCAGAAACACTTGATCTGATGACAAAAAATCAGCTTAAAATGAAAAGTTCAAAAAAATTACTCAGGAAAGGTAATCGAGATTATAAAAATTAGCGTGGCGGTGGTTAAAGCTTAAGCATCAAATATGCTTTATTTCTTGTGTACTCTTCTTATGTAAAGGTAAGGAGATTATAAGTGAAATGGTAAATATGCCAAGAAAACGAAAGGGTTAGGTACCTTTAAAATCTATCTTATGTCAATTTTTCGTATATTGAAGCATTTTTCCCCATAAGAAACTTAAGAAAATGAGTAGATCCATTCCAGGAGCCCCCCAAAATCAGTCAACTAACTACTCTGCTCTACTAGGCTGGTTGTAAGCTCTTAAATCTACAGTAGAAATGTTAATAAAAGCAAAATGAACTTTAAACAGTTGTTTATTTATCAGATTACTGAGTAAAAAATAGAAAACAGTACTGTACAGTACATATAGGTGAGGCCCAATCTCACTCACGCCCTGGCCTTCCTCGTGCCTCATGATAATTTTGAGCTAGCGCTCCAGTGTCAGGGTTCAGTGTTGCTTCTTCTTGAGAGGCTCCTCAGATGATGATGAAGGTGAAGGACGCTTGGGTGGCATGATGCAAGATGTGAAAGATGCGAAAGATTCTCGGAGTACAGAAGGCACACACTACACGGCTGGGGAGCAAGAACAGACTGGGACGAAGCGGAGGTAGTTGGTTGCCTCCCCATACACGATAGTGACGCTGCCGTCGGTCGTGGTCCAAATTTCAATCATTTTCTCGTAGCTCTTTTCGTATCATCGAAGCATATGCCTTTCATATAAGGAAAGCTGTCCTATGTTTTTCACTTTCGTACCTTTGAATTTTCATATATTGGGGCTTCTTTTATCAGGGACTCCCTGTACATGCATATGAGATGGAGTACAGTCATTACTCGTCTTACGATGTTTCGGTTTATGATATTTCGCTACAACGATAATAGAAAAGTTCCACCCCAAAATCCGATTTACGATAAATTTCTCGGTATAACGAGTTTGCCATCGGAAAGCACCAGGCACACGCAAGGTGACCGTCGCTTGTCTCAGGCAATATGGCAGCCCTGGCGTGCAGGGCATTGTTATGGTTAAGGTCTTTTCAACTTGTTCATGTGTGCCCCCCTGTTATCGTCACATCTCAGCCAAACATCGTACTACAGTACAGTAATCCCTAACACTTACTGAAAACTGACAAGCACAGGCATAGGTGGAGACACTTGAGCACAGTCTGGTGCACTAGCCATCACTGCCTCCTGTATGCTACGTTCTGCTTTCTTTATTGTATGAACAGTTGACTCATTCACCCCAAGCATACGGTTCCGAGACAATTCCCTGTAAAGTCAATTCACCATCAAAACATGGACGATTCCCTGTCAGGACAATTCGCACCCTGGTCGATTCCCCGTCATTTTATAAATATACTTATTGTTGATTAATTAATACTTTAATAACTAATTTTCAGGGGGATTTTATAACTCATGTAAGTAAAAAACTAGTGTACTGTACATGCTAAATAAATTGGTATGTAAACAGATGACGAGGAATCGTCCTGACGACGAATTGTCGCCGACATTCCTTCCCTAAGTTTGTCCAACACTTTAACTTTCTCTGTCAGCGACATCACGTTACGAATCCGCTTTACTGTGTTACCACGTGCATCACTAGCACCACGCTTAGGCCCCATGTTGACAAACAAGGCAAGCAGTCACTGGAAGGCAGAAAAATAAGCCACAAATAACAATTCGCCAGTGATGCACAGTTCGACCGTTGGATTCAAACTGACTGTGTGGTGCGTGGTATACCTCCCTCCCACCCACACACACACACACAAACACACACACACACACACACACACATATATATATATATATTATATATACATACAGAGTAATCCCTGTAATATCCAGACGCCCATTTTCTGGACATCCCCAATAACCGGACATTTTCATTCCGGGATCCAGTATTCCCAGAATGGGCCAAAAACCGCAAAAAATTCGAAAAAAATCCGACTTTTTCCTGCCCATAATTTGTAGTTGGCGCACGCGGCGCGGGCCAGCTGTGTTCTGGTGCGTTGTTCCGCCGACGTCCGCTAGAGCGCCCCTGCATCCTCCCCACTTAGCGCCCGTCTCTTGTTGAGTGTGCACGCTCGTCGTCATGGCCACCCACGTGCTCGCTTTTGTGGTGGTGCCTTACCTGCTGCAGGCAATCCTACTGCTCTCGTGCCTTTTCTTCGTGTGTGTGATGATGGCCCCGCCGCCTGAGAAGAGGAAGAGAGTGGTTTTGACTCTGGAGAAGAAGAGGGAGATATTGGACAAGGTGGATGCGGGATTGTCTACCTCACGCATCCTCTGTGAACTCAACCTGCCCCAATCTACTTTGTTTGATATCAAGAGATCCTGCGACAAACTCATGCAGTACACGGCTGACTTCTCATCGAAAAGCAAACGCAACGTGGAGAGGAAGGTGATGTATACTCCCAAGTATGCAGAAGTCATCCGCTCCACGTTGATTTGGTATCGACAGCAACGTGCTGCTGGTGTGCTGGTGCGTGGCATGGAGCTGAAGGCTGCTGCTGAGAAGTTCGCAAGGCTTCACGACACCCTAGACTTCAAGGCATCCGAAGGTTGGCTCATCGTGTTCAAGTTACAACATGGCCTTACCAACCGTAAGTCTCATGGCAAAGCTTTGGACCCCAACGAGGATGGAGTAGAGGAGTTTCGGCACAAGGTGAAGGGCTTGATCGACAGGGAGGGCCTCTTTCTCGGTCAAGTCTACAACGCTGATGAAACTGGTTTATTCTATCTCTCTTTGCTAACGAACACTTTAGCCGAGGAGACAGAGAAGCGTGTACCTGGCCGCAAGCTCTGCAAGCAACGGATATCTGCTTTGTGTTGTGCCAATGCTAACGGCATGCACCGGCTCAAGCCCATTATTGTTGGCCGTGCAAAGCTGCCTCGGTGTCTTCGTGGGGTGATGGATGTCCTTCCTGTCGTCTGGTATCATTCCTTGAAGGCATGGTTCACAGCCCAGATCTTCAAAGACTGGTTCCACCGCCATTTCGTCAAGGAGGTCATCCATTACCAGATGGAGAAACTGGGAATCTCACGTGACCAGGTAAAAGCCCTCCTCCTCGACAATGCACCTACCCACCCATATGACAAGGAGTTGGTGGCTGAGAAAGGGCGCATTAGGTGCATGTTTCTGCCACCTAATACTACTGCTCTTATCCAACCAATGGACCAAGGAGTGATCGTGGCAACGAAGAGGCTGTACCGACGGAAGTTCCTTGATGAGGTGATGGTTGTTTTCAAGGACGAGGATGAGCGCAGGGAGGGACGGGACTCGCGAGGCCAGTGGACTTTGGAAAACCTTCACCGCTACAACATCAAGTCTGCCATCTACAACTGGGCCAGTGCATGGAAGGAAATCCCTGTCAAGACTCTAGAAAATGGTTGGTCTCGTCTGCTTCTCGGGACAGATGTGGAGCACGATTTCCTAGGTTTTGACACGGATGATTTCCATGCACGTCTACGTGCGCATGGGGATGATGTTGATGTGGATGAAGTGCATGAGTGGTTGGATGACGACGAGGGCGATCCTGGGTATCAGACGTTATCTGATATCAAGATCGCATCTTCAGTTGCAGGTGTCAGTACCCAGCTTGAAGATTCTGACGAGGACGGCAACGATGATGCGGACTCCTCTCAGCCTGACACTACTCCAGCCATCCCCAAGCTGAGTGCACTCCGGGAACACCTAGAGTTCGTTCTGGACTACCTGGAGCACCTGGACTGCGACAGGGAGATGGGGCCCTTGGGACTTGTGGAGGAAGTGCGCGCTTTCAGGCAGCGCATCATTAATCGCCAAATCGTCGTTCCTTGCGTCAATCAACCATTGACAGCTTTTTCAGGCCCTTGACCCCTGCTGTGCCCAGCCCTGGCTCCACTCCATTGCCTCCCCAAAACAGGCCCTCATGCTCTGAGCCACAGCCCAGCACATCAGGCACGCTGGAGTCACCACTCGACGTGAGTTTGCACCTCTATTCAGAGTCGTTTGCAGTGGGTACGCCATCACCAGCATACTCTCCCAAACACTTCCTGTAACTGTCTCATACACCATACCACATGCGCTTTACATATCACACAACGAACCCAACTACGTCACTGGGGTTGGCAACAGGAAGGGCACGTGGCCAGAAAACTTTGCCCCCGCTACATAGTGGCAGATCTTTCAAGGGGAGGCGTGATGGGGGCTCCGCCAGCTAGATTGTGGGGCCAGGATGAGATGGGAATTGAACCTGTGCCAGAAGGTACAGGGCATTGCGGTTCCCAGGCTGTAGCTTCCGCCCAATAGAGAGGGGCTTGAACCTGGGAGCAGCACCCCAGGAGGCTGCCCTATCAATGGATGTGTAATGGCAGGGCAGTTACAGTGCCAAGGCATGCATGGAAGCTGTCCCTGTAGCTGTCCTGGTAGGGTTCCCCGAGGCCACTACCACAGCCAATGGTCAAGGCTGGTGGGCTAGGGGTCCCATCTCCATTGCCTGGGCCTGCAGTGGGTGGGGCCTTCTTATTTTTTTGATCATAACGAAGTTAAAGAATGTAACTCAGAGCAAGACTGAGGACATTAAATCACCCAGGGGGATCAGAGTGGCTTCATGGAATGTGGGAAGTTGAGGGGTAGAGTGAGGGAAGTGGTTGAGGTAATGAATAGGAGGTGGGTTGATGTGGGATGTGTGCAAGAAGTCTGGTATTGGGGTGGATCAGCCAGATAGATTGCTGAGAGGGATTGTTACTATAAGTTGTTTTGGCTGGGGTAGGATAGATAGATTTGGGGGTGTGGGTGTGTTGGTTAGGGAGAAATGGTTGGAAAATGTTATGAATGTTGTGACTAAGTAATAGGCTAATAGTAGTGAAAATTTTGTTTGGTGGGATGGTGTTTGCAACTGTATCGGCACATGCTCCACAGGCAGGCGTGGGTGAGGTAGAGATAGATAGAGTTGGGGATGACTTAATACATGTAGTAAATGGTATGGGGGATGATGAAATTGTAGTATTAGGGGGAATTTAAATAGTCACGTAGGTGGAGCAGCTTAAGGATATGAAGGAGTACATGGGAGATATGCATATGGTACAAGAAATGAGGAAGGGGAAAGGATCCTTGAGTTTGGGGAATCAGTGAACATGACTGTGTGGAACACACATTTTAGGAAAAGAGAGAGTAGGTTGATTATGTACGAGTCTGGGGGAAATAGCAGCCAGATAGACTATTTCCTGGTCAGGAGGGCTGATAGGAGGTTAGTGACAGATGTTAAAGTTTTAGGGAGTGAGGAGTGTGTGCAGCAGCACAAGTTGTTGATATGTGACATGTTGCTTAAGAAATGGGTGATGAAAAAGAGGACCTATGCACCTAGGGGGGGAAATATGGAAGTTGAAAAACCAAGCAGTAAGGGATAGCGAGATGAGGAGAGTGATGGCTGAACAGGGGGATGTGGATGGAAGTGTTAATGAACAGTACAGAGCCCTCCAAACCAACCTCTTGAGAGTTATGATTCAGTATGTTGATGGACAAGAGGCTCACCAAGACATAAAGTGACTTGGTGGTGGGATGAGGGTATAGAAGTTGCAGTTAAAGAGAAAAGAAGGCTTTCCTGGGAATGGAAGAAGGGTGGTCACAAAGAGGAATTCTTGGTTGCCAAGCATAGGGCTAGAAAAGAGGTTTACAAGGCAAGGTCTGAGTCACAGAGACTTTTACTTGATGACCTAAATTGTGTGGAAGGGAAGAATATGAATTTTAAGGTGACAAATCAGATGAAGAGGGAGAATAGGGACATAGGTGAGCAGTGTGTGAAGAATGATGAAGGAAGTTTTGTGGTGAACAGTGGGGATATTAAAGATGTGTGGAGAGAGCATTACAGTTGGTTGTTGAAGGAGGAGTTTGACTGGGACAGGGAAGGTTTGGAGCCTTCAGATCCAGTTTGGCCCTTGGCCTTTGATTGATGCTGCTACTGTGAGCAGAGCAATAGGCAGGATGCAGGTGAGGAAGGCAGCAGGTTTGTCCAGTTGACTGCTGAAATGTTGAAAGCCTCAGGAGATGTAGGAGTGAGGTTAGTCACTGACCTGATGAATATGATTATATATGAGTGTGTTGTCCCAGATGATTGGCTGAACAGTGTAACTGTAAATGTGTACAAGGGGAAGGATGATGCCCTGGAAAGAGGAAATTACAGAGACATTAAGCTTTTAGACCAGAAAATGAAGGTAATGGAGAGAGTTGTAGAAGGTATGATTAGAAAGTGAATATTGATGAGTTGCAGTTTGGATTTATGCCAGGCAGAGGGACCACTGATGCCATACACATTGTTTGACAGCTTCAGGAAAATATATAGGAAAGAATTGGGAACTGTACTTTGATTCTGTTGATTTGGAGAAGGCCTTTGACAGAGTCCCTAGAGAGGTGGTGAGATGGGCAGTGAGAAAGCGTGGGAGCAAGGAGTAGCTGGTTAGAGTCATTATGGATGTATATGGGTGCTCACACCCAGGTACGGGTGACTGGAGATTTGAGTGTTGAGTTTTCCGTGAATGTTGGCATTTATTATGGTACGAGAAGCCCTCTCGCATGACTCCAGAAATGGACTCCCGTGGGAGATGTTGTGTGCTGTTGATTTGGTGTTGGTTACAGAGAATGAAAGGGAGGTAGAGGAAAGATTTAGGAACCAGAGAGATGGTATGGGGCACAAGGGCTTCAGAGTAAATGCAGATGAAACAAAAGTGATGGAATCTAAGACTGGGGGCGGTATTATCAAAGACGAGGGAAAATGGCCATGTGCAATTTGTCACAAGGGCGTGGGAAGCAATTCCATATTGTGCAGTGTTTGTGATAAGTAGGTGCATAAGAGATGTAGTGGTATTAGAGGTAGACTGCAAGATAACGGTGATTTCATGTGTGTGGTGTGTTGGTTAGAGCATGTGGATATTGACAGGTGTGAAAGGATTGAACTTACTGGTGAGTCTCTTGAGTGTGTGGAAAAGTTTTGTTATTTGGGAGACATGTTATGTAGTGGAGGTGGGGCAGGAGCTAGCTCTGTGGCTAGAGTGAGGAGTGGTTGAAGTTTAGGAAGCTGTTGGCTCTCCTGACATTGAGAGGGTTTCCCTCCATGCTAAAGGATCTTTGTATGTGGCATGTGTTAGGAGTGTAATGCTGTATGGTAGTGAGACCAGGGCAGTGAAGGAAGAGGATATTTGCAGGCTCAAATGTACAGAAATGGTAATGAACAGGTGGATGTGCAGTGCGTCCTTGAATGCAAGGCTTGGGGGGCTAGGTTTACGATGGAAGAGTTAAGAGGTTGGATGGGACTGTAGTGTATTGGTGTTGTGATGAAGAGAGGTAGATTGAGATGGTTTGGGCATGTTGAGAGGGTGGGGAATGTTATTTGGTTGCAGAAAGTGAGAAGTGTTAGTCTTGGGGGTAGGATAGTGACAGGTAGGCCGAAAAAGACCTGGGACAAGGCCATTTTGACCTTAGGCTTAAGGGACTAAATAAGGAAGCTGCCAGAGATTGAGCAGCATGGAGAGCTGCCATTAGGTGACCAAGGCTGATGCATGCAAACATGTTGGAGCTTTCAAAAACAAAACAAAACAATATACAATATTTAGCATACATATGGCAACAGTGTGGGATTGGCGGGTGGCACCGGTGAGCAGGCAACTCACCCAGACAGCACCTGCAAGGGGGAGCCATGTAGATGTTTGCGGGCAGACTTGCGTTTGTGGAAGTGCTTCTGTAAGTGCAAAACTGCAAATTTGCATGGAATTTTTTACAATTGCAAATCCGCAAATGAAATCACACCTCAGCAATTGCGGAATTCACGGTTTGCGTAAGTGATTTGGAAGTGCACAGCTCTGCATGTTGCAATCCGTACCATGTCTTTTGTTCGGTCCTTGGCCATTACCTGTTGGTCTGTCCTTGTCCGAGACATTTTGTTTGTAATTTTAGTTAGTTGTTTTCTGGCTAGGGGCACTAACCTTCCACCAACCCACTTGTTGAGATGTAGGGAATATGTGTTGGTTGGTGATAAAGTTATCACCCATGATGATTAGAGATAGGCTACAAAATAATGGTGGTTTCATGCGTGTGGTGTGTTGGAGAGAGTGTATGGAGACTGAGAGGCATGGAAGGGTTGATCTTGTTGGAGAGTCTCTTGAGTGTGTGGAGGAGCTTTGTTATTTGGGGGATATGTTATGTGCTAGAGGTGGTCTGTGGCTAGGGTAAGGAGTGGTTGGAGGAAGTTCAGAGAGCTACTATCTCTCATAACATTGATGGCTCTCTCTCCATGCTAAGGGATCCTTATGTGTGGCATGTGTTAAGAGTGTTGCGCTGTATGGTAGCAAGACCTGGGCAGTAAAGGAAGAGGATATTTATAGGTTCAAATGTGCAGAAATGACCCTAATTACATGAATGTTTAGTGAGTTCTTGAATATGAGGCTTGGGGTCTAGATTTGCAACTTAACCCTCACCACGCTAATTCGTATCAGCTAGATTACATTCCCTGAGTCATTGTTTTAGGACCATTTTTTTTTTTTTTTTTTTTTTTTTTTTTTTGTCATCAGATCAAGTATTTCTGAGCTCAAACTCTTCATCACCTTTGTCTTTTTGTAATTACACCTCTTGGGTGGGTTTGAGGGCAGCGATAAGTCACCAGAACCGTGGGAGGTAGACGGGTGTGAATCTGCCATTGCTGGGCTACAAATGAGAACCAAGTTAATAAATATGTGGTATTTGGCAACTGCATTATGGCAGAGCTTGGCAGCAGCTCTGGTGGTGTGGAGGGAAACTCAGCATTCCCCCTGACACTTCCTTGTGCTTGAAATTATGGCTCAGAGACCCATTGCCTCATATGAAGCTATCAGCATGGCCAGGGGTGGCCTGCATATCTGAATTCCTAAATACTGTATGTGGTACTTAGCAACTGCAGTATGGCAGGGCTTGGTAACACCTCTGATGGCATAGAGGGAGAGTCACCTTTCCCATGGAAGCCACTGACACTTCCTCATGTTTGAAATTATGGCATGGAGACCCGTGGCCTCATATGAGATGATCAGCGTGACCAGGGGGGGCCTGCATATCGCCTCATATGAGGCAATGATGTGATAAGGAGGGGCAGATTGAGATGGTTTGGGCATTTTGAGAGGATGGAAGATGACAATTGAGTGCAGAGTGTGAGAAGTGTGAATGTCAGTGGTAGGGTTGTGAGTGGCAGACCAAAAAGGACCTGGGATGAGGTCATAGAGTGTGACCTCAGGAATAAGGGACAGAATTGGGAGGCCGCTAGAGATCGAGCATTGTGGACAGACTCCGTTAGGTGACCAAGGCTGATACATTCAAGCATGTTGAAGCCTTCATAAACAATTTGATATGAAATAATATATATATATATATATACAGTATATATATATATATATATATATATATATATATATATATATATATATATATATATATATATATATATATATATATATATATATATATATATATATATATATATATACTGTATATATATATATATATATATATATATATATATACTGTATATATATATATATATATATATATATATATATACTGTATATATATATATATATATATATATATATATATATATATATATATATATATATATATATATACTGTATATATATATATATATATATATATATATATATATATATATATATATCTATCTATCTATCTATATACCTAGGCTGCTTCCCCCAAGGAAAGGGAGGAATATATACTGTATATATACTGTATATATATATATATATATATATATATATATATATATGGTGAGGAATTGGAAAATGTGAGTACGTTTAAGTACTTGGGTAGTGTGATGAGTAAGGATGGAGGTTTGGAGGGTGAAGTGCTTGAAAGGGTACAGCAGGGAAGAAAGGGTGCTGGTTCCTTGAAAGCAGTGATAAGAAACAGGGAAGTGAGCATGGAAGTGAAAAAGGTACTGTATGACAGTATTGTGATACCAACTCTAACGTATGGAAGTGAAGCTTGGATGTTGTTGGAAGGACACAAGTCAAGTGTGAGAGCAGTGGAAATGAGTTATTTAAGAGGAGCCTGTGGAGTCACATGGAGAGACAGGCTGACGAATGAGGATATAAAGGAGTGTTGTGGTGTGGATGTGGATGTGATAGGAAGCATTATGAGGAACACACTGAGGTGGTTTGGCCATGTGGAGAGGATGGAGAGTGAGAGGCTGACGAAGAGAGTGTATGTGAGTGAGGTGGAGGGGGGAAGAGGGAGGGAGAGGCCGAGGATGAGATGGAGGGATGGTGTGGAGAGGTATATGAAAGAGGGGGGTGTGAGTTGGGAGCAGGGCAGTGAAATGGCTGGGGACAGGGCGACATGGAGGCGATTTGTTTGTGGCCACTCCAAATGGGATTGAGGCGTCTGGCAATAGATAGATAGATATTATATATATATATACACATACTGGTCTCTCTCACTATCTGATTGGGTTACGTTCCTGAATAGGGAATCGTAAATCGAGTAATCGTATACTGAACTTAAGGTTTAATGGGAAAAATAGGGATGCGTTCCTAGACTCAAATTTATGTGCCCTTAAACTATAGTGTACCATATATTTTATAAATAAAAGATGTTTTATGTGCTTTACTTACGTGTCACACAAACTTGTCCCGGCATTGTAAACACTCGTTCCTCACTCCCTCTTCACCCAAAACACTAAACAATCAACGGAAGGTTTGACAAGGGAGGCTATAAATAAAAGATGTTTTATGTGCTCTACTTTAATGATAACAATCATAAAACAATGAAAAACACACATCCAACTTAGAATTTGAAACATTTTCATAAACACTGACTTATAAAACTTACATGTCACACAAACTCATCCCGGCATCGTAAATACTCGTTCCTCACTCCCTCTTCACCCAAAACACTAAACAATCGACGGACGGTTTGACAAGGGAGGCTATAAATAAAAGATGTTTTATGTGCTCTAATGATAACAATCACAAAGCAATGAAAAACACATATCCAACTTAGAATTTGAAACATTTTCATAAACACTGACTTATAAAACTTACGTGTCACACAAACTCGTCCCGGCACCGTAAACACTCGCTCCTCACTCCCCGTTCACCCAAAACACTAAACAATCGACGGAAGGTTTGACAAGCTCGTTTCACCAGCCTTCTTAATGTTGGCAGCATTCTTAATCACTGTTGATACTGTAGACTGGGCCAGACCAAGGGCGTGAGCAATGGAGTGTACCTCTTCGTCTCCCTCATAACGCCTAGTGATGTTGAGCTTGGACTCCAAATTTAAGCTCTTCCTGGCCCTCTTAGGCTTGAGATCAGAGGCTCTAGAGTTTGCAGGCCGCTTGGAAGACATCACGGAACTTGTACTTGAGGTTAGGCATGAAATAATAGTGAAGATCACATCACTAATGCACAGGAATACAAAGCTAATGAATCAAACGGGTGTGTGGGAAAGACTAGGCTGAGCCAGGGTTGCCAGATTTTTGTGACCAAAAGTAGCGGTAACAGGCCTCGAAAGTAGTGAATTTCGGTATAAAGTAGCCCAAAATAATTATGTACAGTATATATACATATCAGGGTAGGTGAGGGCACTCACCATCCACTCACTCAATGTAGTGCTGCTCTTGGGTGTCTGCCCTGTCCTCTCCTCCATCCTTCTTTTCTTCCATCTTCTTCTATCTTTCTTTCATTCTTTCCTTGACCTTCTGCCTACAGGTGATTTTACACTCCCTCTTCTGTCTTTCATTCTTTCATTCTCTCCTCTTCCTTCTGCCTATGGGTGACACTACACTGAGTGACAAGCCAAATGGTTTCCTGTACACCAGGAAACCATTTACTACGCTGTGTGGTAACCATATAACCAAATTTTGGTGCCTGGTGGTTTAGTGGGTAATTATTGTGCTCCAGTCGGATTGAGCTGGTGAAGGTTTATATCCAAGGGATGATTGGGGTTTATTTCTCACGTAATGCCACTCAGGGATGAGTGAGGTTGGTCACTTTCATCTTAAATGTCAGGACCAACTGCCTAGCCCCGGGCTCCTACGCTCCTCATGGGGCAACGTAGGATTGGATAATGAATGAATGAATATATATACATATCTGTCAATATATCTGTCTACAGTATCTCTCTCTCTCTCACTCTCCAAGAGTATGTACATACAGACGCAAATAATTTAACTGTGCACAACTTACCAGTTGAATGCTGTTCCATTAATGCTCCTGTAAGTTTGTTCGAAGTGATGTAAGCCTAATTAACACAGAACTCCTTACTTATTGCATTAACTAAATTTACTTCTCTTTTCTTTAAATTATGTCATTTCTTTTACATTCGCGGAACTAAGCTGTTTTCTTCTTTACAAAACATAACTCTTACTGTTGGACTTAATCATTTTTTCAACTTAACGAAAGTATTTTAGGAACTAAAGGAAAGTGTTTTCTTGCACCTCATTATAATTACATATTTAAATAATTATTCATTAAGTCTCCACGACTACGTCTTCGCAGCTGAAGATTATCAAGGTCTGCTTCTGCATCCACGAGTCGTGGATGAAGAACACACAACTGACTGGGGTGGTAGTCTCATACGTTCAGTTTGGAGTAAATAGCCAGTCAGGGATTAATACAAGAGTGCGAGAAATTTAAAGAGGGATGATATGATAAATTATAATTCATGATCTTTTTGTGTCTTCAAAAGGTAATGATATTAGGCTATATTTTAAATGATACATAATCACTAATCAACCTTTGACTTTCGTCTCATTAGTAGCCCAAGTTAGCCCAACTTACTTTTAAAGCAGCCCAAAAAGTCGGAAGTAGCTAAATTCAGAATTTAGTAGTGCAGGGCTTCCAAAAGTAGCCCAGTTCGCTACTTGTAGCCCAAGCTGGCTTTGATGGGTGGCCGCACCATCATCCTTGGCACAGCGATTGCAATTCCAGACAAATGCCAATCGACTTGCACTGAGGAACACTGGACCGACCGTGCTCGTGCGATCGTAAGTGTGAGCCAGAGCAATCGTTTAGAGAGCCAAGGGTACTAAAGAAGATCGATCTTATACGCGAAATATCGTATACAGAGTGCATCGGATAGCAAAGGATTACTGTATACAGTATATATATATATACACACTGTATATATATGAGACGTCTAGTGGCAGAGTGACTTATGCGCCAGAATGGCTGATGGTGAGTTATTCCCGCCAATATGTAGGTGGAACCTTCTAGATCCTCCCTGTATAAAGCTACATACAAACAGAACCCTTATGGCTGGCTGGCAGATAGGCAAGCATCGCGTGTTTTAGGCCTTAAAAACTGATAGAGAAAGTCTGCTCCCACGTGGCAGAAGGACATACGGGCCACGAGCGGCTAGCCATTGGGAGGCCGTGTCTCAGTACTAGTCCCCAGCCTCAGTCAGTCCCCCACCAGTGTCCCCCTAAACCTCTCACGTGGTTGATGGGCTTGACTGTCCTCTGCCCATTTTGAGTGCTTTGAGTTAAAAATTTACAATATAAAAATTAATCAAAAATCAAGAAATTGCATTATTAATATAAAGCTTTCACAATTTATTAATTTTCATGTTTATTTTTATTTGGATCACATAATTATAACCCATGTTAATATTTTGTGTATGACCCCCAATGGGGGGGTGTGCTTTTGTGTGTTTGGTTTTGTCTTTTTTTTTTTTTTTTTTTTTTTTAAACAATGGATTCATTAAATTGCATTTTTTGAGAGCATTACGTTTATATAAAACAACATTAGTTTTTTCTTTATACCTTTTATGTACACATTCTTCAAATTTAAGCTTCAATTACTCGTAAGTAACCCCCTGGTGCATACGTCACTCTGCCGCTAGACGCCTCATAAATATATATATATATATATATATATATATATACTGTATATATATATATATATATATATATATATATATATATTTATATATATAATCTTTAAAGCTTACAAGAGAGGGAGGAGTGTCATAGTACAGTACAGTATATGTAGGTTTATTAGCATCATATTGTATGGTTTTTAATTAGTTCTATTTTACATAAAAGCATATTTTTATAGTGTCTTAATAAACCTCACCTAATTAACCTATATTACCTCAAATTTCCACTCATGTGATAATGCAGTTATCTCAACAGGTGATCAGTGGAGTGTTAGAACTGGACTCAGGGTGGTACTCAGCGATGGCTCAGGGTCAAGCCATGTCCTTGCTGGTGCGTGCGGCTCACCTTTCGGGCCAGACACAGTACCTGACTGCTGCTACACGTGCAACCACACTCTTCCTTACCAATGCTACACAAGGTAAGTGTATCATCTCATGATCGGGATAGCTCTTGTATTCTTTCACAAGTAACACTAGATGATTTTAGTCAGCTAAGAGTAAGTCCTAGGAGTTTGGAAAAGTTAATACTGTCACCATTACCCTCTCATGACTGGGGCATTTGGTACAGTTGGGGTTACGTCAAGTCATGCGATAATGCATTTCATAGCAATTTAAGGTATAGCAAAATGATTATAAGATGGGTTCAGTGGGGATATATATTCGGTCAGGGGCCACCCACTCAAAAACAAGTTTCCAACTCATCTTAAGTGGGCCCTTTGTCAGTCCAAGTCATCAACATGGTCCTCCCCCCCCCCCAGGCTGGGGGGACAGCTATGAGGGGTAGACGAGAAAGACATGGGACGAGGTCATAAGTGTGACTTCAAGGTTAAGGGACTGAACAGGGAGGCTGCAATAGATCGTGCAGCGTTGAGAGACGCCATTAGGTGACCAAGGCCGACACATGCAAGCATGTTGGAGCCTTTAAAAACGAAAACAAAAACCTTTACAATGGCTTCCCCCATTGATCTATCTATCTATCTATTGCCAAACGCCTCAATCCTGTTTGGGGTGGCCACAAACAAATCGCCTCCAAGTCGCCCTGTCCCCCGCCATTTCACTGCCCTGCTCCCAACTCACACCCCCCTTTCTCATATACCTCTCCACCCCATCCCTCCATCTCATCCTCGGCCTCTCCCTCCCTCTTCCCCCCCCCACCTCACTCACATACACTCTCTTCGTCAGTCTTTCACCCTCCATCCTCTCCACATGACCAAACCACCTCAGTGTGTTCCTCATAACGCTTCCTATCACATCCACATCCACACCACAACGCTCCTTTATATCCTCATTCGTCAGCCTGTCTCTCCATGTGACCCCACAGGCTCCTCTTAAATAACTCATTTCCACTGCTCTCACTCTTGACTTGTGTCCTTCCAACAATGTCCAAGCTTCACTTCCGTACATTAGAGTTGGTATCACAATACAGTAATCACTCTAATATCCGGACGCCCAATAACCGAACATCCCCACTAACCGAACCTTATCGTCCTGGGATCAAACATTCCCAAAATGGTCCGAAAATCCAAAAAAATTGGAAAAAAAACCGATTTTTTGCCGTCCGTAATTTGAACTTGCCGCGCGCGCCGCGTGAGAGCATTGTTTTGGTTCGTCATTCCTCCGACGTCCGATAGAGCGCCGCTGCATCATCCCCACTTCCCGCCTGTCTCTCACCGCGACTGGACCTGCGCTGTTCGTCATGGCTGCCCACGTGCTCGCTTTTGTGGTGGTGCCGTACTTGCTGCAAGGCCTCCTGCTGCTCTCTGCCCTACTCTTAGTGTGTGTGATGATGGCCCCGCCTCCTGAGAAAAGGAAGAGAGTGGTGTTGACTCTGGAGAAGAAACGGGAGATATTGGAGAAGGTTGATGCGGGTTGGTCTTCCTCTCGCATTCTCCGCGAGTTCAACCTGGCCCGGTCGACTTTGTTTGATATCAAGCGTTCCCGAGACAAGCTCATGCAGTACACGGCTGACTTCTCGTCGAGAAGCAAACGCAACGTGGAGAGGAAGGTTATGTTTACTCCCAAGTATGCAGAGATCGACCGCTCCACGTTGATTTGGTATCGACAGCAACGTGCAGCTGGTGTGATGGTACGTGGAACGGAGCTGAAGGCTGCTGCTGAGAAGTTTGCAAGGCTTCACGACGCCCTAGACTTCAAGGCATCCGAGGGTTGGCTCTTCGCGTTCAAGTTGCGACATGGCCTTACTAACCGTAAAGCACATGGCGAAGCATTGGACGCTAACGAGGATGGAGTGGACGAGTTTCGGCACAAGGTGAAAGGCTTGATCGACAGGGAGGGCCTCACTCTCGGTCAAGTCTATAACGCTGACGAAACTGGCCTATTCTATCGCTCGGTGCCAACGAACACTCTCGCCGATGAGACGGAGAAGCGTGTACCTGGCCGCAAGCTTTCTAAGGAACGGATATCTGCTTTGTGTTGTGCCAATGCTAACGGCATGCACCGGCTTAAGCCCGTTATTGTTGGCCGTGCAAAGCAGCCTCGGTGCCTTCGTGGGGTGATGGATGTCCTTCCTGTCGTATGGTACCATTCTTTGAAAGCATGGTTCACAGCTGTGATTTTCAAAGACTGGTTTCACCATCACTTCGTCAAGGAGGTCATACATTACCAGACGAAGACACTGGGAATTCCTCGCGACCAGGTAAAGGCTCTCCTTCTCCTCGACAATGCACCTGCCCACCCGTGCGACAAGGACTTGGTTGCTGAGAATGGCCGTATTAGGTGCATGTTTCTGCCACCTAATACGACTGCTCTCATTCAACCAATGGACCAAGGAGTGATCGTGGCAACAAAGCGCCTGTACCGTCGGAAGTTCCTGGACGAGGTGATGGTGGTTCTCAAGGACGAGGACGAGCGCAGGGAAGGACGTGACACTCGAGGCAAGCGGACTTTGGAAAACCTTCGCCGCTACAACATCAAGTCTGCGCTGTACAACTGGGCTAGTGCATGGAAGGAAGTCCCTGTGAAAACTCTTGAAAATGGTTGGTCTCGTCTGCTTCTCGGAACAGATGTGGAGTACGATTTCCTAGGGTTTGACGTGGATGACTTCCATGCACGGCTACGTACGCACGGCGACGATGTTGATGTGGACGATGTTCGTGAGTGGTTGGACGACGACGAGGCGATCCTGGGTATCAGACGTTGTCTGATATCGAGATCGCGTCTTCGGTTGCTGGTGTCAGTCCCGAACTTGAAGATTCCGACGACGAAGGCGATGATGATGCAGACTCCGCCCAGCAGGACACTACTCCAGCCATCCCCAAGCTGAGCGCACTCCGGGAACATCTAGAGTTCGTCCTAGACTACCTGGAACACCCGGACTGCGACAGGGAGATGGGGCCCTTGGGACTCGTGGAGGAAGTGCGTGCTTTCCGGCAGCGCATCATCAATCGCCAGAATCGTCGGTCCTTGCGTCAGTCAACGATTGACAGTTTTTTCAGGCCCGTGACCCCCGCTGTGCCAAGCCCTGGTTCCACTCCGTTGCCTCCCCAAGACAGGCCCTCATGCTCCGAGCCACAGCCCAGCACATCAGCTACAGTGGAGTCACCGCTCGACGTGAGTTTGCGGCTGTCTTCAGAGTCTTCTGTAGTCGGTACGCCATCACCACTACCCACCGATGCACCCCTTGGACGCCTGCCAGTGATACTCTCGGGCTCTGACAGTGAATAAACAGCAAGAACTTCTCCACTAGACCACACGGGAATTTTGAGTGTTGTGCAGTGAAAAAAACGGTGTGTTGTGTTAAGGTTTTCAAGTTGGGAGAAAAGACTAAGTAGAAAAGAAATTTAACGTAACTAACCTTCTTTGTTTTGGCTTTGGAAACTTAAAAAAACTTGGGAAAAGTTAATGTGCAACACTTAAATTTAATGGAACATTATTTGGACTAAAGTGAACACTGTGAAAAGAACGGACTTCTGTGTGTTAGTGACTAAGTTCAGTGCAAGACTTCAGGAAGAGTGTAGTGCAAGTGCTTCAGGAAATCGTTCTTACTGTCAGAGTCCGAGAGGAGGCGGTTATTCATCGAGGTGGCCAGGGACTTGCTGTAAGTAGCCAAAATGTTTCATGTTGTACTATTTTCCATACTATATTTACCAGAATGTTTCATATTGTATTTTTTCCCATACTATACTTACCAGAAAGTGTCATACTGTACTTCTTTCCATACTAAACTTACCTCATGCATGTGCAGTAGGAATGGGTTTTTCAGAGTTCGGTTAGGTTCGGTTAGGTTAGGTTCGGTTAGAGTCCATAAGTACCAGAATGTTTATTAATGTATGAACATACTTCTAAACCCACATTTTATGTGTCTATTGCATTTATTTCAGTCATTTATGTGCCTTATTGGTGTGATTTGGGTGTTAAATAGGTGCTATGCATGTCCGGAGGGAGTTGTATAGGTGTTTCTCTGTGTTAGGGTCCGTAAGTACAAGTCCATAAGCTGGGGCCCAATATCCGGACAAAACCAATATCCGAACCTACCGATGGCTCTATTGATCCGGATATTGGAGTGATTACTGTACTGTCATGTAGTAACTTTTTCACTTCCATGCTCACTTCCCTGTTTCTTATCAATGCTTTCAAGGAACCAGCAACCTTTCTTCCCTGCTGTACCCTTTCAAGCACTTCATCCTCCAAACCTCCATCCTTACTCATCACACTACCCAAATACTTAAACGTACTCACATTTTCCAATTCCTCACCATCCAACCTCGCTGTACATTCACTAACTTCACCTTTCTCAAAGACCATCACTTTACTCTTCCCTACATTCACCTTTAGGTTCCATTTCTTACACACTCTCTCAAACTCATCCACCAAGCCTTGCAGCTCCCCTTCGTCTTCACTCAACAACACAGTATCATCTGCAAACAACAGCACAGGGAGTTTCCAAACACTATCCTCTCTCACCAGGGCCACTCCAACATCCGCTACCCTACCTTGTACCCCATCCATTTACAGATTGAACAACCATGGAGACATGACACATCCCTGTTTCAAACCAACTTTCAAAGAGAAAAATTCACTTAGTTCACCATCCACACGCACTGCAGCCTTTGCACCATCGTACATACTCTTCACAGCATTCAACAACTTTCCATCTGCTCCATATATTCTTAACACTTTCCACAATCCTTGTCTATCCACCCTGTCATATGCTTTCTCCAAATCCATGAAAGCTGCATACAACTTCTTTCCCTTCTCTAGAAACTTTTCCACTAAAGATCTAAGAATGAATATCTGAGCTACACAACCTCTTCCCTTCCTAAAGCCTCCCTGTTCTTCTCCAACTAATTTCTCTGTTCTTTCTCTAAATCTGTCTATAAGTATCCTACCGTACACTTTTCCTATTATACTAAGAAGACAAATGCCCCTATGATTACCACACACTTCTTTTTCCCCTTTTCCCTTGTACAAGGGAATAATTATACCTGACTTCCAATCCTACGGGACTTTACCTTCCTCCCAGGCCAATCTGCACATCTTCCACATCCATTCTACTACTATCTCTCCCCCATGCTTCAGCATTTCACCACACACTCCATCAATTCCTGGGGCTTTCCCCGATTTAACTTTCTTCATTGCTTCCACAACTTCTATCCTACTGATTTCTTCCTGTCTTCTCACCTCCCTCCTTCTCCCAGCCATTCCCCAGCCACTTATACTCGCATTACTTCCATCCTCTACGTTCAACAATTCCTTAAAGTGTTCTCTCCATCTGCTCACTTTTTCTCCCTTCTCCACTAGTAATCTACCATTTTTATCTTTCACTCCCCTGCTAACTTCACTTCCACCCTGTCTTACTCTTTTCACTTCTCTCCAGAACATTTTCTTACAGTCCCTCCACTTTACACTCAAATTCCTTCCAAATTCCTCATCCACTCTCTTCTTACTCTTTCTTACTAATCATTTCACCTCTCTCTTTCTTTCCACATATAACTCTCTCTTCTACGTCTCAACTTCTTCCACGCCCCTATTTCTCATCCATTCATTGTATGCTTTCTTCTTTTGTGCCACAGCCTGTTTCACCTCTTCAGTCCACCACGCTGTTCCTTGCACCCCCCTCCGTCTTCTCTTCCTTCCACACAACACATCACATGCTGCACATATTTCTTCTGTAAATATCTTACACACACACCTTCCACGTCTCCCATCTGCTCCAATTCATATTTGCCCAATCGTTCCTCCACTTCTCTCTTATACTCTGCCTTTTTCTCATCCTCTTGTAACCTCTCCACTTTCCTTGCAACAACTTCCTCTCGTCTTTCCCTTCTTCTATTCCTCCATCTTACTTGTATCCTAATTCTGGCCACCACCAAGTAGTAGTCAGAAAGTCAACTCCCCCAATCTCTATAAACTCTTGCATCCTTTACACATCTTCGCATCCTTTCATCCACTCATAATCAATCATTGCCTTTCATTCAGTTCACCACCCACCCTTCTCATCACTCGCCATGTATACCTGTGGATCATTTTATGCCTGAAGAGGGTATTGGCTATCACCAACCCCCTCCCAGCACAAATGTCCACTAACGCACTCCCATTCTCATCTATCTCAGCAGGCACACCCCACTCACCAACTATTCCATCCACCTTCACATTACCAACTTTACCATTCATACCACCAATCAAAAACACTCTCTCATTCCTTCCAAACTTTTCCATGCACACTTCCAGATTTGTCCAGAACTCTTCTCTCACTCTTCTAGCACGATCTTGCGTTGGCGCATACACACACACACAATCGCCCACATTTGTATTCCAACTTTCAACTTTACCCACACAGTCCTTGACCCAACTGATCCATACTGTTTTATGCTCTTCTTCCATCTTTTACTCACAACTATACATACTCCTTCTTTTGCCCTCTCATTCTCATCTACTCCTGCACATATACCCCATCCATACTCCCATTCTCTCACACTTTCTCCTCTCCATTTTGTTTCAGTTATTCCACATACATCCACTTTCGCACCCTCAAGCACCTGGACAATCTCTCTCTCTTTCACCTCATCATTCGCTCCTCTTACATTCCATGTACTCATTACCATTGATATTTAGTTATATTTATTTGTAGTAGGTGGGGATGCTCACCATCTACCCACTCGATGTAGTGCTGCTTTTGGTGTCTGCCCTTTCCTCTTGTCCTTCCTTCCTCTTCTGTTCTTTCCTTCATTCTTTCCACTTCCTTCTGCCTATGGGTGACTTTACACTGTGTGACAAACCAAAGGGTGTCCTGTACACCAGGAAACCATTTACTACGCTGTGTGGTAACCTTATAACCAAATTATCGCACCTGGTGGTTTAGTGGGTAATTAAGGCGTTCCAGTCGGATTGAGCCTGTGCAGGTTTATATTCAAGAGGTGTTTAGGATATATTGCATGCGTAATGCCACTCAGGGATGAGTGAGGCTGGTCACTCTCATCTTAAATGTCAGGACCAACTTGCCTAACCCCGGTCTCCTGTGCTCCACATGGGGCAACACAGGAGTAGATGATGTATGTATGTATGTATGTATGGTTTATTCACTCATCCCAGATTGAACCTAAAACTAGTGTATTTCTTGCTGAATTACTCATTCATGAATAACCCAAACCAGCCAAGTTAAAATTGTATAAAACAGCAGATAACTGTATAGCTTTTAAGTTTAGAATTTATTTTGCATCTGTACTGTATAGTTGTTTCAAAGTAACTTGGTTGTTATTTTGAGGTAATCATTAATATGTGGGCAAGGGGTTATAATTACAGTAATTTGTATCTTCCTGTTACTCTAAAGACATTGTTGTTTTCAGGAGGTGTGCGAACATACTTTCCTGGTGGCCTTGTGTGGTATGAGGAGTACCCTACCACCCCCTCTCTGTTTGTTCTCAACGGGTTCATTTACAGTCTTCTTGGACTTTATGATCTCAAGGAATTCACGTATGTATTCACCTGTTTGCACAGAATTTGAGTACAGTCAGGTCTCTTTATATGATAGGGTTATATCAAGTGGAAACCTATCACGTAACGATTTATTGTATTGTGAGGTTTATATACCATGGGTTCATTGGGGTTCGGGAGGGTGCCCTCGACTGCGAAACCAAAAATCTAAAAACCTTACCTATTCAGGCTTGCCCTTCATGCCTATCAGTAGCACTATGCATTCCACTAGGGGTAGCATGCTTCTATCTTTCTGTCTGTACCCAGATGTCTTTATCTTATAAGGGATGGCCACAAGCAAATCCCCTCCATGTCAACCTGTCCCCAGCCATTTTGCTTCCCTCCCCCCAACTTATACCCCCCTATCTCACATGCCTCTTCACTTCATCCCTTTATCACATCCTTCGTTTCCCCCTCCCTCTGGTAGCATGATTGCCAGACACAATTTCCTAGTCACAGGTTTCAGTATTTCACACACAAGAAGGTATCACTTCACTTAATATTGCATACTGCACTATTTGTTAAGCACTTGCACTGTTATTTTGCAATACAGTAGCAGTGTTGTTTCAGTGGCCTTTCATGCAGAAAATGGAATGACAGGCAGATGATCACAGAGAATGTAAACACTTGGCAGCCATCTTGGCTGTGGCAGCTGACTGTCGGCTTTCATGTGTCACCGAATGTGAATGAAATTCTCAGACGTAGCCATTGAAAATATTGTTCTACCATAATCACGACCAATTTTTTAATGTCATTCCGAAAAAGGATGTAACTTCTTGAATTATTGTTCCAGGGAATTTATCACATAACTAGCAGTTGTATAGCGAAATCAGACTGTAATTTCCTCTTTTATTGAATATTTTGAGTGTCTGCCTTATTAGAGGCAATTAGTACGTGATGGTAGGTGATGGCGACCATCGTCCACTTATCTGATGTAGTGCTACCTACTTCTTCCTTCACCTTTATCATTCCTTTTCTGTATCTGCACTCCTCTTCCTAGTTCACATTTTATTACTCCTCTTTTGTGGTAGGTGAGGGCGCTCACCATCCACTCGCTCAATGTAATGCTGCTCTCGGGTGTTTGCCCTTTCCTCTCCTCCATCCTTCTTTCCTTCCATCCACTTCTGTCTTCCTTTCCTTCATTCTTTCCTTTTCCTTCTGCCTATGGGTAACTTTACACTCCCTCTTCTGTCTTTCTTCCCTTCATTCTTTCCTCTTCCTTCTGCCTGTGGGTGACTACACTGAGTGCAAGCCAAATGGTTTCCTGTACACCAGGAAACCATTTACTACGCTGGGTGGTAACCATATAACCAAATTTTGGCGCCTGGTGGTTTAGTGGGTAATTATTGTGCTCCAATCAGTTTGAGCCGGTGAAGGTTTATGTCCAAGGGATGGTTGGGGTTGGTTGCTCATGTAATGCCACTCAGGGATGAATGAGGCTGGTCACTCATCTTCAATGCCAGGACCAACTGCCTAGCCCTGGGCTCGTACGCTCCTCATGGGGCGATGTAGGATTGGATGATAGATAGATTGATTACTCTTCTTTCTTTTTCAGGTGCCTTTACTTTGAGTGACAAACCTAATGGTTTCCTGTAGGCCAGGAAACTGTGTACTGTACAATGCTGAGTGGTAACCATATAACCAACCCTTACATGATGTGTCAACCATTGGGTTGGTGGAGGATTAATACTCCGCTGCCCCTCCCTGTAAAACAGTTAACTCAAAGACAAATGGCCACTTCATATGAGATTATGGTTTGTGGCTGTAGATAGACAGACACCTCGCAACACGATGAGGTTATGTCAAGTGACAACCCATCACATAGCAGTTTATCATGTAGCAATATCAGTATGCATTTCTGCAACATTCATATCCTTTCATCTAGTTTTCTCTTTGTTGAATACACCCTCGTTTTCTCAAAACCTCACTTTCTCTTCCTCATTGAGACTTAGCTGTTTGAGGCAACTGATACTACATCCTTCTCTGTATTCTACTACTTTCTCTATACAGTACTCGCTTAAAAGCCAAAGGTGGCTGTTGTGGGTATATATGCAACAATATATCTTGCTCTTGTGTTCCTGAACTATCTGAATTCTCTACTCTCTGGCTTTGGCTATGTTGTCATTCCCTGACTGAATATGTCATGTGTTCTGTACTTATCCTCTAATTCTACTGATTATGAAAAATTCTTTGACTGTCTTACTTCTAAGATGGAACACATCCTATCAGTTTCTCCATTCTTTGAAATCTCTGTTTTAGGAGATTTCAATGTTCACCACCACCTGTGGCTCTCCCCTCCATTCACTGATCCACCTGGTAAACAAGCCTACATCTTTTCTATCCTTAATGACCTGAAGCAGCTTGCACAGCACTACCCATATCCCTGACCACCTTGGAAAGATTTCCAATATACTTGACGTCTTCCTTATAACTAATCCTTCTGCTTACTCTGTTAATCTTTTCTCTCCATTGGGCTCCTCTGCTTACAACCTTGTCACTTTAGCCTGTCCTATTTCTCCAGTGAGGTCTGTGGACCCTCCCAAGAAGTGCTGGCTTTGGCACTTTGGAGCTGCTGATTGCAGTGCCCTCGGGCTGTACTTCTTTTATTTTCCCTGGAATGATTATTGCTTCCATGGCCGAGAGTCATCTGAGTGTGCCTTGTACATTTTATAGGATATATTCTCTGGCATGAAAGTGTACATTCCTTTCTCTTATCCTATGAAAAAAAAAAAAAATAATAAAAAAAAAAAATAATCATGCTTGTTCTAATGCTGGCCACAACAAGGAAAAGGCCTACAAAAGGTACGAGAGCCAACCTGCTCCTGAATCTCATCTCTTTTTATGTCTCTGCCTAGAACTATGTTCTGCTAAGAATAATTTCATTTGTACTAAATGCCCTGAACTCTCCAACTCAGATTCATCCCGCTCCTTTTGGCACCTTGCCTAAAAGCTATCTGACAACTTTACGTAATCGCCCTTCTTCTTTTCTGCACTGATGGCTCTGTAATTTCTTCTGTTGAAGAAGCATTACTCTTTGCTCAGACCTTCTCTACTTCCTCCTAAGGCGATTCTAATGTTGTTCCTCCATCATTTCTCTTCCCTGACTTCTCATGAGTGACATTAAAACTTTTTCAGTTGATGTACTTTTTGTCCTCACTGACCCCAATACCAACAAGACATATAGACCTGATGGGGTCCCACCTGTTGTCCTCAAGAACTGTGCTTCTGTGCTTACTCCCTGTCTAAGTATACTCTTTTCCCAACCCTCAGCCTATTGCTCATATGCTTTAACATCCTGTATATCAAAGTTATTGAATCCATTATTTAAAATTTTTTAAAAAGCACCTTTTTCTCTTCAGTCACCAGTACGGGTTCTGCCAGGGACGCTTCTTTGGGGATCTTCTCACCATAATATCAAACTCCCGGTCATCCTCCATTTGGGCCTTTGGAGATTGCTTTGCCACTGCAAAGACCTTCGATTGAGTCAGGCATAAATCTTTATTTTTCTAAACTGCCTCCTTACAATTTCTATTCTTCTATCTATGCCTTCATCTCTGATTTCCATTCTGCCTGTTCTTAGCTGCTGCTGTAGATGTCCATTATTCTTTTCCTTTAGCTGTCAGTAATGGTGTTCCTGAGGGCTCTGTCCCATCACCAGCTTTCTTCCTTATATTCAACAGTGACCTAAGCTGTACGTCTATCGCTATCCACTTACATATGCTATGACTCCACCCTTCACCTTTCCATTAGCTTCTTGCAGCATCCATCGCAGCAGCTACTTCAGCAGACAGTGGATGATGCTGTAGCACACCTGTTATCTGACTTGGCTTATATATCTCTGATTGGGGTAAAAGTAATCTTGTTTTGAATGCATCAAAACCATATTTCTTACATCTTTTGACCTATCAGAATCGTTTGCAAGAGTATCCTTTCATTTAACAACATCCATCTGAATCCTGCATCATCTGTGACCAAACTTGGGGTTTCATTCTCTCGTGATTAATCATGGAAAGAGCACACAGTAAAACCTCACTATATCGGACTAATTGGGGCCCAAGCCAGTCTGAAAAAAGCGACGTCAGGACTCCTCCCTGGACTTCATCCTCCTTTTGTTAGGCACAGAGGCTTGCTTGTCATTCATGCATTTATTCTCTCTCTCTCTCTCTCTCTCTCTCTCTCTCTCTCTCCGCACTGGGCACTTCTATTTTACTTCACATATTTTTGTCTTTGTCATCACCTTCATCTTCACCTTTCCATTCATTTTTACCTTCACTTTCAGTTCACTCTGACATTCATATTCACTATTATTCTCTTCCATGCTCATTTCACATTCACATTCACCTTCATACTCACTTTCACTATCACTCATTTTGAATTTCCCTTTCACCTTCACTTGCAACCTTACTTTCTCATTTTCACATTTACCTTTACAATTATTCACTCACCATCACTTTTGCCCTCCCTTCTTTTACTCTCACATTCACCTCCAACTTCACTCACACCTTCACTTTCATTTTCTCTTTCTCCTTCACTTTCAGTTTCAACTTTTCATTCATCTTCACTTACAGTCATTTTCATCTTCACTTTCACCTTCATTTTTCTCCTGGGCCTTTACTTTCACCTTCACTTTCACCATTTTCACTTTTACATTCATTTTCACCTTCACTTTCACCTTCATTTTCATTCCCTTTCACCTTCACTTTCACCCTCACGTTTACCCTCACGTTCACCCTCACTTTCACCCACCTCCACTTTCATTTCGACCTCACTTTCACTTTCACCTTTGCTTTCACATTCACATTTACTTTCACCCTCACTTTCACCTTCCACCTTCACTTTCACGTATGACTTCGCTTTCCCCTTCACCTTCCACTTTCACTTTCACTGTCACCTTCACTTTTACTTTCACCTTCACTTTCACTGTCACCTTCCCTTGTACTTTCACCTTCACTTTCACTTTCACACTACCTTCACTTTCACCTTCACAATGCCTTCACTAACCTTCACTTTTTCATTCACTTTCACCTCTCTCTCCCGGAAACTAAAAGAAGGGGAGGAAATATAGAAGGAGAGAGAGAGGAGGGACCAAGGTTATGCCTATCTCCCTCATTTATTTATGCCAAGGGGACGCCACTTGTCATTTCTCTCTCTCTCTCTCTCTGTTGACTTTGACATTCCATATTCACTTCTGTGCTCTCTTTCACCCTCTCTTTTACACTCATTTTCACAGTTATTTTCATTTTCAGTTTTACCTTCTGTCTGTCTGTCTCTGTCTCTCTCTCTCTGTCTGTCTTTCTGTCTGTCTGTCTGTCTCTTTCTCACCGGAGAGGGATGGGGAGGAAGGGAAGGTATTGAGGAGAAGAGAGGGAGGAGGGACCGATGTTATGGTATCCCCTCAGTTTGTTTATTCGCTTGTTCCAAAAGAGGACTACTTCTGACATTATTGGACTTTCCTGACGCATAAGAATTTAGTCACTTGGCTCTTTGAGTCCAATAAAAGCGAATTCCGCTGTGCTGAAGTCTGTTATATCAAGGTTTTACTGTATTTCCTCTCTTGTAAAATCTGCATCCATGGGATTTAGGTGTCCTAAGCCAACTTCACACTTTCTTTAACCCCACACAGTTGTTGACTATACACAGAGCTTTTATTTGCTCCCATGTAGAGTAAAACTCTTGTGTGTGGGGAGGCTTCCCACATACAGCTCCTCTCAACAAGGTGGAGTCAAAGGCTTTTCGACTCATTAACTTCTCTCCTCTTGCTGGCACCCTTTAACCTCTGGCTCTTTGCCACAATGTTCCATCTTATCTGTTTTCTGTTGCAGCTTTAATGGTCACTGCTTCTTTTAACTGTTTGCTTGCATCCTTTCAACCACTACCACAGGTGCAGCAAACTCTCATCCTGTTCCTGTCAAGTTCTTTAATGCAAGAGTTAACTGTTACTCTGAGTCTACATATATGCAATTGGTCATCTATGAAGCTGTCTTCCTGTCATTATTTTCTGCTGCCTGTTACCTCGAGTCATTTAAACACAATGTGTCAAGGCACGTTTTATATCTATCAATTGCCAGACGCCTCAGTCTCGTAAGGGGTGGCCACAAACAAATTGCCTACATGTCGCCCCTGTCCAATGCTGCTTCACTACTTTCCTCCAGCTCACACCCGCCCTCTCTTATATAGCCCTCCACTCCATCCCTCCATCTCATCCTCGGCCTTCACCTCACATACACTCTCCCCGCTAGTCTCTTTCTCTATCCACGTGGCCAAACCACTTCATTGTATTTCTCCTAATGCTTTGTCACATCCACATCCACACCACAGTGCTTCTTCACTCCTCAGTCTGTCTCTCCCTGTAACTCCACATGCTCCTCACAAATAACTGATTTCCACTGCTCTCACTCTTGACTTGTGTCCTTCCACCAAGGCCCAAGCTTCACTTTTATACGTTAAGAGTTGGTATCAAAATACTGTCATGCAGTGACTTTTACTTTCATGCTCACTTCCAGGTTTCTTATCACTGTTTTCAAACAACCAGCAACCTTTCTTTCCTCTTGTACCCTGTCAGGTACTTCACCCTCCAAACATCCTTACTCACTGCACTACCCAAGTACATAAATGCACTCACACTTTCCATTTCCTCCTCGTCCAGCCTCACTGTATATTCAGTGATTTCACTTCTCTCAGAAACCATAACTTTAGTCCTCCCTACATTCTCCTTCAGATTTCGTTTCTTACACACACTCCCAAACTCATTCATCAAGCCTTGCAGCTCCCCTTTGTCCTCACTTAACAGTACAGTATCTTCTGCAAACAACAGTTCAGGGAGTTTCCAAACACTGCCCTTTCTTATTAGGGTTGCTCCAACATCCACTTCCCTACGTTGTATCTCTTTTATAACTCCATCCACATGCAGATTGAACAACCATGGGGACATGACACATGTTCCAATCCATTATCCAGATAGAAAAATTCACTCAGTTCACTATCCACATGCACTGCAGCCTTAGCACCCTCATACATAGTCTTCATGGCATTCAGCAACCTCTTGTTTACTCCATATATCCTTAATGCTTTCCATATCCCTTGTCTATCCACCCTGTCATATGCTTTCTCCAAATCCATGAAGGTCCCATACAACTTCTCTCCTTTCTCTAGAAACTTTTTCACCAAAGATCTAAGAATGAATATCTGACCTACACAACCTCTTCCCTTCCTAAAATCTCCCTGTTCTTCTGCAACTAATTCCTCTGTTATTTCCCCAACTTTGTCAATAAGTATCCTACCATATACTTTGCCTATTACACTAAGATGACTAATGCCCTTATGATAACAACACACTTCTTTTTCCCCGTTTCCAAAAGGTAAGGTCCTCATGTGAGAATCGAACTCACGATCTTGAGATTATACTCGTGCATTACTAATTCCACTTCTGCTTTAACAGATTTTTTTTCCGTGGGAAAATTTTAAACCAAGCGTGCTCTAGGTCATCTGATTCCACCACAGCACCAATAATGGCAGAGAAAACGCTCACCATTCATGTCTGCCTTACCATCCAAAACAGTATAGTACCTCTACGCCACATGTGCAACATCTTAACTCATTGATGTAATTAGGGTAATGTAATTTTCCATGTCAGACCTAAACAGTACTCTGAAATTTAAGAAAATAAGCTCAGTTAAAGTGTTACTTATGTTTTTTATTTGCCGGTTGGATGTTAAATCATAGATGTAGTTGTAGATTAAGGACTAGGGAGTCATAAAATACACAAATGCTGATTCAGATTGAAAAAGTAACGTGTCAGTATGGTGAATGGGGGAAAAATTGAGGTCCATGAGCCAAACTCCATTTAACCCATGTTATAATGGGTTCGCACAATGTAGGACATGTGCCATACGAGATGTTCGGCAGGCATCCCTCCCTCGGACCCGTGACACCCTCTGGGAGTTAGTGTTGCTGCAGCCTGGTTAGCACGTCCGCATCCAGAACCAGGCCCCCAAACTGTGGGATAGAACGAGCATTGTGTCGGAGATTCAACCCCACAGGCAATACACAGTGGGGCTAGATGGTAGTGGCTGCCTTTCTCGCAGGAACAGGCAGCACCTGCAGGTCAGTGTTCCACCCCCTAATCCTACTTATCCGGTGTGCTCCACACAGCATCCCGCGTCACCCTTAGCCCCACCCGCCAACCTGTCACCCTCAGCACAGTCCCTTACACCGCCATCAACTGCTCCAGGATGCCTTCAGTGGGTGGTTCGATGGTCCACATGGCTAAATGGCTAGGTCATGTAGATGTTAAGTACAGGCATACCCCGGTTTAATGATCTAATTGGTTAGGTAAAACCCCATCATTAGGCGGGGTACCGTATATCGGGGTACTTTTAACATATTTCGGTGTGGACCGTTTACCAGTCTTGGGTTTCCCCCAAAACCAAGTCCAAAACCCATGCAGATGAGCCCAAAAACAGGTTTAAAGGCAATCTAAATGGCCTAACAGGTGTCAAGGAAGCTAACCAAAGCCTAATGCCTGTAAATAACTCACTATAAGCAACAAATAAAGCCTGAAGGTCATAAGGAATAGATTAGAAAATATCAAACACCACGCATCATGTCTGGTCCGTGGTCATCATCCTTGCTATCCCCTCTGAGGCTTGGGGACATGTGGTGCTCCCCAACACTCAATCATCCTCTTCAAGCCCTCAAACCCGATCTCCAGGGGAGGGTCAGAGGGGGGTGGCGATGGAGTGCGATGTGATGACTCAGGCGGAGGCGGTGGAGTGCAATGTGATGACTAAGGTGGAGGCTATGGGGTGTGACGCGCTAGCTCAGGTGGTGGTGATGAGGTGCGATATGATGGCTCTAGGGGTGGCGATGGAGTGCAATGCGATGACAGAGGAGGTGGTGAGGGAGACAGCTGCAATGACTGGTGAGGTGGCAAGGGAGACTGCTGTGGTGAGTGATGAGGTAGCGATGGAGTCAGTTGCTGTGGCTAAAGTTGTGATGAGGGAGACAAAGACAGTGGCCGAGGTGGTGTGGGAGATGGAGGTCGGGATAAGGAAAGCAGTGATGGAGTGGCAGAGTGCCTTAGTGGAGACACAGGTGACATGGGAGACAGGGATCGGCTGGAGGTTAGGTCCAGCTTAACAGGCCGAGCATGTCCTCAGCAGGTGTCCTTCGGTGTTTCTTTACTGGTTGAAGGTTGGGGAGATGCTCTGCTGGTTGAAGGGTGGGGAGATGCTCTGCTGGTTGAAGGCTGGGGAGATGCTCAGCTCGTTGAGGGCTGGGGAGATGCCGAGTGACTTGCTGGAGTGGTGGGGGCCTGCTTGAAGAAGACTGGGATCATAGCCTGCCTGGCCGCCCTCTTCTTCTCCTCCAGCATCATCCTGTAGACTTTCATCCCCTCCTCGAGCTGATTAGCTGTGCCCCTGCTTTGTCGTTGGAGGGGGTCATGTGTTTGCATTAGGTCAATTGGTGTGTCGTCCAGCTTCGTTAGCATCTCCTTCAGGATTTTGATATTCAGAGCTCGGACCTCAGGCACAGCCTCCTCCTCCTCTGCCTCCTGGTGCACCCCATGGATCTCCGTCTTGAGGAGCTCCTCGTTGCTGAGCTCCTCCCTATGGCTCTCGAGAACCTCCTCCACGTCATCCTTGTTGACCTCTCAGAAGCCCGCCTTGTTCGACAATTCGACTATGTCTTGCTGCACACCTTGGACAGGCAGAGCTTGCACGCCCTTGGGGAAACCGGTGAAGGAGTGCATGCATTCTGGCCGCAGCTTCTGCCACACACAGTTCATCGTCGCCTGGCTAACCTCATTCCATACAGCATTTATATTCTCAAGATGACGTATGTTGTACCCCTTCCAAAACTGCTGCACTGTTGTCCTGTCATCACTGTCACAGGCCCATACCAACTACTTCATCATGCAGCGGAGGTAGTAAGCCTTAAAGGCTGCGATCACCCCTTGGTCCATCGGCTACAACAAGAACGTGGTGTTGGGGGGCAGGAACACCACCTCATTATTACTGGCCCATCCCTTCATTGCGGGAGAGTGGCTAAGTGTGTTATCCACCAAGTCAGTGAATCTGTTCGCCAAATTTTCATGTGACGCATACATTTTCAGCACACGAGAGAGGTATGAGGAAATAGGATGAACAGATATCTGACATCATCCAAGCCTTCTTGTTCGACTTCCAGGGAACCCCAAGGTTCTCCTTAAAATGCCCCACCAGAGCCCTGGGGTTTTCAGTGTGTTAGACTATGAGCGGCTTCAACTTGAGGTCATCCTTGGCGTTGACCCCCAGCAGGAGTGCCAGCCGGTCCTGGTGTAGACCTTTCCTCCAATGGAAGATATGTCTTAGAGGACATTCTCTTCCAAAAGAACCCAGTCTCATCAAAATTCAAGACTTGCTTTGCACTATAGCCACCCTCTGTGATGATGTGTTTTAGCTCGTCAGGAAACAATGCCGCCGCCGCTGTATCTGCACTTGCCACCTCACCATACATCTTCACGTGGTGGAGGTTTGCCCACCTCTTGAACCAATCAAACCACCCATTGCTCGCCTTAATGGTCTTGCATTCATCCAGATCCCGCCTGACCTTTAATTCATCCCAGAGCAAAAGAGCCTTAGTGCACATGAGGCGCTCTGAGCTAGAGGGGTGACCGTGCATTTTGCTTATTTGCTTTGACATCTAATTACCAAATGGTAATATACTTTAAACATGTTGTGTTTACCACCATTTTAATTTTCTTGGCTAACACTTTCAGGCTAATAAAAAAAATGCATATAAGTATAATTTTACCATTGTATAATTAGCCATGTCAAAGTTTAACAACTAATTACCAAAAATAAGCAAAATGCACAGTCGCCCCTCTGGCTCGGAGCGCCTCATATTATTGCCTGGCTCTTGGGTGCCTTGCACCGGTTCTGATATTCCACCCATGCGCGGAATATCCGCTCCAGCTCCTTCATCACAGGCTCTCACTGGCGGGTGATATGAGAGGTGGATAATGCTGCAGCCCCCCCAGCAGCAGCCTTAATGGCCTCCTTCTCCTTTATGATGGTGGAGACAGTTGACTGGGCCAGGTGGAGAGCCGAGGCAATAGCACATGCACCATTGCCTTTGTCATGACATTTAAGAATTTCCAATTTCACCTCTAGTGACAGTCTTACGCACACGCTTTGCGGGAACATCATCAGCACCACCACTAGCTGGCTGCTTACCACCACGACTAGGGCCTTCACTAGCACCACCACTAGCCCCACCATGTGCAGCACCCTTACCAGACATAATCACACTTATTTGGGCCAAAAATCACACAGTATTGCACTCCACACACAATTAGTATCATTGCTCTACTCATGGCACTGCTCGAACACAGTTATGATGCATTATGATAGCATAAATCTTTGATTTCCAAACTGCCCTCTTATGGTTTCTATCTTTCTATCTGTGCCTTCATCTCTAGCTTCCTTTCTGGTCGTTCTATAGCCGCTGTTGTAGACTGCCATTGTTCTTCTCCTAGATCTATCAACAGTGGTGTTCCTCAGGGCTCTGTCCTATCACCAACTCTCTTCCTTTTCTTCATCAATGACCTTCTAAGCTGTACATCTAACTCTATCCACTCATACGCTGATGACTCCACCCTTCACCTTTCCATTCGGTTCCCGCAACGTCCATCACAGCAGTTACTTCAACAAACAAGGGATGAGGCTATGGCACACCTAATGTCTGACTTGGCTCATATCTCTGACTGGGGTAAAATTAATCTTGTTATTTTTAATGCATCAAAGACTCGGTTTTTACACCTATCAACCTGACAAAATCTTCCATGGGTATACCCACTAATGTTTAATGATACTTAGCTTAATCCTGCATCATCCTTGAACATGCTTGGGGTTTCATTTACTCGGGACTTATCTTGGAAAGATCATATTACATCTCTTGTAAAATCTGCTTTCAAGAGATTAGTTGTGCTAAGCCGACTCCGTTCCTTCTATACCCCTTGCGCAATTGTTGACTCTATACAGGGGTTTTATCCACCCCTGTTTAGAGTACAACTCTCATGTGTGGGGAGGCTCCCCACATACAGCTCTTCTCAATAGGGTGAAGTCAAAGGCTTTTCGTTTCATTAACTCTCCTCCTCTTACTGACGTCCTTCAACCTCTGTCTCTTCGTCGCACTGTTGCATCTTTATCTCTTTTCTATCACAACTTCAATGGTCACTGCTCCTCTGAACTGTCTGCTTGCATTCCTCCACCTCTACAATGGGTGCGTAGCACTCGTCTAGCAGCAAACTCTCATCCCTTTTCTATCCAACTCTCTAATGCAAGAGTTAACCGTTACTCCCAGTCCTTCATTTATGCAACGGGTCAACTCTGGAACTGTCTCCCTCTGTCTGTATTCCCTGCTTCTTATGATCTCCAGTCTTTCAAACGCAGTGTGTTCAGGCATCTTGAAATGATTGGATCTTGAATTTGGCTGTCTCTTGTATTTTGTTTTTCTCTTGGAGGGAACAATAATTGCAGGCTCACAGCCTTTGGTTCCTTCTTCCTCACTTTAAAAAAAAATGTTTGCGTAATGGTGGTGGTGCAACACGATGCATGACGGGCGAGTGTAAGGGAGATCCTCACTCAGAGATGGCTGGTGTGAGAAGAGCAATATGGGCGAGCGTGGGGTGAGCGATGGCTATGGGGCCTGCACGAGCGTTTCTGCGCATCCTGGGAGGCGGGCGGGCTCAGCTGGCTGTGGGAACATGCATGATTCAAAATTTCGGCCCATTGTCTGTGGGTGCGACATCGGAGGGCTCATTGTTAAACTGGGGCTCGTCCATTGGGTATTGGGGCGTGATGGTATTTGTACCCCAATCACCAAGCCAGGGTATCGCATCTAGGGGTATCGTATATTGGGGTATTACTGTACTAAGTAGTTAATAAGTTAAGCTAAACTTTATATATATTAAGTACTACTTTACTGTATCTGTGTTATGATTTGATTTTTGTTATACACATACCATAGTATGTTACAGTACCATACAGCCGTTAAGGGTTATATGTTAGGCACTAATATGCCTCCATATGTTATGTCTTGTATGTAGCTTATTTACTAACATACATTGGTATTAAATACATGGTGCATCTATTATCTCTGCCTCCTGCTATCACATAGATTTACTATGCATTATGTATCATTATTATGCATTTTGTTTCATTAAATATTGCTGTGCTCCAACAATTTATGCCCATTACCATTATGACCCATGTCAGATTGTCATCTCTCTTTGAGAGAAGTCATCTTGGAAGGGAGATGTAGGATATGTGCCGTATGAGATGTTCGGCAGGTAGTGCTTGAAGACGTGACCGTTATGTAACGGCCCACTTAGCGAATGTTTTTTCAGGAACATAACCCAGTAGTAAAGTGGGAGCCTCCTATATTCTATCTATCTATCTATCTATCTATAGCCCGACGCCCTAATCCCGCAAAGGGTGGCCGCAGACAAAACGCCTCCAAGTCACTCTGTCACCCACCATTTGACTCCCCTCCCCCCAACTCACCCCCCCCTCCCTCATATACTTCTCAACTCCATCCCTCCACCTCATCCTCGGTCTTCCCCTCCCTCTCCCTCCCTCCACCTCACCTACATACACCCTCTTGGTCAGTCTTTCATTCTCCATTCTCTCCACATGTCCAAACCACCTCAGTGTATTTCTCCAAATCTTTTCAACCACATCCACATCTACCCCACAACGTTCCTTCACTTCGTCATTCGTCAACCTGTCCCTCCACGTCACTCCACATGCTCCTCTCAAGTAACTCATTTCCACTGCTCTCACTCTTGACTTGTTCCCCTCTTGCAAGGTCCATGCCTTGCTTCCATACTTCAGGGTAGGGATCACAATACCATCATGCAGTGACTTCTTAACTTCCATACTCACCTCCCTATTTCTCATCACTGCTTTCAGTGTACCAACAACCTTTCTTCCCTGCTGTACCCTTTCACGTACTTCATCCCCCAAAGTTCCATCCTTACTCATCACACTACCCAAGTACTTGAATGCACTCACATTCTCCATATCCTCACCATCCAACCTCACTGCACACTCTGTGACTTCATTCCTCTCAAACACCATAACTTTACTTTTGTTTACATTAACTTTCAGCTTCCTCCTCCTACACACTGTCCCAAATTCATTCACCAGACCTTGCAACTCCCATTCATCTTCACTCAACAATACTGTATCATCAGCAAACAGCAACACCGGAAGCTTCCAAATCTCACCCTCATTCATTAGGGCCACCCCCACATCCACTGCCCTACCTTGCACCTCCTTTACAACCCCATCCATATATATATTAAACAGCCATGGAGACATCACACACCCCTGTTTCAGTCCCACATTGAGATCAAAGAACTCACTCAGCTCACCATCCACTCGCACCGTAGCCCTAGCTCCCTCGTACATACTCTTCACAGCACTCAACAATTTCCCCTCCACTCCATATATTCTTAATACCTTCCACATACCTTGCCTATCTATTCTGTCATAAGCTTTCTTCAAGTCCATGAAGGCAGCATACACTTTCCTTCCCTTCTCTAGATACTTCTCCACTAAACATCTTAAAACAAATATCTGATCTACACACCCTTTTCCCTTCCTAAATCCCCCTTGTTCTTCTCCAACTAGCTCCTCTGTCATATGCCTAACCCTATCAATGAGTATTCTACCATATATTTTACCAGTCACACTAAGAAGGCAAATACCCCTATGGTTACCACATACTTCTCTATCCCCTTTTCCTTTGTACAGAGGAACAATTATACCTGATTTCCAGTCCTCTGGAACCCTTCCCTCTTCCCAAGCCAATCTACACAACTTCCATATCGACTCCACAACAATCTCACCCCCATACCTAAGCATTTCACCACACACTCTATCAATTCCTGGGGCCTTTCCCAGCTTAATCTTCTTCATCGCTTCCACTACTTCCGACCTACTGATCTCTTCTTCTCCCAGCCATTCCCCAACCACTTATACTCACACTGCTCTCACTCTCTACATTCAACAGATCCTCAAAGTGCTCCTTCCATCTCTTCAATTTCTCTCTCTTCTCCACCAACAATCTATTATTCCTATCTTTCACTCCCCTACTATTTCCCCTTTCACACTGCCTTACTTTCTTTACCTCCTTCCAAAACAATTTCTTACTCTCCCTCCATTTCACACTCAGATTCTTCCCAAACTCTTCATCCACTTTCTTCTTACTCTCCTTCACCAGTCTCTTAACCTCCCTTCTCCTGCTCACATATACCTCTCTCTTCTCTCTCTCATCTTCTCCCCTACCTCTACTCGCCAACCATTCACCATATGCCTTCTTCTTTTGTTCCACAGCTCATTTCACCTCATCATTCCACCATGCTGTCCCTTGCACACCCTTGCATCTCCTCCTCACTCCACAAACCGCCTCACACGCTGTGCTTATCTCTTCCGTGAATATCTTACATACGTCTTCCACCCCTTCCATCTGCTCTAGCTCATACCTTCCCAATCTTTCTTCCACTATGCTCTTATACTCTGTCATTTTCTCACTATCTTGCAATTTCTCCACTCTTCTCACAGGAGCTGCTTCCTCCTGTCTTCCCCTTCGTCTCCTCAACCACTTTCTTTGCAGCTCTACCTTGGCCATCACTAAGTGATGGTCCGAGACTCCATTCCCCCACCCTCTCCACACCCTTGCATCCAACACTTGTCTTCTCATTCGCTCATCCACACACACGTAGTCTATCATTGCCTTTCGTTCAACAAGTTCACCATCCATCCTCCTCATTACTCTCCATGTATACCGGTGGATCATCTTATGACGAAAGTAGGTGTTGGCTATTGCCAACCCCTTACCAGCATAGATGTCCACCAAAGCACTACCATTCCCATCTACTTCAGCTGGCACACCCCACTGACCAACCACTCCATCCACTCGTACATTCCCAACTTTGCCATTCATGTCTCCAATCAACAGCACTCTCTCGCTCCTCTGAAACTTGTCCATACATGCTTCTACTCTCGCCCAAAACTCATCTTTCACTCTTGCCACTCGATCCTCTGTTGGAGCATACACACATACAATCGCCCATGCTTGTATACCTACTTTCATCCTCACCCATACAATCCTTGCACCCACTGTTCCATACTCTCTTATATTCTCCTTCCACTTCTTGCTTATCATCAGACATACTCCCTCTCTTGCCCTCTCATTCTCACTGACTCCCGCACATATACCTACACCGTATTCCCATTCTCTCCTATATTACAGTAAAGTATTTTCCTCACAAGGCACTATGGGCACTGAGAATATTTTATTACACTATTTATTAAATGTGCGAGTTCTGTGTGTAGATGGATATGGGTTCAACCAAAAGCAGTCTACTAGCTATGAAAGTTATGTAACACGGAGGAGGCAGCCGGGTGGCATCACCCTGGCACTGGCTGCATAGATGTTCGTGAAAACATCATTTTATTTTCCATTGAAGGAACAAGAGGCACTAAAATTATTTTATTTGTTAAAAGTGAGTGATACACCCCTCCCCAACACCCAAGCATCTCCCCATCCCATCATGGTAAGTGATCACCACTTATTGATCACTTTGTACATGCAAATTAACCCTTTTTTGTGACTAGTGATGTTCTTAGAGGTTGTGTTTCATATGATATATATTAGGTGTGACCTGGGGGAATCAGAATTTTTCAAGAGGACCAAAAGTGGAACTTTGGGAAAATTTTGGATTTCACCCAACCAATTAGCCGTATAACATGAGCTTCCATTTGCACAAATTCCATTTCCACAGAATAATTCATGATACATTAACTGCATTGTTTGAGGGGTCACTGTATATTTTTTTGCAGGAAGGACTGCAAACAGGAGCAGTGACTGCACACTACTGTGTATTGGACTTTAAACATTTTTTGTCATCCTTACCATGTTGTAGGAAGACCAGCAGTAACAGCAGTGAGAACAGCACAATACTGTATACTATATGGTACACATTTATCCTCACCATTTAATTGTGTTATATTTGTATTGTAGGAAGAGCAGCAACAACAGCAGTGAGGACAGCACAGCAGAACGGCTCTTTTCGGAGGGGATGCATTCGCTCAAGATACTACTGCCTCTGTTTGACACTGGGTGGGGCTCTTTATATGACCTGCGGCACTTCAGTACACACGTCCCGCCCAACCGTGCGCGCTGGGACTACCACACGACTCACATCACACAACTCCTTCTCCTTGCCTCGCTGGACCCTGACCCTATCCTCTCATCCACAGCAGAGAGATGGAAAGAGTATATGACTGGCAAAAGAGCGAAGCATAATTAACCTTTTGACTGTGCTGGATAAAACTGTCCGTCATAAGTTGGAACATATGCGAAGTTCATTATTTTTAGTCAGTACTGTACTTTAATTGTGATAGTTTTTAATGTTTCTCATGCCCTAGGTTTCTCTTTAACATAGCAGAATCATGTGACATTAGCTTAAATATAATGCAAAGTAGATATTTTATAGTGGGTTAAAAGAATGGATTGCCAGATGGTTAAGTTATAGTACAATTTTGTATTTTGAGGGTGATAAAATTGTAGACCTTAAGCTGGAGGTGTTATGAGGGAAAGACTAATTACTTGTCTGAAAATTACATTTCATATATATATATATATATATATATAAAAGTCCCATTATTTGGCATCTATGGGACCGGGATGATGCTGAGATATTGGATTTGCCGAATAATCAAAAACCTTCTCACTCAGTACCTTAAATATATTAGTGAACACTGTCGTCACCACTTATGGTATTACAACTGTGTTTGGAGAGAGTACTGTATACTGTACAATACTGCAATCAATACAGTACTATACCTGAATCTAAAATATATATATAAATTAGTGAACATATACAAGTGTAATGACACAGTAGGCATACGTCAGCTTCCTGGATGGCCGAAATGATACGGAATATTACCTACCAGCTCAGTACATCACTTGTATTGGTGAACTCATCACTACTTATATTATTACAAATATGTTTGGAGTGAGTGCTGTATACAGTACTTTTTCCAAACACAAAATAAAATAGTCGGAAAATTGCATAAAATAAAGTGAAGGAATATAAATTGGTAAGGTCTTTCTGATGAAGTTAAATGTACAATTATCACTCACTCTTTAGTTCGCGTTTTTTTGTTTATATGTGAAAGGGAGGGTATTGATGTAAACAGTAATGTATTCCATTAACCCCTTACTAACCTCCAGCATTGAACAACCCGTACCGATGTCAGTGATGTCAAGTTAGTGAGCTATGAAAAAACTGAACAATTACAGGAAGGGAACGAAGGTCACTGGTATGTTTACACGACTCTGCGATACGATTGCAAGCAGTCAGAGGGTCGGTTAATCTCAAATGTTTTCGGCCTTTTGGTAAATGCACCATAACTTTGTAACTTCTCCCATGAATCATAGCATGGGTTTAGGAAGCTAAATAACACATTGTTAGGTGCACCAGATGATTATCTTCACATCTTTAAGAAAATGGAAGAAATTTAATCCCTCTCAGAGTACGTAGAGTAAGTTTCTTCCATTCTTCTGAAATCAATTTGTTTTTCATAAAGATGAGAAGATAATCGTCTGGCTTACCTAGCAATGTGTTATTTAGCTTCCTAAACCCATGCTATGATTCGCTATGAGTCACAGAATAATTGATAAAGTTACGGTGCATTTACCAAATGGGCGAAAACATCTGAGATTAACCGACCACCTGACTGCTTGGAATCGTAGCGTAGAGTCGTGTAAACATACCAGTGATCTTTGTTCCCTCCCCATAATTGTTCAGTTTTCTTTATAGCTCACATTAACTTGACATCACTGACATCGGTACTGTAAAGGGTTGTTCAGTGCCAAAGGTTATTAAGGGGTTAATGGGATATATTACTGTTTGCATCAATACTCTCTCTTTCACGTTAAACACAAAAACGAACAAAAGAATGAGCGCTAAATGAATGTTATACTTTCATCAGAGAGACCTTAGCAATTCATATTCCTCCAGTTTATTTTTAAGTATTTTTCTGACTTTAGGTTAGGTTAGGTTTGGTTAAATTATTAGGTACAGTTAAACTTGGTTAGGTTAGGTTTAGTTAAACAGGACAGTCCCTTCCACCATTATGCAGAGGAATAAAAATACTAGAGCTGTCACAGCCATACAGCTAAAAACAACGGGGAAACTGATTAAACAAGCAACATTTATTTATGGGTAATACATTACAGTATCAGTGGTTCATGGGCTACGCAATTACCGGTAAGTGTCACTTTCAGGAAGGCGTCAAGAATGAACGAATTTCAAGAATTAGCGAGGGGGCTTGGAACGTACCCCTCGCTAATGTGGTCACTGTACTGTATGATACTGTGCAATATTGTAATCAATACAGTACTATACCTGAATCTGAAAAAAAATACAGAAATTAATGAACATACAGAAATGTAATGAAACATTGGGCCTACAAGTCACAGGTAACACTTCCTGGACTGCCGAGATGATTCTGGACGTCTGCCGAACAATCATAGATTTTCGTAAATGGGACTATTTCTCAAAACTGCTGAAATGTCGGATCTACCAAATAATCAGCTGCCGAATAATAGGACTTTTATTGTATATATATATATATATATATATATATATATATATATATATATATATAAAATGTATGTATGCACACACACAGAAAACAAAACATTGGTACTGCAAAATAGTTAAAGTAGTAGTTTTCTTGAATTGAAAATGACACTCCAACCATAAAAGTTTTGTGGCATCAGCAGTAATTGAGAATTTTGTGTATTTATTTTTTCATAAAACAGTTTGAAACTATTATAACTAGTACAGGTAGGTTGGTACAGTATTTCAAGGTCAAGTAGGTATCTGGAAATATCCATTGCTTTATTTATTTGTTTTTTATTTTTTAAGTCTGAGCATGATCAGTAAGTGCATTCCATTACAAAGAATAAGAATGTGTTTCTGCATATTGTGATACATCATTTTCATGTATTCCAAACTTGACTTTGTTCAGGGAAAACAAACTAGATATATTTGTGAGGGAAACTAAAAGCACCAGTATTTACACATGGAGTCCTGAAATGTTAGGAATATTCCCACTGAGATTTCTCTCATGTGGGAGGAGCAGTATAATTAGGAGGTTGATACGTGCTGGGTTATGAGAAATTTACAACTTGTGATAATGATACACTTGTATAAATTCAAATGAGTTGTGAACAGTAGGTGAATGAAAAATCTGCATTCCGAGAGCTTTATTGTGGTGGATTTTTTTTTTTTCCTATGTAACTTTGTATGTCTGTGGTGTTTGCTGGATATGTTATATAACTGCTAATTGCATATTCTTGAATCTCTCTAACCTACCTAGTTCTAAGCAGACATTTTTTTTCCCATGTTAACAAAACACTTTTTGTTATGCTTTCATCAGTATAGCAAATAAATAAGACTCAGAAAGATCTTCTTGTATTCAAAACATTCTGGAACCTGATGATATACATACTAGTCATGTGTAACTGAAAGCAGGTTAGTCTTGTTAAATATGGGTAAAAATTCTGCTTATTGCTGCTAGTCTCTATCAGAACATTTATTTGAAAAACGAGGGAGATGAGAGGTGGCATATGTAGCTTAGAAGGACAGGTGGTTACATAGAGAGACTAGTTATAACTACTCTGCCTTGCTATGTGATATTTCTGGTATATTTGTTGATCTGGGTCCACTCATGATTACAAAGCCCTGTGTGGATGATGGCAGGCAGGCTCAAAGTGCACGCATTTTCTTGATTTTACTGAAAATGCACCAGAGCACAGTATAAATGAACTGGACAGGACAATCCTCCCAAAGTTAAGAGAATAGAAAGAGCTAAATATTAATATTATTAATATTATTTTTAGGTAAATAGAAAACAGAGAAAATTGTGATACAAGGATAGTGATCCTTCAGTTTGATTAAAGCTTCAGTGTAGCAGTATCAGTTCTGTTTTCTGAATGTAGGAGGATTGTTGTGTTAGTTGGAAGGCTGCCCTTGCCGTAATCCTCAAGCGATCTTCCATTTTCTTGTGGCCACAGCTCAAACTGTAATAAGTGTTTACTGTAATTAGTACTTTACATCTTTAAAGCTAAACTAGAGATTGCTGATAAAAAATTCAGCTTATTTTTTATAACCACATGTGTGATTTGGAGACACAGCAGGCTGCCTGCCTGCACATACATCTGCTTTGGATATTTACTCAAGCACTTCTTTTGGGCTTGTAATACTTATACCATATACATTGACTATGCTTTTTGCTTTAATGTTATACAATGAATGACATTAGTAGATGCTGGTATTTACTGTTATTGCTAATTCATGACATAGTGTCTTCACAGTACAGTACTTTATTCTAAACTGCAGTATATAACTTTCTAATTTTATGCATATAAATTAAAAATACAGTACAGTAATTTCTGACATTAGGAAGAATGCCTGCATGTACATGTAATTGTTGCATCCTGCAGTCAGTACCTCCAAGAATGTATATTTGCCTTCCAAACTAATTCCCTGTCATTGCAGTTTAACCCCTTCAGCCTGGTGACATAGTTTTTTGGTTATTTCTTGCTACCTCCAGCTGATTTTATTTACTTCAAGGGAGATTTCTCTTTGTGAAGTGTTAATGAAGGTTGCATGTAATCTTCCAGTTCAGAAAGTCTATCCTAAGCTGGATAAATTGTCCAGAAATAGCAGGAATAAAACTCTGTAGAAAATGTCACTAGATGAAGGGGTTAACATTTCCCTGGGCTTCCACTGAAGAAGATGTGTTGTTGTGCTGTATATAGTCCAAGTCAGGTTAACTATTGCCTTCATGTGGTCCTTTATCAGAGGTGGAAGAAATCTTACCTGGCAAACTTATCTTAAGAGTTGGTATCATCATACTCGGAGAGAGGAGCAAATGACCATAATAATGTGTATGAATAGAGTTGATAGCAGTTGTGATTATCAAGAAGAGACCAAAATTTAACATCTTTCTTAGGAAACTAGCAGCTCACCATCCAAGTAGAATGCTGATTGATAGTGACTAAGATCATTTTTGCCAAACTAACCATATCATTAAAGTACCTATTAATCTAGTTTTGGCAGAGTAATATTCCATAACTATGTTGACAAGATTATTGGGAGATGAATGCTGCCAGCCATTATTATTCAAGTGTGTTGGCCTTGCATCCCAAAGGTTATTATGTGGGGCTGTATTCATAAACAACCTTGGCCAGGTTTTTAAAATTAACCAGAGTCTGTTGCAGCTACTGGTAAATAGTATAGGTAATCATTATGTTCATCATATTTTTAAGATTATTTTTTGTTCTAGTGTGCTTATGAAGTGTGTGGTACCTATTTTTGTTGCCCTTCTTCCATCCCCTTTTGGGAGGACTGGGAACTAGCTGAGGAATGTTGTATAAATAGGTAGCCTTATTGCCTGGTTACCTTATGAAGACATCTCATGTTTATATTAAAAAAAAATATATATATATAAATAAAATCTTATATCTAATTTAAGCTCAAGATAGCAGTCCTTGTTTTACATATTTTACCAGATTTTTTTTATCAAGTTGCTGATGATTTAACACTTTTTATTTACTTGAGGTTGCTAGTGATTGGTTATGAAGTTATTTTAAAGACACAGACTAGTATATTATTGTGTTTGAACCCCTTGTTCATGAGTCAGATGCTTTTATTTCACTTAAATCTGTTTCGTGTAATGTACCATTTGGTCAGCACACATTCAAAATTGTAAGTTAGAACTAACTAGTTTATGAATATGGTCTCTGGCCCCTAAAAAAGATTATTTAGAAGTGCTGGAGCTTGTTGAAAGAGACATATATTGACTTCTGCTCAACCTTACAAAGGCAGTCATCATTATAAGCAAGGGATGTATTCTGAAATATAACCAGTATGTTAATTGAGGGAAGCTGGCAGATCAGCCTTATAGACTGAAATAGAACTTTAAGAGAGAATTTCCTGTAACATAATGTGGATTAAAAAAAAAAAAGAAAAAAAAAGAGAAAACCATTGTTTATAAAGGTGGCTTTTTGTAGTGCTAATGAATCTCATATTTATGTCATCAGGATATCACCAAAAGTTGCGTGAAACAGATATGCGAGATGTGATCAATAAAGGTCACACAGTTTGAGTTAGGGGCGCACCAGATAGGGAACTTTACTATCCAGCCTTTTTCCTTTATGTTTGTAACTTTGTGCATTGACTTATCAGTTCATTTCCTTAGGCCCAGCAGTCTTCCTAAATGCCACACACTTTCATGTCACCACCTTAGTGCCGGTACATATCGTCAATATTGAATACATTCTAAGATTGTCAGTTCCAGGATGGTGTGATGGTATTAGCAGTAGTGTTTTTATGATATGTTGATGGGTTCTGTGGAATATCAGTAAAGTCTGTTGTAATGAATTTCAAATAATCGAACTGTTCCCTGTCCCAATCCAGGATTGAAATATGTGCCCTTTTGGACTGTAGACCACTTCTCTAGATGCTTAAACGCCACCATCCCCGGATGTACCACATTACCAAGTAGGTGCAACAATTTACTTGGATTATCCAGTTGAGTAGTATAGTTTTATTTATATTGCATACGTATGCTGGTAATTATAAAAAAATTGTCTAGTACTCATATTCTTTTTAATGTGGCAATTTATTTTTGGCAGTTACTTAAAATAACATCAGTCTGATCATTAGTTCACTGCCTCTTTTAGTCACTCACTGTAGTCTCATCTTTATCATCATTCCCTGCACTACACTGTCACTAATGCTTGTATAGTTTTCACCAGTATTGTTGTTATCTCAACAAATTCCACTACAACCACTACTGTCCTCACCATTACATTACCATCTAGCTTGTAGTCATTATCATCATCATCATCATCATCATCAACATCTTCCAGACTACTTTCTTTGGCATTGCAGTAATCATTTCCCACACTAATATCCTCAAGACTAGCATTATTGGTGCACTTCAACACAGCAGGCTAACTCATTCACCACAACTAGTTATAGTGGCCAAGAAGCATCACAATAAATAACTCACCACTCACACCACCTTCATGAACCTTATAAGTAGCACTGTTGTGATACAGGAATATTTTCAGCCTTTATTATTACCATATGTTTTTATGCATTCTTTACTGTAATGTATATATACTGTACAGAAAACATAAATTATCCAGTTGTGTAATTTAAGTACTGTATCTGGTTAAATAGCATATCTGGTGCATCACACTGAGTTAAACATATATTAAATCAGTAAAGATTAGACAACTTGAGTTCAAGTAACAGGTTACCAGTGCAATAAAGTACATGATTTACATAGACAGGCTTGATTAGATCAAAGTATTAAGCTGCAGATCTAGATTTTATGTTAGTGGTATGTTCATGTATAATACATAATTTGTGAGTCAAGTTAGAAGAGACTGGTGAGTATAGTATGTTGATATATTTGTGTGTGTGGGTGTGTGTAAGGAATAATGAAGAGTTAGCACCAAACCATAATATAGCTGTAGGGTATTGTAGGAGCAGAAGGAAAATAAGGCTGGAAGAATCACGGAAATATCAAGAAGAGAGGCAGCTCAGAAGAGGACAGCTGGAGGAAAAACAGCCCTTTTTAGTTGCCACTAATGACAAACAGGGCTATTGGGGTAGTATTCTTTCCCCCCCTCCCCATGATTGTGTGTGTGTGTGTGTGTGTGTGTGTGTGTGTGTGTGTGTTCACATTGTCCACAAAAGGGAAAATGGTACAGTGCAACTTCCAAATTTTGAGTGTTTGTGTTCACAAAACTATTCAAACTTTTGAAAAATTCAAGCTTTAGGCAAAGCATTTATTTGGCTATCCATGTCTTAAGGCTCTTAGTTTAGATGCACTTTTTACCCAAGTGTTGTAGTATGGGCTAACCAGCTCACTTCAGGAATCCTATTTTCCACTGCTTTTGTAACATGGCAGTTTGTCTTTTATCTCAGTTACCTCAATTGTCATCATATCGTATCATTTATAAAGGCTCCAACATGATTACATGTGTCGGCCTTGGTCATCCAATGATAATTATTGGTATAATGCTCGTTACTAACCACAAAGTATATTTATTGTATAATGCTCTTTCCGTGTCCTCTGTAGGCCCACTTCTGTTCAAAAATACTTTGCGGTTGTATTCATATTAACAACCATCAATAAGTTGTAAGGGAAAATAATTTTGCATTCATTTATTTAAAATGGAACTGCACAGACATCCACCTTTCACAGCAGCCCTGTGTTGTGTAGTGGGCGATCACGTGATGTTTCTGTACTGGTGTGTTTGCAGTGATGCTTCACTCTGCTCTTCACATGATTGTGCATTGTTCACCCACAGAATGCTTAGTTTATTCTCTTTATGATGTATTTTTTGATAATGCACACATATACAAGTCTGCATTATTGTAGTCTTGCAGAAGTATCAAACTCGGCTATTGATGCTGTATGTGTGTGTGTGTGAAGTGAGTGGAAAAGACATTGGAGGTATATATTTACTCTGGAGTTACATGGTAGTTTACTCAAATATCAATTGTATAGTGCGTTTAGAGAGACAAATATTTCAGGAGACTACTGTCTACCAACAATCATGCTTTTGTTAAAACAGTAAAACTATTAGTTAATGATGTCTGACAAGTGGTGTTCCATGGTATTGGGTGGTTAACCCCTGAAGGTCGATCCCTGTTCTCGAACATGTGTCATGGGAACATTGGTCCCCATTCCAGAACGTTTAGACTCTCCTATATTCTCAGCCACTACTCTAAAATAAATAATCGTAGGACATTAGAACACCACTCATTTTAAAGCTAAAGAGGTGTAATAGTTTCCATAGGAGTAGTTTTTGAAAAATCACCTATTTTTGCAAAAAATTTCTGCTCCTGACAGTTGATTTTATGAACAATGCCCGACCCCAAAGGGTTAAGAGATATTTACCTTAGCTTCACTAGGCATAGAACCTGAAAATCGTATCACACTGGAATGTTGTATACTGTCATGTTTCTAGCACCATCACAGGCTCTAAGAACATATGCAAAGATAGTTGTTTACTCTAGTTTCAGTCTGTACAGAACTTGTGAAAATTTTCATTTTTTCATGTTGTACATGGTCGTGTTTCCATCACCACAATATTCTCGGAACGTGCACACACTGCCTACTTGCAGCTGGAGTGTTATGTTGTGTACTTTTTCACAGCACTGCACCAATCTGTAAAGCTAGGACATTTCTCAAGCCATAATTATGGTGAAAATTAACAGTGTTTAAAATGATTCAAAGAATAAAAGCCTCTTGACAACAAGCATTAAAGGACATTTTTTATTATGGGTGACTAGATGCTTGCTAGTAACATGATCAGTACCAGATGTGTAGTCATCAGTTTTAGATGCTAGAGTCTGCAATCATTTGTGAGCTATTATTGGAAAATGAAAACAGCAGATTTCATAAATTATGGTATTCAAACTTTAGATGTTTCCGAACTTTAGACATTTGAATTTTTGAGGCTGCACTGTGCCTTTGTCGTACTGCATGTCAGTGAAATATGGAGTGTAAAAGAGGAGGATATAGTTAGACTGAAATAAAGGAACATGGGAGAATGACCTGATGGATATATGGAGTGAAGCTGGATAGCAGGATGCCCTCAGAGGAGCTGAGAAGACAGCAGGGTGGCATAGCATTAAGAAGGAGCTACTGTAACAAGCTGACAGAAATGATTTGGACAAGTTGAAAGGCTGGACCAGGGAGTTGAATGGGGAGGTGTAGAAGCTCTTAGGCTCCAGGCTGTCAACGGAGGGGCAGACCAAGGAATACATGGTATGATGTGATGTGTGCTGACCTTAGAGCTAAAGGTATTACTAGAGAGCTGGCATGGGACAAAGCAAGATGAAGTGCTGTCAGATGAATCTGTCTGACCATTGTAACATGGAAATGATGAATAATGATGCATGTGTGTGTGCGTGCTTGTGGATATGTGTGCATGTATGACTTCACTGCGATAACTTTCACTGTGTAAGCTGTTTCCAGTCCCCAACACCATGTGTGAGTGTCCATCCTGCTATTGGCATCCACATTACAGTAGGGTCTCCCAATATGCGAGAATATGGTCGACAAAATGTGTTGCATATTGGATATTTTGCTTGTTGGAAACCATTGAATCAATGGAAAGAAATGTGTGTGTGTGTGTGTGTGTGTGTGTGTATATATATATATATATATATATATATATATATATATATATATATATATATATATATATATATATATATATACAGTATATGGAGCCTCTGTGGTACATTGGTGAAGTGTGCGTTTTCGTACACTGGAGAGCGAGGGTTCGCACCCTACCAGGGTAATAAACTTTGGAAGCGTTCTCCCTGCCACATACTGCTTTGGCGGACACAAGGGGTGCTGTGGTTGAACCAATGTCGCGTACTACAAAGTATGCTTGCACCCAGTCGGCTTGCACGGGCCGATTACACATAGTTCACAGACTACACACACATCCAAAGCCACTACAACACTACAGTCACAGTTACAAGCACTTCTCACCCTACATACAATCTCTACCAGACAGCTTAAGCCACTTGGTAAAGATACATTGGCTGTATCATCCCTACTTTGGTCGGGATAGGCCGGTCCTGCAGTGGATACTCAAATGGCTCATGATGATGATGATGATATATATACTGTATATAACACAGTAAAAGTCCATTAATCCGAATGGCAGTGGACTGAGAATCAGCTGGATTATCAGATTCTTCGGATTTTTGGGTGGGACCCCAAGACAATTTTATGTTTAAACTGATATTTTACCAAATGGATCACTTTTCATTCATTCATAATACAATGAAGAAGTGAAGGAACGTTGTGGGGTAGATGTGGATGTGGTTGAAAAGATTAGGAGAAATACACTGAGGTGGTTTGGACATATGGAGAGAATGGAGGATGAAAGACTGACTAAGAGGGTGTATGTAGGTGAGGTGGAGGGAGGGAGAGGGAGGGGTAGACCGAGGATGAGGTGGAGGGATGGAGTTGAGAGGTATATGAGGGAGGGGGGGGTGAGTTGGGGGGAGGGGAGTCAAATGGTGGGTGACAGAGTGACTTGGAGGCGTTTTGTCTGCGGCCACCCTTTGCGGGATTAGGGCGTCGGGCTATAGATAGATAGATAGATAATACAATATGGCACATATCAACATTATGTATTACACACATTTTTTACTTAATAATGTATTACTGAAGACACCAACTGTAATTGGTAAATAAAGAGATGTTATGGGTTGTTTAACAAACCAGTAATGCGTAATGTTGAAAACAGCATTTGTAGGCAGGTAAATTCAGCTAGAGAAAGTCCAGGGTTAATAATAATATGCACTTATTGTAAAAGCACAAAAACTTAATATGTATTACTGTGGAAAATTCCTTAAACCTATGGTACAGATCCAAAAGTGGTCAGCTGTTACGAGGAGTTGCCGATCCATGCATTACCTGATCCATGACCACACCACTCAGCACTTCGGCGCATTTGGCGCCCAGTTTGAATTTTTAAATTTTCATCTTTTTTTGTCAACCTTCTTCAAAAATTCAGATTATTGGGATTTTCGGATTATCAATGTTCGGATTAATGGACTTGTACTGTATGTAATACAGTATATGTATATATATATATATATATATATATATATATATACAGTGGATTCTCGAATTTTGATGGGCATGGGTGCCTAAAAATCACCGCGAAATTCAAATAATCGAAATTTAAACTGAACTTCTTAAGGGAAAAATTAGTTTGGGTCCGGGGCCTCCAAACCTAGTTATGATAAATCATGATTTTTTTTCCCACACCCCCTGTAAACTTTGTGACCTATAATTGTGGTTAAGTAACTGTAGTTCTGCATTGTATTGCCATACTGTCAGCAAGTGTATACTGTACTTGATGTATTTCTGCCCTTTCCTGTATTGCCATTTCTCCTTTGGCTGCAAAGATTTATAGGTGCCAGGCTGCTCTTATCCATTACCACTGCTATCCGAAGAACCACTCTTACTTGCCATCTTGAAACAGGTAAGTATTGCAGTGAAATGCATGTCCACATGTGGAAGGTACAGGCTGAAAGTGTGGCACTTGGCTGTAGAGGGCTGGCTGCTGGCAGGACAGTTGCAAGATGGCCGCCGACAACAGAACATCACCTTGCACATGGCTTGTTGTTGTTGGTGCCTACTCCCATCCGGGAGCTCTTGTCCTTAAACAACATGACTTTTTTTTTCTCTCTCTCAGTCTCTATTGTTCATTTCTATGTTGCTCCTTATATTCATAATTACTGTACTGCTCTTCATTTCAGTATTCTGCCTACTGTATTTGCTGCCACCTGCAATTCATCTTGTTTGAGTCTTTCTGTTATTGATTTTTTAACTTTAATTTCTCTTGTTATATCTTCGAGTTATTAAAGTATTGATTAATTAATAATACTGTAAGTATATTTATAGAATGACGGGGAATAGTCCAGGGTATGAATTGTCCTGACGGGAAATTGTCGATGTTTTGACGGGGAATTATCTGACGGCGAAGTGACTTCACGGTGAATTGTCTCGGAACCTTATCATCGTGTGCTCCACATATGAATAAATGATGTTGATTTTCATTCTCTTCTTGACACATGTCACATACGACTTTAGGTTAGGCTCATACTTTTTCTTATAATTTTCCTTCACTTCTAGCATTTTGGTTTGCATCAAAAATATTATCTTTGCTTGTTTTGGTTGGAGTCTGGCCCTGAGAGCACAAGTCACATACGATATTAGGTTAGGCTCATACTTTTTCTTATAATTGTCCTTCACTTCTAGCACTTTGATTCGCATCAAAAATATTATCTGCTTGTTTTGGTTGGAGTCTGGCCCTGAGAGCATCGAAATACGCGACTTTGATTGAAAAGTGAGGTAGGCAGACCACTCCAAAATGCATCGAAATTTGATTAATTGAATTCTAAACTGTCGAAATTTGAGAATCCACCGTATATATATATATATATATATATATATATATATATATATATACAGTGCTCGTCAGAAGTATCGAGTGACCTGCATCCCTCCTACGAAACAAACTTTTCAACATTCAGAAAACATATAAATAATGCATTTTATTTATTAATGATTGGCAGGGTATCCTTTACGCTTCTTCATGGACCTGAGATCTTCATGGACCTGAGACGTAGTGGAAGTGAAAGGGTGAGGTTCCTGGGGTGCTGGAGTGGTATTTTTTCCCAGGAGTCACGAATGGCTGCTTCCAGCTTAGGCAGAGAGCTCACGTCCTTCCCTTGGAGATTCTTCTTTATGAGGTACCAGAGGTTTTCTGTCAGGTTGAGGTCTGGGCTATTGCCTGGCCAGTCTTTCATGAATGATACCTCGCAGTCACGAAGCCAACTGGTGACCGATTTGGCCTTATGAGCAGGTGCACCGTCCTGCAGAAACACTCGTGCACCTGTGATCTCGAAGGACTCAGGTAAATGATCACAAAGAATCTCCAGATAAACGTCTTGATTCACTCTGCAGTTCTTGGGAAGCACAACAAGCTTCCCCAAACCTTTCCCAGAGAAACAAGCCCATACCATGAGTGAATCAGGGTGTTTAACTGTGCTCTTCACGTAACGGGGGTCAAGCGGGTCACTACCTTTGCGCCGGTACACGCGCGCTCCTCGATTACAGGTAACACTAAACGTTGCCTCATCAGAGCACAACACTGACAACCATTGCTCCTCACCCCAGTTAAGGTACTTGTTAGCAAAGGCAAGCCTACGAAGTCGCTGATAACGAGTAAGAAGAGGCTTTCTCACAGGCCTGTGACTTGTGTAACCAAGTTCATGGACTCTTCAAGACACTGTGCGCACTGAAACCTCACCAAACACTTCCGGGTTGCTTTCCTTAATTTTCCTTGCACTCACACGAGGATTAGACTCCACTGCATGTTTTAAAACATTAACAGACTTCGGGGAAGTTTTCCTGGGCCTACCAGACCGCAGTTTCTTTGTTGGAACGTCACCACTATTTTCCACTCGAAAACGGTCGCACCGCCTACACACTGTCGATCGAGCCACACCAACCAAGTCACTAATTTCCTTCGTGGGGTGGCCTGCCTCCTTTAGAGCAATGATCTGTGATATGATTTCACTCGAAAGTTCATGGGTAGGGGCCATAACAAAGTGGTGAAAGCCAAAACACTGCGGGACACTAGGTAAAAAATGGTGCAAGAAGAGAGGGATGCGCAGCGGAGTTCCTCTCTCTCACGCAGCCTGTAGGCAACTGAGGCGGGAGCCAACCAGCGCGCTGTAAGGCTTCAAGCTGCCGTGACGTCATGTTAGCAGCCCAAACAACTGGCTCAATTTTTAGTACCAAAAACGGGTGATTCTTTTTTGGCCATAAGTATTGCTTGCCCTGTCATAGGCGCTCGATACTTCTGACGAGCACTGTATATATGTATATATATATACACTGCATATATTTTTTATGTGTCTGACTCTGGGCATAGGCGTCACAGCCTGCTCCCAAGGCCCAGTAATCCTTGTACATTCCATACACCTGTACATGTCACCACTTTGGTGCCAACACCCACCACCCATATTGAATACATGCTAGGGCTGTCTCATAAAGGACTGGTGAATTTGTACGATATTAGTGGGGGTATTTTTACGACATGTCGGCGGGTCTTCTGGTAGATCAGTAAAGTCTGCTTTTATTAAATTCTAATCCTTAAATTGTTCCCTGCCTCAGCAGGGATGTCAACCTGGGTCCATTAGGACTGCAGGCACCTCTCTACCAACTGAGCTGCCTCACTCTACCTTTATCATTTACAGTACTTCCTCATTATTGACTATTGTTTTAAGAAAGACTTTTGCTCAAAGAAAGATAATAGAACTGTGAATGTAGTGTGGTAGGGAGTGCTCCATTTGTCTAATTGCAGGATTAGCAACCTTACTGCACCCATCCACTCGCTGGCCTCCGTAAGTCTTGATGGTTTGTAAAGATCTGCTCTCTGTTCTTAAGAATGTTCCTCACTGTCGATTCACGTAAGGCAAGTTCACGTCCAATGTCTGTGCTCCTTTTACCTTGCTTATTCAGTTCAATAGCCTTCACTTTCAGCTCCAAAGTATTCCTCTTTTTCTTGGAATGAAGCGGTGGGGCCATGATGTAACAGGTGAGCAAGAGTGGATCTTGTACAGTGCTAAAAATACCACAATATGTCAGCGTGGTGTGGGCAGACACAGACTGAGAATCTCGAGACTTGACTTAACCCCTAGGCGCCGGGCATGGGTTTACGTATCCACGTCCCAGAATGGGGTTATTTTCAGGATAATCGATTTTCCCCCCAATATTTTTTTTTTCATAAATATCACAAATGACAAAAAACACATAAAAGGCACGTACTTATTCTCTGTTGACGATTTGGATGTGGTGGTGTGGTGTGAGGGAGCCGGTGTGTGGCAGCTGGGCTGTGCATATTCAAGGTCGCGGTGGTGTGTTGGCGGTAGTAGTGGAGGGAAGAGGGATGATTACTTCACGCCAAAATAAGTGTTGAGTGTGTATTTGTTTCTCCCACTAATTCACAGTGCCGTATGAACACAATATTACAATTAAAATAGCAAAAAAACACAAGAAAGCAACTAATAAAGATTGGCTTATTTTATGTTTTCCATGATACTTATTTTCTAACAAATTTATGTCTGTTTATTCACTGTCATTTACACATGATACTTATTTTCTAACAAATTTATGTCTGTTTATTCACTGTCATTTACACACTATTTACGCATTATTTCACTGTTTCTAGTATCTCTTGACAATATGATACTCGCCATACACTGTCCCCCACACCCCTCAGGGCCCCCTAGTATCCCTCCCCACCACCCCACCCCACCCCACCCCACCCCTCCTGACCCCACCCCAACCCTGAACCAGTATCAGCTGGTTCCAAGGCCACACTCTCCCTACACCAGCCTCCCACCACCCTCCACCACAACCTTCCTCACTGCTGGGCAGCCCTCCCCCTCCCCCCCCATACACAATCCCCCACCCCCTCTCCCGGCTAGCCAGCATTACCCTGCGCACCAGCCATGCCAGGACAATACTATGGCGCACTACTTGGTTCAAACATGCCCATGAAAAATTAAAACGTCATATGACGTGGACCGTAAGCCTCTACCAACACGTCATATGACGTGGACTGGCACCTAGAGGTTAAGAGTCGTCATGAAGGAGGGAAAAAGCAGGAAACCTATCAGCTATCTGGTGGTGGCTTCGGATACTGTCGCTTTCAGTGGGAACACCGTTTTTCCCTTGCTTTCAGATGATGGATTTGCATTTTAGAATCACATTTCACATATTAAAAAAATCTATTTTTCTGATATCAAGTTTGCATATTGGCAGACCCCACTGTACTTGTAACTGTAATATTATGAATGGTATTATAAATTTCTCAAGCTACACTTAAAATTAAGACATCTTATCCTTTTCAGGAATCTAGTGGGTACAACATATTGATGATGATGATGATGATGATGATGCAGTTTGTCAGTATACACCACCCTCTTGAGGGACCAAGGTGTTGCCTCTGTTTAGATGACTTTGTTGGAGTGTGTGGCACTTTGTGCCTGGATGCTTTTCTTGGCACACTGTAATTTGCTAAAGTTCATCAAATCTGAGGACTGCAAAGATCATGGTCATGTATCCTAGTATGTATTTGTGTGGATGATGATGGATATGATATTGTGGCACAGGTGATTAACAAGGCATTGACATTTTCCATGTATACTGGTAATGATATTAATTGTACATATTTTGATTTTGCTGAAGTGACTGAATATGTGTTTTGACCCATAGGCATAGTGATTGAGTGTTCATATTTTAATTCAGATTTAACTGCTTTAAAGTGTGGAATCTGTAGAGCTGATAGTGAAAGCAGTATTGACCATTTTTGTGGTGTGTTAATGAAACTTGTTATAATCAGAATCTTTACTTTTAGCGTTTAGATCTGATTATAGCAGTTTCAAAGGATCCATGCGGAAATGTTTAGGTATTATTTATTAATATGAACTTGAGCATTCACTGTTGTTATTCTGATCTTTGTTATTCCATCTCATCTTAGTTATTTAATTTATTGCATTAGCTTTACGAGAATATAATGACCTGCTTAGTAAACTTTTGTGTCATGATAGCATGGAAGCTAGTAGTTCATGGAAAAATACATTCCATATAATTTTTACTTCCTTTGCATATTCCGACATTTTTCATCTTATCTTAAGATGAAGCTTGAAAGTTCTGGAATATTAAGACACTTGTTTGTTAGGATAATTATCATTCTGGAGACAAAATCTGGTTAAATATTAATCTCTGATACCAGTAAAAAGTTCCTTTACTAATACTACCAGTGCATCCTTCTCAAAGTGTGGCATATGATGGCAGTATGGTGCATTAAGGCATACTCGGCAGATATACACATTGCATACACTTCATCAATTTGGTCTTCCAGTTTCAAATGTACATATAATTTTAAGCTGTTAGAAAGGATTGAAAAAAATAATCCACTGATTTACATGGTGAAAAAAGGTCCTTGAAGTTAACTGTAGAAATGCTTTTGTAGAATTTCAGCAACCCATGTAAAAGTGTACTATAAGGACTGTGTTTTATGGGGGTAAGCAGGATCTGTGTATTCAAAACACTGCTTTTATATATATATATATATACAGTGAACAGCATGATAACTTTAATTACTTTGAGCATAGAGCTCAAAGTTGGCTTTGTACAGAAACTTGTAAATCTTACCTCTAAAAAATTTATTGGATTGCTTTGGATACCGAGATTTTGATTACTTGCCATGGTGTTAATAGTCGTCGTTTGTCATCTGATATTGTAAATATAACTTGTATCTTCCAGTCTGTTTTACAGGAGTGTATAGATGAAGGAATGGGCCTTTATTCCTTCAGTGTTGTATTGAGGGAAGAGTGTATTGTAATAGATTTTGTATTACACATCCTTGAGCACCGAAGAATCTCAGTTTGCGCTCCACTGACTCTCAACATTTTTTGCCTGTGTGGGATTATTATATATAATTCAAAGTGTGAATTTGTTTATAAATTTATGGAGATATAATATGCCCTCAGATGTATAGAGTGCTTTACATTGATATATTATGCTCATTGTTATTTAATTTCATTCTCATAAGAAGCATTTTGAAGAGTGTGGGTGCTATATTGCAGCATAGGAACATGTGTTACCCATTTATATACAGTATACTTAGTCACTTCTTGTTAAAGTCATGAACTCTAAAACACAACAGATTTGTGTAGTTGCAATGTTCCTAATTCCAATGTAAAAGTTTAGTTATTTCATTTGTTACAATAATGTATTTATTTGTGGTAAGAATTATTTAGACTTTCTGAGATGAAGTTACAGGCGAAGCTTTAACTCCTCTGTGGCCCCTGGCATCGAACGACTTTTTACGAGTATAGGAGCATGGCCGCCAATGTCAATTCCATGGGCTCGGCCACAGAGGGGTTAATGAGCTTTAAAAGTATTGCATCATATGTGAAACTGGCTTTGTATTTGCTGATATTCATTTGATCTACAGACATTCCATTGATTTCTGTGGAAGTTACAATAGATTTATTGGTATACAGCAGGATTTCCACTTACACAGTTTGAGGATGTTGAAACTGCATGAGAGGCAAAGTTGAAAAAAGGTGAAGTTTACAGCTATTAGTGAAATTAACATGGAACCAGTTGCCTCCAAGATATGACTCTTGCACTCCTCAAAACCCCATTTAGTATATATAACATAACTTACATATGACAGTGTTTACATCTGCCATGAAGTACCAGTATCGTATATGAGAAAAGTACACTATAGGTACCTGTAAAAAATTTATTTGCTCTTTTTTTGTAATATTTACTTTGTTAGGTAGAAAAAGAATAGGATATTGTATAATATTTGTTGAACAGAGTGCTGTTATTTCAAGTCAATGCTGAAAAAGAGACAACATGGGGACTTTTGCAATCACACAAATTGGAAGCTGTGTAAGTAGAGGTCATACTGTGTTTTTCCTTAGTTGCTCAGTTTGTAAAATATTGTCATATCATTTCTTACTCTACCTTACTGTAATCTTGGCTTAAACACACACACACACACACACACACACACACACACACACACACACACACACACACACACACACACACACACACACATGAGAAATATGAGAAAAGCAAGACAAGACCTCTAAAGGTGACTTTCCAGAGTGTAAACACTGTGGAGGAGATACTAAAAAATGCAAAGAATCTTATGGAAAAAGAGGAGTTCAAAAATGTATGGATAAAAAGATGCCTAACACAAGAGGAACTGGAATTACTGAAAAAGAAGAGGGAGGAAGCAAAAACAAAAAATGAGGGAAGATCAGAAGAGGAGAAGAACACATTTTTTTTACAAAGTAATAGGATTGCAGGTACGAAAATGGTACACAAACAGGAGGGAATAAAAAGGAGGAAGGTAGTAGAACCATGTCATGACAAGTATATAAACAAGATGATAAAGTTGATATACTCAAATGTGGATGGAATGGTATCTAAATTACTAGAGATGAATGATTATGTCAGAGAAAATGAACCACAAATAATATGCCTAACTGAAACAAAATTAACACCAAGGATATCCAATGACACACTAAACTTAGAGGAATACAATATATGGAGAAGAGACAGAAATTTAAAAAAAGGAGGAGGAATTATAATTTAACTAAGAAAAATCTAAAAGTCAATGAAATAAAACTATATATACCATCACAAGTAGAACTGATTGCAGTAGAGATCAACACATCTGAAGGGAAAGTAATTGTAGCCAATTTGTACATGCCACCCAGGTCAAACACATGGGAAAGAGACGAATATGAGGACCTGGCAGAGAGTACAATTCAGAGTTTAAGATCATTACTACATAAAATGGAAGAGAAATTGGAAAGAATTATACTAACTGGAGATTTTAATACAAATGTAAATTGGAATACTCTAGATATAATTAGCCAAGAAAGCTGTTGGGACCAAAATCTCCTGGATCTCGTGCAAGAGGTTTTCCTAACGCAACATGTGAGGGAAACCACCAGAAAAAGAGGACTCGATGTACCTTCAATGCTAGATCTAATATTTACTAGGCAAGAAAATGATATTGACAATTTAATATATCACCCTCCACTCGGCAAAAGCGATCATGCAGTACTAAATTACAACTTCAGGATTGCATATGACATAGTTAACAGCAATGAAAGTTACAAAAAGAGCCTAAACTATAAAAAGGGAAATTATCATGACCTAAAGAAGTATTTCTTAGAAATTGATTGGGAAAATGAGCTTAGAGGACAAGATTTAAATCTATCTATCTATCTATTGCCAGACGCCTCAATCCCGTTTGGGGTGGCCACAAACAAATCGCCTCCAAGTCGCCCTGTTCCTTGCCATCTCACTGCCCTGCTCCCAACTCACACCCCCCTCTCTCTTATACCTCTCAACCCCATCCCTCCATCTCATCCTCAGCCTCCCCTTCCCTATTCCCCCCTCCACCTCACTCACATACACTCTCTTCGTCAGTCTTTCACCCTCCATCCTCTCCACATGGCCAAACCACCTCAGTGTGTTCCTCATAACGCTTCCTATCACATCCACATCCACACCACAACGCTCCTTGATATCCTCATTCATCAGCCTGTCTCTCCATGTGACTCTACAGGCTCCTCTTATATAACTCATTTCCACTGCTCTCACTCTTGACTTGTGCCCTTCCAACAACATCCAAGCTTCACTTCCGTATGTTAGAGTTGGTATCACAATACTGTCATGTAGTAACTTTTTCACTTCCATGCTCACTTTCCTGTTTCTTATAACTGCTTTCAAAGAACCAGCAACCTTTCTTCCCTGCTGTACCATTTCACGCACTTCACCCTCCAAACCTCCATCCTTACTCATCACACTACCCAAGTACTTAATTTACTCACATTTTCCAATTCCTCACCATCCAACCTCGCTGTACATTCACTGACTTCATCTCTCTCAAAGACCATCACTTTACTCTTTCCTACATTCACCTTTAGATTCCGTTTCTTGCACACTCTCCCAAACTCATCCACCAAGCCTTGCAGCTCCCCTTCGTCTTCACTCAACAACACAGTATCATCTGCAAACAACAGTACAGGGAGTTTCCAATTACTATCCTCTCTCACCAGGGCCACTCCAACATCCACTACCCTACCTTGTACCTCTTTTATTACCCCATCCATGTACAGATTGAACAACCATAGAGACATGACACATCCCTGTTTCAACCCAACTTTCAAAGAGAAAAATTCACTTAGTTCACCATCCACACGCACTGCAGCCTTCACACCATCGTACATACTCTTCACAGCATTCAACAACTTCCCACCTACTCCATATATTCTTAACACTTTCCACAATCCTTGTCTATCCACCCTGTCATATGCTTTCTCCAAAAACAGTTTGAGGAGGATTTAAATGCTGTATATAAAAAATTCTGTGAATTTTATGAAGTAGGAATCCAGAAGTACATCCCACAGCACAAAGAAGCAGATAAGAAAATACAGAAATGGTTCAATACAGAATGTAAAATATCAAAAGAAAGAAGAGATTTGTTGTGGAATAGATACAGAAGACACAATAGTGAAAGGGCATATAATAATTACAAACAGGCAAGAAACGATTATACAAGAATAAGAAGGGAAGCCCAAAAACAGTTTGAGGAGGATATCATAAATAAAAGTAGTGATCAACCGAAGCTATTTTACAGCTACATCAGAAGCAAAACCAAAGTAAAAGATAAAATACAATCCATTACGGACGAGGGAATCACCTATACTCAAGAGAAAGATATTTGTGAAGCACTAAATAAGAATTTCCAATCAGTTTTTACAGAAGAAAAAAATTTTGAGAGGGACCATGTGGAACATGCATGCCCACACATACTACCAGATATACAAATATCAGAAAAAGTAATACAGGAGGAGTTAAGTAAATTAGACCGAGGAAAAGCAAGTGGTCCTGATGAAATTTCATGTTGGGTACTACGAGAATGTGCAAAGGAGTTAAGTAAACCATTATTTTTAATTTTCAAGATATCCTTAAGTCAAGGTAAACTACCTGATATTTGGAAGAAAGCAAATATTGTCCCCTTATTCAAGAAAGGGAATAGACAAAATCCACTCAACTATAGACCAGTATCACTGACTAGTGTTGTAAGCAAGGTATTAGAAAAGCTTATAAGAAAAGCTTTGGTAAATCATCTAGAAGAACACAATATGATAACAGAAAGACAGTTTGGTTTCAGAAAAGGAAAATCTCGTGTTACTAATCTGTTGAGCTACTACGACAGAGTAACAAACACAATATAGGAAAGAGAAGGATGGGTGGACAGTATCTATTTAGATTTCAAGAAAGCATTTGACACAGTCATTGGGTCTGGTTAGTACTTGGATGGGTGACTGCCTGGGAACACCAGATGCTGTTGGCATCCCTACGTGTCAAGTGGGGTTGGTGGAGGATTAGTGCCCCTCCCTGTAAAACATTTAACTCTAAGCCCTTGGCCACCCCGTTTGGGATACATGGCGTCTGGCAATGAATGAATGAAAATTTGACACAGTACCACACCAAAGACTTTTATGGAAACTGTACCATCAAGGAGGAATTCCAGGCAAAGTGTATTGTTGGATGGAAGATTTTCTCTTAAAAAGGGAAATGAGAATAGTACTAAGGGGTAACTACTCATCATGGAAAGAAGTGACTAGTGAAGTACCACAGGGTTCAGTGCTGGCACCAATCATGTCTTTAGTGTATATAAATGATACAGACAGTAACACTGGAAATGAAAGCTATCTAAATATGTTTGCAGATGATGCAAAAATACAAAGGAGAATTACTAACACAGACTCCAGTAAAGAGCTACAAGAAGAATTAAATAAACTTCATGAATGGAGTAATACATGGCAAATGGAATTCAGTGTGGACAAGTGTCATGTAATCAAGTTTGGTAAAAGTGGAAAAAGACCTGATTGGGATTATGAATTAGGAAATAAAACCCTACACACATCAGAAAGAGAGAAGGACGTAGGTGTGATTATCAATAACAGACTATCTCCGGCTGACCACATCAGTGAGAAGGTACCGAACATGTATACACTGCTTGCAAATATGAGAATAGCATTCACATACATAAATGAAGACATGCTAAGAAGGAAAATAACATCATTCATCAGGCCAACCCTGGAGTATGCATCAGTAGTCTGGAGTCCTCATCCCAAAAAACACATAGACAAGATTGAAAAAGTTCAAAGGGCCGCTACAAGATGGATACCAAGGTTAAGGGATCTAAGCTACGAAGAAAGACTAAATAAACTGAATCTACCAACACTACAGGAGAGAAGGAAAAGAGGTGAGATGATAATGCTATATAAATGCATATCAGGGAAGGAGAAAATAGACATAATTGATTACTTAACATATAGGGAAGCATCAGCAAGAGGACATTGCAAAAAACTGCATAAGAAGAGAGGTGATAAAGATGTAAGGAAATTCAGCTTCCCAAACAGAGCAATTGATCATTGGAATGCATTACCGAATGAAATAGTGTGTGTCAAAACAATTCACAAATTTAAGGATATGTACGATAAATATGGTTTAAGACACAGGACAGTATGAGCTTGACTCATTCCTGTAAAGATACAATTAGGTAAGAACACACACACACACACACACACACACACACACACACACACACACACACACACACACACACACACACACACACACACATACACACACACACACACACACACACACACACACACACACACACATGATAAAAGGACATGATGAGACAAGAGACAAGCTGCACAGGCATGGAATATATAACTTTGGGAAAGCAAACTTTACAGTATTGAGAAAAATTTTTGAAGAAGCAGATTGGTGAGAATTCAGGGAAACAAAAGAGATACACAAGAAGTAGGATGTCTTTCTAGATGTCTGTAATACAGGTGTAGAAAAGTATGTGCCAAAAGTTAGTGGGAAAGAGAAATAGAGAAATGACTGGTTCAACAAAAGGTGTATGATAGCAAAAAAATAGAAAGGGATAAGGCATGGAACAAATGGTGAAAGCAGTAATGAAAGAACAAAGGAAGACTATAAAGGAAGTAGAAATGAATATACAAGAGTACATAGAGAGGAAGAAAGAAACTCCGAAAAAGGTACAATTGACAAATGTAAGGGAGAACCCAAATTTTTACATGCATGCGTAGGCCTTGGTCACCTAATGGCGGCTCTCCATGCTGCTCGATCTCTGGCAGTTTCCCTATTCAGTCCCTTATCCCTGAGGTCACATTCAGTGACATCCCAGGTCTTTTTCTTTCTGCCTCTCACAACCCTCCCCCTAACATTAATACATCTCATTTCCTACACTGAAGTGTTATCCTCCATCCTCTCCGCATGCCCAAACCATCTCAATCTATCTCTCTTCATCACAACACCAATATACTTTAGTCCCGTCCTACCCCACAACTCTTCCATCATGAGCCTAGCCCCCTCAGACCTCACACTCAGGGACGCACTGCACATCCACCTAATCATTGTCATTCTGTACGTTTGAGCCTGCGAATATCTTTTTCCTTTACTGCCCTATTCACACCACCAGCATTACACTCTTAACACATGTTGCATACAAAGATCCTTTAGCATGAAGGGAGAGCTGTCTCAATGTCAGGAGAGGCAGCAGCTCCCTGAACTTCTTCCAACCACTTCTCACTCTAGCCACAGAGCTATCTCCAGCCTCACCTCCAGCACATAACATGTCTCCCAAATAACAGAACACTTCTGCACATTCAAGAGACTCACTAGCAAGTTCAATCCTTTCACGCCTGACAATCTCCGCCTGCTCTCCCTGACACACTGCACACATGAAATCAGCATTATCTCGCAGTCTGCCTCTTAATACCACTACATCTCTTATGTACCCGCTTATCACAGACACTGCTGCATCAGATGGAATTACTTCCCATGCTCTTGTGGCAAATTGCACATGGCCACTCTCTCTCCTCTTTGACAGTATCGCCACCAGCCCTAGATACCATCACTTTTGTTTTCCTGTACACCAGGAAACCATATAGTAAGTTGGGTGGTATCCATATAACCAAATTATGTCACCTGGTGGTTTAGTGGGTAATAAGGTGCTCCAATCAGATTAAGTCAGTGCACGTTTATATCCAAGGGGTGGTTGGGGTTTATTGCTCACATGATGCCACTCAGAGATGAGTGAGGCTGGTCACTTTCATATTAAATGTCAGAACCAATTTGTCTAGCCATGGGCTGCAATGCTTCTCATGGGGCAACACAGGATTGGATGGTGGATGGATGGATATTTTTAAGCCCTTGTGCCCCACACTATCTCTCCACTTCCTAATTCTTTCCTCCACCTCCCTTTCATCCTCTGCAATTATCTCCATATTATCAACATGTAATACCTCCCACGGAAGTCCATTTTTGAAGTCATGTGAGAGGGCTTCAAGTACCACTATAAACAACAAGGGGCTCTAGACTGACCCCTGATGCACACCAACATTCACGGAAACTCATCACTCAAATCTCCATTCACTCTTACCTGGGTGCGAGCACCCACATACATGAACATAACCACCCTAACCAGTCACTACACGATTCCAAGCTTTCTCATTGCCCACTTTACCACCTTTCTTGGGACTCTGTCAAAGGGCTTCTTCAGATGAACAAGAACAACGTATAGTTCTCTTCTCTTTCCTACATATTTTTCCTGAAGCTGTCAAACAATGTATGTGGCATCAATGGTCCCTTTAGCCTGGCATAAATCCAAACTGCATCTCATCAATATTCACTCTTTCTTTAATCATGCCTTCTAGAACACTCTCCATTACCTTCATTATGTGGTCTAATAGCTTTATTCCTCAATAATTTCCTCTTTCCAGGGCATCACGCTTCCCGTCGTACACATTTACTACACTCTGTAGCCAATCATCAGCGACAACACACTCATATATATTCGTGTTTATCAGGTCAGTGACTAACTTCACTCCTATATCTCCTGCTGCCCTCCCCACCTGCATCCTGCCTATTGCCTTGCTGACAGTAGCAGCATCAATCAAAGGCCAAGGGCCAAATGGATCTGCTGGCTCCAATCTTTCCCTGTCCCAGTCAAACTCCTCATTCAACAACCAGCTGTAATGCTCTGTCCCAACGTTTTCAGTATCCCCACTGTTTACCACGGAACTTCCTTCATCATTCTTCACACACTGCCCACCTATGATATTCCTATTCTCCCCTTTCATCTGATTTGCCACCTTAAATATCATATTCCTTTCCACATGATTTAGGTTATCAAGTAAAAGTCTCTACTCAGACTTCACCCTGTAAACCTCTTTTCTAGCCCTGTGCTTGGGAGCTAAGTATTCCTCTTTGTTTCCACCCTTCTACCATTCCCGGAAAAGCCTTCTTTTCTCCTTATCTGCAGCTTGTACACCCTCTTCCCACCACCAAGTTACTTTATGTCTTGGTGGGCCTCTTGTCCATCCACATACTGAATCGGTAACTCTAAAGAGTTTGCTCTTGAGGGCTCTGTACCGTACTGTTCATTAACACTTCTAGCAATGTCTCCTGTTCAGCCACCACTCTCCTCAACTCGCTATAGAAGGCATCCCTTACTGCTTGGTTTTTCAGTCTCCATATTTTCCTCCTAGTTGCACAGTCCTCTTTTTCATCACCTGCTCCTTAGCACAACATTACATACTGATAAATTATGTTGCTGCACATACTCCTTGCTTCCTAAAACTTTAACATCCCTCGCTACCTCCTATCAGCCCTCCTGATCAGGAAATAGTCCATCTGGCTGCTATTTCCCCCATACCCGTATGTAATCAACTTACTTTCTCTCTTCCAAAACTACGATCTCATTGTCTCCCATACCACTTCCTACATGTATTAAGTCATCCCAAAAACTGTCCTTCTCTGCCTCATCCAAGCCTGCCTATGGAACATGTGACGATATAAATACTACCATTTTCTCACCGAGCAAAATTTTCACTTATTATCCTATCACTTACTCTCATAACAATCATGACATATTCCACCCATTTCTCCCCAACCAACATACCCAAACTACCATATCCATCTGTTCTATCCTGCCAAAACAACTTATGGTGTAATAATAATCGCTCCTAGCAATCTTTCTGGCTGATCCACCCCTATACCGGACTTCTTGCACACATCCCACATCCACCCACATCCTACTCAATGTCTCAACCACTTCCCCTGCTCTACCCCTCAAACCTCCCACATTCCATGATGCCACTCTTATCCCCCTGGGTGATTTAGTGTCTTCAGGCTTGCTTTGAATTTCGCCCTTTAACATGGTCATAATCAGTAAAAATAATATGGGGGAGAGACATGCCACAGGCCCCACCCAATGCACAGTCCCTGGTCCAGGCAATGGATCTGCGACCCCTAGCCCAGCAGCCTTGGCCAGTGGCTGTGGTAGTGGCCTTGGGGCACCCTGCCAGGATAGCTACAGGGACACCCTCCAAGCGCTGCTTGGCACTGTAACTGCCCCGCTATTGTACACTCATTGATAGGGAAGCCTCCTGGGGTGCTCCCAGGTTCGGGCCCCTTTCCATTGCGTGGAAGTGGCAGTCTGGGAACTGCAATGCCCTGTACCCTCTAGCACAGGTTCGAGACGTATAAACTCATGACTAACGTAAGAGTAGCATTTCATTTCATGGATGAGTTGGTGAAAAAATTGTTAGTGGCCATGATCCTCCCCAGGTTGGGATATGTGGGGGTATTGTGGTCTCCACATAAAAAGAAAGATATAAACAAGATTGAGAGAATACAAAGAACAGCAATCAAGTTCATCTCTAGCCAGGCAGATGAGTCATATTGGGAAGGACTGGAAAAGCTAGATCTGCGTTCCTTAGAAGAAAGGAGAGAGAGGGGTGACATGATTGCAGTGTTCATGGCCATGATGGGAGTAGAAAAACTTGACAGAGAAGATTGCTTGTATGGGATAGGAGAGTAACAAGAGGACATGGAATGAAACTGAAAAAGCCAAGTTGCTTGAAGGATATCAAGAAATATAGTTTTCCATATAGATGTGTAGACCTGTGGAATTGCCTGGACAAAGAGATTGTCCATTCCTAAAACTTATACGAGTTCAGAGCAAAATCTGACATTGAGAAACGGAGATGGGACCTCGTGAACGTAGCTCATTTCCTGTATATCACAACTAGGTAAACACACACACACACACACACACACACACACACACACACATTTACTTTATACAGTACTATAGTAATCGAGAGAGAGGAGCCAACCCCTTTCGTATCCCATTTCTTGTGTGAGATTATAAGCAGTGAATTGTCGTGGACCGTGTGACATTATATGCAGTGAATTGTCTTGAACCCTTGTTACAGGTATTTCCCTTTTCACTAATGGAAGGAGAATTTAGTCTTTCAACTAATTACTGCTGCAGAACACCACCTTTCTCTTCTTATATGTGCTTTTTCTTTAAAACCTATCTGCCAGGGGCTAGTGGCAACAGCCCATTCCATTTCCTTTGATTCTCTAAACTGTACAATTTCATGTTCTTGAACATGGGTGTCTTTGCCACTCTAACTGAAATATCTGCTTTGTCTGTCCCTATCAGCCATCTATGGTACTTATTTTTCTCTGTCTCTTGAAGCAGAACAGATTCTTTCCAACTCTTTTGCTTTATCTCCCATCAAGAATATTTTAATGTTTGCTACCATCTCTAGCTTCACTCTTACACGATGACCAAGCCAACACCTTTTGTAACTTTTGTGAATTTGAGCAGCTTGAGTATCACCCTGCCCAAAAACCTGTCCATTGTGAAGATAGGTCTAACATACTTTTACCTCTTTCTTACTTCAGCCTAATTTATTTATTTTTATTTAATTATTAATTTATTGTCCTCTAGGATCCTTTAATGACAGCCTTAATTCTGTACTGGGTTCTGTTACTTCACAAAAGACTTAGATTCTTTCAGTAATTGACTTATGGTATTTTTGAGTTGTTGGATGACAGAATAAATGTATCCCATAATGTTACAAATGTACAGCCAGAATTTTGAAGGCTTGAATGCTGCCAAATGGTTCATTTCATTGGAGATGCTGTTCGGTGTTTCTGCCTATGTGCTTTCTGTTTCTGTTTCTGGAGGCTACCTCACTCATCTCCTAGATGGGAATTAGATTTTGGGTGAAGATGGTGATGGCTGCACTGCCACTTCAGAAGGGATGCTCATAAGCTTTGCTTCTTAAAATTCTTTTGTGGAATGAAATTTATCTATTGGTGGGAACCTTTTTATAACTTAATATGGGAATTACCCTGTGTGTGAAGCAGTGAAAACTTCAACAATAGAGAAAGGCCAACAGTAGAGTACAGGATCCAGCTTATTTTGACTTTTTACCCATAACACTGGAGGACAACACTCTTCTTGAATAGTATCCAACTTGAGTGGTGACCTAAGCACATGTAAATGATCTTACACTACTTGATTGCCCTGGATGTCTGCTCATTAGAAGACTTGCCAATGGGTTCACCTACATAAAGAATCCATTATTTGGGCTAATGTTATATATATATTAGCTATGAAAGCAGACTCAAAATATCTATGTCTTATAGGACTATCTTCCTACTGTTATCATTTTAGATTCATTCCAGTTGGCATTATGTCATGTGTTAAACCTCCTCTTAACAATAATTGCATATTTATGAATAATGCAGTTGTTAGGCATTGGTTCAACACAAGCCATAAAGCCAACTGGAAAGAATCCAAAATGATTAAATAAGAAGACAGCACTGTGAAACATAGATGTTTCAAATCTTCTATCACAGCAGATGTATATACAGTAATGTCAACCAAAATAATGGATTTTTATGTTAGTGAAGCTATTGGCGGTTCTAACAAGCAGCAGCCAGGGGAATCAGGTGGTGTAGGATTATTTACAGGGCATGTTTAAGTTACCACACAGACTGGAGACTATTTAAGTAGTGGAGTGTTGTCCATTGGTGTTATTCTTGAAGAAGCCCTGGTGGGCTAAATGTTTAAGCTCAATCCTGTACTCTGCTGTTGGTCTTTTTCCATGTAATGAGGTTAATCCCCTTGCACAAGGAAATGTGCAGTCCTTTTTCTAAACCTCTGGCTTATGCCAAGTAGGCTGCATTTAATCTTGCTTGCATTTATGCTGTCTATTGTGTGGGGATACCTTACGGATACTGAATTAAACCGTTTAGTGTTAGCCTCACTAAAAAGAGATGTGCCCAAGCCAAAGAAGTTACTGATATTGTTTCTAACCTCAACAGCCCTGGGATATCATATATGAGCTAAAGAAAACTGTCTGGAGTTTGCCATAGTAAAATATAAGACATGTTTGAGTTGAAGGGGTTTAGGTTATATCACCAGCTAGCCAGTGAAGTGTGTACACAAATATTTTTCTACCTGTAACTGTGCTAAATATATTTTTTCTAACTGGCAATTCCTTTATGCACACTTCCTATGCATATTTTAGCTCATTCATATTAAAAAAAAAAAAATAAATAAATAACTTCCTTTTCTCTGCTCTGATGACTCCATTGCTGTTGCTGTTGCCTCATATAAGGATCAGTTGTGCTCAGGTCATTAATCACCAGCAGTTATTCCAGTGATATTCTCTCCTTTTCCCCTTAATTTACTGGAAACTTATATATGATATTAAATAATGATGTCTTTGCTGTGTCTGGCACCGATACCAAAAAGACTCGTGATGGATCCCCCCCCCCCCCCAAGAAATTTGCTCACATGCAGACACTGTGCTAGAGAAGTTACTTGTTTTTTACCAACTCATACGTGTTCCCCATGTGTCAACAAGTGGGTTGGTGGAAGGTTAGTGCCCCTCCCAGTAATGCAACTAATTCATTGACAAACAAGCACCCCTTGCAGGATTATGGCGTCTGGTGTAGGTAGTAGATAGATAGAAGTTTGCTTTCATTCAGCCTGTTTGTAAGAAAGATGATGTCTGAGCTTCTGAAGTCATCTTATATCTTTGACCAAGAGTCCATATATACACCTTTCCTCTGTCAATGTTCGATCAGACCAACAGTAAAGATTCTGTAAGGAAAGTTCCTTCTGCTCTAATGTTATTCATTTTGTTTATAAAGGCTCCAACGTACTTGCGTGCGTTGGTCTTGGTCACCTAATGGCCGCTTTCCATGCTGCTCAGTCTCTGGCAGCCTCCCTGTACAGTCTCTCATCCCTGAGGTCACATTCAGTGACCTCGTCCCAGGCCTTTTTTGGTCTGCCTCTTGCAACCCTACCCTTAACATTAACACTTCTTGCTTTCTGCACCCAATTGTCATCCCCTATCCTCTCCACATGCCCAAACCATCTCAATCTACCTCTCCTCATCACAACACCAATACACTCCAGTCCCATCCTGCCTCTCAACTCTTCCATCATAAATTAAGCCTCCCCAGGCCTCACACTCAAGGACGCACTGCACATCCACCTAATCATTGTCATTTTTGCATGTTTGAGCCTGTGAATATCCTTTTCCTTTACTCCCAAGTCTCACTACCATGCAGCATTGCACTTGTAACTCATGCTGCATACAAAGATCCCTTAGCACAGAGGGAGAGCCCTCTCAGTGTCAGGAGAGGCAACAGCTCCCTGAACTTCCAACCACTCCACACTCTAGCCACAGAGCTAGCTCCAGCCTCACCTCCAGCACATAACATGTTTCCCAAATAACAAAACTTTCCACAAATTCGAGTGACTCACCAGCAAGATTAGTCCTTTCACGTCTGACAATTTCAGCATGCTTTCCCCGACACTGCACACATGAAATCAGCATTATCTTGCAGTCTAATACCGCTACATCTCTTATGCACCAACTTATCACAAACACTGCATAAGATGGAGTTACTTCTCACGCCCTTTAGGCAAACCGCACATAGCCATTCTCCTCTTCTCTGACAGTTTTGCCACCAGCCCTAAATACCATCACCTTTGTTTTATGTGTATTAACTCTCAAGCTCTTGTGCCCGATACCATCTCACCACTTCCTAAATCTTTCTTCTGTTGCCTTTTCATTCTCTGCAATCAACACCAAATCATCGGCATATGACATCTCCCATGGGAGTCCATTTCTGAAGTCACATGAAAGGGACTCAAGTACTATGATAAACAACAAGGGGCTGAAGACTGACTCCTGATGGACAACAACATTCACGGAAAACTTATCACTCAAATCTTCATTCACTCTCACCTGGGTGCAAGCAGCCACATACATAGCCAAAATCACCCCAACCAACCACTCCTCAGTCCCAAGCTTTTTCATTGCCCAGTTCACCACCTCCCTAGGAACTGTGTCAAATGCCTTCGCCAAATCAGCGAAAACAAAGTACAGAACCTTTTCTTTTCTATATATTTTTCCTGAAGCTGTCCAACAGTGAATATGGCATCAGTGATCCCTTTGCCTTGCATAAACCCAAACTGCATCTCATCAGTATTTACTCTTTCTCTAACCCTTCTGGAACACTCTCCATTACCTTCATTATCTGATCCAAAAGCTATATGCCTCTACAGTATAATTTTCTCTTTCCAGGGCATCACCCTTCTTTTACACTTTTACAGTCACACTCTTCAACTAATTATCTGGGACGAGACACTCATATATAATCGTATTTATCAAGTCAGTAACTAACCCCACTCCTGTATCTCCTGAGGCTTTCAACATTTAAGCACTCAACCTAGACACACCTGCTGTCTTCTCCACCTGCATCCTGCCTATAGGCCCAATCACAGTAGCAGCATCAATCAAAGGCCAAGGGCCAAATACTGGATCTGCTGGCTCCAAACCTCCCCTGTTCCAGTCAAACTCCTCATTCAACAACTGGTTATAATGGACTCTCCAGGTGTCTTTAATATCCCCACTGTTCACCACTATCTTCGTCATTTTTCACACACTGCTCACCTATGATATCCCCGTTTTCCCTCTTCATCAGTTTGCCACCTTAAATATCATATTCTTCGTTTCCAAACTACTAAGGTTATCCAGTAAAAGCCCCTGAAACTCAAGAGTTTGCCCTGTAAACCTCTTTTCTAGCCCTGCACTTGGCAACCAAGTATTCCTCCTTGTTACCACCCTTTTTCATTCCCAGAAAGTTTTGAAAGAGTATGGTTTCAGTTTTTAAATTTCCAAATTCACCTAGTACATCTTCCACACTTTCATTCAGATATCCATTTGGGCTGTTTTGTGGCTCTTGTGAACTACCAGCTTTTCTACCAAAACTACTGACAGTGATGTACTTAAGGTTGTCTTTTCACCAGCGCTTTCCTTGTTATTTGGCAGTAATCTGAGCTGTATACTTAGTTTTATTCACATATTCTCTAACAGCTCAACCCAACAATTATCCACCTGCTGTTTAAAGTATCCAGCATTACAGTCACTTTAAAACTTGCATGATGATGCTAAACTTCTGATCTGTTAATTTTAATACCTCCACAAACTTTACCTTTCTACAGTACCTGACTGCTGTCACAGGACTCTTTCCTACCTCTTCTGTCAGTATTTTTCTCTTGCTAGGTCAGCATCTAAGATGATGGTTATGACAGGCCAATTCTGTATTTTCTTCAGCTTGTGCATTCACTTTGATTACTCCTGTCTGGAGTACATAATGTATACAAGTCTCATGTGTGAGGGGACTTTCTGCAATGTTCTTGACAGCATGGCTTAGTGGTCAAAATGCCTCAAGTCATAATGATGGCTTCCATAGATCTGATCACCAAGAGATGCCTCCCATTAAATATACTGGACTGTATTGCCCAGTCTTGGGTCCCTGGGGGTAAAATGGAATCGGCTGTTACCTCTGCTGAATCAAAAGCATTAGCCCCTCTCCCCCTCTCAATTCGTCAGATTTACTTCACTCTTTTACAGGGACGCTGGACACTGCTGTCCTTAACTTTGTATGCTTCTCACGTAAGGCAGGGATACAGTACTTTATTCACACACACACACACACACACACACACACACACACACACACACACACACACGCACGCACGCACGCACGCACGCACGCACGCACACACACACACACACACACACACACACACACACACACACACACACACACACACACACACACACACACACACACACACACACACACACTTATTTGACGCATGCACATAACCTCATCACTAAAAGGTGGTCTTCCCAACAAAATCAAGTTCATTGACGAGTACAACAGAATGATAAAATATTAGAGATGTGGTTGTAGTGAAGGGGATAATGGAGGTTATTGTAACCCATTCAGTATGGGATCACTCCAAACCTGAGTGAAATCGCATGACTGTCAAAAATGAATGTAAAACGACATCCTTGTCCTGAACAGGTTATATATTGTAAATTTTTCAGACATAAGTATACAGTTATGGATTTTATAAATTCTCTCCTTTCTTACTGATACCTTTATTTGTCACAATGTGTTCAGACATCTCAAAATGAATAGCTCAGAAATTTAGTCCTTAACCCTGAGTAAGCTTTGGGGGCTATGAGATTCTTGGTCCCTTAGTCACTGCATAAAATACATCTGTTGTTGGCTCGGTGAGAGTCTTCGGTGGGTAGTTTATTATTGTTTTATTCATACAGGTAATACTGGAGTTGTGTCACTTTAAGCCATTTTAATGTTAGTTTTCTCATAAGTTTTAAGTGAAAAATTATTATTTGCTCAGCTTTCACACATGTGAATTTTGTATTAATGAGTAGCAGGTACAGTACACTGAGGCTGCATAAAAATAAATAAATAAATAAAGAAATAAGCACTTGGGTGTGACTTTGAAAGTGATTGGCCCTTTACTGATTTTGCACCTCTAGGGAATGGTAAAAAAAAAAAAAAAAAAAAAAAAAAAAAGCTGCCACTATGCAATACTTTTTTTTGTTTTTAACCTAATGGAACAGAGCCATTCCCACAGTTCATATAATTAGTAGTAGTAGTAATAGTAGTTCCCTAGGCAGTCTGGCCAAACAGCCCCAAGTCTCTAAGGAAGGCTATGGCCGAGACCGGGCTTTCTCACAGAGCTCTCAAGGAGTGTATGTTGTGTTGTTGGCGTAGGTAATTGTGTGCAAAGCATTCTTCCATAATTTGCTTAATAGCATGGGGTGCTGTGTTACATTTTGGACAGGCATCAGCGACAGAGTCATCCAGTCTCTTCTGGTAACTTAAGAGGGCTGGATGATGCCGACATCTCAGCCTGGCCAGGTGGACTCTGTCCTCACGAGGATATCAGGAGGCCGTGCATGCAGCTGTGTGTTGCCTTTAAGTGACTGAATTGATAACAACGGAGGGCATCACGACACCCCCAGAAGGTGACAACGGAGGGGTAAGCAGAGCGCGTACGACATCCGTGCGATATGGATGTCTATCTATCTATCTATTGCCAGACTCCTCAATCCTGTTTGGGGTGGCCACAAACAAATCGCCTCCACGTCGTCCTGTCCCCCGCCATTTCACTGCCCTGCTCCCAACTCACACCCCCTTTTCTCATATACCTCTCCACCCCATCCCACCATCTCATCCTCGGCTCACTGCCCTGCTCCCAACTCACACCCCCTTTTCTCATATACCTCTCCACCCCATCCCACCATCTCATCCTCGGCTCACTGCCCTGCTCCCAACTCACACCCCCTTTTCTCATATACCTCTCCACCCCATCCCACCATCTCATCCTCGGCCTCCCCCTCCCTCTTCCCCCCTCCACCTCACTCACATACACTCTCTTCGTCAGTCTTTCACCCTTCATCCTCTCCACATGGCCAAACCACCTCAGTGTGTTCCTCATAACACTTCCTATCACATCCACATCCACACCACAACGCTCCTTTATATCCTCATTCGTCAGCCTGTCTCTTCATGTGACTCCACAGGCTCCTCTTAAATAACTCATTTCCACTGCTCTCACTCTTAACGTGTGTCCTTCCAACAATGTCCAAGCTTCACTTCCATACGTTAGAGTTGGTATCACAATTCTGTCATGTAGTAACTTTTTCACTTCCATGCTCACTTCCCTGTTTCTTATCACTGCTTTCAAAGAACCAGCAACCTTTCTTCCCTGCTGTACCCTTTCAAGCACTTCACCCTCCAAACCTCCATCCTTACTCATCACACTACCCAAGTACTTAAACATACTCACATTTTCCAATTCCGCACCATCCAACCTCGCTGTACATTCACTGACTTCACCTCTCTCAAAGACCATCACTTTACTCTTCCCTACATTCACCTTTAGATTCCGTTTCTTGCACACTCTCCCAAACTCATCCACCAAGCCTTGCAGCTCCCCTTTGTCTTCACTCAACAACACAGTATCATCTGCAAACAACAGTACAGGGAGTTTCCAAACACTATCCTCTCTCACCAGGGCCACTCCAACATCCACTACCCTACCTTGTACCTCTTTTATTACCCCATCCATGATCAGAATGAACAACCATGGAGACATGACACATCCCTGTTTCAAACCAACCTCCAAAGAGAAAAATTCACTCAGTTCACCATCCACACGCACTGCAGCCTTAGCACCATCATACATACTCTTCACAGCAATCAACATCTTTCCATCTACTCCATATGTTCTTAATACTTTCTACAATCCTTGTCTATTCACCCTGTCATATGCTTTCTCCAAATCCATGAAAGCCTCATACAACTTTCCCTTCTCTAGAAACTTTTCCACTAAAGATCTAAGAATGAATATCTGATCTACACAACCTCTTCCCTTCCTAAAGCCTCCCGTTCTTCTCCAACTAACTCCTCTGTTCTTTCTCTAACTCTGTCAATAAGTATCCTACCGTACACTTTTTCTGTTATACTAAGAAGACAAATGCCCCTATGATTACCACACACTTCTTTTTCCCCTTTTCTTTTGTACAAGGGAATAATTATACCTGACTTCCAATCCTCCGGGACTCTACCTTCCTCCCAGGCCAATCTGCACATCTTCCACATCCATTCTACCACTATCTCTCCCCCATGCTTCAGCATTTCACCACACACTCCATCAATTCCTGGGGCTTTCCCCGATTTAACTTTCTTCATTGCTTCCACAACTTCTATCCTACTGATTTCTTCCTGTCTTCTCACCTCCCTCCTCCTCCCAGCCATTCCCCAGCCACTTATACTCGCATTACTTCCATCGTGTATGTTCAACAATTCCTTAAAGTGTTCTCTCCATCTGCTCACTTTTTCTCCCTTCTCCACTAGTAATCTACCATTTTTATCTTTCACTCCTCTGCTAACTTCACTTCCACCCTGTCTTACTCTCTTCACCTCTTTCCAGAACATTTTCTTACAGTCCCTCCACTTTACATTCAAATTTCTTCCAAATTCCTCATCCACTCTCTTCTTACTCTCTCTTACTAACCTTTTCACCTCTCTCTTTCTTTCTACATATAACTCTCTTCCACCTCTCAACTTCTTCCACGCCCCTATTTCTCATCCATTCATTGTATGCTTTCTTCTTTTGTGCCACAGCCTGTCTCACCTCTTCAGTCCACCATGCTGTTCCTTGCACCCCCCTCTGTCTTCTCTTCCTCCCACACACCACATCACATGCTGCACATATTTCTTCTGTAAATATCCTACACACACCTTCCACGTCCCCCATCTGCTCCAATTCATATTTGCCCAATCGTTCCTCCACTTCTCTCTTATACTCTGCCTTTTTCTCATCCTCTTGTAACCTTTCCACTCTCCTTGCAACTACTTCTTCCTCTCGTCTTCCCCTTCTTCTATGCCTTCATCTTACTTGTATCCTAATTCTGGCCACCACCAAGTGGATGTAAGTCCCATATAACCGGGCGCCCCTATTCCCTGGAATGCACCTGGCGCGAACACCTCAGTCTGGGTGCATTACCCTTCCAACGACCCAGCCTTTGTCAGTATCGGGGTGGAGCTAGAAACATAGCTCCAGGCAGCACCCCAGTGACAGCCGGTAGCTGCACATCAAAAGCAACGGCCTGTAGCTGTGCAACAGTGATGGCCGGTAGCTGCACATCAAAAGTAACGGCCTGCAGCCATGCAACAGTGATGGCCGGTAGCCGCACCCTTAAGAGATGGCCAGCAGCTGCTCATAGTCCTGCCCACCCCCCCTGCAGAACCAATGATTGCCGGTAGTTGCATGCGGGGAGAGAACGGTATGCACTTTCTCCTTCTGCAGTTGCCTCGAGGGGCTCAACACCAGTTACAGCTGGCAGCCACACCAGTAGACAAGGGATGGCTGGTAGCTACCCTTCACCTACACATCGCCCCTCATACGGGACTTTGGCAATGGCCGGTAGCCGCGCCCGCAGGCAGGTTACAGCCGGCAGCCACACTTCGTCTGCAGTCCCATCAGAGAGTCGGGCCCTGGTGATGGCTGGTTGCTGCACCGACGGGAAAGGGATGACCTGTAGCTGCCCTCCTACCGTTGCTCAAGGGACCTCAGCGACGGCCGGTAGCCGTTTTAGGGTGGGGCACCTTAAAAGCTCCTCACCCCCTTTGACGTCAGTACCTGAGGGAGACCCCTGCTCACGCTGCCCCTTCGGTGACAGAGCAAGTCCCACCCTTGGCTCCCCAGACCGAGGCAGCCTCCAGGAGGAGAACCTTCCCATCAAGGACTGGTGGAGAGGACCTGTCTTGACCCAAGGGCTGCACTCCATCCAGCCGGCACCAGAGGGAGACCAATGCCTGTTGGACTCCTATTGCCTGCAACGCTGCAGCCCTACCCTGACAGCGAAGTAGCGGGAGCGAGATCGCAGTAGAAGGGTTCTCCACGCTGCCCCTAGTACCCTGGGGCGTGACCTCTTCAGTCCACGGGAGGAGTGACGTCCTTCCTGCACCGGGTGCCTGCAGGAGCTCCTTCAGAGGATTTTTGGCCCCAGTCCCAAGAGCCAAACCCCCGTACCAAGCCCCTCCAGTGCGGGGCCCTTCATTACGCATGACCACAGCCCCTCCTGGAGGACGATGCCCCCATGAGTAGTCCTTTGGCTCCTTGACGAGAGGACACCTGAGGGGACGCAGCTGACACTGGGCCGCCACCTGTGAGCCACTGGCACCCCCCCTCTTTTTGATGGGCCCGCTCCCCTCCCCAACATCCTCATAGTGACTGTGACTTCTCTTCCTGCGAGGTGAAAGTGAAAGTAACTACCAGAGTGTAGGATACAGTGACAGTGTATGAGCACCCAAACTCTAGTGAAAGTGATAAGTGACATGACCAGCGTGGAACGGGGGACAGATATAGAATTACTGAAAAGAACAAGCAGCCCTAGAACAAAGTGTAGTCCTATCTTCCCTCATGTGCAGTGCCTGTTCAGTAATTGGTATCCTGCATGATACTTATAACTTAAATACACCTGTCAGTTCCAGTTCTTGCCTTTGGGCAGAGTTTCGTGAATTGTCAAGCTTACTGTATCCAGAATTTCGTAATATACGTGTAAGGTTGTTGCCCTCTGTTTTTATGCCCTGTTCCTCTCATGCTGTGTCTAAGCTCCGGTCTAGAAAGGGAACCCAGCCATACCTTAGATGTTATTAAGGTGGGATGCCGACCTAAAAACATCTAGCATAACACTGGTGGACAGCGATGGTTCTTGACCCGGACAAATACAGAGAGGGGCAATCTGGGAAATTGGCAAAATGGCAACCAAACCACTTATACTGCCCATATTTGATCAGGAGCAGTACGATATTCACACCTACCTGTCCATAGTCAAACCATTATTAGATATTGGCTTTGAAGATGACAGACAGAAGATTGCAGTCACCCTACCACTTCTGGGCAAGGCAGCAGCCAGTATTGCTCCCAAAGTCTTCCCCGAACTAACATGGGCGAATTTCACTAAAATAGTGGTAGAAGCAATCACACCATCTCTAGGAAGAGTGGTGGTGCTGTCCCAACTTGACAGCCAAACATACGACGGAAGCCTGGATGACACTCTCATGCAGGCCAGGCGGCTCGTCACCGCTGCTTACCTGGAAGCTGACACAGAAACCTGGGAGCAGCACACATTTAACACCCTGCTCAGAGTTCTTCCTGGTATGGTCAAGGAACACTTCACCATACATGACCCTACGGGAGATCTGGACAGGGACATCCAGCTAATGCGTTGACTCCTGACCTCCTGCTCCACCCCTCAACAAATCAACGTAGTGAGCAAATTCCCTACGAACAAACCAGCCCCACCCAGCAAGCCTCGGCCACTACCAACCCACACCAACCCTACACCAAACCCACCTAGGGCACACCCCAGCAACAAGCGCCTGGCATACGAGGAGAACCAGAATCTAATTACTATCAGTCCCTGGGAGTTCTCTACTTGTAGCCACAGGTGTCCACCCCACGACATCCTCGAACAGCTCAAAGCAGCCCGACGCAAATCTAACACACCAGGCCGAAGCAAGGTATCCTCTTTAGAGAACGAGGGCCCCGAAGACAACACCACACCACCAGGAGACACCGATCCCGGGGAAACAGAGCTGGAGGTAGAGGAGATCCCACAGCAGCTGGATTTTTAGGCCCGCCCCCGCACCTCCCCATGGTGGCAGGGGCCATCTCTCAGAAATATCGCCCCCCGGTCTATGATAAGATGAGACTCAACGGGGTTAAAGCAAGGCTTCTGGTCGATACGGGAGCGGCCAGATCGTGCCTCTATAGTCACTTTTACTCCCGTCGCAAATCGGCTTTTAGCCCTCTTTTCTCTAAGTCAATCCCTTCTTCAGTCCGTCATTGATGCAACCTCCACATGGGCAACTACTCATGGTTTTCATTTTTCTACCTCTAAGTCCTGTGCAATGACGTTTACTCGTTTGCTAACCATACTACAACCTTCTCTGTACTTATATAACATCCCTCTTCCTTACCAATCCTCTACCAAATTTCCTGGCCTCAAATTTGGTTCTTTGTTAAATTGGAATGCACATATCTCTTCCCTCATGTCTTCTACTCTTCATCGTCATCATTTGCTTCAAACGCTGCCTCATCTTTCCTGGGGTGCTGATGGCGTCACACTTCATCTTCACTCTGCATTTATTCTTTCCAAACTCGGTTATGGTTGCCAGACTTACTCCTCTGCTTCCACCTGCACACTTTCAAAGCTGGATTCTGTTCATCATACTGGTCGTTGTGAATACAGTGAAAAAGGCTGCTCGATCCTGAAGTTAACTGAACAGCGGGCTAGGAACATGTTTACATTGACATCCTTTAATATACCTAGTAAATTATTGTAATTATTAAACACACACACACACACACACACACACATCGCTCGCCTGCTCAGTGGTGACGTTCTCGCTTAGCGTCTGTTAAGATGGGGTTGGCGCCTTGCTCGGGATGCAAGAGGTCACTGTCCTCCTTGAGCAAGAGGATGGGTGTGGCCGGACTAGATGGGCTCTCAGCTCTCTTCCGGGAGGATAAAAGCTGATGATGACAACCATCACGTGATCCTGACCCACCCGGCAATATACAGGGTGAGTCAAAAGTAGCGATATGTTCTTACCTAATTGTATCTTTACAGGAATGAGTCAAGCTCGTACTGTCCCGTGTCTTAAACCATATTTATCGTACATATCCTTAAATTTGTGAATTGTTTTGACACACACTATTTCATTCGGTAGTGCATTCCACTGATCAATTGCTCTGTTTGGGAAACTGAATTTCCTTACGTCTTTATCACCTCTCTTCTTATGCAGTTTTTTGCAGTGTCCTCTTGCTGATGCTTCTCCATATGTTAAGTAATCATTTATGTCTATTTTCTCCTTTCCTGATATGCACTTATATAGCATTATCATGTCACCTCTTTTCCTTCTCTCCTGTAGTGTTGGTAGATTCAGTTTATTTAGTCTTTCTTCGTAGCTTAGGTCCCTTAAGCTTGGTATCCATCTTGTAGCGGCCCTTTGAACTTTTTCAATCTTGTCTATGTGCTTTTTGAGATGAGGACTCCAGACTACTGATGCATATTCCAGGGTTGGTCTAATGAATGATGTTATTATCCTTCTTAGCATGTCTTCATTTATGTATGTGAATGCTATTCTCATATTTGCAAGCAGTGTATACATGTTCCGTACCTTCTCGCTGATGTGGTCAGCCGGAGATAGTCTATTATTGATAATCACACCTAGGTCTTTTTCTCTTTCTGATGTGTATAGGGTTTTATTTCCTAACTTATAATCCCAATCAGGTCTTTTTTCACTTTTACCAAACTTGATTACATGACACTTGTCCACATTGAATTCCATTTGCCATGTACTACTCCATTCATGAAGTTCATTTAATTCTTCTTGTAGCTCCCTACAAGAGTCTGTGTTAGTAATTCTCCTTTGTATTTTTGCATCATCTGCAAACATATTCAGATAGCTCTCATTTCCAGTGTTACTGTTTATGTAATGCTGTGTTTTTAAGGCGACTTCTCGTCGTAAAAACACGAGCACTGGGACGGGGTCCTTTGGCTAGACCGGATGTAATGCACTAACAAAGGAACAGGGCATAAAAAGAGACAGTACACCAAATCACATCTATTGCTTAAATTCTATCCCTTACAGTGCTACATACACAATATTTGATACACAATAACACAGAGATACAATAATACACTTATAATTGGATCCAATCTACTTTTGCACAGGGCACAGGGCAGTCAGGGATATGGGTGACTATTATTGAGGAGAGATATCACTTCACTGCGATGGTCAATCGAGAACGCGGGTCGTGTCACTGGTGGATAATAATAAACGGAGGAGTCTCACTTATATTCACTGTGATTGGGAGTCTGTGGGGGACATGATACTATAACAAAGGTAGGGTGCGTGTGGCGACATCCGACACCGTCACCTAGTCGCAGGGAAGCACTTCACTAGCTTTTCGGCTCGCTCACACACCTACCTTCGACTCCACAGAAAACTCCCCGCTTCCTTTCTGTGAGGGGGAACTGAACTGTTTAATGTTCAAGCACGACTTACTCTGATATCACTGTTTAACAAAACTTTTATTGGTCACTGCCACTGTGCATTGGATCACTGTCACGGTATTAGGGGTCACTGTCACTTTCACTGTTCTACCCGTGTTTCTTTGGTAGTTGGGTCACTAGTACTTACTGTCAGGGAGGCTCCCTTGTTTAGGGCCTCGACCTGAGGGGCGGCTCCTTCCTAGGGCCGCGCTGGTGGGGTGCAGGGAGGCCTCGTAGTCTGGGGACCTCGACCTGATCGGGGGCCCTTGGGACTAGGACCGAACAGGCGGAGGATTCGGGCCTGCTTCTTCTTCTGCCGGGGCGTGAGGGAGCCTAGGTCGCCGTCGTCGGGGACCGTGGTGGAAGGCCTGGGCGTCCGGGGTCTGCAGGTGCTCAGGGGGAGAGACGCCGTCAGGGCTGGGCTGCGGCAGCGACTCCTGTAGGGCTCCAACAGTGCTAAGGAGCGTCCGGGTGTGGGCGGTAACTCCGCAATCGGGCCTTGCCACCACTCTAACGCCTCCACTTGGCCAAGAAGCCTGGATGGCGACGAAGGGCTCCCCGGAGGGAAAGAGGCTTGAGGGAGACTCACGCTCTCCGTGGTTCCCTGAGTGTGTTCATTGGGCTGAGGTGGGGCTCCACTTCCCCTAGTATGGACTTTGGCTGGTGCCGTGAACTTGTCCGGCGTGCGAGGGACACCAGTAGGGTGATCGGGGTCGCCCTTTCGCCGAGGCAAGCGGCCGTCAGCGTGGTGTTCCTCCCGCAGTAGGGAACAAGCCGGAGTGAGGGGCGCGAGGGCCGCACTCTCTCCAATACGGACAGATCCTACCGTCAGGGAATTCTCCACCCCGGTACGTGCCCCAGTCGTAACTGAGTGTCCGCCCGTACGGGAAACGACTAGCAGAGAAACGGGATCACCCGTCTGCTCCGGCGAGAGGCCGGCCCCGAGTCGCCGCTTCCGTAATTGGGTAGCGCTACACGTACGGTAGCAGGGTCTATCTACCCTGGACCGTATTCTGGCCGTAGCCAAGGTACAACTGGAGAGGGATGCACACAGGCAACTCTCTCTCCTCAGCGTGTTAAGGCCGGAGCCTGGGGTCACCTTCCCCTTTACACACTTTGTCAGGCCGTAGCCTGTGTCTATCTCTCTTTTAAGGCCGTAGCCTTGGGCCTCTTCCTGCCCTTGGGCCTCTTCCTGCCCTAGAGGGTGTAGCAAGACCGTCAAGACGGTGTTACTTGGGACTGACCTCTTTTCAGTCCCACCCCTGGTCTGACGGTCACTACCCCGCCCGCACAGTAGTTCAGGTTGTCTGAACGCCTGGGGTTGGGGCACTTGCGAGGAATAGGGGCTCAGGGCCGGGATGTCCCGAAGACCCTCTTGCCCGAGGTCACTAACCTCACCTGTGTGTCCTCCTGGGGTGGTGGTGGGGTGGCGGCTCGGCGGTGGTGTGGGAGGTGGTGAGGTGGGAGGTCCTGTGGTGGTCTCGGCGGGCATTTTACCACCCTCCGCGTCTTTGAAGTCACGGCCCCGTGACTGGAGGTGGTAGGTAGTGGAGGTGGCTGTCTGGTAGGCCGGGGTCAGGTGTTGGGTGAAGTTGACCCAGTGTGTGGTGAATTGGTTGGGCTCCTGGTGGGGGCAGAGCATGAAGTGGAGGGAGGACGGCTGGGTGGTCCGGCGTAGGAGGCGTAGCAGGTGGTGGGTGCCTCTGATTCTGGTTGGCGGGTGGTTGTGAGGTTGCCATCGGACCCTGGTTATCTTCATCTCGGGGAATGGTGCCTGGTGGGGAGATGAGATTTGAATGCTGGAGAGTGATGGGAGGGTGGTGCTTTTATTTGGGCTAATGTGGTGGGAGGAGCGTTGTACTTTGGGGAATTGGGAGTGAGGAAAGTTCCAACGTGCTTGGTGGAGGGGTAGGGTTATGGGGGAGGTATTGGGGGAGGGTGGTGATGGTGGATTCTGGGATAAGTGGGTGTTGGGTGGGGGTGTCGGGGTGTATCTCGTGGGTGGGCGTGAGAGTCGTCCCGATCTGGTGGTAGTGGTTATGGTGGGTGTGGGCGGTGAGGCTGGTTGATTGCGTGGAGGCGGTGAGGGTGTACGGTGGTGAGGTGGGTGGATGGGTGGTGGTGTGGTGTGACGTGTATAATGGGAGTGGTCCTGTGGGAGGTCGGTGGTGGGTGTGGGGTTGGGGTGATTCTTGGGGGAGGTGGGCGGCTGTGGTGGCGAGGGTGGCCTGGGTGGGGTGGATTGGGGGGTGGTGGGTGGATGGGTGTTTGGTGGGGGAGTGTCTGGTTGCGAAGTAGGGGTGGTGGGAGGCGGTTGCGGTGATGGTGTGCTTGGTAGAGAGCTGGTAGGCGGAGAGTGTGAGGAGGGGGGGGAGAAGGAGTAGTAGTAGGAGTTTGGGGGGTGAAGTTGAGGAAGGTCAGGGCGGCCAGGTGTGCGGGCCTGGGTGGAGGTAGGCTTAGTGCGGGGGTGGGTTGAAGGGACGCACGTGGCGGTTTCTGTATGTGTGGTGTTGCCCTTGTTGATCCACGATGACTTGATAAGCATTCGGCACCCGCACGATTTTGTATGGTCCATTGAATCGGGGGGCGGTCTTGGGTGGGGTAGGGAGATTTGCAACCATGACAGATTGGCCAGGTATGTATGGGTTGGAGTGGGTTGTGTCCGGTGCTAGGTCCTGCTTTGAGTGTAGGTGGTGGAGGCGGCATTTGAGGTGGTGGAGAGGGTCAGTGCTGGAAGGTGGAGTGGGCGGTTGTAGGTGGTGGCGGAGGGGTAGGAGTAGGGGTGGTTCCCCGAACACTCTCTCGTGCAGGGTTATTCCATCTTCCCTTGGGCACGTGTTTAACCCCCATTGCACGATCTTAACGTGTGCGGGCCAGTCTTCATTGCCTGTTTGCATAATGCGCGTGCGGACTTGGTTCATCAGGGAGCGGTGGCTTCTCTCGCATACGCTGTTGCCTTGGGGCCAGTAGGGAGATGAGTGGGAGATGCTGTATCCAAAGATGTTGGCCAGTTCTTCCCATATTTTCCCCGTAAATTCAGGGGCACTGTCCGAATGGATGGCCTGGGGAATCCCGAAATAAGGGAAGACATGTCGGGTGAGGGCGTCGGCGATTGACGGTGCTGTGTGGTCCTTGGCTGGGCAGGCGATGATAAATTTAGAGTACACATCCACGAAGGTAATTATGTACTTATAGCCGGACTTTGGTGTGAGGGGGCCGACGACGTCTAGGGAGAGAAGTTGCCACGGTTTTTGTGCTGTGACTTTTCCTGTAGGGCCTGGTGTTCGGGTGATATCTTTGCCAAGTGCGCATGCTCGGCATGATTGTATGATTTTCTTTGCGATGGTAGATGGGTTGGGAGTCCAGTACATATCGTTGAATATTTGCAGGAACTTTTTAGTTCCTAGGTGGATGCCATTGTGGGCATGGAGGTGGAGCATGGTGTCGTGGGCCGTGGCTGGGCTGAGGACAATGTGTCCGTTTGGGTCAAAAAGATGTTCGCCATGCGGGTGTAGTTTGTTAAATGTGGTCTGTGGAATCCAAGTGGGGCGTTGTTTGTCAAACCACATTTTAACCAGGTCGGGTTCTTCTTTGATGGTGTTGATTGGGAGGCGGGATAGGGCATCAGCGTTGGTGTGCAGCTTGCCTGGTCGGTATGCAATTTCGAAGTCGTATTCTTCGAGGGTTTCCCGCCAGCGTATTAGTTGGGCGTTATTTGTATTTGACTGTCGTAGCCATTGCAAGGATTGATGATCGGTGATGACTACTACGTGGGTGCCCGCGATGTAGGATTTGAAGTACTCGAGGGACCAGATGATCCCTAGGCACTCGCGTTTTGTGGCCGCGTAGTTCCGCTCTGCCGTGTTAAGGGTGCGACTGGCACAGGCGATGATGTGTTCCTTGCCATTTTGTACCTGGGCAAGGACAGCTCCTATGGCGATGAGGGACACATCGGTGTAGAGGCGGAAGGGAAGATTGTAGTCTGGGAACGCGACTACTGGCGAGGTGGTTAGTTTTGCTTTGAGGGTGGTGAAGGCTGTTTGTCTTGTCCCCGTCCATAGAAAGGGTTTGCCCTTTTTTGTTAGTTCGTGGAGGGGTTTTGCGATGTCAGTGAATCCTTTGACGAATCGCCTGTAATATGATGTCAACCCCAGAAATGCTCTGACTTCATGCACGTCGCGGGGGAGTGGGATGTCTGCGATGGCTCGAAGTTTCTCTGGGTCTGGTGAGATGCCCTCTGCATTAATTAGATGTCCTAAGAAGGAAACTGATCTATCTGCTAACACACATTTCGTAGGTTTCAATTTAAGTCCTGCTTGGCGTATGCGGTGGAACACTTGCTTGAGGCGGTGAAGGTGGTCGGCCCATGTACGACTGAAAACAATGACATCGTCGAGATATGCTAAGCAAGTCTCCCAGGTTAGACCGCTAAGGACTGACTCCATTAAACGGGAGAATGTGGCAGGAGCGTTGCAGAGTCCGAAAGGGAGGACATTGAACTCGTAATGTTTGCCGTTGGATGTGGAGAAGGCGGTTTTGTGTTTGTCGTCGGGATGCACAGGGACTTGCCAGTACCCTGACTGTAGATCCAAGGTGGAGAACCATGTTGAGCCATGTAAGGAGTCTAGGGAGTCGTCGATACGTGGCAGGGGGGTGGCATCTTTGACTGTGACATCATTTACTCGGCGGTAATCAACGCAAAAGCGCATTGTCCCGTCCTTTTTTCTAACAAGTACCACCGGAGAGGACCATGGGCTAGTAGAGTTGGAGATCACACCGGCATCTAGCATGTCCTGGACCTGCCGGTCTTCTTCTTCTCGTTGCTTAGGATTTTTGCGTCGTGATGGTTGGCGAATTGGAGGTCCTGTTGTGTGTATCTCATGGCTGAGATAGGTGGTATGGCCAAGGTCGGTCGGGCCTGAGGAGAATAAATCTTGGAAATCCAGGAGGAGTTGTCGGAGGCTGTTGGTTTGGGCTGGGGATAGGTGTGATGGTAGGGTGGGCGGGTCTGGGGGCGGTGTTTGGCATGGTTCGGCTTCTTCAGTGTCGCCGATGTTGAGTCCTCTTGGTAAGGTTAGTGGTGTGGTAGCGAGGTTGGCGACACGGATTTCTTGGGCATGTGGGGGAAGGAAGGCAGGGCTTACTAGACAGGAGGAAAGTGGTCCGGTGGGGATGGATGGTGAGAAGAGGACGGAGGTATGGGAAGGTTTGTTAAGTTTTACCCAAGCTTCATGATGTGGTGGAATTGTGATAGAGGAGGCGACAGTGGCCGGAAAAGATGGGGAGGGATGTAGATGATGAGTGGTTGGTGGTGGGGATGGGAGTCTAGTGGTGTGAGGGGCTGGGTAGGGTGTAGGTGTATCTGTGGTATGGGACAGGTGAGTGTCTGGTGGTAGTGTGTGGGGGTGTGAGTTTTTGGCGAGCCTTCGTTGTTGTTTTTTTTTTTTCTTCCTTAGTTCTCACTGCTGGTTGGTTGTGGTGGGCTGGATGGAAGTGGAGGCGGCGTTGGTGGCAGTCAATGGTGGCATGTAATTTCTGTAGGAGGTCCAGCCCTAAATATCCATCGTATTGACTGCATGTTGAGTCGAATATGATAAATGGGTGGCTAGTGGATATTTGCTGATGGGTGTGGGTTTGGAGGGCCCGAGTTTCCCCACGGATAGGCAGGGGGCTGTCCCCTGCGTCGACAAGGTTGGCTGAGGTGGGGAAGAGGGGGCCGAATGCACCCATGTGGCGGGTGTAGAAGTGGGAGTACAGGCACGATCTGGCTGCTCCCGTATCCACTAGTAGACGTGCCTTGACCCCATTTAGCCAGATTTTGTCGTAAACAGGGGGTCTGTAGTTGTGTGAGTTGGCCCCCGCCACCGTGGGGAGGTGCGGGGGCGGGTCTAAAAATCCATTTGCTGTGGAGTGGTGTCCTCTTGGTCGTCGTCGTCTGTTCCCGAGAGGGTGTGCGTTGGTGTGTCATCTTCCTGGGCATCGTCGTCTAAGGAGGATACTTTCTTGCGCCCTTGTGGAAAACCTCTGCGCCTGCTAGCTTTGAGCTGTTCCCTAATGTCGTGGAGAGGGCAGGTGCGGCTGCAAGCCGTGAATTCCCAGGGGTTAATGGTGATGAGGTTTCCTTGTTCCCTCGGGTTTGAGCGCTTCTTTTGGGGGTAAGCTCTAGGGACTGTGGGCGGCTCAGTAGCTGGCTGATGTGGCGGCAGTTTAGGTTTGGAAGGGGGTTGTTGCCTTGTAGGAAAACGTGTCACCGCGTGGAGTGGCTGTGGTGTGGGGCGGGCGGCGAGCAGACGTCGGACGAGTTGTAGGTCATTTTCCATGTCCCCTGAGGGGTCGTAGATTAAGAAATGCTCCCTGACTATGCTGGGGAGGATTCTCAACAGTGCGTTGAATGTATGGATATCCCGGGCATTGGGTGGTGCCTCGGGATAGGCGGCGCTGATGAGGCGCCTAGCCCGGGTGAATGTGTCATCCAGGTTCCCGTCGTAGGTGAGGGCGTCGAGTTGAGAAAGAGCGACAACTCGGCCTATGGATGGCGTGAAAGCCTGTCTCACTATTTGTGAGAATTGGTCCCATGACAGTTCTGGGACGACTTTTGGTGCGACACTAGTAATTATTTTACCCAAGTTAGGTAGAGTGACAGCGATCTTTTCTCTGTCAGAGTCAAACCCTATGTCTAGGATGGGTTTGACCATGTCCAAATATATGTTTATGTCACACTGGTCTGAGTTGAACCTCGGCAATTGGATGTGTGGTTTAGCTGCCATTGTAAGTTCCCTTTCGCGTTCCTCCGTGCGTTACTCGGATCTAGGACCACCGCTTGCCACCAGTGTAATGCTGTGTTTTTAAGGCGACTTCTCGTCGTAAAAACACGAGCACTGGGACGGGGTCCTTTGGCTAGACCGGATGTAATGCACTAACAAAGGAACAGGGCATAAAAAGAGACAGTACACCAAATCACATCTATTGCTTAAATTCTATCCCTTACAGTGCTACATACACAATATTTGATACACAATAACACAGAGATACAATAATACACTTATAATTGGATCCAATCTACTTTTGCACAGGGCACAGGGCAGTCAGGGATATGGGTGACTATTATTGAGGAGAGATATCACTTCACTGCGATGGTCAATCGAGAACGTGGGTCGTGTCACTGGTGGATAATAATAAACGGAGGAGTCTCACTATATTCACTGTGATTGGGAGTCTGTGGGGGACATGATACTATAACAAAGGTAGGGTGCGTGTGGCGACATCCGACACCGTCACCTAGTCGCAGGGAAGCACTTCACTAGCTTTTCGGCTCGCTCACACACCTACCTTCGACTCCACAGAAAACTCCCCGCTTCCTTTCTGTGAGGGGGAACTGAACTGTTTAATGTTCAAGCACGACTTACTCTGATATCACTGTTTAACATAACTTTTATTGGTCACTGCCACTGTGCATTGGATCACTGTCACGGTATTAGGGGTCACTGTCACTTTCATTGTTCTACCCGTGTTTCTTTGGTAGTTGGGTCACTAGTACTTACTGTCAGGGAGGCTCCCTTGTTTAGGGCCTCGACCTGAGGGGCGGCTCCTTCCTAGGGCCGCGCTGGTGGGGTGCAGGGAGGCCTCGTCGTCTGGGGACCTCGACCTGATCGGGGGCCCTCGGGACTTGGACCGAACAGGCGGAGGATTCGGGCCTGCTTCTTCTTCTGCCGGGGCGTGAGGGAGCCTAGGTCGCCGTCATCGGGGACTGTGGTGGAAGGCCTGGGCGTCCGGGGTCTGCAGGTGCTCATGGGGAGAGGCGCCGTCAGGGCTGGGCTGCGGCAGCGACTCCTGTAGGGCTCCAACAGTGCTAAGGAGCGTCCGGGTGTGGGCGGTAACTCTGCAATCGGGCCTTGCCACCACTCTAACGCCTCCGCTTGGCCAAGAAGCCTGGATGGCGACGAAGGGCTCCCCGGAGGGAAAGAGGCTTGAGGGAGACTCATGCTCTCCGTGGTTCCCTGAGTGTGTTCATTGGGCTGAGGTGGGGCTCCACTTCCCCTAGTATGGACTTTGGCTGGTGCCGTGAACTTGTCCGGTGTGCGAGGGACACCAGTAGGGTGATCGGGGTCGCCCTTTCGCCGAGGCAAGCGGCCGTCAGCGTGGTGTTCCTCCCGCAGTAGGGAACAAGCCGGAGTGAGGGGCGCGAGGGCCGCACTCTCTCCAATACAGACAGATCCTACCGTCAGGGAATTCTCCACCCTGGTACGTGCCCCAGTTGTAACTGAGTGTCCGCCCGTACGGGAAACGACTAGCGGAGAAACGGGATCACCCGTCTGCTCTGGCGAGAGGCCGGCCCCGAGTCGCCGCTTCCGTAATTGGGTAGCGCTACACGTACGGTAGCAGGGTCTATCTACCCTGGACCGTATTCTGGCCGTAGCCAAGGTACAACTGGAGAGGGATGCACACAGGCAACTCTCCTCAGCGTGTTAAGGCCGGAGCCTGGGGTCACCTTCCCCTTTACACACTTTGTCAGGCCGTAGCCTGTGTCTATCTCTCTTTTAAGGCCGTAGCCTTCGGCCTCTTCCTGCCCTAGAGGGTGTAGCAAGACCGTCAAGACGGTGTTACTTGGGACTAACCTCTTTTCAGTCCCACCCCTGGTCTGACGGTCACTACCCCGCCCGCACAGTAGTTCAGGTTGTCTGAACGCCTGGGGTTGGGGCACTTGCGAGGAATAGGGGCTCAGGGCCGGGATGTCCCGATGACCCTCTTGCCCGAGGTCACTAACCTCACCTGTGTGTCTTCCTGGGGTGGTGGTGGGGTGGCGGCTCGGCGGTGGTGTGGGGGGTGGTGAGGTGGGAGGTCCTGTGGCGGTCTCGGCGGGCATTTTAGTTTATATCATTTATGTACACTGAAAACGTGTGTGTGTGTTCTTACCTTACCTTACCTAATTGTATCTTTACAGGAATGAGTCAAGCTCGTACTGTCCCGTGTCTTAAACCATATTTATCGTACATATCCTTAAATTTGTGAATTGTTTTGGCACACACTATTTCATTCGGTAGTGCATTCCATTGATCAATTGCTCTGTTTGGGAAACTGAATTTCCTTACGTCTTTATCACCTCTCTTCTTATGCAGTTTTTTGCTGTGTCCTCTTGCTGATGCTTCTCCATATGTTAAGTAATCATTTATGTCTATATCCTCCTTTCCTGATATACATTTATATAGCATTATCATGTCACCTTTTTTCCTTCTCTCCTGTAGTGTTGGTAGATTCAGTTTTATTTAGTCTTTCTTCGTAGCTTAGGTCCCTTAAGCTTGGTATCCATCTAGTAGCGGCCCTTTGAACTTTTTCAATCTTGTCTATGTGCTTTTTGAGATGAGGACTCCAGACTACTGATGCATATTCCAGGGTTGGTCTAATGAATGATGTTATTATCCTTCTTAGCATGTCTGCATTTATGTATGTGAATGCTATTCTCATATTTGCAAGCAGTGTATACATGTTCCGTACCTTCTCGCTGATGTGGTCAGCCGGAGATAGAGTGTTATTGATAATCACACCTAGGTCTTTCTCTCTTTCTGATGTGTATAGGGTTTTATTTCCTAACTTATAATCCCAATCAGGTCTTTTTCCACTTTTACCAAACTTGATTACATGACACTTGTCCACATTGAATTCCATTTGCCATGTACTACTCCATTCATGAAGTTTATTTAATTTTTCTTGTAGCTCTTTACAAGAGTCTGTGTTAGTCATTCTCCTTTGTATTTTTGCATCATCTGCAAACATATTAAGATAGCTTTCATTTCCAGTGTTACTGTTTATATCATTTATATACACTAAAAACATGATTGGTGCCAGCACTGAACCCTGTGGTACTCCACTAGTCACTTCTTTCCATGATAAGTAGTTTCCTCTTAGTACTGTCCTCATTTCTCTTTTTATGAGAAAGTCTTGCATCCAACAAAACAGTTTGCCTGGAATTCCTCCTTGATGGTACAGTTTCCAAAAAAGTCTTTGGTGTGGTACTGTGTCAAAAGCTTTCTTGAAATCTAAATAGATACTGTCCACCCATCCTTCCCTTTCCTGTATTGTATTTGTTACTCTGTCATAGTAGCTCAACAGATTAGTAACACATGATTTTCCTTTTCTGAAACCAAACTGTCTTTCTGTTATCATACTGTGTTCTTCTAGATGATTGACCCAAGCTTTTCTTATAAGTTTTTCTAATACCTTGCTTACAACACTGGTCAGTGATACTGGTCGGTACCGTAGTTGAGTGGATTTTGTCTATTTCCTTTCTTGAATAAGGGGACAATATTTGCTTTTTTCCAAATATCAGGTAGTTTTCCTTGACTCAAGGATTTCTTGAAAATTAAAAATAATGGTTTACATAACTCCTTTGCACATTCTCGTAATACCCAACATGAAATTTCATCAGGACCACTTGCTTTTCCTCTGTCTAATCTACTTAACTCCTCCTGTATTACTTTTTCTGCTATTTGTATATCTGGTAGTATGTGTGGACATGCGTGTTCCACATAGTCCCTCTCAAAATTTTTTTGTTCTGTAAAAACTAATTGGAAATTCTTATTTAGTGCTTCACAAATATCTTTCTCTTGTGTATAAGTGATTCCCTCGTCCGTAATGGATTGTATTATATCTTTTACTTTAGTTTTGCTTCTGATATAGCTGTAAAACAGCTTTGGTTGATCACTACTTTTATTTATTATATCCTCCTCAAACTGTTTTTGGGCTTCCCTCCTTATTCTTGTATAGTCGTTTCTTCCTGTTTGTAATTATTGTACGCCATTTCACTATTGTGTCTTCTGTATCAATTCCACAACAAATCTCTTCTTTCTTTTCATTTTTTCCATTCTGTATTGAACCATTTCTGTATTTTCTTATCTGCTTCTTTGTGCTGTGGGATGTACTTTTGGACTCCTATTTCATAAAATTCACAAAATTTTTTATATACAGCATTTAAATCTTGTCCTCTAAGCTCATTTTCCCAATCAACTTCTAAGAAACACTTCTTTAGGTCTTGATAATTTCCCTTTTTATAGTTTAGGCTCTTTTTGTAACTATCATTGCTGTTTACTATGTCATATGCTGTCCTGAAGTTATAATTTAGTACTGCATGATCGCTTTTGCCGAGTGGAGGGTGATATATTAAACTGTCAATATCATTTTCTTGCCTTGTAAATATTAGATCTAGCACTGAAGGTACATCAAGTCCTCTTTTTCTGGTGGTTTCCCTCACATGTTGCGTTAAGAAAAACTCTTGTACGAGATCCAGGAGCTTTTGGTCCCAACAGCTTTCTTGGCTATTTATATCTAGAGTATTCCAATTTATATTTGTATTGAAGTCCCCAGTTAGTATAATTCTTTCCGATTTCTCTTTCATTTTATGTAGCAATGATCTTACACTCTGAATTGTACTCTCTGCCAGGTCCTCATATTCGTCTCTTTCCCATGTGTTTGATCTGGGTGGCATGTACAAATTGGCTACAATTACTTTACCTTCAGCTGTGTCGATCTCTACTGCAATCAGTTCTACTTGTGATGGTATATCTAGTTTTATTTCCTTGACTTTTAGATTTTTCTTAGTTAATATTATAATTCCTCCTCCTTTTTTTAAATATCTGTCTCTTCTCCATATATCGTATTCCTCTAAGTTTAGTATGTCATTGGATATCCTTGGTGTTAATTTTGTTTCATTTCGGCATATTATTTGTGGTTCATTTTCTCTGACAATCATTCATCTCTAGTAATTTAGATACCATTCCATCTACATTTGAGTACATCAACTTTATCATCTTGTTTATATACTTGTCATGACATGGTTCTACTACCTTCCTCCTTTTTCTTCCATCCTGTTTGTGTACCACTTTCGTACCTGCAATCCTATTACTTTGTAAAAAAATTTCTTCTTGTCCTCTTCTGATCTTCCCTCATTTTTTGTTTTTGCTTCCTCCCTTTTCTCTTTCAGTAATTCCAGTTCCTCTTGTGTTAGGCATCTTTTTATCCATACATTTTTGAACTCCTCTTTTTCCTTAAGATTCTTTGCATTTTTTAGTATCTCTTCCACAGTGTTTACACTCTGGAAAGTCACCTTTAGAGGTCTTGTCTTGCTTTTCTTGTATTTCCCTAACCTTTTGTGTTCCTCTATGTCTTTACTACAGATTTCCTCTGATACTTCTTTCAGTAAGCTCATTACATTTGCCATCTCCATTTTGTCTCTTGTGATCTTGTTTTTAACTTCATCCTCTTCTATACCAATGATTACTATTGATTTGTTTATCTACTGAATCTCTGACTAACTTTGGATTGTTTTGGATTATTCATTTCACCTCCTTTTTAATGCTTTTTTCCTCCACCCTTGTTTCTAAGTCTTTCTTTACTTTCACCGTTTCTGCATACGTGGTTTCTACATCATTTTTGTAGCTTTGCACAGCTTCATTTACTTGTGTTATCTTCTCAATATCACTGCTCTGGTCAATAAGACTGCTAACTTGCCTAATTGTCTCTGTGTCATTTTTGAACTCTTCCATAACACTCTCGTGATTGACTACTGTACTTGCCATTTCACTCATTTTCTTCCTAAGTGTACTCAATTCCACGGTTAGTTCATTGATGGTTGTGTCTTTCTTATTGGCCTCCCTTCCTAGTTTTTCTATTTCTTCCTTTTGCAAGTGCATCTGCTTCTTTATTTCATCAATTTCATTTTTGAAAGCCATTTCTGGTTTGTTTACACGTTCAACCAGTCTATTGTGGGTCTCTACTTCAACCAGTTCTTGGTAGAAATCATCATTTTGCTTTTTACCTTTATCCCTTTTTTTTCCAAATTTGTTTTACTGAAGTATGTATCCATTTTGCAATACTTAAAGTGCAAAGCATATACTTACAATCTCTGTCTTGTTGTAAACAAACCTCAGAGATGACTCAGCGTATTCTTTCGTCTTGGTTCTACTGTATTTCCTGTTTTTACAAGTCTTGTTGAAACTTATTATTTTTTTTCCTTTTTATAATGAACAATCATTTAGTCTAACCTGGTACTGAGTTTGACCCATACAAAGATACTATTTAGGTAATGCCACTGGCCGTGATGATTTGGTACGGAGCGCCGGTGTCACACGTCCACCTAGATTGAATCGCTCTGTGTGTGTGTGTGTGTGTGTGTGTGTGTGTGTGTTTCAGTTTTCGTTTTTACCATTTATCTCCTTTCTGTGTGTGTGTGTGTGTGTGTGTGTGTGTGTACAGGATAACAGGTTCACTTGTAAACAGACCACCTATAGAACACAACAGACCTTGGAGACAAACACTAAGTCATCCCATGGAGATATTCACTGAGGTGGTTTGGCCATGTGGAGAGGATGGAGAGCGAGAGACTAACGAGGAGTGTATGTTAGTGAGGTGGAGGGGGGATAGAGGGAGAGGGAGGCCAAGGATGAGATGGAGGGATGGAGTGGAGAGGTATATGCGAGAAGGTGTGTGTGAGCTGGGAGCAGGGCAGTGAAATGGAGGGGGACAGGGCGACATGGAGGCGATTTGTTTGTTGCTCTTCTGGGACTGAGGCATCTGGCAATAGATAGATAGACAACAACATTTGAATCTTGCCACAGAAAGAACATAGCCCCAACAAGAATAAGAGGGACTCCTTGAAGGGATAGTAGGTCTACAGGGGAAGAGGGAGAGAGGAGCGAAAGGAAGAGGAAAGAGGAGGTAAGGAAGGGGGAGAGAAGAGAGAGATTGAGTGGAGAGGGAGGAAGAGGAAAGATGAGCGATATGTACAGGTGATGGAGGAATAGGGGTGTCCTGTCCCTCCATAGCAGTTGAATAGGACAATGGGGAAATAGATCTGTGCCACATTAGGGCAAGTAGAACCAGGAAAACCAGGAAGGAAAGGTTAGTTGACTTCGTGTGGGGAAGCAGGGCAACGAAGGACACACACGATGTACTCTCAAATGCAACACTGTGGCTAAAATTCTACGCTGTGGCTTAAATTCAACACTGTGGCTAAAATTCAACAGTGACTAAGGTGTGCCATTTACCTGCCCCCTATTGGCACACTTTCACCATGTCCATTTCTAAGTGTTGACGACTGTACCTCTCTCTCTCTCTCTCTCTCTCTCTGCGGTACCTTGTCAGCTTGTATCCCATGAAATGTAGATATTTCAGCAGCTCAGTGGAATGATATCTGTCCTTCCATTTCTCCTCCGTCAGCATGTCATATGGAACCAACTGTAGGTGAATGCCACCTCGTGAAGAAGAGAAAGCACATGTATTTATGTAGATAGATTGATAAATAGACAGATATACAGACAAATGCAGTACAAGAAATACAAACATCACAATAAACGTAAAAATCAACGAACAATATCCTGGTGATGCAGCTGTTCACGTCTGCCTCATCCCGGTGCCTCACTCTCAGACTCGATGTTCCGACTGATGGCGTCCCTTACTGGCTGGCGGTACCTCTCTCGCTCCTGTGGGGGTAGTCAGTTTACTGTGCACAAGTGTGAATACGTCTGGTATATTACAAGTAGTACAGATCAGCAGGGAACAGACACAACACAAACCTTGCATACTTGTAAAACTTTGCCCATACATTCAACTTCACAACACCAAGAGCATACAGAATGCATACATAATACACAGAGTATACACAGCCAACAGAACACACACACACACACACACACACAGCCAACAGAACACACACACACACACACACACACAGACCATCACCAAATGACCACATCAGTGAGAAGGTACATATGTACATTGCTTGCTAATATGAGAATAGCATTCACATATACTCGCATAAATGAAGACATGCTGAGAAAGATAATAACATCATTCATCAGACCAACCCTGGAGTATGCATCAGTAGTCTGGAATCCTCATCTAAAAAAACACATAGATAAGATTGAAAAAGTACAAAGGGCAGCTACAAGATGGGTACCAAGCTTAAGGGATTCAAGCTACGAAGAAAAACTAGAAAAATTGAAGCTACCAACACTACAGGAGAGAAGGAAAAGAGGAGACATGAATGAAAATAGACATAAATGAATATATAACCTATGGGAAGCATCAGCAATAGGACACTGCAAAAAAAACTACATAAAAAGAGAGGCGATAAAGACGTAAGGAAATTTAATTTCCCAAATAAGGCAATTGATCAGTGAAGTGCACTACCGAATGAAACAGTGTGTGCCGAAACTATTCATTGATTTAGGGATGTTTGATAAAAATGGCTTAATACACGGGATTGTACGAGCTTGCCTCATTCCTGTAAAGATACACATCTCTCCCCGTTACACACTGTGTGTGTGTGTGTTCTTACCTACCTAATTGTTCTTACCTAATTGTATCTTTACAGGAATGAGTCAAGCTCGTACTGTCCCGTGTCTTAAACCATATTTATCGTACATATCCTTAAATTTGTGAATTGTTTTGGCACACTATTTCATTCGGTAGTGCATTCCATTGATCAATTGCTCTAAGTGGGAAACTGAATTTCCTTACGTCTTTATCACCTCTCTTCTTATGCAATTTTTTGCAGTGTCCTCTTGCTGATGCTTCTCCATATGTTAAGTAATCATTTATGTCTATTTTCTCCTTTCCTGACGTGCATTTATATAGCATTATCATGTCACCTCTTTTCCTTCTCTCCTGTAGTGTTGGTAGATTCAGTTTATTTAGTCTTTCTTCGTAGCTTAAGTCCCTTAAGCTTGGTATCCATCTTGTAGCAGCCCTTTGGGCTTTTTCAATCTTGTCTATGTGCTTTTTGAGATGAGGACTCCAGACTACTGATGCATATTCCGGGGTTGGTCTAGTGAATGATGTTATTATCTTTCTTAGCATGTCTTCATTTATGTATGTGAATGCTATTCTCATATTTGCAAGCAGTGTATACATGTTCCGTACCTTCTCGCTGATGTGGTCAGCCGGAGATAGTTTGTTATTGATAATCACACCTAGGTCTTTCTCTCTTTCTGATGTGTATAGGGTTTTATTTCCTAACTTATAATCCCAATCAGGTCTTTTTCCACTTTTACCAAACTTGATTACATGACACTTGTCCACATTGAATTCCATTTGCCATTTACTACTCCATTCATGAAGTTTATTCAATTCTTCTTGTATCTCTTTACAAGAGTCTGTGTTAGTAATTCTCCTTTGTATTTTTGCATCATCTGCAAACATATTCAGATAGCTCTCATTTCAAGTGTTACTGTTTATATCATTTATATACACTAAAAACATGATTGGTGCCAACACTAAACCCTGTGGTACTCCACTAGTCACTTCTTTCCATGATGAGTAGTTTCCTCTTAGTACTGTCCTCATTTCTCTTTTTATGAGAAAGTCTTGCATCCAACAAAACAGTTTGCCTCGAATTCCTCCTTGATGGTACAGTTTCCATAAAAGTCTTTGGTGTGGTACTGTGTCAAAAGCTTTCTTGAAATCTAAATAGATACTGTCCACCCATCCTTCCCTTTCCTGTATTGTGTTTGTTACTCTGTCATAGTAGCTCAACAGATTAGTAACACATGATTTTCCTTTTCTGAAACCAAACTGTCTTTCTGTTATCATACTGTGTTCTAGATGATTTACCCAAGCTTTTCTTATAAGTTTTTCTAATACCTTGCTTACAACACTGGTCAATGATACTGGTCGGTAGTTGAGTGGATTTTGTCTATTTCCTTTCTTGAATAAGGGGACAATATTTGCTTTTTTCCAAATATCAGGTAGTTTACCTTGACTCAAGGATTTCTTGAAAATTAAAAATAATGGTTTACATAACTCCTTTGCACATTCTTGTAATACCCTACATGAAATTTCATCAGGACCACTTGCTTTTCCTCTGTCTAATCTACTTAACTCCTCCTGTATTACTTTTTCTGCTATTTGTATATCTGGTAGTATGTGTGGACATGCGTGTTCCACATAGTCCCTCTCAAAATTTTTTTCTTCTGTAAAAACTAATTGGAAATTCTTATTTAGTGCTTCACAAATATCTTTCTCTTGTGTATAAGTGATTCCCTCTTCCGTAATGGATTGTATTATATCTTTTACTTTAGTTTTGCTTCTGATATAGCTGTAAAACAGCTTTGGTTGATCACTACTTTTATTTATTATATCCTCCTGAAACTGTTTTTGGGCTTCCCTCCTTATTCTTGTATAGTCGTTTCTTGCCTGTTTGTAATTATTATACGCCCTTTCACTATTGTGTCTTCTGTATCTATTCCACAACAAATCTCGTCTTTCTTTTGATTTTTTACATTCTGTATTGAACCATTTCTGTATTTTCTTATCTGCTTCTTTGTGCTGTGGGATGTACTTCTGGACTCCTATTTCATAAAATTCACAAAATTTTTTATATACAGCATTTAAATCTTGTCCTCTAAGCTCATTTTCCCAATCAACTTCTAAGAAATACTTCTTTAGGTCTTGATAATTTCCCTTTTTATAGTTTAGGCTCTTTTTGTAACTATCATTGCTGTGTACTATGTCATATGCTATCCTGAAGTTATAATTTAGTACTGCATGATCGCTTTTGCCGAGTGGAGGGTGATATATTAAACTGTCAATATCATTTTCTTGCCTTGTAAATATTAGATCTAACACTGAAGGTACATCAAGTCCTCTTTTTCTGGTGGTTTCCCTCACATGTTGTGTTAAGAAAAACTCTTGTACGAGATCCAGGAGCATTTGGTCCCAACAGCTTTCTTGCCTATTTATATCTAGAGTATTGCAATTTATATTTGTATTGATGTCCCCAGTTAGTATAATTCTTTCCGATTTCTCTTCCATTTTATGTAGCAATGATCTTACACTCTGAATTGTACTCTCTGCCAGGTCCTCATATTCGTCTCTTTCCCATGTGTTTGACCTTGGTGGCATGTACAAATTGGCTACAATTACTTTACCTTCAGATGTGTCGATCTCTACTGCAATCAGTTCTACTGGTGATGGTATATCTTGTTTTATTTCCTTGACTTTTAGATTTTTCTTAGTTAATATTATAATTCCTCCTCCTTTTTTTAAATATCTGTCTCTTTTCCATATATTGTATTCCTCTAAGTTTAGTATGTCATTTGATATCCTTGGTATTAATTTTGTTTCAGTTAGGCATATTATTTGTGGTTCATTTTCTCTGACATAATCATTCATCTCTAGTAATCTAGATACCATTCCATCCACATTTGAGTACATCAACTTTATCATCTTGTTTATATACTTGTCATGACATGGTTCTACTACCTTCCTTTTTTTTCTTCCATCCTGTTTGTGTACCACTTTCGTACCTACAATCCTATTACTTTGTAAAAAAATTTCTTCTTGTCCTCTTCTGATCTTCCCTCATTTTTTGTTTTTGCTTCCTCCCTTTTCTCTTTCAGTAATTACAGTTCCTCTTGTGTTAGGCATCTTTTTATCCATACATTTTTGAACTCCTCTTTTTCCTTAAGATTCTTTGCATTTTTTAGTATCTCTTCCACAGTGTTTACACTCCGGAAAGTCACCTTTAGAGGTCTTGTCTTGCTTTTCTCGTATTTCCCTAACCTTTTGTGTTCCTCTATGTCTTTACTACAGATTTCCTCTGATACTTCTTTCAGTAAGCTCATTACATTTGCCATCTCCTTTCTGTCTCTTGTGATCTTGTTTTTAATTTCTTCCTCTTCTATACCAGTGATTACTATTGATTTGTATATCTCTACTGAATCTCTGACTAACTTTGGATTGTTTTGGATTATTCTTTTCACCTCCTTTTTAATGCTTTTTTCCTCCACCCTTGTTTCTAAGTCTTTCTTTACTTTCACCATTTCAGCATACGTGGTTTCTACATCATTTTTGTAGCTTTGCACAGCTTCATTCACTTGTGTTATCTTCTCCTCAATATCACTGGTCTGGTCAATAAGACTGCTAACTTGCCTAATTGTCTCTGTGTCATTTTTGAACTCTTCCATAACACTCTCGTGATTGACCACTGTACTTGCCATTTCACTCATTTTCTTCCTAAGTGTACTCAATTCCACTGTTAGTTCACTGATGGTTGTGTCTTTCTTATTGGCCTCCCTTCCTAGTTTTTCTATTTCTTCCTTTTGCAAGTGCATCTGCTTCTTTATTTCATCAATTTCATTTTTGAAAGCCATTTCTAGTTTGTTTACATGTTCAACCAGTCTATTGTGGGTCTCTACTTCAACCAGTTCTTGGTAGAAATCATCATTTTGCTTTTTACCTTTATCCCTTTTCTTTTCCAAATTTGTTTTACTGAAGTATGTATCCATTTTGCAATACTTAAAGTGCAAAGCATGTACTTACAATCTCCGTGTTCTTGTAGTCTAAACAAACCTCAGAATTGACTCAGCGTATTCTTTCGTCTTGGTTCTATTTCCTGTTTTTACAAGTCTTGTTTAAACTTATTATTTTCTTCCTTTTAATAATGAACAATCATTTAGTCTAACCTGGTACTGAGCTTGACTCATACAAAGATACTATTTAGGTAATGCCACTGGCCGTGATGATTTGGTACGGAGTGCCGGTGTCGCACGTTCGCCTAGATTGAATCCCTCTGTTCTTACCTACCTAATTGTTCTTACCTAATTGTATCTTTACAGGAATGAGTCAAGCTCGTATTGTCCCGTGTCTTAGACCATATTTATCGTACATATCCTTAAATTTGTTAATTGTTTTGGCACACACTATTTCATTCGGTAGTGCATTCCATTGATCAATTGCTCTAAGTGGGAAACCGAATTTCCTTACGTCTTTATCACCTCTCTTCTTATGCAGTTTTTTGCAGTGTCCTCTTGCTGATGCTTCTCCATATGTTACGTAATCATTTATGTCTATTTTCTCCTTTCCTGATATGCACTTATATAGCATTATCATGTCACCTCTTTTCCTTCTCTCCTGTAGTGTTGGTAGATTCAGTTTATTCAGTCTTTCTTCGTAGCTTAGGTCTCTTAAGCTTGGTATCCATCTTGTAGCGGCCCTTTGAACTTTTTCAATCTTGTCTATATGGTTTTTGAGATGAGGACTCCAGACTATCGATGCATATTCCAGGGTTGGTCTAATGAATGATGTTATTATCCTTCTTAGCATGTCTTCATTTATGTATGTGAATGCTATTCTCATATTTGCAAGCAGTGTATACATGTTCCGTACCTTCTCGCTGATGTGGTCAGCCGGAGATAGTCTGTCATTGATAATCACACCTAGGTCTTTCTCTCTTTCTGATGTGTATAGGGTTTTATTTCCTAACTTATAATCCCAATCAGGTCTTTTTCCACTTTTACCAAACTTGATTACATGACACTTGTCCACATTGAATTCCATTTGCCATGTACTACTCCATTCATGAAGTTTATTTAATTTTTCTTGTATCTCTTTACAAGAGTCTGTGTTAGTAATTCTCCTTTGTATTTTTGCATCATCTGCAAACATATTCAGATAGCTCTCATTTCAAGTGTTACTGTTTATATCATTTATATACACTAAAAACATGATTGGTGCCAGCACTAAACCCTGTGGTACTCCACTAGTCACTTCTTTCCATGATGAGTAGTTTCCTCTTAGTACTGTCCTCATTTCTCTTTTTATGAGAAAGTCTTGCATCCAACAAAACAGTTTGCCTGGAATTCCTCCTTGATGGTACAGTTTCCAAAAAAGTCTTTGGTGTGGTACTGTGTCAAAAGCTTTCTTGAAATCTAAATAGATACTGTCCACCCATCCTTCCCTTTCCTGTATTGTGTTTGTTACTCTGTCATAGTAGCTCAACAGATTAGTAACACATGATTTTCCTTTTCTGAAACCAAACTGTCTTTCTGTTATCATACTGTGTTCTAGATGATTTACCCAAGCTTTTCTTATAAGTTTTTCTAATACCTTGCTTACAACACTGGTCAATGATACTGGTCGGTAGTTGAGTGGATTTTGTCTATTTCCTTTCTTGAATAAGGGGACAATATTTGCTTTTTTCCAAATATCAGGTAGTTTACCTTGACTCAAGGATTTCTTGAAAATTAAAAATAATGGTTTACATAACTCCTTTGCACATTCTTGTAATACCCTACATGAAATTTCATCAGGACCACTTGCTTTTCCAATGTCTAATCTACTTAACTCCTCCTGTATTACTTTTTCTGCTATTTGTATATCTGGTAGTATGTGTGGACATGCGTGTTCCACATAGTCCCTCTCAAAATTTTTTTCTTCTGTAAAAACTAATTGGAAATTCTTATTTAGTGCTTCACAAATATCTTTCTCTTGTGTATAAGTGATTCCCTCTTCCGTAATGGATTGTATTATATCTTTTACTTTAGTTTTGCTTCTGATATAGCTGTAAAACAGCTTTGGTTGATCACTACTTTTATTTATTATATCCTCCTGAAACTGTTTTTGGGCTTCCCTCCTTATTCTTGTATAGTCGTTTCTTGCCTGTTTGTAATTATTATACGCCCTTTCACTATTGTGTCTTCTGTATCTATTCCACAACAAATCTCGTCTTTCTTTTGATTTTTTACATTCTGTATTGAACCATTTCTGTATTTTCTTATCTGCTTCTTTGTGCTGTGGGATGTACTTCTGGACTCCTATTTCATAAAATTCACAAAATTTTTTATATACAGCATTTAAATCTTGTCCTCTAAGCTCATTTTCCCAATCAACTTCTAAGAAATACTTCTTTAGGTCTTGATAATTTCCCTTTTTATAGTTTAGGCTCTTTTTGTAACTATCATTGCTGTGTACTATGTCATATGCTATCCTGAAGTTATAATTTAGTACTGCATGATCGCTTTTGCCAAATGGAGAGTGATATATTAAACTGTCAATATCATTTTCTTGCCTTGTAAATATTAGATCTAACACTGAAGGTACATCAAGTCCTCTTTTTCTGGTGGTTTCCCTCACATGTTGCGTTAAGAAAAACTCTTGTACGAGATCCAGGAGCATTTGGTCCCAACAGCTTTCTTGGCTATTTATATCTAGAGTATTGCAATTTATATTTCTACTGATGTCCCCAGTTAGTATAATTCTTTCCGATTTCTCTTCCATTTTATGTAGCAATGATCTTACACTCTGAATTGTACTCTCTGCCAGGTCCTCATATTCGCCTCTTTCCCATGTGTTTGACCTTGGTGGCATGTACAAATTGGCTACAATTACTTTACCTTCAGGTGTGTCGATCTCTACTGCAATCAGTTCTACTGGTGATGGTATATCTTGTTTTATTTCCTTGACTTTTAGATTTTTCTTAGTTAATATTATAATTCCTCCTCCTTTTTTTAAATATCTGTCTCTTTTCCATATATTGTATTCCTCTAAGTTTAGTATGTCATTTGATATCCTTGGTATTAATTTTGTTTCAGTTAGGCATATTATTTGTGGTTCTTTTTCTCTGACATAATCATTCATCTCTAGTAATCTAGATACCATTCCATCCACATTTGAGTACATCAACTTTATCATCTTGTTTATATACTTGTCATGACATGGTTCTACTACCTTCCTCCTTTTTCTTCCATCCTGTTTGTGTACCACTTTCGTACCTGCAATCCTATTACTTTGTAAAAAAATTTCTTCTTGTCCTCTTCTGATCTTCCCTCATTTTTTGTTTTTGCTTCCTCCCTTTTCTCTTTCAGTAATTACAGTTCCTCTTGTGTTAGGCATCTTTTTATCCATACATTTTTGAACTCCTCTTTTTCCTTAAGATTCTTTGCATTTTTTAGTATCTCTTCCACAATGTTTACACTCCGGAAAGTCACCTTTAGAGGTCTTGTCTTGCTTTTCTCGTATTTCCCTAACCTTTTGTGTTCCTCTATGTCTTTACTACAGATTTCCTCTGATACTTCTTTCAGTAAGCTCATTACATTTGCCATCTCCTTTCTGTCTCTTGTGATCTTGTTTTTAATTTCTTCCTCTTCTATACCAGTGATTACTATTGATTTGTATATCTCTACTGAATCTCTGACTAACTTTGGATTGTTTTGGATTATTCTTTTCACCTCCTTTTTAATGCTTTTTTCCTCCACCCTTGTTTCTAAGTCTTTCTTTACTTTCACCATTTCAGCATACGTGGTTTCTACATCATTTTTGTAGCTTTGCACAGCTTCATTCACTTGTGTTATCTTCTCCTCAATGTCACTGGTCTGGTCAATAAGACTGCTAACTTGCCTAATTGTCTCTGTGTCATTTTTGAACTCTTCCATAACACTCGTGATTGACCACTGTACTTGCCATTTCACTCATTTTCTTCCTAAGTGTACTCAATTCCACTGTTAGTTCACTGATGATTGTGTCTTTCTTATTGGCCTCCCTTCCTAGTTTTTCTATTTCTTCCTTTTGCAAGTGCATCTGCTTCTTTATTTCATCAATTTCATTTTTGAAAGCCATTTCTAGTTTGTTTACACGTTCAACCAGTCTATCGTGGGTCTCTACTTCAACCAGTTCTTGGTAGAAATCATCATTTTGCTTTTTACCTTTATCCCTTTTCTTTTCCAAATTTGTTTTACTGAAGTATGTATCCATTTTGCAATACTTAAAGTGCAAAGCATGTACTTACAATCTCCGTGTTCTTGTAGTCTAAACAAACCTCAGAATTGACTCAGCGTATTCTTTCGTCTTGGTTCTATTTCCTGTTTTTACAAGTCTTGTTTAAACTTATTATTTTCTTCCTTTTAATAATGAAGAATCATTTAGTCTAACCTGGTACTGAGCTTGACTCATACAAAGATACTATTTAGGTAATGCCACTGGCCGTGATGATTTGGTACGGAGTGCCGGTGTCACACGTTCGCCTAGATTGAATCCCTCTGTTCTTACCTACCTAATTGTTCTTACCTAATTGTATCTTTACAGGAATGAGTCAAGCTCGTATTGTCCCGTGTCTTAGACCATATTTATCGTACATATCCTTAAATTTGTTAATTGTTTTGGCACACACTATTTCATTCGGTAGTGCATTCCATTGATCAATTGCTCTAAGTGGGAAACCGAATTTCCTTACGTCTTTATCACCTCTCTACTTATGCAGTTTTTTGCAGTGTCCTCTTGCTGATGCTTCTCCATATGTTACGTAATCATTTATGTCTATTTTCTCCTTTCCTGATATGCACTTATATAGCATTATCATGTCACCTCTTTTCCTTCTCTCCTGTAGTGTTGGTAGATTCAGTTTATTCAGTCCTTCTTCGTAGCTTAGGTCTCTTAAGCTTGGTATCCATCTTGTAGCGGCCCTTTGAACTTTTTCAATCTTGTCTATATGGTTTTTGAGATGAGGACTCCAGACTATTGATGCATATTCCAGGGTTGGTCTAATGAATGATGTTATTATCCTTCTTAGCATGTCTTCATTTATGTATGTGAATGCTATTCTTATATTTGCAAGCAGTGTATACATGTTCCGTACCTTCTCGCTGATGTGGTCAGCCGGAGATAGTCTGTCATTGATAATCACACCTAGGTCTTTCTCTCTTTCTGATGTGTATAGGGTTTTATTTCCTAACTTATAATCCCAATCCGGTCTTTTTCCACTTTTACCAAACTTGATTACATGACACTTGTCCACATTGAATTCCATTTGCCATGTACTACTCCATTCATGAAGTTTATTTAATTCTTCTTGTAGCTCCCTAAAAGAGTCTGCGCTAGTAATTCTCCTTTGTATTTTTGCAAGGTAGGGTAATGGATGTTGGAGTGGCCCTGGTGAGAGAGGATAGTGTTTGGAAACTCCCTGTACTGTTGTTTGCAGATGATACTGTGTTGTTGAGTGAAGACGAAGGGGAGCTGCAAGGCTTGGTGGATGAGTTTGAGAGAGTGTGTAAGAAACGGAACCTAAAGGTGAATGTAGAGAAGAGTAAAGTGATGGTCTTTGAAAGAGGTGAAGTTAGTGAATGTACAGCGAGGTTAGATGGTGAGGAATTGGAAAATGTGAGTACGTTTAAGTATTTGGGTAGTGTGATGAGTAAGGATGGAGGTTTAGAGGGTGAAGTGCTTGAAAGGGTACAGCAGGGAAGAAAGGTTGCTGGTTCTTTGAAAGCAGTGATAAGAAACAGGGAAGTGAGCATGGAAGTGAAAAAGTTACTATATGACAGTATTATGATACCAACTCTAACGTACGGAAGTGAAGCTTGGACATTGTTGGAAGGACACAAGTCAAGAGTGAGAGCAGTGGAAATGAGTTATTTAAGAGGAGCCTGTGGAGTCACGTGGAGAGACAGGCTGACGAATGAGGATATAAAGGAGCGTTGTGGTGTGGATGTGGATGTGATAGGAAGCGTTATGAGGAACACACTGAGGTGGTTTGGCCATGTGGAGAGGATGGAGGGTGAAAGACTGACGAAGAGAGTATATATGAGTGAGGTGGAGGGGGGAAGAGGGAGGGGGAGGCCGAGGATGAGATGGAGGGATGGGGTGGAGAGGTATATGACAGAGGGGGGTGTGAGTTGGGAGCAGGGCAGTGAAATGGCAGGGGACAGGGCGACTTGGAGGCGATTTGTTTGTGGCCACCCCAAACGGGATTGAGGCGTCTGGCAATAGATAGATAGATAGATATTTTTGCATCATCTGCAAACATATTCAGATAGCTTTCATTTCCAGTGTTACTGTTTGCATCATTTATGTACACTAGAAACATGATTGGTGCCAGCACCGAACCCAGTGGTACTCCACTAGTCCCTTCTTTCCATGATGAGTAGTTTCCTCTTAGTGCTGTCCTCATTTCTCTTTTTATGAGAAAGTCTTGCATCCAACAAAACAGTTTGCCTCGAATTCCTGCTTGATGGTACAGCTTCCATAAAAGTCTTTGGTGTGGTACTGTGTGAAAAGCTTTCTTGAAATCTAAATAGATATGTCCACCCATCCTTCCCTTTCCTGTATTGTGTTTGTTACTCTGTCATAGTAGCTCAACAGATTAGTAACAAATGATTTTCCTTTTCTGAAACCAAACTGTCTTTCTGTTATCATACTGTGTTCTTCTAGATGATTTACCCAAGCTTTTCTTATAAGTTTTTCTAATACCTTGCTTACAACACTGGTCAGTGATACTGGTCGGTAGTTGAGAGGATTTTGTCTATTTCCTTTCTTGAATAAGGGGACTATATTTGCTTTTTTCCAAATATCAGGTAGTTTCCCTTGACTCAAGGATTTCTTGAAAATTAAAAATAATAGTTTACTTAACTCCATTGCACATTCTCGTCACACCCAACATGAAATTTCATCAGGACCACTTGCTTTTCCTCTGTCTAATCTACTTAACTCCTCCTGTATTACTTTTTCTGCTATTTGTATATCTGGTAGTATGTGTGGACATGCGTGTTCCACATATTCCCTCCCCAAAATTTTTTCTTCTGTAAAAACTAATTGGAAATTCTTATTGAGAGCTTCACAAATATCTTTCTCTTGTGTATAAGTGATTCCCTCGTCCGTGATGGATTGTATTATATCTTTTACTTTGGTTTTGCTTCTGATATAGCTGTAAAACAGCTTTGGTTGATCGCTACTTTTATTTATTATATCCTCAAACTGTTTTTGGGCTTCCCTCCTTATTCTTGTATAGTCGTTTCTTGCCTGTTTGTAATTATTATACGCCCTTTCACTACTGTGGCTTCTGTATCTATTCCACAACAAATCTCTTCTTTCTTTTGATTTTTTACATTCTGTATTGAACCATTTCTGTATTTTCTTATCTGCTTCTTTGTACTGTGGGATGTACTTCTGGACTCCTATTTCATAAAATACACAAAATTTTTTATACACAGCATTTAAATCTTGTCCTCTAAACTCATTTTCCCAATCAACTTCTAAGAAATACTTCTTTAGGTCTTGATAATTTCCCTTTTTATAGTTTAGGCTCTTTTTGTAACTGTCATAGCTGTTTACTATGTCATATGCTATCCTGAAGTTATAATTTAGTACTGCATGATCGCTTTTGCCGAGTGGAGGGTGATATACTAAACTGTCAATGTCATTTTCTTGCCTAGTAAATATTAGATCTAGCACTGAAGGTACATCAAGTCCTCTTTTTCTAGTGGTTTCCCTCACATGTTGCGTTAAGAAAAACTCTTGTACGAGATCCAGGAGCTTTTGGTCCCAACAGCTTTCTTGGCTATTTATATCTAGAGTATTCCAATTTATATTTGTATTGAAATCCCCAGTTAGTATAATTCTTTCCGATTTCTCTTCCATTTTATGTAGCAAGGATCTTATACTCTGAATTGTACTCTCTGCCAGGTCCTCATATTCGTCTCTTTCCCATGTGTTTGATCTGGGTGGCATATACAAATTGGCTACAATTACTTTACCTTCAGATGTGTCGATCTCTACTGCAATCAGTTCTACTGGTGATGGTATATCTAGGTTTATTTCCTTGACTTTTAGATTTTTCTTAGTTAATATTATAATTCCTCCTCCTTTTTTTAAATTTCTGTCTCTTCTCCATATATTGTATTCCTCTAAGTTTAGTATGTCATTGGATATCCTTGGTGTTAATTTTGTCTCAGGCATATTTTTTGTGGTTCATTTTCTCTGACATAATCATTCATCTCAAGTAATTTAGATACCATTCCATCCACATTTGAGTAGATCAACTTTATCATCTTGTTTATATACTTGCCATGACATGGTTCTACTAACTTCCTCCTTTTTCTTCCATCCTGTTTGTGTACCACTTTCGTACCTGCAATCCTATTACTTTGGAAAAAAAATTTCTTCTTGTCCTCTTCTGATCTTCCCTCATTTTTTGTTTTTGCTTCCTCCCTTTTCTCTTTCAGTAATTCCAGTTCCTCTTGTGTTAGGCATCTTTTTATCCATACATTTTTGAACTCCTTTTTCCATAAGATTCTTTGCATTTTTTAGTATCTCTTCCACAGTGTTTACACTCTGGAAAGTCACCTTTAGAGGTCTTGTCTTGCTTTTCTCGTATTTCCCTAACCTTTTGTGTTCCTCTATGTCTTTACTACAGATTTCCTCTGATACTTCTTTCAGTAAGCTCATTACATTTGCCATCTCCTTTTTGTCTCTAGTGATTTTGTTTTTAATTTCTTCCTCTTCTATACCAGTGATTACTATTGATTTATTTATTTCTACTGAATCTCTGACTAACTTTGGATTGTTTTGGATTATTCTTTTCACTTCCTTTTTAATGTTTTTTTTCCTCCACCCTTGTCTCTAAGTCTTTCTTTACTTTCACCATTTCAGCATACGTGGTTTCTACATCATTTTTGTAGCTTTGCACAGCTTCATTCACTTGTGTTATCTTCTCCTCAATATCACTGCTCTGGTCCATAAGACTGCTTGCTTGTCTAATTGTCTCTGTGTCATTTTTTAACTCTTCCATAACACTCTCGTGATTAACTACTGTACTTCCCATTTCACTTAACTACTGTACTTCCCATTTCACTCACTTTATTCCTAAGCGTATTCAATTCCACTGTTAGTTCACTGATGGTTGTGTCTTTCTTATTGGCCTCCCTTCCCAGTTTTTCTATCTCTTCCTTTTGCAAGTGCATTTGCTTCTTTGTTTCATCAATTTCATTTTTGAAAGCCATTTCTAGTTTGTGTACACGTTCAACCAGTCTATTGTGAGTCTCCACTTCAACCAGTTCTTGGTAGAAATCTTCATTTTGCTTTTTACTTTTATCCCTTTTCTTTTCCAAATTTGTTTTACTGAAGTATGTATCCATTTTGCAATACTAAATGAAGAGTATGTACTTACACTTTCCGCGTGATGCTGTAGTATAAACAAACCCAGCTGACTCAACGCATCGTGGTTCTTTGTTGTTTGAACCAGTCTTATTTAAACTTATTATTTCTTTTCCTTTTAATAATGAAAAATCATTTAGTCTAACCTGGTACAGAGCTTGACTCATTCAAAGATACTTATTTAGGTAATGCCTCTGGCCGTGTTGAGCTGGTATGGAGCGCCGGTAATGGACGTCTTCCTCCGACGATGCCGTGTTCCTACCTTACCTAATTGTTCTTACCTAATTGTATCTTTACAGGAATGAGTCAAGCTCGTATTGTCCCGTGTCTTAGACCATATTTATCGTACATATCCTTAAATTTGTGAATTGTTTTGGCACACACTATTTCGGTAGTGCATTCATTTGATCAACTGCTCTGTTCGGGAAACTGAATTTCCTTACGTCTTTATCACCTCTCTTCTTATGCAGTTTTTTGCAGTGTCCTCTTGCTGATGCTTCTCCATATGTTAAGTAACCATTTATGTCTATTTTCTCCTTTCCTGATATGCACTTATATATCATTATCATGTCACCTCTTTTCCTTCTCTCCTGTAGTGTTGGTAGATTCAGTTTATTTAGTCTTTCTTCGTAGCTTAGGTCCCTTAAGCTTGGTATCCATCTTGTAGCGGCCCCTTGAACTTTTTCAATCTTGTCTATATGGTTTTTGAGATGAGGACTCCAGACTATTGATGCATATTCCAGGGTTGGTCTAATGAATGATGTTATTATCCTTCTTAGCATGTCTTCATTTATGTATGTGAATGCTATTCTCATATTTGCAAGCAGTGTATACATGTTCCGTACCTTCTCGCTGATGTGGTCAGCCGGAGATAGTCTGTTATTGATAATCATACCTAGGTCTTTCTCTCTTTCTGATGTGTATAGGGTTTTATTTCCTAACTTATAATCCCAATCAGGTCTTTTTCCACTTTTACCAAACTTGATTACATGACACTTGTCCACATTGAATTCCATTTGCCATGTAGTACTCCATTCATGAAGTTTAATTCATCTTGTAGCTCCCTACAAGAGTCTGTGCTAGTAATTCTCCTTTGTATTTTTGCAAGGTAGGGTAATGGATGTTGGAGTGGCCCTGGTGAGAGAGAGGATAGTGTTTGGAAACTCCCTGTACTGTTGTTTGCAGATGATACTGTGTTGTTGAGTGAAGACGAAGGGGAGCTGCAAGGCTTGGTGGATGAGTTTGAGAGAGTGTGTAAGAAACGGAACCTAAAGGTGAATGTAGAGAAGAGTAAAGTGATGGTCTTTGAGAGAGGTGAAGTTAGTGAATGTACAGCGAGGTTAGATGGTGAGGAATTGGAAAATGTGAGTACGTTTAAGTATTTGGGTAGTGTGATGAGTAAGGATGGAGGTTTAGAGGGTGAAGTGCTTGAAAGGGTACAGCAGGGAAGAAAGATTGCTGGTTCTTTGAAAGCAGTGATAAGAAACAGGGAAGTGAGCATGGAAGTGAAAAAGTTACTATATGACAGTATTATGATACCAACTCTAACGTACGGAAGTGAAGCTTGGACATTGTTGGAAGGACACAAGTCAAGAGTGAGAGCAGTGGAAATGAGTTATTTAAGAGGAGCCTGTGGAGTCACGTGGAGAGACAGGCTGACGAATGAGGATATAAAGGAGCATTGTGGTGTGGATGTGGATGTGATAGGAAGCGTTATGAGGAACACACTGAGGTGGTTTGGCCATGTGGAGAGGATGGAGGGTGAAAGACTGACGAAGAGAGTATATATGAGTGAGGTGGAGGGGGGAAGAGGGAGGGGGAGGCCGAGGATGAGATGGAGGGATGGGGTGGAGAGGTATATGACAGAGGGGGGTGTGAGTTGGGAGCAGGGCAGTGAAATGGCAGGGGACAGGGCGACTTGGAGGCGATTTGTTTGTGGCCACCCCAAACGGGATTGAGGCGTCTGGCAATAGATAGATAGATAGATATTTTTGCATCATCTGCAAACATATTCAGATAGCTCTCATTTCCAGTTTTACTGTTTATATCATTTATGTACACTAGAAACATGATTGGTGCCAGCACCGAACCCTGTGGTACTCCACTAGTCACTTCTTTCCATGATGAGTAGTTTCCTCTTAGTACTGTCCTCATTTCTCTTTTTATGAGAAAGTCTTGCATCCAACAAAACAGTTTGCCTCGAATTCATGCTTGATGGTACAGCTTCCATAAAAGTCTTTGGTGTGGTACTGTGTCAAAAGCTTTCTTGAAATCTAAATAGATAATGTCCACCCATCCTTCCCTTTCCTGTATTGTGTTTGTTACTCTGTCATAGTAGCTCAACAGATTAGTAACACATGATTTTCCTTTTCTGAAACCAAACTGTCTTTCTGTTATCATACTGTGTTCTTCTAGATGATTTACCCAAGCTTTTCTTATAAGTTTTTCTAATACCTTGCTTACAACACTGGTCAGTGATACTGGTCGGTAGTTGAGAGGATTTTGTCTATTTCCTTTCTTGAACAAGGGGACTATATTTGCTTTTTTCCAAATATCAGGTAGTTTCCCTTGACTCAAGGATTTCTTGAAAATTAAAAATAATGGTTTACTTAACTCCTTTGCACATTCTCGTAACACCCAACATGAAATTTCATCAGGACCACTTGCTTTTCCTCTGTCTAATCTACTTAACTCCTCCTGTATTACTTTTTCTGCTATTTGTATATCTGGTAGTATGTGTGGACATGCGTGTTCCACATATTCCCTCCCAAAATTTTTTTCTTCTGTAAAAACTAATTGGAAATTCTTATTGAGAGCTTCACAAATATCTTTCTCTTGTGTATAAGTGATTCCCTCGTCCGTGATGGATTGTATTATATCTTTTACTTTGGTTTTGCTTCTGATATAGCTGTAAAACAGCTTTGGTTGATCACTACTTTTATTTATTATATCCTCAAACTGTTTTTGGGCTTCCCTCCTTATTCTTGTATAGTCGTTTCTTGCCTGTTTGTAATTATTATACGCCCTTTCACTACTGTGGCTTCTGTATCTATTCCACAACAAATCTCTTCTTTCTTTTGATTTTTTACATTCTGTATTGAACCATTTCTGTATTTTCTTATCTGCTTCTTTGTACTGTGGGATGTACTTCTGGACTCCTATTTCATAAAATTCACAAAATTTTTTATACACAGCATTTAAATCTTGTCCTCTAAACTCATTTTCCCAATCAACTTCTAAGAAATACTTCTTTAGGTCTTGATAATTTCCCTTTTTATAGTTTAGGCTCTTTTTGTAACTGTCATGGCTGTTTACTATGTCATATGCTATCCTGAAGTTATAATTTAGTACTGCATGATCGCTTTTGCCGAGTGGAGGGTGATATACTAAACTGTCAATGTCATTTTCTTGCCTAGTAAATATTATATCTAGCACTGAAGGTACATCAAGTCCTCTTTTTCTAGTGGTTTCCCTCACATGTTGCGTTTTGAAAAACTCTTGTACGAGATCCAGGAGCTTTTGGTCCCAACAGCTTTCTTGGCTATTTATATCTAGAGTATTGCAATTTATATTTGTATTGAAATCCCCAGTTAGTATAATTCTTTCCGATTTCTCTTCCATTTTATGTAGCAAGGATCTTATACTCTGAATTGTACTCTCTGCCAGGTCCTCATATTCGTGTCTTTCCCATGTGTTTGATCTGGGTGGCATATACAAATTGGCTACAATTACTTTACCTTCAGATGTGTCGATCTCTACTGCAATCAGTTCTACTGGTGATGGTATATCTAGGTTTATTTCCTTGACTTTTAGATTTTTCTTAGTTAATATTATAATTCCTCCTCCTTTTTTTAAATTTCTGTCTCTTCTCCATATACCGGTATTGTATTCCTCTAAGTTTAGTATGTCATTGGATATCCTTGGTGTTAATTTTGTCTCAGTTAGGCATATTTTTTGTGGTTCATTTTCTCTGACATAATCATTCATCTCTAGTAATTTAGATACCATTCCATCCACATTTGAGTACATCAACTTTATCATCTTGTTTATATACTTGCCATGACATGGTTCTACTAACTTCCTCCTTTTTCTTCCATCCTGTTTGTGTACCACTTTCGTACCTGCAATCCTATTACTTTGTAAAAAAAATTTCTTCTTGTCCTCTTCTGATCTTCCCTCATTTTTTGTTTTTGCTTCCTCCCTTTTCTCTTTCAGTAATTCCAGTTCCTCTTGTGTTAGGCATCTTTTTATCCATACATTTTTGAACTCCTTTTTCCATAAGATTCTTTGCATTTTTTAGTATCTCTTCCACAGTGTTTACACTCTGGAAAGTCACCTTTAGAGGTCTTGTCTTGCTTTTCTCGTATTTCCCTAACCTTTTGTGTTCCTCTATGTCTTTACTACAGATTTCCTCTGATACTTCTTTCAGTAAGCTCATTACATTTGCCATCTCCTTTTTGTCTCTAGTGATTTTGTTTTTAATTTCTTCCTCTTCTATACCAGTGATTACTATTGATTTATTTATTTCTACTGAATCTCTGACTAACTTTGGATTGTTTTGGATTATTCTTTTCACTTCCTTTTTAATGTTTTTTTCCTCCACCCTTGTTTCTAAGTCTTTCTTTACTTTCACCATTTCAGCATACGTGGTTTCTACATCATTTTTGTAGCTTTGCACAGCTTCATTCACTTGTGTTATCTTCTCCTCAATATCACTGCTCTGGTCCATAAGACTGCTTGCTTGTCTAATTGTCTCTGTGTCATTTTTTAACTCTTCCATAACACTCTCGTGATTAACTACTGTACTTCCCATTTCACTTAACTACTGTACTTCCCATTTCACTCACTTTCTTCCTAAGCGTATTCAATTCCACTGTTAGTTCACTGATGGTTGTGTCTTTCTTATTGGCCTCCCTTCCCAGTTTTTCTATCTCTTCCTTTTGCAAGTGCATTTGCTTCTTTATTTCATCAATTTCATTTTTGAAAGCCATTTCTAGTTTGTGTACACGTTCAACCAGTCTATTGTGAGTCTCCACTTCAACCAGTTCTTGGTAGAAATCTTCATTTTGCTTTTTACTTTTATCCCTTTTCTTTTCCAAATTTGTTTTACTGAAGTATGTATCCATTTTGCAATACTAAATGAAGAGTATGTACTTACACTTTCCGCGTGATGCTGTAGTATAAACAAACCCAGCTGACTCAACGCATCGTGGTTCTTTGTTGTTTGAACCAGTCTTATTTAAACTTATTATTTCTTTTCCTTTTAATAATGAAAAATCATTTAGTCTAACCTGGTACAGAGCTTGACTCATTCAAAGATACTTATTTAGGTAATGCCTCTGGCCGTGTTGAGCTGGTATGGAGCGCCGGTAATGGACGTCTTCCTCCGACGATGCCGTGTTCCTACCTTACCTAATTGTTCTTCCTTTACAGGAATGAGTCAAGCTCGTATTGTCCCGTGTCTTAGACCATATTTATCGTACATATCCTTAAATTTGTGAATTGTTTTGGCACACACTATTTCGGTAGTGCATTCTATTGATCAACTGCTCTGTTCGGGAAACTGAATTTCCTTAAGTCTTTATCACCTCTCTTCTTATGCAGTTTTTTGCAGTGTCCTCTTGCTGATGCTTCTCCATATGTTAAGTAACCATTTATGTCTATTTTCTCCTTTCCTGATATGCACTTATATATCATTATCATGTCACCTCTTTTCCTTCTCTCCTGTAGTGTTGGTAGATTCAGTTTATTTAGTCTTTCTTCGTAGCTTAGGTCCCTTAAGCTTGGTATCCATCTTGTAGCGGCCCCTTGAACTTTTTCAATCTTGTCTATATGGTTTTTGAGATGAGGACTCCAGACTATTGATGCATATTCCAGGGTTGGTCTAATGAATGATGTTATTATCCTTCTTAGCATGTCTTCATTTATGTATGTGAATGCTATTCTCATATTTGCAAGCAGTGTATACATGTTCCGTACCTTCTCGCTGATGTGGTCAGCCGGAGATAGTCTGTTATTGATAATCATACCTAGGTCTTTCTCTCTTTCTGATGTGTATAGGGTTTTATTTCCTAACTTATAATCCCAATCAGGTCTTTTTCCACTTTTACCAAACTTGATTACATGACACTTGTCCACATTGAATTCCATTTGCCATGTAGTACTCCATTCATGAAGTTTAATTCTTCTTGTAGCTCCCTACAAGAGTCTGTGCTAGTAATTCTCCTTTGTATTTTTGCATCATCTGCAAACATATTCAGATAGCTCTCATTTCCAGTTTTACTGTTTATATCATTTATGTACACTAGAAACATGATTGGTGCCAGCACCGAACCCTGTGGTACTCCACTAGTCACTTCTTTCCATGATGAGTAGTTTCCTCTTAGTACTGTCCTCATTTCTCTTTTTATGAGAAAGTCTTGCATCCAACAAAACAGTTTGCCTCGAATTCCTGCTTGATGGTACAGCTTCCATAAAAGTCTTTGGTGTGGTACTGTGTCAAAAGCTTTCTTGAAATCTAAATAGATAATGTCCACCCATCCTTCCCTTTCCTGTATTGTGTTTGTTACTCTGTCATAGTAGCTCAACAGATTAGTAACACATGATTTTCCTTTTCTGAAACCAAACTGTCTTTCTGTTATCATACTGTGTTCTTCTAGATGATTTACCCAAGCTTTTCTTATAAGTTTTTCTAATACCTTGCTTACAACACTGGTCAGTGATACTGGTCGGTAGTTGAGAGGATTTTGTCTATTTCCTTTCTTGAATAAGGGGACTATATTTGCTTTTTTCCAAATATCAGGTAGTTTCCCTTGACTCAAGGATTTCTTGAAAATTAAAAATAATGGTTTACTTAACTCCTTTGCACATTCTCGTAACACCCAACATGAAATTTCATCAGGACCACTTGCTTTTCCTCTGTCTAATCTACTTAACTCCTCCTGTATTACTTTTTCTGCTATTTGTATAGCTGGTAGTATGTGTGGACATGCGTGTTCCACATATTCCCTCTCAAAATTTTTTTCTTCTGTAAAAACTAATTGGAAATACTTATTTAGTGCTTCACAAATATCTTTCTCTTGTGTATAAGTGATTCCCTCGTCCGTGATGGATTGTATTATATCTTTTACTTTGGTTTTGCTTCTGATATAGCTGTAAAACAGCTTTGGTTGATCACTACTTTTATTTATTATATCCTCCTCAAACTGTTTTTGGGCTTCCCTCCTTATTCTTGTATAGTCGTTTCTTGCCTGTTTGTAATTATTATACGCCCTTTCACTATTGTGTCTTCTGTGTCTATTCCACAACAAATCTCTTCTTTCTTTTGATTTTTTACATTCTGTATTGAACCATTTCTGTATTTTCTTATCTGCTTCTTTGTGCTGTGGGATGTACTTCTGGACTCCTATTTCATAAAATTCACAAAATTTTTTATATACAGCATTTAAATCTTGTCCTCGAAGCTCATTTTCCCAATCAACTTCTGAGAAATACTTCTTTAGGTCTTGATAATTTCCCTTTTTATAGTTTAGTCTCTTTTTGTAACTGTCATTGCTGTTTACTATGTCATATGCTATCCTGAAGTTATAATTTAGTACTGCATGATTGCTTTTGCCGAGTGGAGGGTGATATACTAAACTGTCAATGTCATTTTCTTGCCTAGTAAATATTAGATCTAGCACTGAAGGTACATCAAGTCCTCTTTTTCTAGTGGTTTCCCTCACATGTTGCGTTAAGAAAAACTCTTGTACGAGATCCAGGAGCTTTTGGTCCCAACAGCTTTCTTGGCTATTTATATCTAGAGTATTCCAATTTATATTTGTATTGAAATCCCCAGTTAGTATAATTCTTTCCGATTTCTCTTCCATTTTATGTAGCAAGGATCTTATACTCTGAATTGTACCCTCTGCCAGGTCCTCATATTCGTCTCTTTCCCATGTGTTTGATCTGGGTGGCATATACAAATTGGCTACAATTACTTTACCTTCAGATGTGTCGATCTCTACTGCAATGAGTTCTACTTGTGATGGTATATCTAGTTTTATTTCCTTGACTTTTAGATTTTTCTTAGTTAATATTATAATTCCTCCTCCTTTTTTTAAATTTCTGTCTCTTCTCCATATATTGTATTCCTCTAAGTTTAGTATGTCATTGGATATCCTTGGTGTTAATTTTGTCTCAGTTAGGGATATTATTTGTGGTTCATTTTCTCTGACATAATCATTCATCTCTAGTAATTTAGATACCATTCCATCCACATTTGAGTACATCAACTTTATCATCTTGTTTATATACTTGCCATGACATGGTTCTACTAACTTCTTCCTTTTTCTTCCATCCTGTTTGTGTACCACTTTCGTACCTGCAATCCTATTACTTTGTAAAAAAAATTTCTTCTTGTCCTCTTCTGATCTTCCCTCATTTTTTGTTTTTGCTTCCTCCCTTTTCTCTTTCAGTAATTCCAGTTCCTCTTGTGTTAGGCATCTTTTTATCCATACATTTTTGAACTCCTCTTTTTCCATAAGATTCTTTGCATTTTTTAGTATCTCTTCCACAGTGTTTACACTCTGGAAAGTCACCTTTAGAGGTCTTGTCTTGCTTTTCTCGTATTTCCCTAACCTTTTGTGTTCCTCTATGTCTTTACTACAGATTTTCTCTGATACTTCTTTCAGTAAGCTCATTACATTTGCCATCTCCTTTTTGTCTCTAGTGATTTTGTTTTTAATTTCTTCCTCTTCTATACCAGTGATTACTATTGATTTATTTATTTCTACTGAATCTCTGACTAACTTTGGATTGTTTTGGATTATTCTTTTCACTTCCTTTTTAATGTTTTTTTCCTCCACCCTTGTTTCTAAGTCTTTCTTTACTTTCACCATTTCAGCATACGTGGTTTCTACATCATTTTTGTAGCTTTGCACAGCTTCATTCACTTGTGTTATCTTCTCCTCAATATCACTGCTCTGGTCCATAAGACTGCTTGCTTGTCTAATTGTCTCTGTGTCATTTTTTAACTCTTCCATAACACTCTCGTGATTAACTACTGTACTTCCCATTTCACTCACTTTCTTCCAAAGCGTATTCAATTCCACTGTTAGTTCACTGATGGTTGTGTCTTTCTTATTGGCCTCCCTTCCCAGTTTTTCTATCTCTTCCATTTGCAAGTGCATTTGCTTCTTTATTTCATCAATTTCATTTTTGAAAGCCATTTCTAGTTTGTGTACACGTTCAACCAGTCTATTGTGAGTCTCCACTTCAACCAGTTCTTGGTAGAAATCTTCATTTTGCTTTTTACTTTTATCCCTTTTCTTTTCCAAATTTGTTTTACTGAAGTATGTATCCATTTTGTAATACTAAATGAAGAGTATGTACTTACACTTTCCGCGTGATGCTGTAGTATAAACAAACCCAGCTGACTCAACGCATCGTGGTTCTTTGTTGTTTGAACCAGTCTTATTTAAACTTATTATTTCTTTTCCTTTTAATAATGAAAAATCATTTAGTCTAACCTGGTACAGAGCTTGACTCATTCAAAGATACTTATTTAGGTAATGCCTCTGGCCGTGTTGAGCTGGTATGGAGCGCCGGTAATGGATGTCTTCCTCCGACGATGCCGTCTGTGTGTGTGTGTGTGTGTGACAGTGGCTGCTTTGTTTCACAGCCTCTTCCTTTGCTTTCCATTAACTCTCTCTCTCTCTCTCTCTCTCTCTCTCTCTCACAAAGACACACACACTGACGGTGCTGGAGAGGGACGCCTTCACGTGGTGGCACTGATATAACAGTGTGGGTCCACTGCCTGGTTATACAAATATCCTTCAATAGCATTCCCATCACCAGGAATGAGGATATGGACTGCAGAAGGGCAACGATGGTAGACTGTTTATCACGTCTTCCTTAGCGATTTATTTTTCATAGGCTACTCAACCATCATCCTTTGACAGTACAGTAGAGAGGAAAGGACAGTAGAGAGCAGAGAGGAAAGTACAGTAGAGAAAGTAGGCGAAAGTACAGTACAGAGCCTAACAGATAATCCGAACTTGTATTAAAAGTGAAGTTGAGAGAGAGAGAGAGAGGTGGTGGTTGTTTTTGCTATCACTCACCGACCTCACACGACCAATTGATAAAGGCGGTGCGATGTGCCGGCGATGCTGCTGTGCTCCTCTCTGCTCCTTCTCTCTCCTGTATTTTATGAATATTTATACATTTTACTAAAGGTAGTAGTAGTAGTAGTAGTAGTGTGTGTGTGTGTGTGTGTGGTTTCATCATTTCATATTCTCTTCCTTCGTCGTCTATTAATATATATATATATATAAATATATATATATATATATATATATATATATATATATATATATTAATTACAGAACAGAGGAAGCAAAAACCAATGAATGAAAAAAAAAATCCATACACCAGATTACTGGTATCCTCTGTTCATAAAGTATCTGTAACAGTTAGGCTTGAAAAGCTGTAGGTTGAAGTTTGGAGAGAAACAACTCTGGGGAAGCAAGTTCCAGAGAGATGCAGTTCGGGGAATGAAAGAATTCTGATAGGCAGAAGTTCTGCAATATGGATGAGTGACATTCCAGTCATAAGCGCTACCAGATGCCCGTGTAGCACGATGGAAGGCATGGAGAGGTGGCACCATGGACGCCACTTCGTCTGAGCATTTGCTATAAAAATATCTATAAAATAATGCAAGGGAGGCAACATTCCTTCTTAATTGTAGGGGAGGTAGTTTATTTGTAATGGCTTTGTTCTGAATTTTGTCTAGTTGTTTTAATGCAACCTCTCCACATCCATTCCAGAAGGGTGAGCAATATTCAAGTTGAGAGCGCACATGACTCTTATAAATTATAGCTAACTGCTCATCAGTGAAGAAGTTATGGACTCTGTACAATAATCCAAGTTTCTCTGAGGAGGTTTTAGCAAGTGATCTAACATGAGAGGTCCAGCTGAGGGCATTGTTAAGTGAGATGTCGAGAATTTCAATATTTTTGGAGATGGGAATATTAGTAGCACTGAAGGTAATATACGAATCTGGCAATATCTGTCTCTTAGTAAATTGTATATATTTAGTTTTACTAGCATTAAATGGGACAAGGTTGTTTTGTCCCCATTCACTGATCGTAGATAAGTCTTGATTTATGGAGATGGCTGTACTGAGTTGAGAGTTAGAGATATTAGACTTTGTAAATGGGTGTCTGAGTGTGAATGAATTATGTAGTGTTGAGTCATCTGCATATGTGTGGAAGGGATTGTGGGTGACAAATAAGAGATCATTAATATGAACCAGGAACAGGGTTGGCACCAGAACTGATCCCTGCGGCATGCCGGCGTTGATTGAGTGGAAATTGGAATATACATCATCTACTTTTACTCTTATTTTTCTGTCACTGAGATATGGGGAAATCAATGGAACAAAAGACGTTAGTCCATAGGAAGGGAGTTTGGACAGCAGGGAACGGTGCCATACTCTGTCAAAAGCTTTAGAAATATCAAAGGCTACTGCATGAGTTTCTCCATGTAGGTCAATTGATTGATGGATGGTATGAGTCAAGAGATTGCGTATGTCAACGGTGGATCTTTCGTGGCGAAAACCATGTTGTCTATAACTAATTAAATTGCTGGATTCAAGATGTTTAACAATGTGCTTATTAATTAAAGTTTCAAATACCTTACCAAGAGAAGATGTGACAGATATTGGTCTGTAATCAGAGGGGTCAGAGGAACTTCTTTCCTTCGGAATTGGGTGGATATTGGCTTCTTTCCATGAATTTGGGAATGAAGAAGTACGTATGCACAGTCTGAATAATTTAGCTAGAACAGAGGCAAGTTCAGGGGAACACCTTTTCAAAACAATTGACTGAATTCCATTTGGGCCTGGAGCTTTGTTGGTAGGTAAATTGTCTAGGATGGATTTCACGTATCTTGTCTGTAGTTTCAGTGGAACAATTTCGGGAGAGTCAAGTTCTAGTACTGGGACATTCTGGCTGGCATCCTCTATGGTAGAATTTCTGGCAAATGTGCTGGCAAAAATATTTGCTTTTCACCGCGGGTCATTTCTAATATTGCCATCTGAAGAATTAAGAGTTGACCAGAATATTCTATTCTCATTAGGGTTGTCAAGTAGTTTTGATGCTTGCCTTTGAAGAAAGTGTGATTTAGCGAAATTTACTACAGCTTTTGTATGATTTCTAGCAATTTTAAATTGACAGAGTGATTCAGATTTTTTTTTATTTTAAATAATAGTTAAATGCAAATGCCTTTTGGGCTGTTGCTCTGGCACAGTTGCCATCAAACCATTTTGGAGAGTTCGATCTTTTAGTGAACTGTTGACTTGGTATGAATAAATTCATAACAGCTAGTAATAAGTCACAAATGTGTGTATATATATATATATATATATATATATGAAATACCAGCCGTGGCAACTGGGGGCACCACAACACTCCCAGGAGGCGACTACGGAGGGGTTTGTAGGGCGTGCGTGCAGTCCGTGCTGTATGGGCATATATTCCATATGGCTGCACGCCCCTATTACACGGAGCGCGCCCGGTGCAAACATCTCAGTCCAGGTGCATTACCCTCTGGCTGAGCCAGCCCTCACCAGAATAGGGGTGGAGCTGAGAATTCAGTTCCAGACAGCACCCCAGTGACGGCCTGTAGCCACACAATAAACAAGATGGCCTGTAGCCACTCAGGTATAGCAAAGGCCCTTAGCCGCACCAAAATAGTTACGGCCTGTAGCTAGTCCAGGTGCTGCCCACCCTCCCCCGCAGAAGCAGTAATGGCCTGCAGCCACACTTGGGGAGAGAGCAGTACACCCTCTCTCCTTCTGCAGTTGCCTTGAATGGCACAACACCAATGAAGGAAGGCAGCCACACCAATAGGAAGGAGACAGCCTGTAGCTGCTCCCCGCCTACACGTCGCCCTCATACGGGACTTCGGCGACGGCCTGCAGCTGTGCCCATAGACAGGTGACAACCTGTAGCCACACTTCTCCATGGTCCCGTCAGGAAGTTGGGTCCCGGTGACTGCCGGCATCAACACTGACAGTAAAGGGACGGTCCTTAGCTGCCCTCCTCCTGTTGCCTACAGGACCTCGGCAATGGCCTGTAGCCGTGCCAGGGAGAGATGCCTAAAATGTCTCTCACTCACTGTGACTTCACAACCTGAGGGCGACCCTTGCTCAGCCTGCCCCTCCTGTGGCAGAGCGGGTCGCACCTCCAGCTCCCCAGACAGAGGCAGCTACCAGAAGAATCTCTGCCTAGAGGACTGGTGAAGAGGCCAGTGTTATGGTAGGTGTTTTTAGGTTCACTTCCTGTCCTAAGGACACCTGTGATATAGCCGGGTTCTTTATCTAGACCAGAGCTTGGATACACCACAAAAGGAACAAGGCATAAAAACTCTGAGAACTACCTTACATGTATATTACTATATTCTTCAGTACAATACAAACAGAAACACACAGTACTCTATACCATGTCACCTGGGACTGGAGAGGTCATGTCCTGGGGTACTGGGGGCACCGTCGACGGGCCGTCGGCTGCGGTCTCTCTCCCGTCGCTCCACCGTCAGGGTCCTACTGCAGCCTCATCTGCGGCAGGAGTCCGTCAGATTCTGCTCTCTCTCTGGTGCCAGTTGGATGGCGTACACTCCTGGGGACAATACAGGTCCTCTCCACCAGTCCTCTAGGCAGAGGCTCTCCTTTTGGGGGCTGCCTCAGTCTGGGGAGGTGGAGGTGCGAGCTGCTCTGCCACAGGAGGCTGAACAAAGGTCGCCCTCAGGTTGTGAAGTCACAGGGGGTGAGAGACTTTTTAGGCTTCTCTCTCTGGTGCGGCTACAGGCCGTCTCGTTTATTGTGCAGCTACAGGCCATCACTGGGGTCCTGCCTGGAGCTGAATTCTCATCTCCATCCACATCCTGGCGAGGGCTAGCTCGGCCAGAGAGTAATGCACCTGGACTGAGATGTTTGCGCCGGGTGCACTCTGTGGAATAAGGGTGCGCGGCCATATGGGACATATGCCCATATTGCACAGACTGCACGCGCGCCCTAGAAACCCCTCCATAGTTATCTCCTGGGGGTGTTGTGGTGCCCCCAGTTGCTACAGCTGGTATTTCACCACCGTCTAGGTGGGAAAAGTCATGTCCCCGTGGCTAGAGGTAATAGGTCTTGGTGGTGCTGGTGTTGTGGGCTGGAGTCAGCTGCTGGAGGAGGGTGGTCCATTGCGTGGTTGCCAGGTTTTGGTCGTGGTGAGGGGTGCAGGTGATGTAGAGGGTGGATGCTTGGGAGGCCATGCGGAGGAGCTGGAGGAGGTGATGGGGCCCACGGATGCACTGCTTTCTGCCGTAGGTGGCTGCCCAGGTGGCACATCATATCTGCATGGCTGGAGATGATCGCAGCTCTAAGGGCCTCAGCTGAATGCTGGCAACTGGTGAGGTGGTGGCGGTTTTATGCTGATAGGTGCAGGTGTTTTCCCCGGGGATAGGGGTGGGTGGATTTTTCAATTGGGCTTGATGTAGCATGAGGGTGATGGGGGTTGTACTGGGGGTATGGGGGCTGGAGGTGACTGGATCTTGTGGTGGAGGTGAGGCAAGGGGAGTAGGGGTGGTGGTGTATCTAGCAGGAAGGCATGAAAGGTGGCTGGAATGGGTAATGGTGGTTTTTAAGGTGGGTGCTGGTGGCAAGGTGGTAGTGTGGCCTTGTGGTGCTGTAGCTGCACGGGGCACTGGGGTGGGGTGGGAGGTGTTGGATGGTAGTGTTCGAGGTGTGGGCCTGGTGGTGATGGGGGAATGTGGGGTGATGACGGGGGAAGGTGATACGGAGGTGGAGGCGGGAGGGGGTGGTGTGTGGGGGTGTGACGGTGCTCTGATTGGGGGTGGGTTTGGGATGCTGGGGCTGGGTGGCAGTGGCAAGGCGGCGGGTGAGGTGGCATGAGGTGTGGAGGGTGAAGGAGCTGGGGGTGAGGGGGTGGGAGTCTGGCTGGAGGGACAAATTTGCAGCAGTGGTGAGGCGGCGAGTGTGGTGGCGTGAGGTGTGGGGGGTGAAGGAGCTGGTGGTGAGGGGGTGGGGGACGATGGGAGAGAGGAGGGCATGATGTAGCAATTGTAGGAGTTGGGAGGGGGGTCTGGGGTGGCAAGTGGAGGTGAGGTGGTGCGGGAGGCGGGCAGGGCAGGGTCAGGGTGAGGGGTGACGATGGTGTGGAACAGGCGCACATGGCGATTTCGATATGTGCATGGGGTGTTGTTGCAGTCTATTGTTACTTGGTAGGGATTAGGGACATGGGTGTCAGTGTATGGGCCCATAAAGCGTGGGGAGAGTTTGTGGGGAATGGGCAGTTTTGCAACCATCACTGAATCACCTGGTTTGTAGGGGTTGGAGGGAATGGCGTCGGGTTGGAGGTCCAGGCCGTTTTGTAGGTGGTGGAGTCGTCTCTTAAGGTAGTGGAGTGGATCGGACGTGGGAGACGTGGTGGGGGATTGCAGGTGTTGCCATAGTGGCAGGAGGAGGGGGGCTGCTCCGAATATTCGCTCGTGGGGGGATATACTGTCTTCTCGGGGACAGGAGTTATCCCCCACTGAACAATTTTAATGTGGGCTGGCCAATCTTCATCTTTTGTCTCCTCAATTTGGGCATGAATTTGATTCATGAGGGTGCGGTGGCTCCTCTCACAGACTCTGTTCCCCTGGGGCCAGTGTGGGGAGGAGTGGGAGATGCAGTAGTCCAATATGTTGGCTAGCTATTGCCACACAGTGCTGGTGAACTCGAGGGCATTGTCTGAGTATAGGGCCTGGGGAATTGCAAAGTAAGGAAAAACGTGGCGGACTAGGGCGTTGACGATGGCAACGGCATGATGTTCCTTGGCCAGGCATGCGATGAGGAATCCACAAATGTGATGGTGTAATGATAACCCGATCTGGGTGGTAAGAGCCCCACTACATCCATAGAAAGTAACTGCCAAGGTTTGTGGGCAGTTATACTTCATGAAGGGCCGGGTGTGTGGGTGGCATCCTTGTCTAATGCACAGGCCCAACAGGACTGGGCGACTTGTTTAGCCAGGTTGTAGGGGTTGGGGGTCCAGTAAGCATTGTTGAACACCTGGAGGAGCTTCTTGATACCCAGGTGAATCCCATCGTCAGAGTGGAGGTGCCTCATGGTATCCAAGGGGGTGTCAGGGTTGAGGACGATGTGCCCCGATGGGGTGAACAAGTGGTCGCCCTGTTGGTGGAGTTGGGTGAATAAGTGGGGTGGATTCCAGGGTGGGCAGTCCTTGTTGCACCACTGTTGGAGGAGTTCCGGCTCGTGTTGGATTGCGTGGATGGGCAGATGAGAGAGTGCGTTGGCATTGGTGTGGAGCTTGCTGGGGTGGTAGATCTCGTAGTTGAATTCTTCCAGTGTTTCCCTCCATCTAATAAGTTGGGCATTGTGGGTGTCAGACCATCGCAGCCATTGGAGCGACTGGTGGTCGGTGATAACAGAGACATTTGTGCCTGACGGGTAGGCCTGGAAGTATTCTAAGGCCCAGACAATGCCCAGGCATTCTTGTTGAGTGGCGGCATAATTCCTCTCTCGGCTTGGTTAAGGGTGCGGCTGGTGCAGGCAATGATGTGCCCTCGTCTTTCCTGTACTTGTGCGAGGACAGTGCCGATGGCTATCAGAGATACATCGGTGCACAAACGGAAGGGCAGAGTGTAGCTGGGGAAAGCGATGACCGGGGTGGTGATGAGTTTGCCTTTTAGTTTGTGAAAAGCGGCTCTCTGCTCATCGGTCCAGGTGAAAGGCTCGCCCTTCCGGTATAAGTCGTGGAGGGGTTTGGCGTTAGTGGCAAATCCCTTCACAAAGCTCCGGTAATATGAGGTAAGGCCCAGGGAGGCTCGGACCTTGTGGACGTCTCACAGCAGGGGGAGTTCTGCGATGGCACACGGCTTGTCGAGGTCGGGTGATATTCTGTCTTTCAAGATAATATGCCCCAGCTGTCTTTCAAGATAATATGTCCCAGTGAAGCAATAGTTCGTGCAGCCAGGACACACTTGGAGGGCTTGAGCTTGAGGCCAACCTGGCGAATGCATTGGAAAACTTTCCTGAGGTGCTGGAGGTGATCGGCCCATGTCTTGCTGAAAATGATGACGTCATCCAGGTATGCCAGACAGATTTCCCAAGTAATGCCACTCAGGATGGACTCCATCAATTGGGAGAAGGTAGCTGAGGCATTGCAGAGCCTGAATGGCAGGACGTTGAATTCGAAGTGTTTTCTATTGCTCGTGGAAAATGCGGTCTTCCCTCTATCCTCAGGGTGTACAGGGACCTGCCAATATCCCGACTGGAGATCCAGGGTCGAGAACCAAGAGGCGCCGTACAGGGAGCAAAGGGAATTGTCTATCCTGATAAGGGCAGTGGCATCCTCAATGGTCACGTCGTTTAGGCGGTGGTAGTCCACGCAGAATTGCATGGTACTGTCTTTTTTCTTGACAAGGACTACGGGGTAGGACCAGGGGCTGGTGGAAGGTGAAAGAACACTGGCATCTAGCATTTCCTGGACCTGCCGGTCTTCCTCGGCTTGTTGCTTCAGGTTTTTCCACCGGGATGGTTGGCGGATGGGTGGTCCTGTGGTGTGTATCTCATGCACCAGGTAGGTGGTGTGACCGATATTGGTAGGTCCTGATGCAAAAAGGTCTTGATAGTCCAGGAGAAGATGGCAGAAAGTGTCTGCCTGGTGGGGTGAGAGATGCTCGGGTATGGGGGGCAAGGGGGCAGGGGAAAGGGGGGTGGAGGTGCATGGCTCTGTTTCTTCCATTTCTCCCACCACAAGTCCCTTGGGTAGCGAGATGGGGGTTGTGGCGATGTTAGCTATTCTGACTGCCGCGTTGTGGGGGGGAGGATGGTGGGGGGATAGGAGGCAGGCTGAAAGGGTTCCAGGTGGCAGGTCAGGGAAGAACAGGACAGAAGCGCCTGTAGGCCTGTTCAATTTTAGCCAAGCTTCGTGATGTGGGGGAATCATTATGGTGGAGGTGGTGACGGTGGGGAAGGTGGGGTGAATGGGGTGCTTGTGAGGGGGCCAAGGGAGGGGGGATGCAGGGAGGTGGTGCTGGGGGGGGGGTGAGAGAGGGTTTTCAGGTGCACAGGGGTTGCGGGGGATTGGGAGAGGGAACTGGGGGTTTCTGAAACTGAAGGGCCGTTTGTGGTGGGTTGATGGTTGCTCGCAATTTCTGCAGGAGGTCCAGCCCCAGATATCCATCGTAGGTACGACAAGCTGAATCAAAGACAATGAACTTGTGTTGTGTAGAAACTTGCTGGTGGGTGTTGGTGTGTAGGGCCCGGGTTTCCCCACGGATGGGTAGGGGGCGGTCCCCTACATCTACGAGATGGGTCGATGTAGAGAAAAGCAGGCCAAAAGCCGACTTATGGTGGGAGTAGAGGTGACTGTAGAGGCAGGATCTGGCTGCTCCCATGTTGACCAGAAGCCTCGCTTTTATCCCGGTCAGCCTCATCTTATCTTAGACTGGGGGGCGATATTTCTGGGAGGTGGCTCCTGCCACCATGAGGAGGTGCAGGGGTGGGCCTAAGAATCCAGCTGTTGCGGGATCTTGTCTTCCTCAGGCTCTGCTTCCCTGGGATCAATGTCTTCGGCTGGTGCAATTTCTTCCTCGGGGCCCTCGTTTTCCAGGGATGACACTTTGCATTGGCCAGGGGTGATTAGTCTGTGCCAGGCAGCTTTGAGTTGCTAGCGGATGTCATGGAGTGGACATCGGTGGCTGCACGTGGAGAATTCCCAGGGGTTGATTGAAATTAAATTTTGGTTCTCCTTGTGGCTAGGACGTTTGTTGGTGGTGTGTGCCCTACGTGGGTTGGATGTTGGTATAGGGCTGGTGTGGGTTGGTGGTGGTTCATGGCTTGTTGTGCAGTGCCGGTTTATGTGTGGGGAATTTGCCAACCACAGTGATTTGTTGAGGGGTGGAGTGGGAGGTTAGGAGTCGTCATATAAGCTGGATGTCATTGTCTAGATCTCCCGTAGGGTCATGTATGGTGAACTGTTCCTTGACCATACTGGGGAGAACTCTGAGCAGTGTATGGAACGTATGTTGTTCCCGGGTTAATATGTCTGTTTCTGGGTATGCGGCGGTGACAAGTCGCTTGACCTGGATAAGAGTGTCATCCAGGTTCCTGTCATAAGTTAAACCATTGAGTTGAGAGTGCCACAACTCTTCCCAGAGATGGTGTGTTGGCTTCTATTATTATCTTGGTAAAATTTGCCCATGTCAGCTCGGGGACAACTCTGGGTGCGATGCTGGCCGCTGTTTTACCCGAGTGGTAGGGTGACTGCTATTTTTTGCCTATCATCCTCGAATCCGACGTCTAGCAGCGGTTTGACTATGGATAGGTATGTGTGGATGTCATATTGCTCCTGTAGAATTTAGGTAATTGTATGTGCGGTTTTGTTGCCATTTTGCTGTTGTCCATGTTTTGCTCCTCTCTGTATTCTGCCCGGGTCAAGAACCACCAATGGCCACCAGTGTTATGCTAAGTGTTTTTAGGTCAGCTTCCCCTCCTAGGGACAGCCATGATATAGCCGGGTACTTTATCTAGACCAGAGCTAGGATACACCACAAGAGGAACAGGGCATAAAAACTCTGGGCTACTACCTTACACGTACAGTATATTACTATATTCTTCAGCACAATACACACAGAAACACACAGTACTTTATATCATGTCAGAGGGTGTTAGACAGCACTCGGACTGGCAGATATATTATTCGTATCTTGCAGGATATTCTCAGTCACGAGGATATAGAACAGACACTGTAAAATAATTACGTTGAGTTTGCACACAATTTGAGTCTAGGGCTGTGTTTATCTCACAGTCTTGGTGCTCATGTCCCGTTTTACACAAAGTAGTGGTAGAGTATTATTTCTAACACTGTAAATAGGCAGATATGCACTGTCCATGGGGTTGTGATTTGAACACTGCCTTCATCACTCACTATCTTCACCATTCACTGTACGGGCACTATATTCAGTATTTCTGGAGCAGTCACTGTTTGGTGGGTGAGGGTCGAGGGCTCGGGCCGGGCAGAGGAGGCCTGGGAACTCACAGGTGTCGGCCAGGTGTTGGTGGAGTCCCTTCAGGTGTCCCTTCTGCCAAAGGCCACGGGACTACCAGCAGGGGCGTCATCGCTCATTGTGGACTGGAGTTGGGCTTGGTAAATGACCGCTCACTGGTGGGGCTGGGCATGGGGGTCTGGCCCCTTGGGCTGGGGCCGAACAACTCCTGTAGGTGCTCCTGTCTGTGCCTGGTTTGGGAAGGGCGTCACTGTCACCTGGGACTGGAGAGGTCATGTCCCAGGGTATTGGGGGGTGCCATCGAGAGTCCCTCGGCTGCGGTCTCTCCCGTCACTCTGCCGTCAGGTTCTTACTGCGATGTCGCCTCTGGCAGGAGTCCGTCAGGTTCTGCTTTCTCTCTGGTGCCGGCTGGATGGTATACACTGCCGGGTACAATACAGGACCTCTCCACCAGTCCTCTAGGCAGAGGTTCTCCTTCTGGGAGCTTCGGTCCAGGGAGGTGGAGGCGTGACCCACTCTGCCACGGGAGGGGTGGGCTGAGCAAGGGCCACCCTTAGGTTGTGAAGTCACAGGGGGTGAGAGACTTTTTTAGGTGTCTCTCCTTGGCGCAGCTACAGGTCATCGCTGAGGTCCTGTTGTCAACAGGAGGACGGCGGCTACGGACTATCTCTTTCCTGTCAGTGTGGTTACCGGCCGTCACTGGAGTCTGACTTCCTGACGGGATCGTGGGCGAAGTGCAGTTACAGGAGGTCACCTGTCCACAGACGTGGCTACAGGCCCTTGCCGAAGTCCCGTATGAGAGGCAACGTGTAGGCGGGAAGTGGCTACAGGCCATCTCCTGCCTACTGGTGCAGTTGCTGGCCGTCGCCAGTGTCGTGCCCCTTGAGGCAACTTCAGAAGGAATGGGGACATACTGCTCTGCTCCCATCGTGACCTTTCCTGATTATGCCCTCCCTTTTCGCTTCTACACAGATGTTTCTCTCACCGCAATAGGCTCCGTGCTCGACCAGGTACAAGCCGGCCGAGAACACATCATTGCATGCGCCAGCCACACCCTGAATCCAGCCGAGAAGAATTATGCCGCAACTAAGCGAGAATGCCTTGGCATAATTTGGACCCTCCAACATTTTAGGGCTTACCTTTCCAGGACCCAGGTCACAATCATCACTGACCATCCCTCCAGTGGTTACGCCAGTCTGACTCACATAATGCCCAACTCGTCAGGTGGCGTGAAACCCTGGAAGAATTTCAGTATGAAGTTTCCTACAGGCCTGGGAAGCTACATACCAATGCAGATGCCCTCTCCCGCCTCCCCATTCACGCGGTACAGCCAGATTCGGACCTCTTACACCTATGGCACTGCAAGGAACGGCCCCCCTGGATTCCTGCCCACCTGTTCACTAAACTGTGCCGACAGGGCGACCACCTTCTAACCCTGTCCGGGCATATCTTACTGACCCCCCATGAGGCACGTGACGCCCTGCGCCACCTCCATGCCCATAACGGCATCCACTTGAGCACCAAGAAACTAGTACAAGTGTTTAATGACTCTTACTGGGCGCCCAACCCCTCCACCCTCGCCATAGAAATCATTCAAACTTGCCGAGCCTGTGTGCTGGGAAAAGATGTCACCTGGACCGCCGGACCCTCAGGCCACATCACCGCCCATAAACCCTGGCAACTCCTGGCAATAGATGTAGTAGGCCCCCCTCCCTTCCAAATCTTGGTACAAATATGCGATCACCTTTGTCGACACATATTCGAAATTTGTAGTACCCTGCCCAGCGAAAGAGCATCATGCCGTTGCTGTTGCTGATGCCCTTCTCTGGCACGTATTCCCTTATTTTGGCATCCCTCAAGCCATTCATTCTGACAATGCCCCAGAGTTCTCCGGAAAAATCTGGGAGGAACTTGCCAGGATCTTTGGATATCAAATCTCCCACTCCTCGCCTTATTAGCCACAGGGATACACAGTGTGTGAACATAGTCATCGTACTCTTATGAACCAGCTATGTACATGCATCGAGGCTACGAAAGACAACGACTGGCCAGCCCATGTGAAAATCATTCAGCGGGGCATGAATTCCTGTCCCTGGGAGGACGGGGTTTCCCAACATGAGCGAATATTTGGCGAATCCCCTCTCCTGCTGCCACTGTGACAACACCTGCAACCACCTGCCTTCACCCCCACTACAGACCCATTGCACCTTCTGAAGGGCCGACTGCACCTTTAACAGAAAACACTAGACCTCGGTTGTTGTAGATTACCACGGCACCCCGCACACCCTCCGAAACCGCCACGTGTGCCCTTTCCGCATGACCACCTCTGCCACCCCGACCCCACACCCCCAACCTCCCCCTGCTCCCACACCGCCTGTCAATTCCACATACGAGTGCTGTTTCTTCCTCGCCTTCCCCCTCCATCCCCCTACCACCTCAGCCTCCCCTGCTGCCACCACCCCTCGTACCTCACCTGACATCTCACCTGCCACACCAACCTCCCCTTGCTCACTCTCACCCCTTCCCTCCACTGCCCCACCCTCTCCGCCCAAGCCCACGTGTCCCGCCCACACCACCACCCTCTCAAGACAACCTACTACCACTGCCCTCTCCCCACCACCCTTGCGCATGCCCACTCCAACCGCCTCACCCCCCACCGTGCCCCCAACACACGCAACAGCCCATGCTAACCAACCCCGCCCACCCCACATGCCCACTTCCCCACCCACCCCCACCCTCAGAACCACCACCACCAGCTCCGGCCGACTCTCACGCCCACCCGCCCGATACACCCATACCCCTACACCTCCCGCCTCCCCACAACTTCACACCATTATGATACATCAGGCCCAAATCCCCTCCACCTACACTCCCCAGAAACTTGATGCCGCATTACCACGGCACAAAACCCGGCCCCAACCCTCAGTGTCCAGCATACAGCCCCCTACCACACCAACAACAACACCGACCAGGATGAAGGTGAGACGAGCCATATGGGCGCCTACCGTTGGCAAGAATTGTCGACTCTGAGGTCCACATCACCTGCTTAGTCTCCTCCGCTCCACCCTCACCGCCTCCAAGCTCTTCCTCGCCTGTGACACAGAGCTGGAAGAAAACTCCTACACCACTGCTTGGCAGGACCTACTCCAGCATCTCCAGCCTGCATACGCCACCCACGACACTCACGTATACCACTTCCAGCCACAGGGACATGGCTTTTTCCAAGGGGAGAGTGGTGAAATGCGTAGCTTACAGAATAGTGCCCCCAAAAACAAGGTGAGAGAAGAACAGCATAGTGCCCCCACAAACGCATCGACACCCCTACCCGGACCCCACGGAGTAGCCGCATCCACACTAGGGGATCCAATGCGACAACGGCATAAGGCAGCCCAGGCCGTGCGCCCTTATAACACCCAACCGTCGCACCGCCACCCTAGCAGGAGGAGGACACTACCTTTGGGGAATGGGATTGCCGGCCCAGCCCGAGGTGGAGCTGATATCTCAGTTCCTGACAGCGCCCCTCTGGAGACAGCCTACTGCCGCTCCTGCCTTCGTCAGTTGGCCAAGCGTCACACTAAAGTTGTTTCCCTCGAGATGGCCTACTGCTGCTCTTCTCTTCTGCCCAAGGAGACGGCCTACTGCTGCTCCTCCCTCCTGCCGAAGGAGATGGCCTACTGCCGCTCTGAAGGAGCTACCCCTGAGACGGCCGATTGCCGCTCCACCCTCCTGCTGAAGGAGACGGCCTACTGCTGCTCTGAAGGTGCTGCCCCTGAGACGGCCGATTGCCGCTCCTCCCTCCTGCCGAAGGAGACGGCCTACTGCCGGTTCTAGTGCCAATATTGTTTCCCATGACTAGTTGTAGTTTCACACTATTGTTGCATATTTCATATAAAGTTGTTTATTCATAATTAACAATGTGCAACGTAGTATGAATGATAAACAAACAAACGCCATTTCACTGTAAAGTGTGGCTTGGGATGGGATGCGCAATCAGACATCTGCTTTTAATCAGAACCTAGAGGAAAGGGAAGGCAATGGAGAAATATGAATTGTATATATGTTTAAGTCTTGGGGGAAATATTTGCCTTGTTGGAATACTTTAATGTAATCAATACTATTTTATTGAGGTGTATAATGTACATGGTATAGTTATGATTCTTCTATTCATCTATAAATCCCAGTTGTCTGTGGAGGTTTAGCACCTCTAATTTTGCTGACCTCAGCGCCACACCCAGTGTGGGGAAGGTGGCTAACAGCAGAAAGCACGTATCACTAGAACGAGAGGGACGTACAACTCTGAGCTCTCTCTGTGTTGCAGTTGTATCTTTCTGTGGCCAATAAAGAGAGATTTAATCTGCTCTATTTCAGTTCACCCTGCAAACGCTACCTCTACATTCCTTCAACAGGATTCTACACCGATTCCCACCATCTCCAGTGTGTGAGAAGACGTTTTGGTGGAGTGTGTCACCCGGAAGCGACTTCGAGCAGGAGCAACGTTATAATCTTGCTTGGATCTGTGAGGTCACGACTCAGCTGATATATATAAATTGGTGATCAGCTGTAGGGTTCCAAGCTGATATATATTAGTGGCTAGTTGAGGAATTCCATAGCTGAAACGATTACAGTGGCGAGATTCCTATGCTGCTGATACATGCAGCACTGAAGGTGCTGCCCCTGAGACGGCCGATTGCCGCTTCTCCCTCCTGCCGAAGGAGACGGCCTACTGCCGCTCTGAGGGCGCTGCCCCTGGGACGGCCTACTGCCGCTCCACCCTCCTGCAGAAGGAGACGGCCTACTGCTGCTCCCACCTTCGCCAGACGGCCAATTGCCGCTCCGAAGGCACTGCCCCTGAGACGGCCTACTGCCACTCCACTCTCCTGCAGAAGGAGACAGCCTACTGCCGCTCAAGAGGTGACCAGAGGTGCGCTGACTCCCCCACACAGGCCATGGCCAATTGCCGGGCCTTGGCTCCCTATAGTTGCGCCCCTGGGCAGCCACGGCCAATTGCCAGGCCCCACGGCCACAAGGAAGTATTGTCATCGCCCCTGCATGAGGCAGGCACCCGGCTTCCCAGCACCAGAGAGCCCCCGCGAGGCCTAACGGCTTCCCCTGGCCTCCGGTCTCTACGCCTGGCCCTGGAGAAGACCCACCTGATGGACCCTAGTTCAGGTCGGTGCCGCAGCCCCTCCCTGACGGCGCCTCTCTGCTCTGGGGACTGCAGTCCTCAGTCTCTCCAGGCCCTCCCCAGGACACCCGAGCGCGACCTCTCCACGCCCAAGGGGCGGCGTAAGACCTCCACCTCCGGCCGAAACCTTAGCCAGAGATTCCTGAACCTGTCTGACCCCAGCCCTGAGGGCCACACCCCTGAACCTAGCCCGGAGACTGCGGGCTCCTGTGCCACCTGCAGCCCTGGACACGAGAGGACGCCCCTGCTAGCCGTCCCGCGCCCTCTCGGCACGCCCTGCCTTGGCGGTGCCCCTAGTCCGGCGGAATAGTCGCCGGCGTGTCTCCCCGCCGCCCCCACTACATGAGTGAATTGTTAAGTGTGGTGTTGCCCCAAAATTAGTGAAATGAAATTATGTTAAGTGTGACGTTGCCCTAGAGACAGGTTACAGTGATACAGTGACTTAATATATGTCAAATATCGAGGCGAGTGAAATCACGGGTGGATGAGTAAGAACGAGTACAGTGAGTTCTGAGGAATCCGACTCACCAGTGACGCCCTTGTAGAAAACCAGGGGTGCGTTTCAACAGCTGGAACGCCACGGAACGTGACGGCGCTTTCGAGAGCGAAAGTGTGGGGAGTGAAGGGGGGGTTGTCGCGGACTCCGTCGTGGTTGGAACTATTTGATGAGGTGGGTCTCTTTGGCGACATCTGATAGCTATAAGTGGTTTTGAACACAGTCGTGTAAAGGATAACAAAACTCTTAATGTCAGTGTATTATTCTGTGTAATTTGGGAGAGTGAACGGATTTTGAATACTAACATGTCATAAATGAAAAGATTTTTTACAATACCCTCTTCATTTCAATTAAGTATTGATTTTCGGCTTAATGAAAGTAAAGGCTATGCGGATCTAAAGAGTACGGACTGAGGGTTTGTTTTCATTCATTCACGCAAAAATCATGCTTCCATGAAGTACCTCCTCACCTCTGCACAATGATCATATCTTCCAAAGTCATCTTGTTCCACTATAGTCTTGCACTGCTGGGTTCATTTCGTCTTCAAAATCGGAAGAAATTACAAGATGAAGCAGCTGTGGCGAAGGCATGATTTGTTATGGTTCTTCATTACGGCTTAAATATTTCCAAAGTGTCTCGGCAATATTTTGCTGACAAATGTTCATGTAACATTAATACTGTTGTTAGTAATGATCAAATATACATAACTGCTAAGTATTCTGAAAGAAGGACATCTAGTGTAAAAGCGAATTCGCGCTCCAAGTATTTGGTGGTTTCACTGCTACCTCCACTACCCCCGGACTGCTCTGGGACGCTAAGGCCTGTTGAAACGCACTCAGTAAGACCCTTCCCCCGAAGAATCTTCCGTAGTGAAAATATACCCATGTCTATTGTTACCAGAAAATAATAGAGAAAGTGTGAATAATATCCTCCCGTTTATATTACCATAAACACAGTGAATATCCAGTGTCCCTCCACTCCCTTGCTTCCTAGAGAATCTCCTCCCAACGGCTAGCGTAAATGTAAACGAAAGATAAAGTCAAATGTCAAACCCCTTTTGCTATCAGATGATACTAAGTTTGAACTAATAATACCTACTGTTATGCTGGGTGTTTTTAGGTCGACTTCTCGTCCTAAGAAGACCAGCGACTGAGCGGGGTCCTCTTTCCGGACCGGAAGTAAAGCACCCACAAAGGAACTAAAATGCCCGCCGTGCCCGCCGCCGGACCTCCCACCTCACCATCCCCCCACCCCACCACCGGGCCGCCACCGCACCACCACCCCAGGAGGACACAACGGTGGGGTTAGTGACTCCAATCAAGAGGGTCACCAGGACACTACGGTCCTGGGCCCTTGTTCCCCGCAACTGCCCCAACACCAGGTGACCGGGGAAAGGCAACTACCTTGCGGGCGGAACAACCGTCGTCAGAAAAGGGGTGGGACTGAACTAGCTTCAGTCCCAAGTAACACCGTATTGACGGCAATTGTTACACCCTCTAGGGCAGGAGGCCCAAGGGCAGAAGGCCCAAGGCTATGACTTAATAAAGTGTACGAGGGTAAGGCGACCCAAGGCTCCAGCCTTAGTACACCCCGGAGAGAGAGTTGCCCCAGTGCATCCCTCTCCTGCTGTTCTCCCCTACAAGAGCAACACTGCTCTGACGGTCTCTATACGTGGCGGGGAAGGAGCGGCCCTGTACGCCCTTCAGTTGCTTCTGGTCGGAAAGATCAGCTCCCGGCTACAGCCAGAGTACGTACCAGGGTAAAGAGCCCCTGCTATCGTATGTGTAGCTTTTCCCTACTACGGGAGCAACACCGTGCCGACGGTCTCTAGACGTGGCGGGGAAGGAGCGGCCCTGTACGCCCTTCAGTTGCTCTCTGTAAGACGGGTAGGCATCCGGCTCCGGCCGTGGCATGTACCAGGGTAGAGAAGCCCCTGAAGATAGCCTCAGTACGTACTGGAGAGAGTGTGGCCTCTGTGCCCCTCACTCTGGCTTGTCCCCTACTAAGGGAGCAACACTGTGCCGATTGTCTCCATACGTGGCGGGGAAGGAGCGGCCCTGTACGCCCTTCAGTTGCTCCTTGTACGCCAGGTAAGCTCATGGCCACAGCCAACGTACGTACCAGGGTAAGGCGACCCAAAGCTCCGGCCTCAGGACGTACCAGAGAGGACACGAGTGACGTGAGTCCTTCTCCAGCCTCTTCCCCCTGTGGGAGCCCTTCGTCACCACCCGGGAATATAGCCCCGGAGGTAACACTAGGGTGGTGGCAAGGCCAGATATTGGACCTACCTTCCACGCCTGGGAGATCTTTGTTCCTGCCTGAGTCCCGAAGGAGAAGCTGCCGCAGCCCAGCCCTGTCGGCGCCTCTTCCCCTAGGCGCCCACAGTCCCAGGACACCCAGGCCAGACCCACTGGCTCCCGACAAAGGCAATCCCGGCTCCCTCACTCCACGGAGCCAGAGACGACAGGCCCGACTACTCCAGCTGTTCGGCCCCAGTCCTGAGGGCCACCCATCAGGTCGAGGCCCCCAGACAGGAGGGCCTCCCTGCACCACACCGACGAGGTCCCAACTCGAGGGCCACCTCTCAGGTCGAGGCCCCCAGACGGGAGGGCCTCCCTGCACCCCACCGACGAGTGTGACCCGGGCAGTGATTCCCCTGTGGGTAATCCCTTGCCCTCCGCAGGCCGGGTCCCCCTAGGGCTCTACCCTCACGCCCTTGTCACGGAGTGAACATTACCCAGGAGATACAGGTAAATAATGACTCCCTTTGTGTCAACAACAAATCGGGGAAAAGAACAGTGAACAGTGACTAAGTGAAGAACAGTGCAGTTACCAATAGTCCAAAAGAACTCAGTGTCGGCAGGACAGAGGATGAACCTTAGAGTAATTATCCAAGTCCCACCAATAAACGAACTTTCTGTGAACGCATAAAGCTAGGGTGTGCAGGCCGGTCAAAAGCCTGAGTGAGCGTCGCCGTGACCAGGTGACTGTGTCAAGTGTCGCTATCCGCACCCTACCTTATTTATAGTAATATTTCCCCTACAGACTCCCAATCTTGCTTATCCCCTTTGTGATCGGTTCAGTGTATATCCTGCCTAAAAGTGACACCCAGACAATAACATATATAATTCAAGATATCCCTGTATGAGCATTGTAGTGTGTACTAAGTGTAACTATATTTTGTGGTGCTGAATGTTAACTCTGTGTCCCTGTTCCCCCGTATCTCAAATATCACTCTGTGTTGTAACGGTTAGAATTAAGGTAATAGATGTGTTGTGTACTGCCTGGTTTTTATGTCCTGTTCCTTTGTTGGTGCTTTACTTCCGGTCTAGAAAGAGGACCCCGCTTCAGTCGCTAGTGTTTTTAGGACGAGAAGTCGCCTTAAAAACACCAGCATAACAGGAACAAGACATAAAATCCAGGCAGTATACCTTAACACATCTATTGCCTTAATTTCTACACCGTTACAATATAACACAGAGTGGTATTGGATATACAACAGACAGGGACACAGAGTTAGCCTTTAACACTGTTATGCTGGGTGTTTTTAGGTCGACTTCTCGTCCTAAGAACACCAGCGACTGAGCGGGGTCCTCTTTCCGGACCGGAAGTAAAGCACCCACAAAGGAACAGGACATAAAAACCAGGCAGTATACCTTAACACATCTATTACCTTAATTTCTACACCGTTACAATATAACACAGAGTGGTATTGGATATACAGAAGACAGGGACACAGAGTTAGCCTTTGACACCAAGATGCACAGCTACACTTGAGACACAGTATTATACATGTACACTTATGTTATTAGTTATATTATAGCGATACCCGTGTTTCATCTTTAGGCAGAATATATATTTAGTTAGATGCACTGGGAATGAACAAGATTGAGAGTCCGTGGGGCAAATACTACTATAATTAGACAGGGTGTGGATCGTGACACTTGATGTAGTCACTTAGTCGCGGCGGCACTTATACACTGACTTTTTTATTCTCCCGCTCACCCTAGTCTCCGTTCACAGTTACTGTAAATTCTCTTATTTAGGACTCTCACAATTACTATAAGTTCTCTTACTTAGGACTCAGGCTATTTTCTGTTCTGCCGGGTATCGGGTTCTTATAGGTTAATGGTAACTGTCACTGGTTTTACACTGGCCTTCACTTGGTCACTGTTCACTGTTATTTCCCCCTTGGTTGTTCTCGGTACAAGGGGCGTCACTATTTACCCGTGTGTCCTGGGTATGAATCACTCTGGAGTACGGGCGTGAGGGGAAGGCCCTAGGGGGAGCCTTCCTGTAGAGGGCAATACACTGCCCGCAGGGGAAGTCACTGCCCGGGTCCTGGTCGTCGGTGAGGTACAGGGAGCCCTCCTGTCTGGGGGCCTCGACCTGAGAGGAGGCCCTCGTACTGGAGCCTCGTTGGTGGGGTACAGGGAGGCCCTCCGGTCTGGGGGCCTCGACCTGAGAGGTGGCCCTCGGGACTGGGGCCAAACAGCTGTAGGAGGCGGGCCTGTCGTCTCTAGCTCCGTGGGGTGAGTGAGCCTGGGTTGCCCTCGTCTGGAGGCTGCTGGTCGGGCCTGGGGGTCCTAGGACTGCGGTCGCCTGTAGGGAAAGGCGCCGACATGGGTGGGCTGCGGCACCATCTCTGTCGGGTGTCCGACAGGAACAGAGATCTCCCAGGGGTAGGAAGTAGGGCTGGGATCGGGCCTTGCCACCACTCTGGCAACATTTCCAGGGCAACACTCCTGAATGGTGACAAAGGACGTCCCACGCAGTCGAGAGGGAAGGGGTTGGCCGCACAAGGGACTTCCTGCGTCGGGAGTGCTCTCAGAGCCACGAATGAAGGGTGTACAGTGGCCGCTCCTTCCCTGTCATGCACAGTGGCCGTGAACGCGGTTCTGCGACTCCTAGGGCACACAGCTGAAGGGCATACAGTGGCTGCTCCTTCCCCCGCACGTACAGTGGCCGTGCTGGCGGTGCTGCTCCCACAGGAGGAAAAGGCAGGAGAAAGGTACACGAAGTCTGTGTCTTCTCCTCCAGTACATACTGAGGCCGTGGCCTTGGGTCTGCTTACCCTGGTACGTACTGCGGCCACAGCCGTAAGCTTACCCGCCCTATGAGAAGCAACTGAAGGGCGTACAGTAGCCACTCCTTCCCCGTCACATACAGTGGCCATCGACGCAGTGGTGCTCCCGTAGGAAGGAAAAGCAGGAGAGGGGTGCACAGAGGCTGCACCCTCTCCGGTATGTACTGAGGGCGTAGCCAAGGGCCTGTCTACCCTGGTACATACTTTGGCCGTAGGCGGTAGCTTATCTACCCTTAGAGAAGCAACTGAAGGGTGTACAGTGGCCGCTCCTTCCCCATCACGTACAGTGGCCGTCGACGTGGTGTTGCTCCCATAGGATAGAACAGCAGGAGAGGGGTGCACAGAGGCAGCGCCCTCCCCGGTGCACACTAAGGCCGTAGCCGAGGGTCCCCTTACCCTGGTGTGCACTTCTGGCCGTAGCCTTGGGCCTCCTGCCCTTGGGCCTCCTGCCCTTGGGGTGGTAACTGAAGGGCGTACAGTGGCCGCTCCTTCCCCGTCACGTACAGTGGCCATTGACGTGGTGTTACCTGGGACTGAATCCTGTTCAGTCCCACCCCGATTCTTGTGATGGCTGTCCCGCTCGCAAGGTCGTTGCCCCTTTATGCTCACCTGGTGTTGGGGTAGTTGCGGGGAAAAAGGACTCAGGACAGTAGTGTCCTGGTGACCCTCTTGTACTGGGTCACTAGCCCCACCGTTGTGTCCTCCTGGGGTGGTGGTGTGGTAGCGGCTCGGTGGTGGGGTGGGGGGTGGCGGGGTGGGTGGTCCGGCGGCAGGTATTTTAAACACCAAGTTTCACAGTTACACTTGAGACACAGTATTCTACATGTACACTTATGTTATTAGTTAAAATATTGCGATACCCTTATTTCGTCTTCAGGCAGAATTCATATTATATATATTTAGTCCAATGCACTGGGAATGAACAAGGCCAAGAGTCAGTGGGGTGAATACCACTATAACTAGACAGGGTGCGGATCGCGACACTTGATGTAGTCACTTAGTCGAGACGGCACTTATACACAGACTTTTGATTCTTCTGCGCACCCTAGTCTCGGTTCACAATTACTATAAGTTCTCTTATCTGGGACTCAGGCTATTTTCTATTCTGTTGGGTATCGGGCTCTTATAGGTTAGTGGTAACTTTCACTGGTATTATGCTGGCCCTCACTTTGTCGCTATTCACTGTTATTTTCCCGTCTTGATTGTTCGTGGTACAAGGGGCGACACTATTTACCCGTGTGTCCTGGGTACAAATCACTCTGGTGTCCGGGCGTGAGGGGAAGGCCCTAGGGGGAGCCTTCCTGTAGAGGGCAATACACTGTCTGCAGGGGAGTCACTGCCCGGGTCCTGGTCGTCGGTGGAGTACAGGGGGGCCCTCCTGTCTGGGGGCCTCGACCTGAGAGGAGGCCCTCGTACTGGAGCCTTGTTGGTGGGGTGCAGGGAGGCCCTCCGGTCTGGGGGCCTTGACCTGAGAGGTGGCCCTCAGGACTGGGGCCAAACAGCTGTAGGAGGCAGGCCTGTTGCCTCTGGCTCTATGGGGAGAGAGAGCCTGGGTTGCCCTCACCTGGAGGCTGCTGGTCGGGCAAGGGGGTCCTAGGACTGCGGTTGCCTGTTGGGGGAGGCGCCGACAGGGGTGAGCTGTGGCACCGTCTCCGTCAGGTGTCTGGCAGGAGCAGGGATCTCCCAGGGGTAGGCGGTAGGACCTGGATCGTGCCTTGCCACCACTCTGGCAACACCCCCGGGGCAACACTCCCGGATGGTGACAAAGGGCGTCCCATGCAGCCGAGACGGAAGGGGTCGGCCGCACAAGCGACTTCCTGCATCAGGAGTGCTTTCAGAGCCACGAATGAAGGGCGTACAGTGGTCGCTCCTTCCCTGTCACGTACAGTGGCCGTGAACGCGGTTTCGTGACTCCTAGGGCACACAGCCGAAGGGCATACAGTGGCCGCTCCTTCTGCCGCATGTACAGTGGCTGTGCTGGCGGTGCTGCTCCAGAAGGAGGAAAAGGCAGGAGAAGGGTACACGGAGTCCGTGTCCTCTCCAGTACATACTGAGGCCATAACCTTGGGTCTGCTTACCCTGGTATGTACTGCGGCCATAGCTGTAAGCCTACCCGCATTATGAGAAGCAACTGAAGGGCGTACAGTGGCCGTCGATGCGGTGTTGCTCTTGTGGGGGGGAAAAGCAGGAGAGGGGTGCACAGAGGCCGCGCCCTCTCCAGTACGTACTGAGGTCATAGCTGAGGGTCTGTCTACCCTGGTATGTACTTTGGTCATAGCTGGGAGCTTATCTACCCTTAGAGAAGCAACTGAAGGGCGTACAGTGGCCGCTCCTTCCCCGTCACATACAGTGGCCATCGATGCGGTGTTGCTCTCGTAGGAGAGAAAAGCAGGAGAGGGGTGCACAGAGGCCGCGCCCTCTCCAGTACACACTGAGGCCATAACCGAGGGTCTGCTTACCCTGGTGTGTACTTCGGCTGTAGCCGTAAGCCTGCCTGCCCTTTGGGAAGCAACTGAAGGGCGTACAGTGGCCGCTCCTTCCCCGTCACATACAGTGGCCATCGACGCGGTGTTGCTCCCGTAGGAGAGAACAGCAGGAGAGGGGTGCACAGAGGCCGCACCCTCTCTGGTACACACTGAGGCCGTAGCCGAGGGTCTACTTACCCTGGTGTGTACTTCTGGCCATATCCTTGGGCCTCCTGCCCTTGGGGAGGTAACTGAAGGGCGTACAGTGGCCACTCCTTCCCCGTCACGTACAGTGGCCGTCGACGCGGTGTTACCTGGGACTGAATATTGTTCAGTCCCACCCCGATTTTGGTGACGGATGTCCTGCTCGCAAGGTCGTTGTCTCTTCCCATTTACTTGGTGTTGGGGTAGTTGCGGGGAAGAGGGACTCAGGACAGTAGTATCCCGGTGACCCTCTTGTTCCGAGTCACTATGGTCAGACTCAAATATGAAGTCCGTTTGGGTGGGTCCCGAGAGGGGATTTCCCTCTCTACAGCTCTGCCGCATCAACCCCAGTACCTATCTCTCTCTCTCTGTCATATGTCAGTTATTTACTATTTGAAATTGTATATTAAATATTCTTTACTTATTAAACATATTAAATAAGGCTATATAGTGCTATGAATGTGTCGCTTTTTAGGATAATAGCAATAATTTGTATAAATTCCACACCACGTGACACCATCGCTTTCCGACGTTGCCAGAGGTCAAGGACACCCACCTCAGACTATAGGTGACCGGTCACTTCCTGCCTGATCCCCACCCACGATGGCAGCTACTCTGACTCGCTCTCGTGTGCTCCACAGTCGGGAGAAAGAACTTATTTACAATGTGAACAAGTATGTTTTAGAAGAAAGACCAGAGAGAGGACTTATGCCTACTGGGGAAACCTCTATAATAAAAAAAACGCGCCAAGACTTTTACCTCAGTGGTGGTGTGGAAAAAAGGTCGAAACAATATAGAAGAAAACACAACTTATAAATATATTAAAACTTTCTCAATCAACTGAGAGAGAGAGAGAGAGAGAGAGAGAGAGAGAGAGAGAGAGAGGAGGTCTGGCAGAGCTGTAGAGAGGGAAATCCCCGCGCAGGCCCCACCCAAACGGACTTCATATTTGAGTCTGACCATAGCCCCACCGTGGTGTCCTCCTGGGGTGGTGGTGTGGTAGTGTCCGGCGGCGGTGGGTATTTTACCTACCCTTTTCCAATATTACCATCTCCCCCCCCCCCGTGTGAGTCTATCTCCCCGCGCTCTCACGCGCGCCCATGTTCCCTGTATACCTGTACACTAGAATTACCGTATTAGCAACAGTACTGGTTAAGCCAGTATCCTACAAGATACTAATATCCTAGTTAAGGTTTTGTTTCTATGTCATATATTGTGTTGTAATATCTGTTGCTTTTGTCCTGTGTCTGACTGTGGTAATATACGTGTAAAGGTTATTGCCTGAAGTTTTTGTGTCCTGCCTCTCTTTCATTGCACTAAGCTCCGGTCTCGAAAGAGGACCCTGCTACACGTTAGGTGCTTTAGGACCGAGGAGTCGGGCATATTTCACCTAGCATTACAATATATATATATATATATATATATATATATATATATATATATATATATATATATATATATATATATATATATTTCATGCGAGGAAGAAGGAACAAAAGGCCGTGAGCCCGTAATAACAGTTCCCTCCAGGAGAAAAACAAAATACAATAGAGCGCCAAATTCAAGATCCGATCATTTCGAGATGCCTGGACCGCGTTTGAAGGACTGGAGATCATAGGCAGCAGGAAATACAGACAGAGGGAGACAGTTCCAGAGTTGATCTGTTGCATAAATGAAGGACTGGGAGTAACGGTTAACTCTTGCATTTGAGAGTTGGACAGAAAAGAGATGAGAGTTTGCTACTAGACGGGTGCTATGCACCCGTCGTAGAGGTGGAGGAATGCATGCAAACAGTTCAGAGGAGCAGTGACCATTAAAGCAGCGATAGAAAAGAGATAAAGATGCAACAGTGCGGCGAAGAGACAGAGGTTGAAGGGAGTCAGTAAGAGGAGGATAGTTAATGAGATGAAAAGCCTTTGACTCCACCCTATTGAGAAGAGCTGTATGTGGGGAGCCTCCCCACACATGAGAGTTGTACTCCACACAGGGGCGGATAAAACCCCTGTATAGAGTCAACAATTTTGCAGGGGTAAAGAAGAACGGAGTCAGCTTAGCACACCCAATCTCTTGGAAGCAGATTTTACAAGAGATGTATTATGATCTTTCCAAGATAAGTCCCGAGTAAATGAAACCACAGGCATGTTCAAGGATGATGCAGGATTAAGCTGAATATTATTAAACATTATTGGGTATACCTGTGGAAGATTTTGTCGGGTTGATAGGTGTAAGAACTGAGTCTTAGATGCATTAAAAACAACATTATTTTTATCCCAGTCAGAGATACGAGCCAAGTCAGACATTAGGTGTGCCATAGCCTCATCTCTTGTTTGTTGAAGTAACTGCTGAGATGGGCGTTGCGAGAACCGAATGGAAAGGTGAAGGGTGGAGTCATCATCGTACGAGTGGATAGGGTTAGAAGGTCATTGATGAATAAAAGGAAGAGAGTTGGTGATAGGACGGAGTCCTGAGGAACACCACTGTTGATAGATCTAGGAGATGAACGATGGCCGTCTACAACAGTGGCTATAGAACGACCAGAAAGGAAGCTAAACATGAAGGCACAAATAGAAGGATAGAAACCGTAAGAGGGCAGTTTGGAAATTAAAGATTTATGCCAGACTCGATCGAAAGCCTTTGAGATGTCAAGTGCAATGGCAAAGCTTTCGCCAAAGTCCCGAAAGAAGGATGACCAGGAGTCTGGAAGGTAGGTGAGAAGATCGCCAGTGGAGCATCCCTGACGGAACCCGTACTGACGATCATAAAGAAGGTTGTGATAGGAAAGATGCCTTAAAATTTTTCTATTGAGAATTGACCCTAAAACTTTTGAAATACAGGACGTTAAAGCAACTGGACGATAGTTGGAGGGTTGGGAGTGGTCATCCTTCTTTGGGATTGGCTGAATGAGAGCAAACTTCCAGCAAGATGGAAAGGTACAAGTTGACAGGCAAAGGCGAAAGAGTTTGCCTAGGCAGGGTTTAAGCACAGAGGCACAGTTCTTGAGAACAACAGGAGGGACCCCATCAGGCCTATATGCCTTGTTAGTATTAAGGCCAGTGATGGCAAAAAATACATCAGCTGAAGAAATTTTAATGTCAGTCATGAGGAAGTCAGAGGGGGGAAGTGATGGAGAAACAGCACCGGAATCATCTAAGGTGGAATTGGAGGAGAAAGTCCGTGTGAAGAGATCTGCTTTATCAGTAGAAGAAATAGCTACAGAACCATCAGAGTAGAGAAGAGGAGGGAAGGATGATGAGGTAAAGTTGTTATAAAGAGTTTTGGCAAGGTGCCAGAAGGAGCGGGAAGAATTCGCGTTGGAGAGTTGAGAGCATTTAGTACGGATGAAATTATCTTTAGCAGAGCGAAGAACAAACTTAGCACGATTCCGGGCAGAAACGTAAAGATGATGTGATTCAGGGGTAGGTTGGCTCCGGTACCTTTTGTAGGCCCTCTCCTTGTTGCGGACAGCATTAGAACAAGTTTGATTAAACCAAGGCTTTCTTGCGTTAGTCAAAGGATATGAGAAAGGAATGTATGCTTCCATGCCCAAGAGAAGGCACACTCAGATGGCTCTCGGCCATGGAAGCAATAATCATTCCAGGGAAAATCAAAGAAGTACTGCCTGAGGGCCTCCCAATCTGCAGCTCCAAATTGTCACAGACGACGTTTCCCTGGAGGGTCGTCCACAGGCCGTACCAGAGTGATAGGACAGGTTAAGTTGATAAGGTTGTGATCGGAGGAGCCCAACGGAGAGAAAAGATTAACAGTGTAAGCAGAAGGATTAGTTGTAAGGAAGAGGTAAAGTATGTTGGAGCTCTCTCCAAGGAGGTCTGGGATACGGGTAGAGTGCTGTACAAGCTGCTCTAGGTCATTAAGGATAGAAAAGATGTAGGCTTGTTCACCAGGTGGATCAGTGAAAGGAGAGGAGAGCCAAAGGTGGTGGTGAACATTGAAATCTCCTAGAATGGAGATTTCAGAGAAAGGAGAAATGGATAGAATGTGTTCCATTGTAGAAGTAAGATAGTCGAAGAATTTTTGATAGTCAGTAGAATTAGGGGATAAGTAACCAGCACAGATATATTTAGTCAGAGAATGACAGGAAAGCCGAAGCCAGAGTGTAGAGAATTCAGAAGAATCGAGTTCAGGAACACGAGAGCAAGATAAGTCGTTGGGTATACATACGCAACAGTCACCTTTGGCTTTGAAATGAGTATAGAGAAAGTAGGAGAATACATAGAAGGGTTTGCTGTCAGTTGCCTCAGACAGCTAAGTCTCAGTTAGAAAAAGAAGGTGGGGTTTAGAGAAGAGGTGGCGTTCAACAGAGCGAATGTTAGAGGAAAGGCCGCGAATGTTGCAGAAATGAAGAAGAGAGTCAGACAGTGGTTCTAGGCACCTCGGGTCATCACCGGGAGAGGGGCGGAAGGTGGGGGCATTTATGTTCCCCCCCCTTGGGGACTCCGAGGCTGGATGATGAGATGCCATAATTTTTTTAATTTTGCATAAGGAAGTACAGTATAGTGTGTACTGTGCATGTAGTTTGGTGTAGATAGTTAGAGAAATTTGTATTGAAGAGCAAGCTGGCCTACTCTTTGTGTAACTGAGACACTGAAAAAGGTCAGCAAAGGGGGGATGGTCAGGACCTAGTCCTGATGGCTGATGAAACGGGAGCTCCAGCACTCCCTGTCATCAGCTTCCCATCCACCTCGGGAGTACTGCCCTGCTCAACTGGTGCTACAGTCTACTCCTCTCTCTCTCTCTCTCTCTCTCTCTCTCTCTCTCTCTCTCTCTCTCTCTCTCTCTCTCTCTCTCTATATATATATATATATATATATATATATATAGTATACTTGCTAAATAAACTGATCTGTAAATAAATGACGGGGAATCATTCAAACGGCAAAATGTTTTGTTTTTGTTGTGACGGAGAGTTGTGCCACCGCACCTCTGAAGCTCATGTCAGTCGCATTAATTCCACATCTACCTGCATCCAAAGGCCAACAGAATAGGAGCCTATATCAGCATCTGTAACTTGGTGGGTCTTTTCCCCGCCAGAACGATTGCGTGGAGGGGGTATTACTCTGGCATTCAAGGATAATACGACCGGTAAGTTGACGGCTGAAGAGTCACACTATCATTACCATGAAATAGATACAAAAACCCACACTGGCAGACGAAAAAAGATGTATTCCAAACAGTTTCGGTGACAGCTGTCGCCGTTTTCAGTGGATCTACGGACCAAGAGTGGTACATACAAATGCTGAGGAGCTGCCTATATGCAGGGTGAGGACACCTTTTCCCAACCGCACCTGATGTGACCTCACCAGACTCTCCCTCTACTCTGTCCACGACCTGAGTGAGGGATTACAAGGCGCGGCAAGGACCTTGCCATTAATCCTCTCATCACTGGATCGAATTTATATATTCCTTCACTATGGTTAAAATTATTATATCTATACATACAGCTTCCACTGTCCTACGTTTCTTATGGTTACTACATTTGTACATTATTTGGCTAGAATTCCAGTTGATTCTATGGTCGTTTTCTGAAGAGTGAACATACATTGCGTTATTTATGTTGCCTGTCTTACAAGTATACTTGTGTTCCTTAATGTGAGTGTCCAAATCCATTCCAGTTTCACCAATATAAACTAAATCACAGTCTCTACATGGAATTTTGTATACCCCTGCAGTTTTGTTACTAATGGGTTTATTCTTTACCAGCATTGATCTTAAGTTGGAAGTATATCTAAATGCAATGTTTACATCCAAATCATGACCCACAGATTTCGCCAAGCTAAGATTTGACACATAGGGAACTGTGATGTATGACTTATTTTGCTGACTTTGTGATGTTGGTCTAGGTACAATAAAGGCTTTTCTGGCTTTAAAATATGCTTGCCTTATAAACCAACTGGGATATTTTAGATCTAAAATTATTACCCATATCTTGGCATTTTCCGTATCCAGATGTTGGGGACTACTAATTCTGAGTCCTCTAAGGAACATAGAAGAAATAACTGACATTTTAGCGGAACTGTGGTGATATGAATAATAATGTATATACAAATTGCCATGTAGACTGTGATTTGGTTTATATTGGTGAAACTGGAAGGGATTTGGAAACTCGCATTAAGGAACACAAGTATGCTTGTAAGATAGGCAACGTAAATAACGCAGTGTATGTTCACTCTTCGGAAAACGACCTTAGAATCGACTGGAATTCTAGCCAAATATTGTACAAATGTAGTAACTATAAGAAATGTAGGATAGTAGAAGCTGTATGTATAGAGAGATACAGTAAAAGTCCCATTATTCGGCATCTATGGGACCAGGATGATGCCGAGATATTGGATTTACCGAATAATCAAAAACCCACCCACTCAGTACCTTAAATACATTGGTGAACACTGTCATCACCACTTATGGTATTACAACTGCTTGGAGAGAGTATACTGTACAATACTGCAATCAATACAGCACTGTACCTGAATCTGAAATATATATAATGTAATGCTGAGTAGAATTTGGCTCGACTTCTCGTTCCAAATCAACTCAACACTGAGCGGGGTCCTCTTTCGAGACCGGAGCTAGTGCAATGAAGAGAGGCAGGACATAAAAACTTTCGGCAACACCATACACGTATATTATTTCAGTTAGACACAAGACACTTCAGTAGACATTACATCACAATATAGAGCAATACAAAACCTTATCTAAAATATTGTGTATCTCGCAGGATACTAGCTTCCTAGATATTAATGACAATACAACAAATCTTAGTACTAGGAGTACAATAAATACCCATGCGCGCGGAGCGCGGGAGGGGAGAGAGGGAGGGGTTTATGATTTTCCAGGAAGGGGAGGGGGGAGGTAGGGAGACACGGAGAGTGACTTAGAACGGCGAGGGAGAAGTTATGATAATACTTAATGAGGCCCGATATTAACAAGGGAGTTTAGGTGTTTTCTATTGGCAAGAATTCTTTGATAATTAACTCTGGTTCTTATTTGGACTTCAAGAGCGGGGGTGAGGAGTGGGGAGGGTTTTCAGGGATAGCGTGCAGAACAAGGGAGTACAGTTATCACTCGCGGTCCTCGTAGTTTTGGTAACACTAGATTTCTGTCAGCACAACTTATATACTGTACTACACATTTCCCTAGTAGGTTATGTAGGCTCGCACTTCCCAACGCGTAACAAAGTCGGAACCCTCGTAAATTCTATTCCACTGTATTGTTCAGAGTTTAACCAATAGCACTCTAATGATGTATTATCCTTTCCTTGGGCTCTAGAGAGAAGTCCTTAGAAAACTCGGGATGATACTCGCACGTATCTTCACTTGGGGTCTCTACCCCTATTCTCGCCCGTTAATGTAGCATTATGTCCTGGGTTACCCCAATGGAAATGACATGAAATCACTGCACTAGTCTTATTCTAAGAACAAAGGAGTCACACTTAACCTACTTCACAATTGCGGATCCTCGTGTCTCTGGTGGAGAGAAACACGGTTACCTCAGCGATGATCCGGTCGGACTGAGGGCGTCGCCAGGGTAGGGCGAGCCGGGAGGGCACGGGGCGACTCACTAGGGCGTCCTCTCACGTCCGGGGGCTTCCGGACTGGGCTCCGGACTGGGGCCGAAGAGGGCTAGGAACCTCTGGGTCAGGTCCCGGCGTCGCGGGGGCGTGGTGAGGTCTCGCCCGGGCGTCCTGGGGCGGGCCGGAAGAGGCGACGGACTGCGGTCTCCTATGGACAGGGGCGCCGGCAGGGAAGGAATGCGGCAGCGGCTGTCACGGGGGCCCGACAGGTGGGTCTTCTCAAGGGCCTCGTGCAGGGAACAGAGGCCGGGGGAGACAGGGAGGTCTTTCCTCCTCACTATACCCTGGGAGCGACCATCGATCGTCTCCACCGGGGTGCTGAGGGAGCGACCGTTGATCGTCTCTACCTTAGCTTGCAGGGAGCGACCATTGATCGTCTCTACCTGATTTTGTTGTGAGCGACCATAGATCGTCTCTGTCTTTTTTGTATGGGAGCGACCATTGATCGTCTCTACCAGTGTGCTGAGGGAGCGACCGTTGATCGTCTCTACCTTAGCTTTCAGGGAGCGACCATTGATCGTCTCTACCTGATTTTGTTGTGAGCGACCATAGATCGTCTCTGTCTTTTTTGTATGGGAGCGACCATTGATCGTCTCTACCAGTGTGCTGAGGGAGCGACCGTTGATCGTCTCTACCTTAGCTTTCAGGGAGAGACCACTGATCGTCTCTACCTGATTTTGTTGTGAGCGACCATAGATCGTCTCTGTCTTTTCTTTATGGGAGCGACCATTGATCGTCTCTACCTTGTTGTGGAGGGAGCGACCGCTGATCGTCTCTACCTTGCCACTGTTAGAGCGACCATAGATCGTCTCTACCTTAGGGGTGCTGTCTGGAGTACAGTTTCTGACTCCACCCCTAGCTAACTCGGTGATTCCGCCACGCGAAGGTAGTGTCTTTTTCCTACGGTGGCGGCGGCACGGTGGTTGCGTCTCACAAGGGCGCACGGCCCGGGCTGACGTATGCCGCTGTTGCCCGGAGTGGTGGTGGCTGGCGGCGGCTACCCCGGGGAGTCCGAGTGGGGGTGTCGGCATTTCTGAGGGCAGACTCCACTGCTCCTGGTCCGCCTTGATGTCGGGGAGACTGCGGTATTCTCCGGAATATTCCGGAGAATCGATGCGGTCAAACCCACGCATTTCATATAAATTAGTGAACATATACAAGTGTAATGACACAGTTGGCATACAAGTCAGATAACACTTCCTGGATGGCCGAAATGATATGTAATATTACCTACCAGCTCAGTACATCACTTGTATTGGTGAACTCATTACTACTTATGTTATTACAAATATGTTTGGAGTGAGTGCTGTATACAGTATTTTTTCCAAACACAAAATAAAATAGTCGGAAAATTGCATAAAATAAAGTGAAGGAATATGAATTGGTAAGGTCTTTCTGATGAAACTTAATCGTACATTTAGCATTCATTCTTTTCTTCGTGTTTTTTGTTTACATGTGAAAGGGAGAGTATTGATGGAAACAGTAATGTATTCCATTAACCCCTTAATAACCTCTGGCATTGAACAACCCATTACAGTAAAAAACTGTGAACAATTATGGGAAGGGAATGAAGGTCACTGGCATGTTTACACGACTCTACGATACGATTCCAAGCAGTCAGAGGGTCGGTTAATCTCAGATGTTTTCGCCCATTTGGTAAATGCACCGTAACTTTGTAACTTCTCCCGTGAATCATAGCATGGGTTTAGGAAACTAAATAACACATTGTTAGATGCGCCAGATGATTATCTTCACATCTTTAAGAAAATGGAAGAAATTTAATCCCTCTGAGTACGTAGAGTAAGTTTCTTCCATTCTTCTATCAATTTGTTTTTCTTAAAGACGTGAAGATAATCATCTGGCTCACCTAGCAATGTCTTATTTAACTTTCCAAACCCATGCTATGATTCGCTATGAGTCACGGAAAAACTTATAAAGTTACGGGGCATTTACCAAATGGCGAAAACATATGAGATTAACCGACCGCCTGACTGCTTGGAATCTTAGCATAGAGTTGTGTAAACGTACCAGTGACCTTCGTTCCCTCCCCATAATGGTTCAATTTTCTTTATAGCTCACACTGACTTGATATCACTGATATCGGTACTGTAAAGGGTTGTTCAGTGCCAGAGGTTATTAAGGGGTTAATGGGATATATTACTGTTTGCATCAGTACTCTCTTTCACATTAAACACAAAAACGAACAAAAGAACGAGCGCTAAATGTACGTTTAACTTTCATCAGAGAGACCTTAGCAATTCATATTCCTCCAGTTTATTTTTAAGTATTTTTCTGACTTTAGGTTAGGTTAGGTATGGTTAAATTATTAGGTACAGTTAAACTCGGTTTGATTAGGTTTAGTTAAACAGGACAGTCCCTTCCTCCATTATGCTGAGGAATAAAAATACTAGAGCTGTCACAGCCGTACAGCTAAAAACAATGGGGAAACTGATTTAACAAGCACCATTATTTATGGGTAATGCATTACAGTATCAGTGGTTCATGGACTATGCAATTACCAGTAAATGACACTTTCAGGAAGGCGTCAAGAATGAACGAATTTCAAGAATTAGCGAGGGGGCTTGGAACGTAACCCTCGCTAATTTGGAGGGGGTGGTTACTGTACTGTATGATACTATCCAATATTGTAATCAATATAATACTGTACATGAGTGTGAAAAAATATAGAAATTAGTGAACATAGAGAAGTGTAATGAAACATTAGGCCTACAAGTCACAGATAACACTTCCTGGACTGCCGAGATGATTCCGGACATCTGCCGAACAATCAAAGATTTTCGTAAATGGGACTATTTCTCAAAACTGACGAAATGTCGGATCTACCGAATAATCAGCTGCCGAATAATAGGACTTTTACTGTACAGTATAATAATATAACCATAGTGAAGGAATGTATAAATTAGATCCAGTGATGAGAGGATTAATGGCAAGGTCCTTGCCGCCCCTTGTAATCCCTCACTCAGGTCGTGGACAGAGTAGAGGGAGAGTCTGGTGAGGTCACATCAGGTGCAGTTAGGAAAAGTGTCCTCACCCTGCATATAGGCAGGTCCTCAGCATTTGTATGTACCACTCTTGGTCCGTAGATCCACTGAAGACAACGACAGCTGTCACCGAAACTGTTGGGAATACATCTTTTTTCGTCTGCCAGTGTGGGTTTTTGTTTGACCGGTAAGTTGTTTTTGGTGACATGGCAATATGAAGTGTATACGGTGTTCACTGGGTCGTTTTAATTTTTCATCCATTTTTCAGAGTTTTCAAGCCATATTTAAGTTTTATATGTGTTTTATAACCATCCAATTTTCATGACAAGTGTAGAAATTACCGTATTTGCTTTAATACTGGGAATGGTATTATGGTAAATGTACCGTATGTTTTACATCAAACAGTAACTTAAATGGATCATACCAAATCAATTCCGATTACTTCAGTTGGTTTTCTTTGTTTTCTGACAATTTTTGTGGTGGTTTTCTGATTAATTCTTTACCAGATTGGCACAGCCTTTCCATATTTTTCTATTGAAATGGGTCTTTCACAGGTTACCTGGATTACCACGGTAACTGGGGATTTTTTAAAATTTACCTTTGAAAGCTATAAATGAAGATTTAGAATACATAAATATTCCACCAACGTCTGCCAGTAGCTGGCCATATTTGGTAGTAATCCCTCCAATATCCGACGTAATAGAGCCAAATGCATGTCCGGATAGTGATCCTGTCCGGATATTGGGCCCCAGCCTCCTGGACTTGTACTTATGGACCCTAACTCAGAAAAACACCTATACAACTCCCTCTGGACATGCATTGCACCTATTTGAGACCCAAATCACACCAATAAGGGACATAAAAGACTGAAATAAATGCAAAAGCACCATAAAATGAGGTTTTAGAGGTGAATTTATACAATATTAAACATTCTGGGTACTTACAAGTCCCTTGCTCCTGGACTGGTATGAACCGCCAGTTTGCAGTCCACAGTTAATCCTCTGCACTCTAAATTCTAATTTCTTAACACTGCACAACACTGTAAATTCCTGTGTGTTCTAGTGGGAAGGTATTGCAGTTTATTCACTGTTTATTCACAAAAAACAAGCACCTGTGGCTTGCACTGCTATAAGCATCTGCTCTCGATCGGAGTTTGGCTGTGACTGTTGATGATGGCGGGGTAACAGAGTTGCCAGATTGCAACGGCCACATTACCAATCTCCTTAACTTCCATTACCAAATTTAACTTTTCATTACCAAATTCGTAAAGCTAGCATTTATTCTTCACTAATTATATATACAAGTGGAAATACATGTAATCACTCTCCTTGTAATTAACACCATGTTCATTATTTTCACGCTATGTAGGGTAGCAGATTAATCAGAGAGAGCAAACAATCCACCATCTCCATCCTGTGTATCCTCATACATGTGAAAAATCCATTTGGTAATGCATTATTCTGATTCATTACCAAGCGAATTTTTCATTACCAAATTGGCCCACACTTGGTAATGAAAATTACCAAATGGCAACCCTGACAGGGGAGGAGGGAGGGGGAGGAAGGAAGAGGTGAAGGGACCATGGTGTAACAGTTGTTCGGCGCCACGTGGCAATTTCAAATTATGGGAGGGAAAAAAGTCAGATTTTTTTCGAATTTTTTGCGGTTTTTGGCCCATTTTGGGAATATTGGATCCCGGGACGATTATGTCCGGTTAGTGGGGATGTTCGGATATTGGGCGTTCAGATATTAGAGGGATTACTTTCGTATTTACACCCAACTCACTGACAAGAAAATGGGCTAACTCACCTTTTACTTCACGTAATTCTAAGTCTTTTTTCTTGTATGGCACTTCTGTCGTAAATCAACCGTTGATGAGTTATGCAATTTATCTATCTATCTATCTATTGCCAGACGCCTCAATCCTGTTTGGGGTGGCCACAAACAAATCGCCTTTAAGTCGCCCTGTCCCCCGCCATTTCACTGCCCTGCTCCCAACTCACACCCCCCTCTCTCATATACCTCTCCACCCCATCCCTCCATCTCATCCTCAGCCTCCCCCTCCCTCTTCCCCCCTCCACCTCACTCACATACACTCTCTTCGTCAGTCTTTCACCCTCCGTCCTCTCCACATGGCCAAACCACCTCAGTGTGTTTCTCATAACGCTTCCTATCACATCCACACCACGACGCTCTTTTATATCCTCATTTGTCAGCATGTCTCTCCATGTGACTCCACAGGCTTCTCTTAAATAACTCATTTCCACTGCTCTCACTCTTGACTTGTGTCCTTCCAACAACGTCCGAGCTTCACTTCCATACGTTAGAGTTGGTATCACAATACTGTCATGTAGTAACTTTTTCACTTCCATGCTCACTTCCCTGTTTCTTATCACTGCTTTCAAAGAACCAGCAACCTTTCTTCCCTGCTGTACCCTTTCAAGCACTTCACCCTCCAAACCTCCATCCTTACTCATCACACTACCCAAGTATTTAAACGTACTCACATTTTCCAATTCCTCACCATCCAACCTCGCTGTACATTCACTGACTTCACCTCTCTCAAAGACCATCACTTTACTCTTCCTTACATTCACCTTTAGATTCCGTTTCTTACACACTCTCCCAAACTCATCCACCAAGCCTTGCAGCTCCCCTTCGTCTTCACTCAACAACACAGTATCATCTGCAAACAACAGTACAGGGAGTTTCCAAACACTATCCTCTCTCACCAGGGCCACTCCAACATCCACTACCCTACCGTGTACCTCTTTTATTACCCCATCCATATACAGATTGAACAGCCATGGAGACATGACACAACCCTGTTTCAACCCAACTTTCCAAGAGAAAAATTCACTTAGTTCACCATCCACATGCACTACAGCCTTCGCATCATCGTACATACTCTTCACAGCATTCAACAACTTCCCATCTACTCCATATATTCTGAACACTTTCCACAATCCTTGTCTATCCACCCTGTCATATGCTTTCTCCAAATCCATGAAAGCCGCATACAACTTCTTTCCCTTCTCTAGAAACTTTTCCACTAAAGATCTAAGAATGAATATCTGATCTGCACAACCTCTTCCCTTCCTAAAGCCTCCCTGTTCTCCAACTAATTTCTCTGGTCTTTCTCTAATTGTGTCAATAAGTATCCTACCATACACTTTTCCTATTATACTAAGAAGACGAATGCCCCTATGATTACCACACACTTCTTTTTCCCCTTTTCCTTTGTACAAGGGAATAATTATACCTGACTTCTAATCCTCTGGGACTCTACCTTCCTCCCAAGCCAATCTGCACATTTTCCACATCCATTCTACTACTATCTCTCCCCCCGTGCTTCAGCATTTCACCACACACTCCATCAATTCCTGGGGCTTTCCCTGATTTAACTTTCTTCATTGCTTCCACAACTTCTATCCTACTGATTTCTTCCTGTCTTCTCACTTCCCTCCTTCTCCCAGCCATTCCCCAGCGACTTATACTCGCATTACTTCCATCCTGTATGTTCAACAATTCCTTAAAGTGTTCTCTCCATCTGCTCACTTTTTCTCCCTTCTCCACTAATAATCTACCATTTTTATCTTTCACTCCCCTGCTAACTTCACTTCCACCCTGTCTTACTCTTTTCAATTTATATTGTTATTATTTTCAATGGGAGAGAGCCATCTTTCCCCTGCAGTGGTCGGACAGTTGTGTGTGTTCGTTTGTGCGTGTTATGTGTGTAGGTGGATGAAGCGCATGCGTCGCACATGATTCAGCCAATCACAAAAAGATTTCAAATGCCCCATGCTAGGGCCTGCAGGATTTGAAAGTCAGTTCGGTTCCAGCCATGAACTGTAAAGGCTGCAAAATTACCATAATTACTTCAGGAGCTGTAAACTGGTGGGTAAAGGCATTATTTGTTACTTACACCCGGTTAGGTTAGGTTAGATGGGGTTTGGTTAATGTCAGGGAGGGTCTGGGGAGCAAAGCCCCCCAGTTAGGAAGCACAGCCAGGGCTGGGGGGGCTGGGGGGCAAAGCCCCCCAGTTAGGAAACATGAACTCCCTAAGAAGCTTAAAATTATATTTTTCCAAAGGATTTTAGTGTTTTTGATTAGAACTTGATACCAGTTTCAGTCAGAAATCACTTGTTTTTTAGTGTTTTCCCCACCCAAAACCCTGCTTTCCTTCAGGTCCCCCATTATTCTTGGGGGGGGGGGAAAGGGATCGCCAAAAAAAGTGATTTTTGACAGAAATGATTATCAGATTCAAACAAAAAACACTAAAATCCTTCGGAAAAATATAATTTTAAGCTTCTCCGGGAGTTGGATGTAAATACGAAAATTTACCCCATATTTAATGTTCCTCTTGTGAATTTTTAAATTTGAAAGAATGCATAAATATTCTGCTGATGTCTGCCAGTAGTTTCGTTTTCATTTCATTTTTAAAGGCTCCAACATGCTTGCATGTGTCGGCCTTGGTCACCTAATGGCGGCTCTCCACGCTGCACGATTCATTGCAGCCTCCCTGTTCAGTCCCTTAACCCTGAGGTCACACTTAATGACCTCGTCCCCTGTCTTTCTTGGTTTACCCTTCATAACCCCACCCCCAATATTAACACTTCTCACCTTCCTCACCCAATTATCATCCCCCATCCTCTCCACATGTCCAAACCACCCCAATCTACCTCTCCTCATCACAACACCAATACACTCCAGTCCCATCCTATCTCTCAACTCTTCCATCGTAAACCCAGCCCCTCCAGGCCTTGGGCGCAGGGACGCACTGCACATCCACCTAATCATTGTCATTTCTGTACGTCTGAGCCGGCGAATATCTTCCTCCTTCACTGCCCAGGTCTCACTACCATACAGCATTACACTCCTAACACATGCTGCATACAAAGACCCCTTAGCACGTAGGGAGAGTCCTCTCAATGTCAGGAGAGGCAAGAGCTCCCTGAACTTCTTCCAACCACTTTTCACCCTAGCCACAGAGCTAGCTCCAGCCCCACCTCCAGCACACAACATGTCTCCCAAATAACAAAACTCTTCCACACACTCAAGAGATTCACCAGCAAGTTCAATCCTTTCACATCTGACAATCTCCACCTGCTCACCCTGACACGCCGTACACATAAACTCAGCATTATCTCGCAGTCTGCCTCTGATACCACTACATCTCTTATGCACCCATTTATCACACACACCGCACAAGATGGAATTACTTCCCACGCCTTTGTGGCAAACTGCACATGGCCACACTCCCTTGCCTTTGACAGTACCGCCACCAACCCTAGATATCATCACTTTTGTTTTTATCTGCATTGACCATTAAACCCTTGTGCCCCATACCATCTCTCCACTTGCTAAACCTTTCCTCCGCCTCCTTTTCGTTCTCTGCAATCAACACCAAATCATCAGCATACAACAACTCCCACGGGAGTCCGTTTCTAGTCATGTGAAAGGGCTTCAAGTACCATGATAAACAACATGGGACTCAAGACTGACCCCTGATGCACTCCAACATTCACGGAAAACTCATCACTCAAATCTCCATTCACTCTCACCTGGGTGTGAGCACCCACATACATAGCCATAACCATCCTAACCAGCCACTCCTCCAAGCCAAGCTTTCTCATTGCCCACTTCACCAGCTCTCTAGGGACTTTGTCAAAGGCCTTTTCCAGATCAACAAAAACAAAATAAAGATCCCTTCTACCAATATATTTTTCCTGAAGCTGTCGAACAATGAATATAGCATCAGTGGTCCCCCTACCTGGCATAAACCCAAACTGCATCTCCTCAATATTCACTCTTTCCCTAATCATACCTTCTAAAACTCTCTCCATTACCTTCATTATCTGATCTAAAAGCTTTATACCTCTATAATTTCCTCTTTCCAGGGCATCACGCTTCCTTTTATACACATCTACAATTACACTCTTCAGCCAGTCATCTGGGACAACACACTCATAAATAATCCTATTTATCAGGTCAGTGACTAAACTCACCCCTATATCGCCTGAGGCCTTCAACATTTCGGCAGTCAACTTAGACACACCTGCTGCCTTCCCCACCCTCATCCTGCCTATTGCCTCACTCACAGTAGCAGTATCAATCAAAGGCCAAGGGCCAGACACTGGATCTGCTGGCTCCAAACCTTCCCTGTCCCAGTCAAACTCCTCATTCAACAACCGGTTATAATGCTCTCACCATGCATCTTTAATATCCTCACTGTTCACCACTACCCTTCCTTCATCATTCTTCACACATTGCTCACCCATAATATCCCGATTATCCCTCTTAACTTGACCTGCCACCCTAAATATCATATTTTTCCTCTCCCCATGATTTAGGTTATCAAGTAATAGTCTCTGTGACTCAGACTTTGCCCTGTATACCTCTCTTCTAGCCCTACGCTTGGCAGCCAAATATTCCTCTTTGCTACCACCCTTCTTCCATTCCCGGAAAAGCCTTCTTTTCTCCTTAACTGCAGCTTCTACACCCTTATCCCACCACCAAGTTACTTTATGTCTTGGTGGTCCTCTTGTCCAACTGCGTGTTACATCAGAAACTCTCAAGAAATTGTTCTTGAGGGCTCTGTATTGTTCATTAACGCTTCTGTCTACAGCCCCCTGTTCAGCCACCACTCTTCTCAACTCGCTATAGAAGGCATCCCTTACTACTTGGTGTTTCAGCTTCCATATTTTCCTCCTAGGTACATAAGTCCTCTTTTTCATCACTTGTTCTTTAAGCACCATATCACAAATCAATAGTTTGTGCTGCTGCACACACTCCTCACTTCCAATAACTTTAACATCCCTCACTAACCTCCTATCGGCCCTCCTAACCAGAAAATAATCTATCTGACTGCTATTTCCCCCAGACTCATTCGTAATTAACCTATTGTCTCTTTTCCTAAAATATGTGTTGCACACAATCATGTCCATTGCTTCCCCAAACTCGAATATCCTTTCCCCTTCTGCATTCCTTAAACCATACGCACATCCCCCATGCACTCCTTCATAACCTTGTGCTGCTTCACCTACATGACCATTTAAGTCCCCTCCCAAAATCACTATCTCATCATCCCGCATACCACCCGGCTGTCAAATGCAAGTGAAGTGTGGTTGGATTAGGTTTGATTTGGTTAGGTTAGATCTGGTTAAATCGTTATGTTTCCACTGCTTTGACACGAGATACACTGATGCATCCAGGTGGAGCAATGGTTGGTATAAAATAATGCAGCCAGTCAGAGAGACTGTCGGTAAACACTGTCATGGGCAACCTGGCCGCTTTTATAAATACTGGTACCTAAAATAGTTAAGTATATTTTGTCTTTTTCCAATCACTTCTTGCAGTAACAAGGGAACAGTTAACTAACTGTGTTGTTCATGTACCAGAATTACTTACCTGGAGATCGTGAGTTTGTTACAGTATAACAGAGATGGAATCGCTGCACCTGTTTGGTAAAGAATTACTATTTTCTGTTGACTTTTTTGCCTTTGTTGTTATATCATGTTCATTATGCCTAAATGGCATTTGTAATGGGCCAGGAGACAGTAAATGTATATACGCTTTACTTGAAGCAGTAGAAGGACCTTACCAGTTCAGTTCATATTCCTCTAGTTTGTTTTCTGCATTTTTCTGGCTATTTTCAGGGTGGTAAATTACCTTTTCCTGCTGAAAAATTTCCCACTTTTTATCATCATGTTCCTTAAGCCTTACCCATGGTTTTCATTTCCCAACATCCCAACTGGATGCTAAGCTAGGTTAGGTTGAATTAAATTAAATTTTTAGGTACAGTTAAGCTTGGTTAGGTTAGGTTTAGATAAACATCTAGGTTAGGTCAGTCCTTTTTGCTTTCGCTGACTAGTCAAATGAGCTGACAGCGGAACATTGCTAAAAACAGCGGGAAAACAGATTTTGCATGAAAGTTATCAGAAAAAAATAACAGGCTATCAGGAAGAAGATGAACTAATTTGGTAAGATGCTTCAACTGCTTCAAATAAAGAATATGTTTACATGGCAGACTTACTTGAAGCTTGGTTAATTTAGGTTAGGTCAAATTTTGGGTAATATCGGTTTTCAGCGCATAATTATTCCCGTCAGTTTTATTATGTTCTCCACACTCATGTCTTCAAGTTCATCAACATTTTCCCTATACACTTCCATCGCAAATTGGTTTTAAGGAAGATATGATAATATTTGGGTATCCCCACCCCACCCTCCCCCTTCTGACCCACCAAAGATGACTTGCTGGCTCAACAAAATTTGGTTCAAAGTGAGCTGTCGACGCCAGCGATAAGTGAGCCAATCACAGCCGTCGCCAGATTACCTACAGCCAATCATCGTTTGCGCTGCTCCCCCCATTACCTCCCGCTCTCATTTCAAAATCAGAGTAGATATGTTGGTTCAATGCAGCAGGTGTCCCTCTGTCCCTGGCCACATTTTTCAAAGGTGTTTTGAAACAACGACTCAAGCATTGAGTTTCTTAAGTCCCACGTTTTTTTGCCTCTGTCTGTTCAGTGTCCCTATCTGACGAGTAAGGTAAGAAGATGTAAGGTTTGAATAGCAGGTTACTTTCAGTTTGGGTTAAGTTGGGTTGGGTTAGGTTAGGTTAGGTTAGGTTAGTTTAGGTTAGGTTAGGTTTTAGGTTGTTAGGTTAGGTTAGGTTAGGTTAGGTTTTAGGTTGGGTTGGGTTAGGTTAGGATAGGATAGGTTTGAGCTTCATATTTTACCCACGAAATCTAGGTTTTTCCGATGGATTTTGATATGATTCATTCAATTATCAGCTTCATTTCATTCAGAAATTACCATTTTCAGTGTTTCTCCCCTCCGTAAAACCCCCGATTCCCCAAAGATCCCCCATTATTTCAGGGGGACGGGGGGGGGGTCGTATTTCAAAATTTGGTCATTTCCGACGAAAATGATGCTCAAAATCGAATGAATCACATCAGAAACCATCAGAGAAACCTAGGTTTCGTGAAAAAAAGCAGTATGGGCTGAAAACCAATATTTACCCAAATTTCTTGGTTGGGTTACAATGTAAAGAAGAGGTACTAGAAGGTGATGGGGACATATGTTGGAGTAAGTATCTGCCATTTTTCTTGAGAAACAGTTGATACAGCAGAAGGAACATGGCTAAAAACACCAGGGAAAGAAATTTACTGTGAAAACATTAATTTACCACCCCCAGAATAAACAGAAAATGTAGAAAAGACTATCAGGAAGAAGTGAATTGGTAAGGTGCTTCTGCTGCTTAAAGTAAAACCTATTTGTACGCTGGGAATTATTTTACATTTAGACTCTCAGATGTTCACTTTTTTTTTCTTTTATAAGTACAGTATGTACAGTATATAATACCCCGCTATACGATCCCCCTTTATGTGATACCCTGTCTTTCCACTGTAAAAATATTAACACCCTTCCCCGTCCCCCGTTATCTGAGGAGAGTTGTTTGTTGATTTTAACTATTTTAATTTTTTCAGATTTTGATGCTGTTTTAGACTTAATTATTTTATTTTGGATAATTTATAAACTGTTTTTAGACTTAGATTATTGTGTTTTAGTCATAGGTTGGGTGAACTCTGTCATATTGGGGTACAGTTTACTAAGTTTGATTTTTTCAGACATTTTTGATGACTTCCAGATTTTATTTTTGGGTTTAGGTGAGTTATAAATCGCTTTTAGGCTTAGTTTTGCCTGTTTTTAAGCTGTTTGGGGGTTTAGGCAAGCCAGAAACTTGTTTTTGGACTCATCTGGGTGGGTTTTTGACTTGGTTGGGGTGGGGGGGATCCCAAGGCCCCCAAATACATCCCTATACCTTCTTTGTCTTAACGTCCCCGGCAAACAATACTCAGGTTCAGCGATGGGTTTCCCCAAATGCACCTCATCATTATAACGGGGACCTACTGTACCATTCCACTATGCAGTCTTCACAAGTACTATTCCACCATGCAGTCTTCATGAGTAGTAGTACTTGCAAATTCATTATATGGCAGAAATTAAAGTAAAGCTTTCCAGAATCAGGGAAGTCAAGCTGGCATTTCAGAAATTAAAGTTCAAGGGACATAATAAAATTGTTTGATAATTGTCAAAGTTATGTGTCCTTTGTGAATAGGTTTGGCATGTATAATGCTCATAAATAATTTGAACAGAACAGATGGTATGATGAAAAATGATCTGGTTAGGACCAAAGATATCTATTATTTTAGTTCGAGATGAAAATTTTTCATTATAAAAGCCTGAATTTAATTTTTTTTGCAGTTAATATATTTCCTGAAGGGACATTTTTTGACCCATAACTACACTGACATTGTTTTCCAATAACTTTTTCAATTCTTAGACCGTAACCATGGTATCATGGTGATATGGGGAATTCCATGCAAGAATGGCCATCCATCCAAAAATTGTGAAATGAATTTACAATTTTCAAAAAGTCCCATGGCCAAGGTCACATGTTTTTGCTTGCCAAAAAAAAAAAAAAAAAAAAAAGCAAGTATACAGTTTGGATACAGTAGGGTTGCATCAGGTGAAAACCTATCACCTAATGATTTATAATATAGTGAGGTTGATGTAACATGGGTTCAGTGGAGTTAGGAAGAGTACCCTCAACTGCAAAGCCTAAAATGCCCCAAAAACCTGTCACAAACCTGTAGTGATACAGTACCGGTACATCCTTCAACTTTGCGAATTTTAACTTTGCAATTCACCAATTTTGCGAGGTAGTTTCAAAAGTCATGTATTTTTTAACATTCATGAACTTTGCGAGCGATCACACACTTTGCGAGGTCGAGTGATGGGAGAGTCGTCTTCCCGGACTACTTTGCCACGCGGAGTAGTGACATTATGGTTCACTGGGTGTACTGCACCTCCTAGTTCAGTGGTCTGCCACTCCTTCACGTTTGTTTGCACCTGTTCCCAACCAAGGTCACTGACCCTCACAATTTTGTGGTGCTCCTCGCAATATCCCAACAGTCTAATCTTGCACGAGTGTTATCATGGCGCCAACGGGTAAGAAGAACAAGAAAATAAGTTTGGAGACCAAATTGAAAATGATTGAAAGGAAAAAAGCAGATAAAGGTAACTCTGCTATCGGTCGGGAATTTGATGTTGATGAATCGACAGTGAGAATGATTTTAAAGAACAGTGAACAAATCAAGCAAGCATCAAAGAACTATGAAAGTGCTCAATTTGATGGTAGAATGTGGGTGGACAACAAAGAAGTGCTAATAAAAATGGAAAGGTATCTTGCTCACTACATACAAAGAAAGGAAAAGGAAGGGGTTGCATTAGATGGGTGCCATATAAGGGAACAGGCAAAGATATTCTATCACACATGCCTTGAAAAAGCCATAAATCCTCCAACAAAACCTTTCAAGGCATCGATTGGGTGGCGCTGCCAGTTCCTCAAAAGGAAGGGATTTAAACACATCAGGTTCAGTGGCGAGCGAGGCATTGCTGACTACGAAGCAGCCTACTCCTTTCCCAATGTTTTGAGGGGCATAATAGAGGAGGAAGGGTACACCGAGGACCAAATTTTAAACTTAGATGAAACAGGCATGAATTGGAAGGCCATGCCAAGGTCATCCTACACTGCTAAACACCAAAAACAAGCAAGAGGGAAAAAACTAGACAAGTCGTTGTTTACAGTCATGTTGACCTTAAATATATCAGGCACCTGCAAATTTAAACCTGTGATCATTCACACGGCAAGGCATCCAAGGTACTATAATAATGTAAGGAGCATGGAAAACATCTCTGATTTTTATTGATACCAGTCTGATAATGGTTGGATGACTTCCAGCATCATAAAGGAATGGCTTCTGAACCATTTTGTGCCTGATGCTCGTCTCATGTGCCATCAGAAGGGGCTTCCCTTCAAAGTGTTCCTTCTGATGGACAGTGCCTGTTGTCATCCACACTACCTCGCAGATGTTCATCCTGATGTGAAAATAATTTTCCTGCCCCCAAACACCACCTTTCTTGTGCAACCACTTGATCAAGAGATCATAGCAAACATGAAAAACTTCTGCATATGAAAAACTTCTGCTGCACCAAACTTTTTAACTACCTCAGAGAAAAAAAACAAAACTAGTGAGGAAATAAGGATGATAGAGGCAGAGGATGAGCATGGAGACCTGGATATGGACGACCCCCTGCCACAGGAAGAACTGCCTGACCCTGCCCCAGCCCTGGAAGATGGACCCATTGCCCCAGAGATGACAGTAAGGCAGTTCTGGTGGCAATTTACTATCAAGAAGGCCCTAGAATTTGTTGTTGCCTCATGGAAGGAAATAAATGAGGCCACCATCAACCATGCCTGGCACTGTCTGGTACCCCACCTTTGTCCTAAAAAACCAGGTAACAAGGTTCAGCAGGTGGAAGAGGCTGAAAGGGCAGTGTTGGCAGCAGCGCAGTCGGTTGCTGGGTGCCGTGAAGTTACAGCTGAGGAAGTGAGGGAGAGAGAACAAGAAGAACAAGAAAGTGCCGCAACCACCATGCTCAGAGTTGACGAAGAAGATGAACTAGCTAACCAGCAAGCAGAGCAACCAGAACCACAACCACACCGAGAATTAACGATGCATAACCTGGCTAATATCCTCGCCGCCATCGACCAGCTGAAAGAAACCATTGTGAGCAACGAATATGACCAATTTAGGGCTCAGGAAGCATGCCACGGTGTTGACAGGGCCATTTGCTTTTATGCTGACCTCCACAGAGATGGGGTTAACAAGAGGAAGCAATTTCTAATCACAAAATTCATGAGAACCCCAAACAACCCTGCCCAATCGACCAGCTGCCCTGCCACCCCTTCCCAAGCAGCCATCAATCCTAGCATCCCTAACCTTTTTGATTCTGATGACCCCAGTGACGATTCTGACTTCGAGGGATTTATGAGAGAGGCAGAAACAACAGCAAGATGTGGAAATATCTGTCGACAGTGATAGTAATGACGTAGGCCCCGCAGGGCCACAGTAGCCATACCCAAGCCTCTCCCCGGCACCAGTCCCATAACCATGCCAGTCTTCACATCAGTGTAAATGCATTTTTTTGTTTTGTTTTATGTTTTTTACCTATGATGTTTTCTTATTAATATTACTGTACAGTACATCAGTTCATGTTTGTTTCATTTATCATCATAAAATTAAGAGGTAGAGTCGAGAGAAAGAGTGGAAAAAAGTGCTTACCTTGGGGTAATGTCGACCAGTTTGCCTATAATTCATATAATTCATTGTTTCAATATTGCGAATTTGATTTTGCGAGGGTTTTTGTCGACCATATTCTCGCAGAATTGGAGGAAGGACTGTACTCAATTTGGGAGTAAGTCTACATTGAGTGGCAAGCCAAATGATTTCCTATAAACCAGGAAATCATCCTATACGCTGGATGTTAACCTTATAACCAACCAACACGTTTTCCCTACGTGTCAGTAAGTGGGTTGGCGGAGGGTTAGTGCCCCCCCCCCCCCGGAAAACAACTAACTAAAAATACAAACAAGAAACTTCGGACCAGGTCCGAGCAACAGGTGATGACTGAGGACCGAACAAACAACATGGTATGGCTTGCGACTTGGAATGTAAGGGGTGTGAATGATGAGGTGAAAGAGAGAGATTGTCCAGGTGCTTGAGGGTGCAAAAGTGGACTTAAAAACAAACTAAATGGAGAGAGGTGAGAGAGTGGGAGTATGGATGGGGTGTGTGTGCAGGAGTAGGTGAGAATGAGAGAGCAAAAGAGGGAGTATGTACCGGTATTGTTGTGTGCAAGAGATGGAAGGAGGATACAAGAGAGTATGGATCAGTTGGTTTAACCCCTTAACCATGGCACTTTCGTGATGCTCGGACGCAAGGGATCATACTGCGGGGCGTCACTTTTGTGATTCTGTGTTATTTTGAATTTGCCTGGCCTTTCAAGTGGTGACTTGTATCATCTGTCAGTACAACCAGTGTCCAGCTAGTCAACACTGCTAATGTCATCTGTACTCCCATCCATTGTTGACAATTTTGCCATTTTTCCCCTGTCCTTGACTCCCCTTCTTACCTCCCCTCCATTACCCTCTCCTCCCGCCTGCCCAGCCGTGCCGCGCTACGCAAATCCTGCCCGGATTTTTCCATTCATTTCATCCATTGAAATATGCCCTATGCCCTATTCTTATACAAAATAATATATAAAAAAAAGAGAAAAGGTAATTGATACTGCCATACACCTGGAATGGGCTAATGATCACCTGCCAACACCCCATGTGCTCTCGTTCGCTAACTTTCCCTGGTTATTTCCCCTTGAAATATGCCGTATGACCTATTCTCGTAATAAATATATACACGGTATATAAGAAAGGAAGGGAGAAGCCTAAGTGATATTTACATTCACTTGGAACTACCTAATTTATTTTGTATTGTCTAGGTTTCCTGCCAATCATTTCACAGCATATAAATGAGCAGCTGTCATCACACTGACATTGTCAACCCTTCCCTGCCCATAAAATGCCACCTCATTCAGTTTACTGTCTCTTTCGAGGTGAAACCATGTCGGATTTGCGCCCTTCCATTTCCGCCGCTTCTGAGCTCACTGCAAAGGGCCCTGTGACCTCTACCCCTACTAAACCTCATGTGGGAAGGGGTAAAGGACTAAGTGACTCTTCTGTGGAACATGAACTGGCTAATTTTTCCATGATAATGATGGACAATGACTGCGATCTTTCTGGTGAATCATGTGATGAGCTAGTGGAGGAAATGGTGACAGAAACTCCCAGTACGAGTGCTTCAATGTCCCAAGTTCGTCCTGGCTCCAAGGGAATGGAGCCCTTAGTTACTGCAAGTGACAGTGCATAATATAGTGTGAATAAAATAGAAATATAAATAATGTAATTAAATAGAGAATGTAAATAGTAATGTAAATAATTACTAATATAAGAATATGAGTACAGTAAGCCCCCGCGTTTGGCGAATTTCAACTTGGCGAAACTCACTTTTGGCGGTAGGGTGGCCACAGACCACCGAATGCGCGCTTGGTGATTTGAATTCAAACTTGGCGGTCCCCCCCACTCGATGTGCCACAAGAACAGCCCCAAGAGCAGCCACAAGAACAGCCGCAACCTCCCCAGCCATCCCAACCTCCCCAGCCACCCCAACCTCCCCAGCCACCCCAACCTCCCCAGCCAAGCTTCGCTGCCCTCTTTAAGCTGGATGCTGACTTTTCTGGCTTCGATGAAGTGGATGATCAAGCGAGACAAATGGTTGCTAAGGGGGTTATGGGGGAGGAGGGGGAGAGTGATGAGGAAAGTGGTGGTAGCAACTAAGCTGCCTCCACTGCCACTCCGACGTCCCCAGCCAAGCAAGCCTATCTTCACTCTATTTACGGTTAGTTACAACCTTTATATCATGTCTTATTAGCTTTATTTATTGTTTATTGGTCTGTTTTCTACATGTGTATTAATATGTGAAGGCAAAAGATTTTATTTCAGCTTGAAAGATGGTGTTTTAGGGGTCAAAAGGGGGACTTTGGCAATGACCAAAGACTGATTGAGGCACTTTATAGGCAATTTATATGGTAAAAAGAACTCGCGTTTGGCGAAATTCGCATTTGGCGGTAGTTTCGCCAGACTAATTGGATCGCCAAACGCGGGGGCTTACTGTATTAATACTTGGAGTAGTGACAGTGAAAGTGAAAACTTCGCTCTCTACGCCAGTTTACTGAATGAGAAGGTGAATGCCTGGAGTGAAAATAAACTACTAGTAATGAAGGAAACTTATAGATAAATGATTTATATATAAATAAGTAATAAAGTACTAGGAATATAAAGTGTGAGTGTGTTTATAATAAATGACAGCTCCGCCTCAAAATACTAGCAGGGAATGAGTGCGGATGGAAAGCTCGTACACACTCGTAATTTACATTGCTTTCACGGTGTTTTTTTTTTCTTTTTGAGTATGGATTCCAAACTACTTGAAATTAATAGAATAGTGTTTGTAGTGATAATATCAGGCAGTGGTAACCATATTACAGGGTATTGGGAAGTGTAAAGTGGAGACTTCATTACCCCACTTCAGAAGTCTCTACAAGTCCTACGGTAGTCGACGAAGGCTCAACAAACATCCCAGGAGAAAGCTGAAGGTATGTGCCATTTGCATATATAATTATAATATTCTAGGTCTAATAACTGATTTTTAGCAAATATTTTTAAAAAGTCAGTTGGAACGTGATTATCCCCGTGGGACGGGCATGGCGTGCTTCCGACATCCCCGCAGTTAAGGGGATAAGGATTATGTGGGTAAGAGTAAAAGTGGGATTACAAAAGGGGCGATTTTGTGTGTGTGTGTGTGTGTGTGTGTATTTACCTAATTGTGATATACAGGAAATGAGCTACGCTCATGGGGTCCCGTCTCCGTTTCTCTATCTATCTATCTATAGCCCGACGCCCTAATCCCGCAAAGGGTGGCCGCAGACAAAACGCCTCCAAGTCGCTCTGTCATCCACCATTTGACTACCCTCCCCCCAACTCAACCCCCCTCCCTCATGTACCTCTCAACTCCATCCCTCCACCTCATCCTCAGTCTACCCCTCCCTCTCCCTCCCTCCACCTCACCTACATACACCCTCTTAGTCAGTCTTTCATTCTCCATTCTCTTCACATGTCCAAACCACCTCAGTGTATTTCTCCTAATCTTCTCAACCACATCCACATCCACCTCACAACGTTCCTTCATTTCTTCATTCGTCAACCTGTCCCTCCACGTCACTCCACATGCTCCTCTCAAGTAACTCATTTCCACTGCTCTCACTCTTGGCATGTTCCCCTCTTGCAAGGTCCACGCCTCGCTTCCATACGTCAGGGTAGGGATCACAATACCATCATGCAGTGACTTCTTAACTTCCATACTCACCTCCCTATTTCTCATCACTGCTTTCAATGTACCAACAACCTTCCTTCCCTGCTGTACCCTTTCACGCACTTCATCCCCCAAAGTTCCATCCTTACTCATCACACTACCCAAGTACTTGAATGGACGCACATTCTCCATATCCTCACCATCCAGCCTCACTGCACACTCTGTGACTTCATTCCTCTCAAACACCATAACTTTACTTTTGTTTACATTAACTTTCAGATTCCTCCTCCTACACACTGTCCCAAATTCATTCACCAAACCTTGCAACTCCCATTCATCTTCGCTCAGCAATACCGTATCATCAGCAAACAGCAACACCGGAAGCTTCCAAATCTCACCCTCATTCATTAGAGCCACCCCTACATCCACTGCCCAACCTTGCACCTCCTTTACAACCCCATCCATGTATATATTAAACAGCCATGGAGACATCACACAACCCTGTTTCAGTCCCACATTGAGATCAAAGAACTCACTCAGCTCACCATCCACTCGCACCGTAGCCCTAGCTCCCTCGTACATACTCTTCACAGCACTGAACAATTTCCCCTCCACTCCATATATTCTTAATGCCTTCCACATACCTTGCCTATCTGTTCTGTCATAAGCTTTCTCCAAGTCCATGAAGGCAGCATACACTTTCCTTCTCTTCCCTAGATACTTCTCCACTAAACATCTTAGAACAAATATCTGATCTACACACCCTTTTCCTTTCCTAAATCCCCCTTGTTCTTCTCCAATTAGCTTCTCTGTCATATGCTTAACCCTATCAATGATTATTCTACCATATATTTTACCAGTCATACTAAGAAGGCAAATACCCCTATGATTACCACATACTTCTCTCTCCCCTTTTCCTTTGTATAAAGGAAGAATTATACCTGATTTCCAGGCCGTTTCTCAATAAGACAAATTTAGCTTTAAACTCATTTAAGTTTTTAGACTGGACGATCTCTTTGTACAGGTTATTCCACAGGTCTATACATCTGTAGGGAAAACTATATTTCTTGATATCCTTCAAGCAGCTTGGCTTCCTCAGTTTCATCCCATGTCCTCTTGTTACTCTCTTTTCCCATAAAAACAGATCTTCTTTGTCAATTTTATCTACTCCCATCATGGTCCTGAACACTGCAATCATGTCGCCTCTCTTTCTCCTTTCTTCTAAGGAAGGCAAATCCAGCTTTTCCAGCCTCTCTCTGTACGACAGATCTGCCAGACTGGGGACCATCTTGGTTGCTGTTCTTTGTATTCTCTCAATCTTGTTTATATCTTTCTTTTTGTGTGGGCACCACACTACTGCTGCATATTCCAACCCGGGGCGAAACATGGCCACTATCAATTTTTTCATCATCTCCTCATCCTTATAATGAAAAGCTACTCTTATATTAGTCAGGAGTTTATACATCTCTCTAACTGTCTTGTTAATTTTTTTTTCAGGTGACAAACTGTCCTGGACCAGCACACCCAAATCTTTCTCTTCCCTCGCTTTTGTGATTGGTTCATTACCCATCAAATAATTCAATGATGGCCTCTTGATACTTTTACCCATTTCCAATATTTTACATTTCTTTGCATTGAATTTCAATTCCCATGTCCGGCTCCATTCGTGTATCCTATCCAGATCCTCCTGCAGCATTTTACAATCCTCCTCAACCTCTACCTTCCTCAAGATCTTTGCATCATCAGCAAACAGACTTGCACAACTGTTCACTCCATCTACCATATCATTTACGTAAATCAGGAACATTACTGGTGCCAACACCGAGCCCTGTGGGACTCCACTTGTTACTTCCCTCCATCCAGACATCTTATCCTTTATTACTGTCCTCATTTGTCTGTCTCTCAAAAAGTCTCTCATCCATTCAATGAGGTTCCCCTTCAGTCCTCCTATATATTCTAGTTTCCACATTAGTCTTTTATGGGGTACCTTGTCAAAGGCCTTCTCCAAATCTAAATACACACAATCCACCCAACCTTCTCTTTCCTGAAGCACGTCAATCACTCTTGAGTAAAAACTCAACAAGTTGTGAACACATGACCTTCCACTTCTAAATCCAAACTGACTATCAGCCAAAATATTCATCTCTTCCAGATATTTTATCCATCTATCTTTCAGAATTCTTTCACACAATTTTGCGACCATGCTGGTTAGGGACACTGGTCTATAATTCAGGGGTTCTTCCTTGTTTCTTCCCTTATAAATTGGTACCACATTTGCCATCTTCCATTCTTGAGGCACTTTCCCCTCATCCAGAGAACACACAATCAAACTGTGAATCTTATCTGCCAGTTGTTCTCTGCATTCCTTCAGTACCCAATTAGAGATTCCATCTGATCCTGGGGCTTTCCTTACATCTTGAGTTTCTAGTAGTTTATACACTTCCTGTACTTCCACTTTTATATCTTTTATCACTACATTTCTAATCACTACCTCCACTTCCACAAGCTCCTTTTCATTAGTGAAAACTGACTGGAAACGTTTGTTCATTATTTCTGCTTGCATTGCCGCATCCTTATAGACCTCTTCTTCTACTTTCAGTTTGGTGATTCCTTCCTTTTGTTTCAGTTTGCCATCAACAAATCTATAAAACAGTTTGGGTTCATCCTTACATTTGTCTATTATACCTTTTTCAAAATTCCTTTCTTCTTCTCTGTGTATTCTTGTGTATTCATTTCTAGTTCTTTTATATTCTTCCTTTATTCTGTTGTTACCTCTCTTTCTCCAGGTGTTCCACGCTGTGTCTCTCTCTTTTTTCGCTGTCATAGACCTTTTATTAAACCACTCTTTTTTTTCTGTTTTCTTTCCCCTCTACTCGTGGCATAAATTTTTCCACTCCCGAATTATACCAGTCTAGAAAAGTATCCCACTTCCTCTGTATCTCTGTTGTTTCTCTGAATTTTCTCCACTCTGCATTTTCAAAAAATGTTCTCAATCCTGTAAAGTTTGCTTTCCCAAAGTTGTACCTTCCCTGCCTATAAAGCTCCTCTCTTGGCTCCACGTTCCCTATTATTATCTGGAACTCAATGACCACATGATCACTTTTTCCAATAGGACACTGATATTTCAAGGATTCTGTTACATCGGGTTCTTTGGTAAACAGTAAGTCCAGTCTTGCTGGTGTGTCCTCACCTCGGAACCTTGTCTCTTCTTTGACCCATTGCGTCATCACATTGTTCATTGCTATATTTAATAATATAGTGCCCCACGAATCCTTGCCGCCTCCTGAGTCCCATTCCTCCCTGTTCACCTCTTTACAATTGAAGTCACCCATTAAAATTATATTGTTGCTTTTCTCAATCAGTTTCTGTAAATAACATGCCATGTTTGACAACATTTCCTGGTATTCATTATCACTCCATGCTCTTGTCTTAGGGGGAACATACACTACTGCCATATCTCGCTTGTTATTCTCTCCAGTTTCTAATTTCATATTTATCACTTCGGCCCTGCCTTCTCCCATTTCCATGGTATCTACATTTATGTTGTTCTTCACTGCTATCATCACTCCTCCTCCTGTGTGTGTGTGTGTGTGTGTGTGTGTATGTATTTACCTATTTGTATTTACCTATTTGTAGTATACAGGAATTGAGCAATGCTCATGTTGTCCTGTCTCCATATCCACATTTATCAAGTCTACCTTTACACACATGAATGTTTTTCTCATGCACCACCTCTTTGTCTAAGTCGTTCCAAATATTTAAGAATATACCTAATTGTGATATACATGGAATGTACTATGCTCGTGGGTTTCCGTCGCTGTTTCTCAATAAGTCGAATTTAACTTTAAACTCGTTTATGTTTTTAGACTGGACGATCTCTTTGTCCAGGCTATTCCATAAGTCTATACTTCTGTAAGGAAAGCTATATTTCTTGATATCCTTCAAGCAGCTTGACTTTTTCAATTTCATTCCATGTCCTCTTGTTGCTCTCTTATCCCATACAAACAGATCTTCTTTGTCAATTTTATCTACTCCCACCATGGTCCTGAACACCGCAATCATGTCTCCCCTCTTTCTCCTTTCCTCTAACGAAGGCAAATCCAGTTTTTCCAGCCTCTCTCTGTATGACAGGTCTGTCAGACTGGGGACCATCTTGGTTGCTGTTCTTTGTATTCTCTCAATCTTGTTTATGTCTTTCTTTTTGTGTGGGGACCACACTACCACTGCATATTCTAACCTGGGGCGGATCATGGCCACTATCAATTTTTTCATCATTTCCTCATCCATATAATGAAATGCTACTCTTATGTTAGTCAAGAGCTTATAAGTCTCTCCAACTATCTTGTTAATGTGCTTTTCTGGTGACAAACTATCTTGGACCAGCACTCCCAAATCTTTCTCTTCTCTCCTTTTTGTGATTAATTCATTACCCAAAAAATAATTCAGTGATGGTCTCCTGGTACTTTTACCCATTTCCAATATTTTACATTTCTTTACATTAAATTTCATTTCCCACGTCCGGCTCCAATTGTGTATCCTATCCAAATCCTCCTGCAGTATTTTACAATCCTCCTCAACCTCTATCTTCCTCAAGATCTTTACATCATCAGCAAACAGACTCGCATAACTGTTCACTCCATCTACCATATCATTTACATAAATCAGGAACATTACTGGCGCCAACACTGAGCCTTGAGGGACTCCACTTGTTACTTCCCTCCATCCAGACATCTTTTCCTTTATTACTGTCCTCATTTGTCTGTCTCTCAAAAAGTCTCTCATCCATTCCAGAAGTTTCCCCTTTAGTCCTCCTATATATTCTAGTTTCCACATTAGTCTCTTATGAGGTACCTTGTCAAAGGCCTTCTCTAAGTCTAAGTACACACAATCCACCCAACCATCTCTCTCCTGTACCACATCAATCGCTCTTGAGTAAAAGCTCAACAAGTTTGAAACACATGACCTTCCACTTCTGAATCCAAACTGACATTCAGCCAAAATATTCATCTCTTCCAGATATTTTATCCATCTGTCTTTCAGGATTCTCTCACACAATTTTGCGACCATGCTGGTTAGAGACACTGGTCTATAATTCAGGGGTTCTTCCCTGTTTCCTCCCTTGTAAATTGGTACCACATTTGCCCTCTTCCATTCTTTTGGCACTTTCCCCTCTTCCAGTGAGCATACAATTAAGCTGTGAATTTTATCCGCCAGTTGTTCTCTGCATTCCTTCAGTACCCAATTAGAAATTCCATCAGGTCCTGGGGCTTTCCTTACATCTTGAGTTTCCAGTAATTTATACACTTCCTGCACCTCCACTTTTATATCTTTCATCACCGGAACATTTCTAATCACTCCCTCCCTTCCACAAGCTCCTTTTCTTTAGTGAAAACTGACTGGAAACGTTTGTTCATTATTTCTGCTTGCATTGCCGCATCATTAAAGACCTCTCCATCTACTTTCAGCTTGGTGATTCCTTCCTTTTGTTTCAGTTTGCCATTAACAAATCTATAAAACAGTTTGGGTTCATCCTTGCATTTGTCAATTATACCTTTTTCAAAATTCCTTTCTTCTTCCCTACGTATTCTTGTGTATTCGTTTCTTGTTCTTTTATATTTTTCCTTTGTTCTGTCGTTACCTCTCTTTCTCCAATTGTTCCACGCCTTATCTCTCTTTTTTGGCTATCATACACCTTCTATTAAACCACTCCTTTTTCCTGTTTTCTTTCCCTCTTACTCTTGGTACAAATTTTTCCACTCCCAAATTATAGAGGTCTAGAAAGATATCCCACTTCCTCTGTATCTCTCTTGTTTCTCTGAATTTTCTCCAATCCGCATTTTCAAAAAAGTTTCTCAATCCTGTAAAATTTGCTTTGCCAAAGTTGTATCTTCCCTGTCTATGAAGCTCGTCTCTTGGCTCGACGTTTCCTATTAACATCTGGAACTCAATGACCACGTGATCACTTTTTCCCAAAGGACAGAGATATTCCAATGATTCTATTACATCAGGTTCTTTGGTGAACAGTAAATCTAACCTTGCTGGTGTGTCCTCACCTCGAAACCGTGTCTCTTCTTTGACCCACTGCGTCATCACATTATTCATTATTATATTTAATAACATAGTACCCCACGAATCCTCGCCGCCTCCCGAGTACCATTCCTCCCAGTTCACCTCTTTACAATTAAAGTCACCCACCAAAATTATATTATTGCTTTTCTCAATTATTTTTTGCAAGTAGCTAGCCATATCTGACAACATCTCATGGTATTCGTCATCCTTCCATGCTCTCGTCTTTGGGGGAACATACACTACCGCCATATCTCGCTTAACATTCTCTCCAGTTTCTAATTTCATATATATCACTTCAGCCCTGCCTTCTCCCATTTCCACAGTATCTACATTTATGTTGTTCTTCACTGCTATCATCACTCCTCCTCCCTTTTTTCTTTTCTGTCTTTTCTCCACAGTTTGTATTTACCATCTCCCAAATGAACATCAATATCTTCTCTTAATTTGGTCTCTACAAAGCACATGACATCAGGTTCATGTTCTCTCAAGAAATCATTAATTTCGATCCTTGTCGATATGAAACCATCAACATTAGTATATATCACCTTCAAATTATTTTTGACATTATTAATACCCTCTTCTCTCCTACTCTCTGTCCGTACCACTTCCTCAACTTCTGATCTTTCACAACCATCCCCCCTAATTTCCTTCACTTCTATTTCCTTAAATACCATTTCCTTACTTTCATATCCAATACTCTCCAAAAAAAGTATTACGTTCTTCCTCTGTCCTCTTATCATTTTTTTCCTTTACTTCTTCCTTTAATGATTTTAAAGCTTCTCTTTCTTCTTCATTCAGATCTTTTCTTATTATAATATTTTCCATCCCCGCCTCTTTGCTTAATTTCCAGGTCACTTTAAGTATCTCATTTATTACACTTTCTGATGTAAACTTGACTCTCATTGGTCTTGTTTCCCCTTTCTTATAAGGCCCTATCCTCCTTACTTCCTCAATTTCTTTTACCCACTTGTTTCCTTCGGGGTCAATCTTGCCTAATATTCCTCTCACCATGTTCGTGTCTCTCTCGAGTCTTGCGAACCTAACCTTTTCTTCCTCTTCCCTGTTTCCAAATACTATCACACATCTGTTCCTTTCTACAGTTTCTCTCACTATTTTCTCTTTTTCTTCAGTATTTTCACTACATTTTCTTCCATTTCTTTCTTGTTCATTTCCCTTTCTTCCTGGATGATCTCTCTTAAGCTGACCACTTCTTTCTGTTCTTCCTCTACGTGTGCCCACTTTGCCTTGTGTTCTTCTAGTACATTACTCACCTTCTCCGTTTTATTAGTACTCTCTTCAAGTTTCCTCCTCAGTTCAACATTTTCCCGCTTCAAATTCTTAATCTCTTCATTGGCTGTTTCGTTGGACTGGATTAGACTCTGTATGGTGGTTTCCGTATTTCCTGACACATCCTTTATCACTAGATTCTCTACTTTTTTTTCGAGTTCACTAATCCTCATAATTAATGTTTTCACTAGGTCCATGACATTAGTATTAGCATCAAATCCTTGAAATTCCATTCCCTCATTGTTTACATTTTCGGCCATCTTTAACGTACCGATCAAGTACCTAAACAGTCAAGGTCAGGAGCGATGCCTGGGACGTCCTCTCTCTCCGGCTGTTCGTGTGTGTGTGTGTGTGTGTGTGTATGCACCAATGTAATATTGTGCAAGCATAAGGAAAGAAGAGTTCTTGGCAAATGTGGAAGTGTGCATAGAAAAGTTTGAGAGAAATGAGACAGTGTTTTTGATTGGAGACATGTATGGAGAATTAGGGAATGTGAAAATGTGTAGTGGAGCAACTTTTGACCATACGCCTTGTCTTAGTTCCCTTCTCAAAACTAAGTTAAAAAAAATGCTACTTGTCTGACTCTGGGGAACTCTAGGCGTAGGTTAACCCCCATTTTTAATTCAGAAGTGCTGCTCCGGAGTAACCACCTGGGTAAAGTGCCATTCATGAACAAGGTGAGTAGGTACTGTAATGTGAAATAGAACTCAACATGGGTTTTCTTTCCTTACTAACTCTAACTTGGATACATACAAAAATACATGGGGTATAAAAATGAGTTAAGTACGAGGTGGCACCATAAATCAGTAAGTTAGGTATCACTTATCCATTCTTGTCAGGCTGTCTCCATCGGTCCTCTGGCCTGATCTCCCTTGGCAGTCTGCATCTGGGGCCTGTGAGGTAGGTGTGAGTCCTTGCCGTCAAAGTCCACTCCATACTAAAAACTCAAAACCCGTTCCTATATATATACAGTAAACCCTCATTATATGATGGGGTTCCGTTCCTGAAAACCCCATCGTAAAACAATCCATCGTATAGCAATCCCATTATAACATGGAGTTAATGGGGATACGTTCCCAGACATGCCTAAACTCTCACATACACACACCTTAGCACTCACATACATGAAATATCCTTATGTTTAAACATTTAAAGTAACACATTAATAGTGAATAAAGAGAAAAAAGCATGAAAACTACAGTATACAGTAGATCTTTCCTTTACTGAAGCAAGCAACTGTTGTTTATGTGGTTCCTAGACAATTTGCCATGAAGTCGACAATTCGTCGTCATAATATGGACGTTCCCCGTCAGGACAATTCCCCGTCATTCTATAAATATACTTATTACTGATTAACTGATACTTAATAACTAATTCTCAGGGGGATCTATCAAAGTCTATTTTCATTCAATAGCATTGGCTTTGGATATCATTTGTAAGTTGCACTTTTAGACAATATTTAACTTGTTTCTACCTTGCTGTAGTTGACTTTGAATTATGTTCTAGCATCACCCACAGCTGTTTTCATTAATTTCCATTGGTACTACAACATCCTGGGTATATTTTAAAACGACTTTGAAGAGGTACAAGTACAGTACTAAAAAACTAGTGTACTTCCTAAATAAACTGATATGAAAGTAAACGACGGGGAATCATCCTGACGACGAAAAGTCCCGATGACGAATTGTCTTGTTATTGTTGTGATGGCGAATTGACTTGATGGCGAAATACCCCGAAACATTTATATGGACATAACATGAAGATTATTTGTATAATTCCAAAGTATGTTGATCATTCACTTAAGGTAATTAGGCATTTATATAAATGCCACTGTCTCGTATGTAGCCTTATGCTAAGATGAAGGATCGATCATAAATCAGCTGATTCACGTTTTAATATTATTATTTTTCATTTAATGCCCAAGATTTGATGCCATATTTTACATTTACTATATAAACAATAAACCACCATCACTTTTATAACTTACATAATTAAAAAACTAGTGTACTTGCTAAATAAACTGATACGTAAATAAATGATGGGGAATCGTCCTGACGGCGAATTGTCCCGCCTCGGCCTCACAGTCACGGACTCACAGCCCTCACTCATCAATGTCAGAACTGCCTAGCTGGGCAGGGCTGTCTGGCTGGGCAGGGCTAGCTAATGAGGCTGGACCGGTGGACAAGTGTGTGTGGTCTAATGCCGACAGTGTGAGGACGTTTTTGTTGTGTTTGCACATTCGCTGTTCACTGAGCCGTGGATGATCCATCATTGTTGCAAATCGTTCCCATTGTATAGTGGGCATAGGGTACTAAAATTTTGACATTGTATAAGCGAAATATTGTACATCGTATAATGAGGGTTTACTGTATATATATATATATATATATATATATATATATATACAGTCAATCCTCGTAAATCGCGTGTTCATAAATCACGGCTAAGTGGCTGTCAGACTGCCAGCACCCTTAAATCACTGTTAAGTCACGAAAATCGCGGACCTAGGCACCCAAGTGGGCCTTTTCCGAGGAGAATCGTAAACCGCGGCATTCAAATTGAAAATCGCGACCCAACAACCAATCACCACGCATCCCTGGTGGCAAGTGTGCATACTAGTGCCGCCATGTTTTTGTTGTTCTTGTCCCGCCAGTCCGCACACTACAGACCGTCGCCGTGAAGTACGAGAGTTACCTGCCTTTTTTGTGCAACTTCCTCCCGCCTCCTACCTGCCATGGCCCCTCCCGACTGCCCAATGAAGCGCTCTAAGCAGTATGGTGTCAAGAAGCTGGCGCAGTTGTCGTACAGTCAACGTTTTGAGCTCATTTATCGTGTTGAGAGGGGAGAGAAGTTTTCAAAGCTGGTGAAAGAGTTTGGGAAGAACAAGTGCTGAGAGGTTCTAAGTTCATCCCAACACCACCCCATTCCACTCACTTAAGCAATTTTGTCGTAGGATTAAGGTGAGATCCCTTAATACATGCACTAAATATTCCTAAATTTGTATGATTGTGTTCGATGGTGCCTAGATAGGTGTAGGTAGGGTGCTGTGGGGGCGAGTTGGCCAAAGTCCAGACCCAAATTAATTTTTCACATAAGAGTTATTATTTATAAATCACGGCAGTGGTCCAGACCCAAATTGCCGTGATTTACAAGGATTGACTATATATATACATATATATATATATATATATTTTAATAGATAATAAATGGAGGAAGGAAAAACAAAGGGAAAAAAAAATAAGTCCATGTGCCTAAAGGCATCCTCCATTCATAAAATATTTATAACAAATAGATTTGAATTGAAGTGGATTAAATTTTTGTCGGAAACAACTCCCAGGAAGTGAATTCCAGAGAGTAGTAGTTCTGGGGATAAATGAATCTTGATAAGCAGAGGTTCTGCATTGCGGGGGAAAGAGTGTGAATTCATGGGCGCTTCCAGCTGCCCGAGTATTTCGGGAGAAAATGTGAGGGGGAGGCACAGTTGAAGCCAGTTCGTCAGAGCACTTACGGTAAAAATATCTATATAATAATGCTAAAGAAGCAACATCTCTGCATACTGATAATAGAGGAAGGTCCTGCGTGATGACAGGATTATTGATTAATCTAATGGCTTTGAATTTTGTCCAACTGCCTCAGTGCAACCACTCCACAGTATTCGATCTGAGAATGCACATGACTTTTGTATATTGTGGCCATCTGCTCGTCAGTGAAGAACTCACGAACTCTGTGCATAAGTCCCAATTTTTTGGAAGCATTTTTAGCAAGGGATTTAACATAAGCTGTCCAGCTTAGGGTGGGGTTTAGAGTAACACCTAGGGTATCAACTGTAGTGGATATGGGTATATTGACATCATTTAAAATTATGTGAGAGTCTGAGGGATTCTTCCTCCTCTCTCCACCATGGCCTCTTCCACTACTACTGCTACAGCCTATGACCCATCGAGGGGGGCTAATACTGGCAGTATTGGGCCTGAGGGATGAGCGTAGTCCATCAAAGGCACCGTAAAGTGGTACAACGTGAGGGCGAGGTACGGGTTCATCCGGCGCCAGGATACTGATGCCGATGTATTCGTGCACCGTTCCGGGATCGCTGCTCCCACTTCATGGCTCCTCCAGCGCTCGTTATGCGAGGGCAAGACAGTTGAATTCCACATTCATTAGACACCAAAGGGTCCCGAGGCTAGAGACGTTACTGGACCGGGGGGTGCAGCTTTGCAAGGCTCTGCCTATGCACGGTGGCATCCCGTGGCCCAAGGGTGCCGGCCTGTGGATCCTCGATGTCCTGGTGATGTGGATACAATTGTCGCCATGTGCATCGCAATGGCGAAGGCGTTCTGTGGTGATGACAGGGCCGTGATGCTCATTCTTCTCCCCCAAATCTTTGAGAAGAATGGGCTGCCGCACCTTGTCATTCCACAGAGCTTCGCTCGTGATGTACAGCCAGCCCCTTGTCAGGAGCATCGTTCCATCATGCTGCAGCCTCCCCAACCCCGCAGAACGCCGCGGAAAAGGCTGCAGCTTGATGCTCCAATTAACAAGGCAACTACCACCACCACTGCCAGCCCTCCACAGCCCATGGACACCGACCACGCCAACCCTGACAAAGACCTGCGCAACACATCACCAGCTTTCAAGGAGGACACCGTCTCTCCTGTCCCGCCCATCCTCCAGGACGTGGAAGCCCATCCTTCCACTCCATCACCAACTGCTGACGATGTGTCACCAGCTGATCCTCAGCCGACTAAGGAACCTTCCCTGTCCCCCATCCCACCATCACTGAGGAGGATCAAGGGGAAGACGACCAGGAAACAGCCTGACAGCAAACACCATGCCACGCCTCGTAAACCATACGACCACACGCCTAGAAGCCCTTCTCCTGTCAACGCCGAACGCTTACCTATCACAATTGATCCCAACGAATTCGCCAGGATATTTCGCCAGCAGCTCTCCCGTCCCGCCCATCCTCCAGGACGTGGAAGCCCATCCTTCCACTCCATCACCAACTGCTGATGATGTGTCACCAGCTGATCCTCAGCCGACTAAGGAACCTTCCCTGTCCCCCATCCCACCATCACTGAGGAGGATCAAGGGGAAGACGACCAGGAAACAGCCTGACAGCAAACACCATGCCACGCCTCGTAAACCATACGACCACACGCCTAGAAGCCCTTCTCCTGTCAACGCCAAACGCTTACCTATCACAATTGATCCCAACGAATTCGCCAGGATATTTCGCCAGCAGCTCTCCCAATCCAACTTCCTCAACTTGCTCTCCAGCCGCATCACCTCCTTCCTACTGCCTAGCAACTGCTACCTCCTCATCTGCCTCTCATTGGTAGGCCTCATACTATAGGCCCACTTCCACTGTGATCCGTTCAGAGGAAAAATCTATACAACAACAACAAATTTCTGTTGGAGAAATTAATGTATTTAGTTTTCTGAGCATTAAATGAGACCAGATTTGTTTGTCCCCATTGATTAATTTTAGAAAAGTTCTGGTTCAGAGAAATTGCTGTGTTTATTTGGGAATTTATAATATCAAATTGTGTAAAGGAAGTACTAAATATGAAAGAACTATGAGGGATCGAGTCATCAGCATAAGAGTGTATTGGATTGTGAGTGACAGATAGGAGGTCATTTATCTATCTATCTATCTATTGCCAGATGCCTCAATCCCATTTGGGGTGGCCACAAACAAATTGCCTCCAAGTCGCCCTGTCCCCCTCCATTTCACTGCCCTGCTTCCAACTCACACCCCCCTTTCTCTTATACCTCTCCACCCCATCCCTCCATCTCATCCTCGGCCTCCCCCTCCCTCTTCCCCCCTCCACCTCACTCACATACACTCTCTTTGTCAGTCTTTCACTCTCCATCCTTTCCACATGGCCAAACCACCTTAGTGTGTTCCTCATAACGCCTCCTATCACATCCACATCCACACCACAACGCTCCTTTATATCCTCATTCGTCAGCATGTCTCTCCACGTGACTCCACAGGCTCCTCTTAAATAACTCATTTCCACTGCTCTCACTCTTGACTTGTGTCCTTCCAACAATGTCCAAGCTTCACTTCCGTATGTTAGAGTTGGTATCACAATACTGTCATGTAGTAACTTTTTCACTTCCATGCTCACTTCCCTGTTTCTTATCACTGCTTTCAAGGAACCAGCAACCTTTCTTCCCTGCTGTGCTCTTTCAAGCACTTAACCCTCCAAACCTCCATCCTTACTCATCACACTACCCAAATACTTAAACGTACTCACATTTTCCAATTCCTCACCATCTAACCTCGCTGTACATTCACTAACTTCACCTCTCTCAAAGACCATCACTTTACTCTTCCCTACATTCACCTTTAGGTTTCGTTTCTTACACGCTCTCTCAAACTCATCCACCAAACCTTGCAGCTCTCCTTCGTCTTCACTCAACAACACAGTATCATCTGCAAACAACAGTACAGGGAGTTTCCAAACACTATCATCTCTCACCAGGGCCACTCCAACATCCACTACCCTACCTTGTACCTCTTTTATTGCCCCATCCATGTACAGATTGAACAACCATGGAGACATGACACATCCTTGGTTCAAACCAACTTTCAAAGAGAAAAATTCACTTAGTTCACCATCCACACGCACTGCAGCCTTCGCACCATCGTACATACTCTTCACAGCATTCAACAACTTCCCATCTACTCCATATATTCTTAACACTTTCCACAATCCTTGTCTATCCATCCTGTCATATGCTTTCTCCAAATCCATGAAAGCCGCATACAACTTCTTTCCCTTCTCTAGAAACTTTTCCACTAAAGATCTAAGAATGAATATCTGATCTACACAACCTCTTCCCTTCCTAAAGCCTCCCTGTTCTTCTCCAACTAATTTCTCTGTTCTTTCTCTAACTCTGTCTATAAGTATCCTACCATACACTTTTCCTATTATACTAAGAAGACAAATGCCCCTATGATTACCACACACTTCTTTTTCCCCTTTTCCTTTGTACAAGGGAATAATTATACCTGACTTCCAATCCTCCGGGACTCTACCTTCCTCCCAGGCCAATCTGCACATCTTCCACATCCATTCTACTACTATCTCTCCCCCATGCTTCAGCATTTCACCACACACTCCATCAATTCCTGGGGCTTTCCCCGATTTAACTTTCTTCATTGCTTCCACAACTTCTATCCTACTGATTTCTTCCTGTCTTCTCACCTCCCTCCTTCTCCCAGCCATTCCCCAGCCACTTCTACTCGCATTACTTCCATCCTCATTTATATGAATGAGAAAGAGGATTGGGGCCAAAAGTGATCCCTGAATACGCCAGCATTTATGGAATGAAACTGAGAATTAATACCATCTACCATGACCCATATTTTTCTGTTATGAAGTAAAAAGAAATTAGAGGAACCAGTGATGCAAGGCCATAGTGTGACGTCTTAGACAATAAGGCCCGGTGCCATACTCTGTCAAATGCTTTTGATATATCAAGTGCTATTGTGTGTGTTTCACCGGGTTGGTCTATTGTTTTGTTAATCTCATGGGTAAGAAGGCAAAGAATATATACAGTTGAACTTTCTTGTCAAAATCCATACTGCTGATCATTGATTAATTTATTGATTTCTAGATGCTTGATTATGTTTGTTAATTAGTGTCTCAAAAACTTTACTGGGAATGGAAGTTATTGCAATTGGTCTATAATTTGACGGATCAGAAGTTGCCCTCTTTTTAGGAACAGGATGGATATTTGCTTCTTTCCAATAGGCTGGAAACTTAAGGTACGGATGCATAAGCAGACAAATTTTGCCAACACTGAGGAGCAATTTTTAAGTACTATTGAAGGAATTTCATCTGGACCAGTAGCTTTGTCTGCTGAGAGATTCTGTAATACAGCTTGTACGTATCTGGTGTGAATCATGAAAGGAGGTACAGTATTTGAGGGGAATCAAAATCAAGTACAGGAATAATGTGATTTTCTGTATTTAGGGTTGAGTTTGTTGAAAAAATGTCAACAAGAAGTTTGGCTTTTCCACATGGGTCACTTACTAGATTTCCACTGGGGGAAGGTAAAGGTGGAATGGAAGAGGTGGTAGTGAAGTTAGTTTTGAATGAATTAAGGGTTGACCAGAATATTTTGTTATCATCTGGGTTGTTTAGTAGTTTGTTAGCCTGTCTGTGCAGAAAGTTTGATTTAGAAAGATTGATGATAGTTTTAGCATGGTTTCTGATATCTCTGTAATAGTTAAAGGCTTCTTTGGTTTTGGTCCTTGTATGAGTGTTATAGGCTATTGTTTTATGTTCTATTACTGTAGCACAATTGTGGTCAAACCATTTAGGAGAATTACATCTTTTTCTGTAACTATGATCGGGAATGAATGTTTCCATGCTGACTTTAGTGAAATCCTGTATGTGGCCCAATGTGGAATTTGCATCATGGGAGAAAAAGGAGGTCCAAGGAACATCCGTGAAAAAATTATGGAGTCCCTCCCAGTCTGCCCTGTCGTAGTACCATTTAGTCACCACGACCTGTTCAGAGCAGGAGGGTGTGGTAGGTGTTAAACTGTTGGCTTGAATCAGACAATGATCCAAGAATCCGAGGGGGGACTTCACTTCAACTTTATAATTATCTGAATTGGTTGTTAGAAACAAGTCCAATAGATGAGGATTTTGATTGGGGTTGTCTGGTACACAGGTGGGTTGACTGACTAACTGGGTGAGATTAAATGAGTCTGCAAATAGCTCACATTCAAGACCAGAGTCGTCATAAGTGAGCCATTCAACATCATGAACATTAAAATCACCCAGAATAGTAATTTCTGATGCAGTATTAATGTTGAGGACACTTAGTTGTGAAGACAGAGAGTCAGATAAACTCAGCTCTGGAGGGGCATTAGGGGAATGATAAACACAACAGAAATACTGTACTTAATTTTACCAAAAGCATTTAATTTGTATATGGAATAGTCAAAATAAGGGCAATTAAATTTAGTAAACTCCTCCAGGGCAATTTCTGATTTAGCAGGGCAACATATGCCTCCTTTGGGTCTGAAATTTTGAATCAAGATTTAACCAGGAAAATTAAATCTAGCTAAATCAGAGGTGGAGCTTACCTGTCTCTGTCAAAAATAGCAGATCAGGGGATTCAAACTGGAGGAAATTTTGAACAGAGATGATGTTGGAGTGAAGTCCCCTAATATTGCAAAAGAAAATTTTACTGCACTGACGAGCAGATTTAGGGCGCCAGAACACTGGAGGCGGCACAGTCGCTTGATGACGACCGGGAGGGCCCTGTGCAAACGACCCAGCCCTGCTGGTGGTGGTCACCCAAGAAACCACCACATTAATTCCCAGCATAGCAGCAGCCATGGTTCTTTTTATGGAGTGGGGGGGGGGGAGAGCGGGAATGTGTTGTGAAATGTGTATGATATGTAATGACAAGATTGGTGTTTTATGGTGAGAGGCTAGCTGGTTTTAAGGCAATATGATATAATGTGGATGTGTGTGTTGTGTAAAGAGGGCAGCCTGATGCCCTCTGATGTTTGAGGCAGAAAGATGTGTAACCAGCTACGAAGGCCTAGGAGAGAAAATGGAATCCAGGCTATTCCCTGAGTCTCCTGTTACCTTGGTGGTAGTACTTCCCTGGGTGGGGCTGCCTATCCCAACTTCTTAAGAATGTTTGCCAAACCGTATACAGGTTATGGTCTAATTAAAACTAACTTTACTTTGGTTATGTCTGTCTATCTATCTATCTCCAGACACCTCAATCCTGTAAGGGGTGGCCACAAACAAATTGCCTCCATGTCGCTCTGTCCTCCGACATTTTGCTGCCCCTCTTCCAACACACACACCCTTCTCTCACATACCTCTCCACTCCATCCTTCCATCTCATCCTTGGCCTACCCCTCCACCTCACTCCCATACACTCTCCTCAATAGTCTCTTGCTCTCCATCCTCTCCACATGGCCAAACCACCTCAGTGTATTTCTCCTAATGCTTTCTGTCACATCCACATTCACACCACAGTGCTCTTTCACTTCCCTATCTGTCAGTTTTCTCTCTCCATGTAGCTCCACATGCTCTTCACAAATAACTTATTTCCACTGCTCTCATTCTTGTGTCCTTACAACAAGGTCGAGCTTCACTTCCATACGTTAGAGTTGGCATGACAATACTGTCATGAAGCGACTTTTTTACTTCCATGCTCACTTCCCTATTTCTTATCACTGCTTTCAAAGAACCAGAAACCGTTTTTCCTTGTTGTACTGTTACAAGCACTTCACCCTCCAAACTTCCATCTTTACTCATCACACTATCTAAGTGCCTACAGTACATGGACTCACATTTTCCCTTTCCTCATCATCCAATCTCACTGTACATTCAGTGACTTCATTTCTTTCAAAGACAATAACTTTACTCTTCCCGACATTCGCCTTTAGATTCCGTTTCTTACACACTCTCCTGAACTCATTCACCAAGCCTTGCAGTTCCCCTTCATCTTCACTTAACAACACAGGATCATCTGCAAACAACAATACAGAGATAGCCTGTTTATCCGGGCTATATGGTGTGAAGGGGTGCCTGCATAATCCGAAAGCACGATTAATCCGTTCAAAGCAAAAACACAAGTACAGTACTCTACTGTTAGATTGATTTATTAATGGAATACATTACTATTTGTATCAGTACTCTGACTTTCATACATACACACAAGAATGAAGAAAAGAAGCAAACAAAAAAACCTATTACTTCACTCCGAATCTGGGTCATCCACCTCGGGTGAACACGATCGGAGCAATGCCTCATCAACGGGGGAACATGTAGGTGGCGAATCAGCAGCTGTGGACCGGTGTGTATTTGAGACACCTGAAGGGCCAGGTTCAGAGGAAGAAGCTGCTACAGTACCGGGAGGAGAACCAGGGGGAGTAACAGTACGTGGACGGAAGAACTGCGAAATCCTTAAAAAATAAATAAATAAATAAAAAAAATACAGTAGCTGCCTTTGATGTGTGCATTCTTGTAATTAATGAATGCTGAAACAATAAAGAAAATTGTGAAACTTCGTAATGTAATAAAAAAATAAAAGAACGCATCATTGTTATGTAATTTACCGAGTCTGATGAAATCCTGTGCCCCTGTGCTGCCGTTGTATGATGCAATCTCTCAGCTCCCAGATAGTGTTGTAGCACCGAGAAAACTCGGCATCATCTTCCATCCCATCCGGGAAACTGAGGAGGACATCAGTAGCTTCACGTGCCTGCGAGAGTCGAGGCCTAGGGACGCTGGCTGCATCATCATCGCCATCGTCATCATCACTATCATCATTTCTCGGCTGCACAGACTCGGCAATCTCTTCGTCTGTCATAATTTCGAACCCAGGATCTCCTTCGTCAGCTTCCAACCATTCCATAATTTCATCAGCTGTTACCTCTTCTCCCCCACCTTTTAAAGCTGCCTGGTATGGCTCAAACCCATCAAAATCTTGGACGGCTTCCTCGTTTTGCAACAGCTTGGACCAGGCATTGGCAAGCGTCACCTTGGCCCAGTTAAATATGGCAGACTTCAGAGAATAATTTTTACATTTTGACAACGTCCTTTGCCCTCTGGTATCCTCATCCTCGTCATCAACCACAACCATGACCTAAGAAAATACATGCAGATGAAAAAGAAAGAAAAATAAGGACGTGCCAGATCTCCGCAAGAAACTGTCGTACCTTTAGGTTAGGTTGCGAGATTTCACTTTCGTATTTTTTCTTCACAATTTTTATTTCGTAAACCTCTTCTATAAATTTTATTTCATTCACCTCTTCAATAAATTTTACTTCTCTGGGGTAGTCAGAGTAAGTTGGTTAAGTCCACTGGACACAAAACAACCTTGCCTGATCGTTACAATCTCGTCACATGTTAGCCAGCATTAAAAAAAAAAAAAAAAAGGGGGTTAGGTTAGGTTAGGCTGAGCTGGGTTAGGTTAGGTTAGGGTTTAGGGTGGATTAATTTATTAGGTACAGTTAAGCTATGTTAGATTAGGTTTAAACACTTAGATTTGGCCATCCCTTCCGCCATTACTAATATTTTCAAACAGATTATCGTCATAGTCATATTACTTGTATGATTATTCATTTGCGCAACAAATGAGGCCTCAAAACACTTAAATGAACTAAAAAAAAAAAAAAAAAAAACTGAATGGAAGAAAAAAACAAAAATAGGAAACAGCAGTAAGGAAAATATTTGCCCGGTTTGTATCATCACATGCCCGTACCTATGATTGTCTTTTACTCAACATACTCAAAGGTGGTTTTCGTTTCCCAGCTGGATGCTAGGTTAAGTTTGGTTAAATAATTAGGTACAGTTACGCTAGGTGAGGTTAGAACAAAAATAGGAAACAGCAGTAAGGAAAATATTTGCCCGGTTTGTATCATCACATGCCCGTACCTATGATTGTCTTTTACTCAACGTACTCAAAGGTGGTTTTCGTTTCCCAGCTGGATGCTAGGTTAAGTTTGGTTAAATAATTAGGTACAGTTATGCTAGGTGAGGTTAGAACACTTAGGTTAGGAGTCACTTCCAACATTAAGCTTATGAGTCAAACAAGTTGATGGGGAAACAGATTTTACATGAAATGTTTTACCGCCTCAGAAATATAATTAAAATATAATAGACTGTCAGGAAGAACTGATTTAGTAAGGTGCTTTTACTGCCTCTGATATAGCGTATGTTTACCAAAAAAAAAAAGCTTTTCTTGCACTAAAGGAATTAATGACACATACGATGAATAAACTTACCTCCTCAAGGAATCGTCGTCGGTAGAGTCGCTTGGCTGCACATATAATGCCTTGATCCATAGGCTGGATAGCTGATGTTGTGTTGGGAGGCAGCATGATGCACCTGATTTGTCCATCATCACTCACGAGTTCAGAAACACCAGGATGAGCAGGGGCGTTATCAAGCAGGAGAACTGCTCGTACACAAGCTGGTGCAATATTCAGGACTTCCTGTTGAAACCTTCGCACCTCAGGGATGAAATTATTAAAAAACCAGTTCTTAAAAATCGCTGATGTGAACCAGGCTTTCTTGGAGAAGTCGTCCAGAAGAGGTAATTTATCCATGCAGGTGCGGAGACAGCGTGGGCGACGAGCCTTGCCAACAACGAGCGGCTTCAACCGGTGGAGACCATCGGCACTTGCACAGCACAACACAGACATATGATCCTTGGAGATTTTGCGCCCAGGAACAGACTCTTCATGGCGCTGTGCAAGTGTATTCAGGGGCAGTGACCGGTAAAATAAGCCAGTCTCGTCTGCGTTGTATACCTGGGAGAGAAGAAGGCCCTCGTCTTGTATAAGCTTCAGCAGTTTCTCCCGAAACGGCTGAATTTGTGATGTATCAGCATCCAGAGACTCGCCAAACACACGTCAGTTTATCATTGCATGCCTTGCCTTGAATCGAGAAAGCCAACCATCAGATGCCTTGAAACCCTGAATGCCGATATGGTTTGCTAGCTTCTCTGCAGCAGACTTAATCTCAGCACCTCGTACCATAACGCCGACACTCCGTTGCTGAACGAACCACTTATACACTGCTTCCTCCAGACGATCATCCACTGCAATTTTCATCGTTTTTCTGGCAGCCGAAGACCCACTAACTTTACAGTCAATGGCTATCTTACCAGAGAATTCCATGAGTTTACCCTTGGACTTGCGAATGTCAGAAACAGTTTGTTTGCCTGTTCCGTAAAACTCTGAGCAGCGTTTGATACTCCAGCCTGATTCAAGTTTTTTAATCATTTCCAGCTTCTGTTGCAGCGTCAGGACAGTTCTTTTCCTCTTTGTTGGTGGTGGAGCCATGGATATAATGATGAAGGGCATCGCCAGCATCACAAATATAAAAATAAACAACGGCCATAGTGATAGATCAGGAGGGGTAACAAGTGAACTAGCCATGGTGAATGTCGCACGCGTGAGTGACCAAGTCAGACAAGGTAGGTCGTGAGCGGGTGGCGCAGGTGGGGGGTAGACTCACGCTCATTTACTCGTAGCTCGCTCGCTAGCAACCGCGGTGCTTTCTGTTTCAACTGGAGCTATCGTACGGATAATTTAATGAATTATTGTACCACTGAATCATTCAGTTATGGCCTGAATATTCCAAAAGCTGGTTAATCCGAGCCTGGATAATCGAGCTTTCACTGTACGGGGAGTTTCCACACACTGCCCTCTCTCATTAGGGTTCCTTCAGCAGCCACTACCCTACCTTGTATCTCTTTTGTAACCACATCCATATATAGACTGAACAACTCTGGAGACTTGACACATCCCTGTTTCAATCCAACAGACAGAAAAATTCACTCAGTTCACTATCCACATGCACTGCAGCCTTAGCACCCTCATTTTTACTTTCAACGGAATGCAACAACTTCCCGTTTACTCCATATATTCTAAATAATTTCCACACTCCTTGGGTATCCATCTTGTTATATGCTTTCTCCAAATCCATGAAGGCTGCATACAACATTTCCTTCTCAAGGAACTTTTCTACTGAAGACCTAAGGATGAATATATTGTCTACACAACCTCTTCCCTTCTTAAAACCTCCCTGTTCTTCTCCAACTACTTCCCCTGTTGTTTCCATAACTCTGTCAATAAGTATCCTACCAGAAATTTTTCCCATTACACTCAGAAGACAAATGCCCCTATGATTACCACACACTTCTTTTTCTTTTCCTTCATTGTGTGTGTGTACATATATATATATATATATATACAGGAACCTCTCAAATAACACGAGGGTTAGGTTCCTGGAGAGGTCACGTTAGTTAAAAACGCGTTTTTTAAACATAATTTTCCCATAAGAAACAATGGTAATATTGGGGGTTACGTTCCTGGACTCTGGGAAAGTCTACCCATTTGGGGAGTTATGCTACTCTAAACTTAAAAGCAACAATATTAATTTGAAGGAAAATCCACGTAAAATACAAAAACAGTGTATCTGGGGAGAAATAAACAACATTTGAGCCCTAGTTGGGCCGAAGTGTTGTTTACTTCTCCCCAAATACAGTAATCCCTCTAATATCCGAACGCCCAATATCCGAACATCCCCACTAACCGGACATAATCGTCCTGGGTTCCAATATTCCCAAAATGGGCCAAAAACCACAAAAAATTTGAAAAAATTCTGACTTTTTCCCTCCCGTAATTTGAAATTCCCGCCTGGCGCCGAACAGCTGTTAGACCATGGTCCCTTCACCCCTTCCTTCCTCCACCTCCCCCCCTCCCCTGTCAGGGTTGCCATTTGGTATTTTTCATTACCAAGTGTGGGCCAATTTTGTAATGAAAAATTCGTTTGGTAATGAATCAGAATAATGCATTACCAAATGGATTTTTCACATGTATGAGGATACACAGGATGGAGATGGTGGATTGTTTGCTCTCTCTGATTAATCTGCTACCCTACATAGCGTGAAAATAATCAACATGGTGTTAATTATAAGGAGAGTGATTATATGTATTTCCACTTGTATATATAATTAGTGAAGAATACATGCTAGCTTCACGAATTTGGTAATGAAAAGTTAAATTTGGTAATGAAAGTTAAGGAGATTGGTAATGTGGCCGTTGCGATCTGGCAACTCTGTTACCCCACCACAGCGTTACCAGATATACGATAATTATCGTATAAATACGATAAATCAGTGCTTGGTACGATAAACAATAACGTCTCCACGATATACGATAATTCTTCATTTTAATGCGATATAATATGATAAATACGTGAAAATATATGGCTAATGATAATCTATTATTTTTTTTTTTATAAAAACGCAATTAACAATTTTAACTCGAGATGTAGTGGTAATCAAATTACCCGTTCATCACCCATAAAACGTAAGTTGGACAGTACTTGGACCTGTCCGCTTCGCGTGAGTTTAGTGGCCTGCCCGGGCGGCTGGCGGGCGTTGGACCTGTTCGCTTCTCATGAGTTTAGTGGCCTGCCCGGGCTGCTGGCCTCTTCCCAGTAGCCTGATTCCCCTCGCCTTGTGTGCCCACGAGTGAGCAACTATACCCAGGAGCTTAAAATTTTGACAGCTTTCGCATTACCTCAACGTAAAACATGTCTGAAAGTAAAATACATAAAAGAAAAGGCACAGAAGAAAAGACCCGTAGTGATGATTTATCGAAGAATAAAATGAGATGTGAGCAAAAGTACAGAAGTGCGTGGGAAAAAACAGTTTCCGTGGTTGCAGCCTTCAAAGAAAAGTGCCTTGAAGGCATTGTGTCGTGTGTGTGGAGTGGAAATATCAGCTCAAATAACGCCTATTAAATTGCATGAAAAAAGTGTAAAACACAAAAAACTGTCAGTACCCTCTTCATCAAAAAAGATATCTGAGGCATTTGCAAGTGGTGAAGTTAAGAACAGTAAAGCTGATGCAGTAAGGGCTGCAGAAATAAAATTAACAGCGTTCATGGTAGAACATAAATGTATCATTTTTAGCTGCAGACCATTTATGTGATGTAGTGAAGGCCTGTTTCCCTGACTCTGCCATAGCAAAGGACCTACATATGAAAAGAACCAAATGCCACAATGTTTGTACGAAAGTCATGGCAAAATGTTACCAGGAAGAATTAGCAGAAAAACAAAGGAATACAAAGTTCAGCATTATGGTTGATGAATCAACGGACATTTCAACTTCTCAGAATTTGTGTGTAGTGGTACAATTTGCAGATTCACGAGAAGTAGTAAGCAAATTTTGGAGTCTGGTACCGATATTTACAGCTGAAGATCCAGAAGGAACTGTTGAGGGTGCAACAGGAAGACGAATATTCTCTGTAATTATGAATACACTGAGTGATTTTAATGTACTTCTTGGTAATGTTATTGGTTTTGGATCTGATGGCTGCAGCACAATGATGGGGCAGCACAATTCTGTTAGCAGCAGATTTAGAGAAGTGTGTCCTGGAATATTTTTAATGAAGTGCATTTGTCACTCGGCACATTTATGTGCCTCCGAGGCATGTAAGGAGCTTCCCAATAGTATTGAACAGCTAGTTCACGATGTTCACAACATCCTAAAACTATCATCCAAGAGATTAGCTCAGTTTTCAGAGTTCCAGGATTTTGCTGGTGTACAAAAGCACCGCATTTTAACACTTTCCAGGACCCACTGGCTTTCATATGCCGCAGTCGTGAGAAGAATGCTTGAACAGTGGGGCCCTCTGCAGATGTTCTTTACTGATCTGCACTTCCAGCACCATAAAAAGTATAATGCAACGTCAGTAGCACAAGCATATGAGATGTTGCATGATCCTTACTGCAGACTGTATTTTTGTTTCTTGGATTGTGTGTTACAAAAATTTACACAATTTAACCTACTGTTTCAAAGTGAGTGCGTTGTGATAACCTCACTGCATGGACAAGCCTGTGAACTATACAAAGATATTCTGCTGATGTACATGAACCGGGATTATGTGATGAAAAGATCTCTGGCTGATGTTGATCCAGATGAAGAACGAGAATTTCTATTGCTTGAACAGGTATACCTAGGGGCATCAGTGTTAAAGAGGACAGTGGAAAATGTAGCAATGTACAACGACCGAGAAAGAATGAAAGAATTTCGTCTCGGGTGTAGGTCATTCCTTGTCACTGCTGCCAAGCAAGTGAAGAAGAGGTATGACTTTGGAGATCCAATTTTGTCACGACTGAGCATACTAAACCCAGCTAATGTTGTCGGGCATCAAGGAGTTCGGGAACAAAGTCTTGTTCCCCTTGCAAGCTGTCTGCCAAGAATTATTGAGCAAGATGACCTGACCCTTCAGAAATTGGATGATGAGTGGAGGAGGCTTGGCATGGACAGTCTACCAGAAGAAGTAACAAGTATGGCTCAACAGAAAGGGATGATCAAAGAAAATTCCCCTGATAAGTTCTGGGGAACTGTAAAAACGGTGGTTGATGATGAGGGAGTCCCGAAATCCGAGTATGTGGCAAATTTTGCTCTGGCAGTACTCTCATTACCTCATTCCATTGCTGACTGTGAACGAATATTCTCAGACATTAACAGGATGAAAAGTAAAGACAGAAACAGGCTAAAAACCGACACTGTTGGAGACATGTTATTAGCTAAGCAGAGTGTGCAGTGGAACCAAAATAGCAGCTGTACAACTTTCACACCATCAAGAGCTATGTTGTGTAATATGAATTCAAAAGTGCTGTACCCTAGTACAGCTCTTGCTGGAGAGGAGCCACATGATGTTCCAGACATCTACATAGAGTAGAAAAAGGGCCACATACAACAGTAAGTTCATTAACGTTCTTTACAGTAGAAACACGTAATCCCAAGATAATAGAATTTTTTTTTTTTTTAGACAACATCAATACAAGTTGATTGTCAAGAATTAAGTGTACTAATAGTTTTGTATCGCGAAGATTAGGTTTAGTAATTGAATACGATAATTTGAGCCAAAATACGATAACTTTGACTAAGGCTGTACGATATTACTGTCACTGGCATCTGGTAACGCTGCCCCACCATCATCAACAGTCACAGTCTAACTCCGATCGAGAGCAGATGCTCATAGCAGTGCAAGCCACAGGTGCTTGTTTTTTGTGAATAAACAGTGAATAAACTGCAATACCTTCCCACTAGAACACACAGGAATTTACAGTGTTGTGCAGTGTTAAGAAATTAGAATTTAGAGTGCAGAGGATTAACTGTGGACTGCAAACTGGCAGTTCATACCAGTCCAGGAGCAAGGGACTTGTAAGTACCCAGAATGTTTAATATTGTATAAATTCACCTCTAAAACCTCATTTTATGGTTCTTTTGCATTTATTTCAGTCTTTTATGTCCCTTATTGGTGTGATTTGGGTCTTAAATAGGTGCAATGCATGTCCAGAGGGAGTTGTATAGGTGTTTTTCTGAGTTAGGGTCCATAAGTACAAGTCCAGGAGGCTGGGGCCCAATATCCGGACAGGACCACTATCCGGACCTGCTTATGGCTCTATTACGTCGGATATTGGAGGGATTACTTTTGTTTTTTACGTGGATTCTCTTTCAATTCTGCTTCATTCACGGCATTGTGAAAGTTCCTCAACATTATTAATGCATTAGTAGGTCATAAAAACACTACAGTAGCAACATTTTCATTACAGTAAGTAGGTCACAAACAATAACAACACACACGGCCTCACTTCATCTATGCATCACTCGTCGTTTGCTGCTGTCCCTCCTTACCCCTCTACCCCACCTCCCACTGCTCCCCACCCTAAATTTGTTGTCCCTCCTCACTCTGCTGTCCTTCCTCTACCTCTTCCTCTGAGTTTCCTGTCTTCTTCATAAAGAACTGCTCTATCTTGGTCTGAGTGGTTTTCTTCTTTCTGTTCTGCAGCATCAGGTTGTAACAATTTAGATCTACCATCACTTTCCTGGCCAAATTTTGTCCGAAAATGAGCCAAATTTCTCAGAATGGGGCCAAACTTCATTTTCGAATATTATAGTTTGAATAAAACCAGTTTAACCCGCGGCGTCCCATCGACATTCTTTAACGTCCACACGTTTTGTCACTGCCAATCCCGTCGACTTACATAAAAGCGAATCAATTGCAAGGTCCCTAATTTGCACAATTTTCAATTTTTGCAAGTGATTTTTGGTACGTATACACGTGACACCTTCCTCTACAAGATGCCAGGCAGGGACAATGCCTTACCCAGCATGACCTCCTCCCCCCCCCTGCATGCCATTGTCTCAGCAATTCACCTGTTATCAGTGACCAGGCCAGTAAAGCCATGTAGTGCCACGGTACGAAATTCAGGGCCAGAGTGATTCCCCAATCAATGACAATGTGGAGGACAAACTTTACATAGCATTAGAGGAAGAAACAGTTAGAAATGATGATCAGGTAATGTGGCAAAAAAAGGTCGGGTATGGCGATGAGTTAGTGAGTGAAACAATGCTTATAATGCCTATATTACTGCTTGAAAACCAATATACTCTCGTACTACATATAAATTCGTACCAAGTAAATAAATAAATATCGTTTATGAGTGGTGTGAAATAGTTATCTTCCCATAGAACTCGTTTTCTTTGGTGCCAGCCTGTTAGAAAACCCAGTAAGGTAAGGAAGCACTCCTACCTGTATCGAGTATTTTAAACCTCAGGTGAGCAATTTCTCTACGAATTTTCGATGTTTCTCACCAAAAGCGGAGGTTTAAGCCAAAAAAAATTTTTTTCCAAAAATGGTCGGGACTGGGGGGAGTCAGTGGTGGAAAAGTGGTCGGATGGGGCGGGTTAAGCAACAGAAAAATAAAAAATTGTATTTATGCATAAACTGCCACACACGGTCTAGCAGCTCGGGACTGTCCAAGGAGCGCGCGACTAATTTGAAACCATCACGTACGTGTAAAGTCGTGTTAAATCGAGAAACCCTTGTTAGTTAAACATATCTCCTTAAATATTTGCTCATGTTAAAACGAAAATGCGTTTTTTAAACTTGTGTTAGTTGAGATGTAACTGTATACACACACACACACACACACACACACACACACACACACACACACACATATCAAGTCAGAAGGGGCCTACTTTGAGGGAGGTTATTGTCCTAGCTGAATGGGTTGGTTGGTTATTTTTTTAGAGCCTGTGGTCAGATACATTCTGAACAAAGCTTGTATAACCAACCCACCCATTCCCTGCCTGTCAGTAAGTAGGTTAGCAGATGTCTGGTGCCCCTCCCCATATAGTCCAGTGGCTAAGTCCAGTATATCAGGTCTGTCGTTCACTTTTTCAGGAAAGCACCAAATTTTGCACAAGTGTTTATCATTCTTTTTCTGTGCCTGTCGTCCTCTCTTCCTATTTCTCCCATCTCTCTTGTCACTTATTGCTTTTCTTTCCTTTACAGGTGGCTTTACATTGAGTGACAAGCCAAATGGTTTCCTGTAAGCCAAGAAACCATTTACAACGTTGGGTGGTAACCATATAACCAACTCAAACGTGCTCCCTACGTGTCAGCAAGTGGGTTGGTGGAGGGTTAGTGCCCCTCCCCGTAAAACAAATAACTCAAAGTCAAATGGCCACCCCTTACGGGATTATGGCGTCTGGCAATAGATAGATAGATAGATAGTAGAATAGTTCCATACGATAATTTTTCAAGGTGGACTCCCCAGATTTAGGCCCTCTGGCATCTGCCGTCTTGGATTTGAAAATGACTGCCTAGCAACCCCTATTTTCTTCAATAACTCCAATAATATGATAGGTAGAAGCAAAATTCAAATGTCTGCTAAGTTTTCAGGATCTGGCAATCCAATGGGATCATTGTTGGACCCGGCAGAGGTCAGCCATCTGAAAGCCAATATGGCTTCCAGCTGAAATTGGTCTTTCAGTATAATTGTACACTATAAAAGATAGATGGAAAATTTCAAAGGCAAACCCACCTTTTCAGGGCCAAGGAATACATTGGAATCATTTTCATGAATATCTGGTGTCAGCCATCTTGAATCCAAGATGGTGGCCCAATTCTGTGAAGTTTATACACAAACTTGCCTCTTATATTTTCTAGGGTTTAGATCTACCATGTAGCACAACCATTTCTTGGACTGTTTCAGGTCTGTTCTTACTGGATATTCAGATACCCTAAACACATGTTTTTAGTAAGATGACTTTTGTCAGTTGCTGCCTCCCATATTAAGAAGAAGGTACTGCCTTGAAGCCATATCACATTTTCAGTGATCTTAGTTAACTCTTATGTGGCGGGGGTTTTCTGCCATCCCCCACTCCTTCTTACGGGGAATTTCCAAGATTTTGGGAAAAATACCCTTACTTCAGACCCTATTAGCTGCCAAACTATTATAGCCAAAGAAAAAATTAAGTATACATAAGACTCATCAATGCTTCCTCTTTCAAATGAAAGTATCCTGAGGTCCGCAGATGGTCCTCTTGATGAGTAAGGATAAGTTAAAGATGACTGATTTTTCGTGTTTTAGTGGTCTGATCTGGTTGCGCGCCACTGCCGGTGACTTTGGACTTGCTGGCTAGCATTGGCAGCACTGACTGGAGCAGTGATTGTAACACTACCCAGCCCCTCAGAATATTCCAAGCAATTTTTCGACTTTTCTTTACTCACCTTTGTAAGGATGAGTCATTACCCCTTCCATGTGACTCCCTATAGGGTTTTCTGCCCGTTTCATAGCGCCACTGTGCCCCGTAGATGTATGGGAAAAGAATGGCTCTCTATTTTCTGTACTAACTTCTTGTGTTTATTATAATAATTACCGTCTATTACGGCACTTGTATTTGCACTTGACATCTTGATTATTGGTAATTGCACTTCGAGATGTAAATCCTCTGGCTGTTTCATGCAGTATGGTTGAGTATGAGGTAACTGTACAGTAACTGTGACTATTTTGTACTAATCAGGGGCAATATGAAAATATTACTGATGTTATACACAGCATACATTCATTGTACTTGACATCACTAATACGCTAATGCTCACATTTCACCATTATTTTCTGAGTAACAAGGGAAAGAATTTACTTACAGCCAACCATGTTATTTTCTTTCCCATATACTTTTGGTTTTCTTTCATTGTACTAGGTAGGGTTACTCAAGGTATTTCCAATCATCATCATCATCATCATCATCATCATCAGCCATTTGAGTATCCACTGCAGGACCGGCCTATCCCGACCGAAGTCGGGACGATACAGCCAATGTATCTCTACCAAGTGGCTTAGGCTGTCTGGTAGAGATTGTATGTAGGGTGAGAAGTGCTTGTAAGTGTAATTGTAGTGTTGGAGTGGCTTTGGATGTGTGTGTAGTCTGTGAACCAAATGTAATCGGTCCGCGCAAGCCGACTGGGTGCAAGCATACCTTATAGTAAGCGACACTGGTTCAACCACAGCACCCCTTGTGTCCGCCAATGCAGTACGTGGCTGGGTGAGCATTCCCAAAGTTTATTACCCTGGCGGGGCGCAAACCCTGGTTCACCCGTGTACGAAACGCACACTCTACCACTGTACCACAGAGGCTCCATTCACTGTTCCTTAAATAACCATAAGCAGTTACACTTATTGCAATGCACTTGTAAAACTTATTATAAAACACTTATAATATCTTACATTTCACTTATGTATAAAAAAACACTTGTGCATACCTGTTTACTCTTTACAATTTCCCACACACCTGCTCAGTCACTGAGGCCTTTCCCTGGTGGTAAGGGCAGAACTTTTGCAGGGGTTGATGATGCAATCAGCCCCTCACATGGAGGGGCGGAATCGGACGAGGAGGATAAGAAAGACATCACTCTACACTCTACCGGTGCCGTGTACAGACTGAGCCGTGCGTCAGTGGGGTACCTTGGGTACCTAGCTACCCTATGGTTGTCATAGAAAATGGCTGCGAGTTCAAAGGGTGGCGGGAAGGTGCTTGCAATATATCCCGTCAGCTGGTGGTGCTCTGCACCCTGAATTGTGGCGGCTATATGCGTCAGCTGGCAGTTAGGGGTTAACTTCATTATAATTCTAATCAGGCTTAATGTTTTGAATAATCTGTTTGGAAAATGTTTTCAGAGCCAGCTGTTGATAGGTATAACATAGTGAATCTAGAAAGTGAATACTGAAAACTGAAATATCACAATAGCCCAACATGTGTGGCCCTTCTCTACATAATATATGAGAGGCCATTTCTGCAAAATTGAGTATGAAGTACTTGTATACCATTTTCTTCCTGGTCAGAAACTACAAGATTAGTGTTCATTCTCAAGTCCACCCTACAAGACACACAAAAGCTATATCAGTTGGTATGCTCATGTATGTGTACACTGAGTTTATGGTGCTAAAGTAGTTGGATCCATGGGTGTTGGGGTCTTTGGGCAGAAGAGTTGAGTAGGATGGCTGGGTGGATAGAGAATGGAAGGAGATATTGGTTGTAGCATATTGGTTTTATAAGCTCTTGGGTGAAGGAAAGCAGACATTGGCCTTTTTTCTTGCCATCACGGGTTGTAATACTGTGTCATTCTTTACCAACAAAGGGAAGGTGACATCCTGGAAAGCATGAGAGGTGTTTCCTGACATCACAGTCAGTTTTCTTGCTCTGTCCACCAAACCTGCATCTGTCTCCAGTGAACTCCACAAACTAGAACGGTTCATGGCAATAGTATATGATAGGACAATGGACTTGAAATCTGAACGTGTGCCGGTTCTTATTCACAAAGAGGGTAAGGACAGTTGAACATATTCCTCCCACAGTTGATGCTCTTGAGGACCGTATCAAAAGAGCATTGTACCAGGTTGGACATGTTTGGGGCCAAGCTTTAGTTTCCTGACCAGAGCTCCCACCATCATCTGTCTGGGATTGGCAGAAATTTGACAGTACTTGGCACCCTGTATGGATAAAGTTACCAGTTGTCCAGGATGCCTGCTCAGAGTTAATCAGCTGCCACTGTAAAACTACCTGTACGTGCAAAAGGAATTAAGTGCTACAAGGCTAACTTGCCGTGTACGTCATTAAGTGACTGTTATGGACATTGTTTTAATATCTGAATTTGATCCAAAAGGCATGCAATGGAAGTTTGTCATTGTATCAGAATTATAATGGAAACGAGCTTCAGGAGGTAGTCATCTTGAATTTCAAGATGGCCGACCTCTTCCACATGGGACAATGATTCCATTGGATTGCCAGACCCTGAAAACAGGGTTAGTCGTTGGAATTATGTTTCTATCTTAGTTTTGCAGTTATTGAAGAAAATAGGAGCTCATAGGCAGCCATCTTGAAGTCCAAGATGGCCAACCTCTGCCGGATCAAAAATCATTCCATTCAATTCCCACCGTCACTAACTCAAGAGTTGCCATTAATCGCCAGCTAGGTCAGTATTGAAGTTGGGCTACTCATGCAGAGACCACAGAACTAGCATATCTTTAAAAATCTCTCCTGTAATAGTTACTGATATACTTTACATAAGCTCTTCATATTATTCTTTAGTAGTTATACTAATTTCCTAGATATGCTTTAGTGCGATAAATGCAGGAAAACGTTACTATAGAAGCCGTGAAAGTACACTGGGAGTGACAGCATTCATCACATATTTACAAGTCTCTAGCTGCACCTTTGGTTTGAAAACCATATAATTTAGTTTTCTAAAAGAACAATGCTTCATCTCCAAAATGCCAAAGAAAATCTGCAAAGTTTTTCATATGAAAACTGTACAATGTTTAAAGCCGAAAACCTGCAGCAACGAGACCGCCGGCTAAAATCTGATGATGCCAAGGGCTCCAAAATACCGTACAAAAACTCTACCCAACTGGGGTTTTGTATACCTTGAACAGGGTATTCCTCTAGACCTCATGAAAAACTTCAGTCTAGAAATTGTCCATTTTTCTATGCAACAATTTTCCATGATCATTATACAGCAGGTCCAGCTGGGCAGTAGACACACGTGAGTTTGTTATTGTTTATGATCGTAACGTACGATCTTCAGTCGTGCAATGCTACTATTTCTTAACGAAGAATCGTTACTTGTGTCTTGTAATGCTGTTTTTGTTTTGATGGACAACTACATGAAATGGATGTAAAATAAATCTTATCGATATTTAAGAAAGGAAAGAATAATAACCGTCCCAATAAAGAGATGGTAGACTTGGCCCACCAATTTTTGATTCTGTTTGTCTATATTACAGCCTCTCTTTCTTGTAGCTGTGAGTAAAATAGTGTTGTAATAATTTCTTCCTTTTAGGGACAAAGAGGACACATAAAATGAACGGGGTTCAGTTGACTGACTTTGATGTAGAAAATTAAATAGTCTGATGAAGTGGCAGTTTTTCCTTGGTTAATTACATCGGGAATGGCCAGATCCTAAAAACCAGGGGTTAGCAGTTAGAATTTAGTTCCTATCTGTCATATCATTGGAGTTCATGAAGAAAGTATGGGTTGAAACTCAGTAATTTTGAGATCTAAGATGGCAACCACCAAGGGTCCAAAATCTGGGAGGTCCATCTCAAAAAATTATTGTATGGGTCCAATCTACAATTGTGCAGACTTTGATGCTTTCCTGAAAAAGTGAACGTTTGTTTGCCTTATCCGCAAGACTAGTAAAACTTCAACTCAAAGACAAACGGCCACCCCTTGTGGGATAATGGTTTGGCTCTAGATAGATAGACAGACGCACTCAAATAATTGTTACTTAACTTTGCATCATCCCTTAGCTACCTGGAAGTCATCGTTATCGTCTAACGTGGTCTCATCCTAGACCACCCTTGTTTCTAAATTACTTGCCATACCTAACACTTCTGCTGCCACTTACTCGTCACCATACCAGCCTCACTTTCCCACTCTTTTAACCAGTCATTTTGACTTCACTGTTTCTCCAAATTTCTGTACTAACTTTCTCGCTAAAATGCAAATTTATTTTTTTTAAATACAAGATACATGCAAAATGAGGGCTCATTGAGCAGTGTTTTCAGATTCATGGAAATTCTTGTCTAATGGCAGCTCTTGTTTCAGGTCCACTGCTGAAATCAGATCAGTGGAGCCAACACAAGCACTGTGGTCATCAGGGAGCCGCCTGAGTGTGAATAGATATATAGGCACATGTGTTGTCTCAGTTCAGTACATCCTACATGAGGTACCTCCTCCAAACATATGTGGCTTATGCTCTCTTCATAATGTCTTTCATGGTTAGAAGTATAAATCATTTGATGAGTGGTAGTTGATCAGGATCATTTAGCTGTTGTGATATCCTTTGCATTTACTGCTGTACAACGGCTGCATAGACACTGGATAAGAACTGGTAAAAATAGGAACCCAGTTATATTTTAGACTGCATTAACAGCTTAACCCCTAACCACTGGGTGTCAGTCAGAACTGTCACTAAAACGGTGGCGCGGTGGCGCCGGATGTTAGTCAGAACTGTCAAAAAATCAGTGGCGTGGCAGTGCTTGGTGTCAGTAGGAACTGCACTTGTTTTCCTGGTAGAGTTTGAAGTGGCCACCACTTTATGTCATCACCAAAAGCTCGGGGGATACTCCCAGCAGCCCACCTAACCATTCCTCAGTCGTCTTTGTGACTACCGGGTGTAGGACAATTGTTTCTTAACCTTTCTTGTCCAATTTCATTCCTGCCTTACGTGGACTTTTGCCACATCCATGCTGCCAAGCCTCTTTCCAGCGATACTAGGAATGGACTCAGTGATAGTGCCATAGGGCATGCCTTGGACATCACTGTGTCAAGTTTATCTAGTCATGGAGAAGTTATCATGTTGACAGCTATGCCATAGTGGGGGCTGTGTGCAGACATATGAACACTTCCTGTTCTCGCAGCAAAAATGAGTCCTCTTCCTCTTGTCACTACTCATCAACGCAACAGCCTACAGCCCTGGGGATACTTTCATTGGCAAGAAGAAGAGTTGGTGTGTAATATGGTCTTTAATTCATTTCCCTAACTGGTATATTTTTTAAGATATTAAGGTTAGAGGTAAAGCTTTTTTTTTTTTTTTCTTTTCATACTGAGGTGAGGCGTAAGCAGATTTTAGGCCGGCGTCCATGGGTTAAGATTCGGCAGTGAACTCATTATTTTAAAATATGGTTACGTAGCATTTGCCGGTGCAGAAGCAGTTACTGTTTAGTAATAATGACCTTTTTATCAGCAATATTATTCAGTGGAGAGTAGTTTATGGCAGGAATTAAGAGAGTTTGGTAGAATCTTATGATGTTGCTAAAGGAAGAACCAGATGTAAATGTAGAATGTGAGGTGGGTTACAAAATATTGGAGGTGGTAAAGGAGGAACCAGGTCTAAAGTTACGGTGTGAGGTGGGTGACAGAAAAATGGAAGTGGTAAAGGAAGATCCAGATGTAAATTTAGAATGCAAGGTGGATGACAAAATAATGGAAGTGGTAAAGGAAGAAACAGATGTAAAGTTAGAGTGTGAGGTGGATAGCAAAATGTTCCTCAGTGACAATGAGAGTGTCCTGGATGCAGTGTCTTCAGCTGAGGTTAAACAGTTCGGATGTTCAGAGTGTGGCAAAACATTTCCTTTTAAGAACAGTCTTATCCGGCATGCAGTTGTTCACTCAGGAGTGAAGAATTTCAAGTGTGTTGCATGTGGTAAACTATTTGCACAAAAGAATGGTCTCACTGAACACCTATTAATTCATTCAGTAGTGAGGAATTTCAAGTGTGATGACTGTGGTAAGTTATTTGCACAAAAGAGTGATCTCACCAAACACCTATTAATTCATTCAGAGGTGAAGAATTTCAAGTGTGATGAATGTGGTAGACTATTTGCACAGAAGAATGGTCTTACCAGACACCTGTTAAATCATTCAAGAGTGAAGAATTTCAAGTGTGATGAGTGTGGTAGACAATTTGTACAGAAGAGAGATCTCACTAAACACCTATTAATTCATTCAGGAATGAATTTCGAGTGTGACGAATGTGATAAACGTTTTGCACGGAAGTATCATCTCACCAGACACCTATTATTTCATTCAGGAGTGAAGAATTTCGTGTGTGATGATTGTGGTAAACGATTTGCACAGAAGGTTAATCTAACCAGGCACCTCTTAATTCATTCAGGAGTGAAGAATTTCAAGTGTGATGAATGTGGGAAACTATTTGCACAGAAGGCTGATCTCACTCAACACCTATTAATTCATTCAGGAGTTAAGAATTTCAAGTGTGATGAATGTGGGAAACTATTTGCACAGAAGGTTGGTCTCACTCAACACCTATTAATTCATTCAGGAGTGAAGAATTTCAAGTGTGATGAATGTGGTAAACGATTTACACTGAAGGGTGATCTCACCAAACATGTATTAATTCATTTAGGAGTGAAGAATTTCAGATGTGATGAATGTGGTAAACTATTTACACAGAAGGTTAATCTCATCAGGCACCAATTAATTCATACAGGAGTGAAGAATTTCAAGTGTGATGAATGTGGTAAACAATTTGCACAAATGGATAGTCTTATTCAGCACCTATTAATTCATTCAGGAATGAAGAAATTTGAGTGTGACGAATGTGGAAAACAATTCTCACAGAAGTCTGATCTCACCAGGCACCTTTTAATTCATTCAGGAGTGAAGAATTTCAAGTGTGATGAATGTGGTAAACGATTTGCACAGAAGAGTGATCTCACCAGACACCTTTTTATTCATTCAAGAGTGAAGAACTTCAAGTGTGATGATTGTGGTAAACGATTTACACTGAAGGGTGGTCTCACCAAACACTTGTTAATTCATTCAGGAGTTAAGAATTTGAAGTGTGATAAATGTGGTAAGCAGTTTGCTCGGAAGAGTAGTCTTACCAGACATATATTAAATCATTGTGGAGGGAAGAGTTTCTAGTATGCTGAATGAGGTAAACGGTTGACATAGCTGATCTCATCTGACACTGTTTAATTCATTAAGGAGTTAAGAAATTCAAGTATGATGAATGGATTAACAGTTTTATTTATAAGTCCCCTCCAGTATCAGCTCAAGAGTGAAAAAAGTTTTAAATATGATGACTTGAAAAGTGTTCAGAAAAATTCTTGTTCACATGGCACCTGAGTGGCGGCATTTTCGTCGTATGTCTACCCCCCAGAGGCTGTTGAGAAGAGGAGGACAGCATAGAGGCCAAATCACCGCAACCCCCCCCCCCCCGGCCCCTCACGGGGCTCGAGTACCTGGGAGTGGCTTCAGTCGCCCAGGCAAGTACCACATCTCCCAACACAACACACACAACAACACTGTTTTTCTACACCGAGAAATGACTCCCCGTCTGTCATTTCTCGACGACTTCTAACTGGGGACATTGAGAGCAATCCAGGACCTACCAACAAATACATATGTCCAACATGCTCAAAACCAATCCCGACGAGCCGACAGACAAAGGGTTCAGTTCAGTGCAATTCCTGCAAGAACTGGACTCATTACACCTGCACAACACTTGCATCCAGAAAACATTACACAGACACCTGGACCTGTTCCTTATGCTTCTTTCCCCCACCCACCAACCCCCCTACCAATCCTACTCCTACTTCCTTCACACCTCCACAGCCAAACCCACCAATACTTCCTACACCATCCAGTCCCCCAACTCCTCCCATTTCAACCCATCCTGATCCACCTCAACCCTTACCTCCATCACAACCTCCTCCAACCCCTTCCCCTCCGCTCACACCACCTCCTCCAACCCCTTCCCCTCTGCCCACACCACCTCCCTCCCATGTTGCAGCAGCCAACACACATCACACACACAACATAAACATCCTTCAGTTAAACATAAATAGCATAAACACCAAAAAACAAGAACTCACACAATTCATCAAACAACAGAACATACAAATTGCCATCTTACAAGAAACAAAACTACATAGAGCACAGAAAACACCGACATTTCATAACTTCACACCATTCGACAAGATTGGGCCTACAGTGGTGGCAGTGGACTCATCACCCTGGTACACAAATCCATCAACTTTGCAGATACCAGTGCACACACAAAGTCACTTTTCCCCCCATGACACCACAACAGAAATACAATCAGTTAAAATACACACTGGTAACAAATCACACATAAGTCGCCAACACGTACATTCCCCCTCAGTCGTCCCCCACAGTACCACACAATTACTCTCCACGGATACACCACATCACTAACATACCCAGCATCATCCTGGGTGGTGATTTCAACGCCAAGTCGTCGGCCTGGCATGTCAACAACCCTGATACAGACAGAGGTCTGGTACTACAATCCCAGACAGATCATCTTTTCATACTGAACAATCTAGACCAACATACCCATAGCCCACACCAAGCCCTCTTCCTCCCATCATCTCCAGACATCACCTTCTGCTCTCCAAACCTCGCCCCCACTATATCATGGAGAGTGGTCAAAACCCTAGGTCCTGATCACCTCCCAGTTATCATCACTACCAAAACCAGAATCACCCCAGCTGGCCACAAACACACATACACTAATTATAAGAGAGCCAACTGGGAGGCCTTTGTAACTGAAACAGAACAACATTTTGAAACACTAAACAGTACACCCGTCACAAACATCAACACCTCTGTGCACACTTTCAATACAATTATACAAAACGCAGACAAAAGACACATCGCTACAGGTAACAGAAAGAGACACAATGCCAACGTCACACCAGAAATTCAAGGCCACATCAGACTACGGGACACAATGCAACACTCCCCAACACCCCATACACAAGACATTTTACACAAATACAAGAACTCAACACTCAGATAAACAATAAAATATCAGAACAGCAAACACTAAACTGGAAAAATTACCTCCAAACACTTGACCACAAAACAAACATCAGCAAACTCTACAAAACACTAAACAGCATCGCACTTTCCAACAGCAGCACCACACAATCACACGCTGCCATCACAACAACAGACACCATACCCTCAAACAAACAACAAGCAAACACTCTCATCAATCACTTTTCACAAGTCAGCCATCTAAACCCCCATCTCGAAGACCGACGTGTCATCCGACGTAAGAGACAGTTCCCCACAGACCCAGACTCTGCACCTTTCACTTACAACCAGACGAAGCACATCATTAACAACCTCAAGCACTCATCTGCCTGTGGACCAGACAACATAAGCAACATTCACCTTAAACACCTTGGACCACAGGGCATGCAAGCACTCACCAACATATCAAACTACAGCTACTCACACAGCATAATACCCAACATCTGGAAGCATGGCATTATCATCACTATCCCTAAACCCAACAAAGATCCCACGTTACCCTCCTCACACCGCCCCATCACACTCCTCTGCACCCCCTCTAAAGTCACTGAACGACTGGTACTATAACTAGTCACACCTCACATTCCCCTAGCCCAGTCACAACACGGTTTTAGGCCACTACACTCCACAAACACCCTTCGTACAGACCTTACACATAGAGTTTTCGATGGCATGAATTCAGCTAGGCCACCACACAGAACACTCCTAATCACATTAGACATTAGCAAAGCTTTTGATGCCATCCCCCTCCACAACCTCACAAACAAAATACTCAACACAAACATGCACAATAACACAAAAAGATGGCTGGCAAACTACTTAGCAGGCAGATGTGCACACGTAACATTTGCCGATCAGTCTTATAACATCAGAAACTTCACAAACGGCGTCCCCCAAGGATCTATTTTGTCCCCTACACTCTTTAACCTATACATGCACGACATACCCACACCCCACACACCACAGATACACATAGCTTCCTATGCAGATGATATAACACTTACATGTACACACCAAAATGCAAGCGCAGCTGCACACATCATTCAACCTTACCTCAACACACTACAAGAATGGTTCACCACAAACAGGCTCAAAATAGCCCCAGCCAATCCTACAGTGACCCTTCTCACAAACTGGACAACAGAAAACAGTCACATCCCACACCTCACCATAAACAACACTCCCCTACCACACACACACACACACACACACACACACACACACACACACACACACACACACACACACACACACACACACACACACACACACACACACACACAAAATCCTTGGTGTAACATACAATACATCAGTGTCATTTAAACAACACATCACAAACATTAAAAATAAAATAACACCAAGACTTAATGCTTTGAGGTCACTTGCCCATACAACATTCGGACACAACAAAGAAACCACCACCACAGTATACAAACAATTCATACGTTCAGTGATGAATTATGCAAGCCCTGCCTGGGCTTCTAACCTCACCAAAACACACTACAACACTCTACAGACCATACAGAACAAGGTCCTAAAAATAATCAAGGGTTGCACTGCTACTACACCCACAGACCACCTACATCAATAACCCAAAGTCCTCAAAGTCAAGGATCACCTAGACATGAGAGGCACCCAGTTTCTTGCTGCAGCCTCCACAAACCCACAACATCCACTATATTACATGGCAGCACATCCACCCACACCATGGAATATCAAAACAACACCCAGCACACGATACCATACACAAATACTGTCATCTCTCCCCCCTCGCCCACCTCAGACCAGCTTCCAGAAGCATATCCACACTCAGATCACTCGCCGCTCCATTCAGTCACTTAAAGACAACACTCAGCTGCATGCACGGCCTCCTGACATCCACCCTTCTAAATCCTATCTCCCTCGTGAGGACAGGGTCCACCTGACCAGGCTGAGATGTGGGCACCATCCAGCCCTCTTAACCCCTTCGGTACCATGACGTAAATACAACGTCATGATCTATCCGGTCGGCAGGGCCATGACGTTTTCCTGACATCAAATTATTGTGATGAGTCTGGGAAGTAAAGAGCAGCTGGCCCAGGCTTCCAGGCGTTGATACAGAATGCGGGACACAGCTATTAGTCCAGTTTTAGCTCCTCCCCTTTTTGGTCTCGTCCAATCACAGGGAACTCTCGGTTAGGGACTATGTGACGTCTATGATCTATCAGCAAGCCAGCTCAACCAATCAGTTGCCTACTTTGGTCAGTGAGGGGAGTGTTGAGCATTTTTTTTTTTCTGTTTTTTCTGCCGTTTTTTTCTCAACATGGCGGAGGAGCTCAGTGACAGTTCTGGTGTTGAATTTATACCAGGTGATAGTGGATCTGAGAGTGATGACGACCTCTCAAGCAGTGAAATAAGTGACGAAACGAGTGATATTGAGGAACGTATTGTGGAGGGAGGCAGGTGCTTGGTGTCGGACATATTCAGTGATAAGCGGCCGGAAGAAAAACCACGCTTCACTGCACAGTTCTGAGGCACAAATTCTGCATTAGGTCCCTCACCCCTTACAACGCCTGAAGATGCTTTCAAATACTTTTTTGACTGAGAGGTAATTTCCTCTCTCTGTGAGTTTTGTAATTTGTTCTTTTAGTATTGTAGATGATAATTATTATTATTATTATTATTATTATTATCATTATTATATTATTATTATTATTATTATTATTATTATTGATATATATAATTTACTCCATTCAGATCTACTACAAAGCGGTTTAGAATAGTTCTTTGTTACATAAGATACATGACACTTATTTGGTATAATATTGCACCAGTACACCATGGGAAAAAGCTGGGACACACCACGTCACGTGCAGTAGGAGGTCCGGTACCGTAAAACACCCTAGCTTCGGACATTTTTTATGTGTTTTAATGAATATCTCTGTGTAAAATGTTGCAATTTTATCCCTGTTGGTGTCATGTGGTAGCCAGGGACAGTACCTACTGAATCTATATAATAAAAAAAATTAACCATGCTAAACTTGTGTGTGTTTTTTTTTTTTAAGTGTCCGAAGTTAGGAACAAATTTCCTTACTTCGGACAGCTCTTCTAAACTTCAGCCATCCAAGTATTTGCCCTTTAAACATGAGAATGGTTAATAGCACCTGTCTCTGGACACACTGGCCAAACTTCGGACACTAAAGTTTTTTAAAAAATGTCAAAAAAAATACTGGGCACTTGTGGCCCAAGTTATACGTATATAAAGGGAAATATCCAAACATATCTTCTTTTTTGAGCTCATAATTTGAAATCACATTAAGATGCATCATATCACATTGTAGTGAGGTAATCTGGCCATAAAAATAACTAAGAACTCTTCAGAAACTTTTTCAGATGAAAAAATTATATAAAATGCATTGCATATTTTCCAAACTGTAAGGGGAACTGATCTCTTTTTCCTAAACAAAACTTCACTTAATTATCAAGTAGCTACCTCACTGACTCAACAAATGCATACTGAAATAATATAATGTTAAACACTTCTTACTGGTTCCAGTGACACCAACACACTCACTAACACACACACAAATCAGTAGACACACACACACACAGGCACATGTTATGAAGGCACCATGGAATGTATTAACGAGCTACACACTTTAGTCTTATACACACACACACACACACACACACACACACACACACACACACACACACACACAGACACACAGAAGTTGAGGAAGTGGTACGGACAGAGAGTAGGAGAGAAGAGGGTATTAATAATGTCAAAAATAATTTGAAGGTGATATATACTAATGTTGATGGTTTCATATCGACAAGGATCGAAATTAATGATTTCTTGAGAGAACATGAACCTGATGTCATGTGCTTTGTAGAGACCAAATTAAGAGAAGATATTGATGTTCATTTGGGAGATGGTAAATACAAATTGTGGAGAAAAGACAGAAAAGAAAAAAAGGGAGGAGGAGTGATGATAGCAGTGAAGAACAACATAAATGTAGATACTGTAGAAATGGGAGAAGGCAGGGCTGAAGTGATATATATGAAATTAGAAACTGGAGAGAATGTTAAGAGACATATGGCGGTAGTGTATGTTCCCCCAAAGACGAGAGCATGGAAGGATGACGAATACCATGAAATGTTGTCAGATATGGCTAGCTACTTGCAAAAAATAATTGAGAAAAGCAGTAATATAATTTTGGTGGGTGACTTTAATTGTAAAGAGGTGAACTGGGAGGAATGGTACTCGGGAGGCGGCGAGGGTTCGTGGGGCACTATGTTATTAAATATAATAATGAATAATGTGATGACGCAATGGGTCAAAGAAGAGACACGGTTTCGAGGTGAGGACACACCAGCAAGGTTAGATTTACTGTTCACCAAAGAACCCGATGTAATAGAATCATTGGAATATCTCTGTCCTTTGGGAAAAAGTGATCACGTGGTCATTGAGTTCCAGATGTTAATAGGAAACGTCGAGCCAAGAGACGAGCTTCATAGACAGGGAAGATACAACTTTGGGAAAGCAAATTTTACAGGATTGAGAAACTTTTTTGAAAATGCAGATTGGAGAAAATTCAGAGAAACAAGAGAGATACAGAGGAAGTGGGATATCTTTCTAGACCTCTATAATTTGGGAGTGGAAAAATTTGTACCAAGAGTAAGAGGGAAAGAAAACAGGAAAAAGGAGTGGTTTAATAGAAGGTGTATGATAGCAAAAAGAGAGAGAGATAAGGCATGGAACAATTGGAGAAAGAGAGATAACGACAGAACAAAGGAAGAATATAAAAGAACAAGAAATGAATACACAAGAATACATAGAGAAGAAGAAAGGAATTTTGAAAAAGGTATAATTGACAAATGCAAGGATGAACCCAAACTTTTATAGATTTGTTAATGGCAAACTGAAACAAAAGGAAGGAATCACCAAACTGAAAGTAGAAGGAGAGGTCTTTAAGGATGCGGCAATGCAAGCAGAAATAATGAACAAACGTTTCCAGTCAGTTTTCACTAAAGAAAAGGAGCTTGTGGAAGGGGAGGGAGTGATTAGAAATGTTCCGGTGATGAAAGATATAAAAGTGGAGGTACAGGAAGTGTATAAACTACTAGAAACTCAAGATGTAAGGAAAGCCGCAGGACCTGATGGAATTTCTAATTGGGTACTGAAGGAATGCAGAGAACAACTGGCAGATAAAATTCACATCTTAATTGTATGCTCACTGGAAGAGGGGAAAGTGCCAAAAGAATGGAAGAGGGCAAATGTGGTACCAATTTACAAGGGAGGAAACAGGGAAGAACCCCTGAATTATAGACCGGTGTCTCTAACCAGCATGGTCGCAAAATTGTGTGAGAGAATCCTGAAAGACAGATAGATAAAATATCTGGAAGAGATGAATATTTTGGCTGAATGTCAGTTTGGATTCAGAAGTGGAAGGTCGTGTGTTTCTAACTTGTTGAGCTTTTACTCAAGAGCGATTGATGTGGTACAGGAGAGAGATGGTTGGGTGGATTGTGCGTACTTAGACTTAGAGAAGGCCTTTGACAAGGTACCTCATAAGAGACTAATGTGGAAACTAGAATATATAGGAGGACTAAAGGGGAAACTTCTGGAATGGATGAGAGACTTTTTGAGAGACAGACAAATGAGGACAGTAATAAAGGAAAAGATGTCTGGATGGAGGGAAGTAACAAGTGGAGTCCCTCAAGGCTCAGTGTTGGCACCAGTAATGTTCCTGATTTACGTAAATGATATGGTAGATGGAGTGAACAGTTATGCAAGTCTGTTTGCTGATGATGTAAAGATCTTGAGGAAGATAGAGGTTGAGGAGGATCGTAAAATACTGCAGGAGGATTTGGATAGGATACACAATTGGAGCCGGACGTGGGAAATGAAATTTAATGTACAGTAAAGAAATGTAAAATATTGGAAATGGGTAAAAGTACCAGGAGACCATCACTGAATTATTTTTTGGGTAATGAATTAATCACAAAAAGGAGAGAAGAGAAAGATTTGGGAGTGCTGGTCCAAGATAGTTTGTCACCAGAAAAGCACATTAACAAGATAGTTGGAGAGAATTATAAACTCTTGACTAACATAAGAGTAGCATTTCATTATATGGATGAGGAAATGATGAAAAAATTGATAGTGGCCATGATCCGCCCCAGGTTAGAATATGCAGTGGTAGTGTGGTCCCCACACAAAAAGAAAGATATAAACAAGATTGAGAGAATACAAAGAACAGCAACCAAGATGGTCCCCAGTCTGACAGACCTGTCATACAGAGAGAGGCTGGAAAAACTGGATTTGCCTTCGTTAGAGGAAAGGAGAAAGAGGGGAGACATGATTGCGGTGTTCAGGACCATGGTGGGAGTAGATAAAATTGACAAAGAAGATCTGTTTGTATGGGATAAGAGAGCAACAAGAGGACACGGAATGAAATTGAAAAAGTCAAGCTGCTTGAAGGATATCAAGAAATATAGCTTTCCTTACAGAAGTATAGACTTATGGAATAGCCTGGACAAAGAGATCGTCCAATCTAAAAACTTAAACGAGTTTAAAGCCAAATTTGACTTATTGAGAAACAGCGACGGAAACCCACGAGCATAGTACATTCCGTGTATATCACAATTAGGTATATTAGGTAAATACTTAAATATTTGGAACGACTTAGACAAAGAGGTGGTGCATGAGAAAAACATTCATGTGTGTAAAGGTAGACTTGATAAATGTGGATATGGAGACAGGACAACACGAGCATTGCTCAATTCCTGTATACTACAAATAGGTAAATACACACACACACACACACACACACACACACACACACACACACACACACACACACACAGAAACAAACATCCCAAATAGGCCTGTGGTTGTAAACACACACACACACACACACACACACCTCCCTAAGAGGCCTGTTCTTGTAAAACACACACACACACACACACACACACACACACACACACACACACACACACACACACTTCCCTAAGAGGCCTGTGCTTGTAAAACACACACACACACACCTGATTGGGATTATAAGTTAGGAAATAAAACCCTATACACATCAGAAAGAAAGACCTAGGTGTGATTATCAATAACAGACTATCTCCAGCTGGCCACATCAGCGAGAAGGTATGGAACATGTATACACTGCTTGCAAATATGAGAATAGCATTCACATACATAAATGAAGACATGCTAAGAAGGATAATAACATCATTCATTAGACCAACCCTGGAATATGCATCAGTAGTCTGGAGTCCTCATCTCAAAAAGCACATAGACAAGATTGAAAAAGTTCAAAGGGCCGCTACAAGATGGATACCAAGCTTAAGGGACCTAAGCTACGGAGAAAGACTAAATAAACTGAATCTACCAACACTACAGGAGAGAAGGAAAAGAGGTGACATGATAATGCGATATAAGTGCATATCAGGGAAGGAGAAAATAGACATAAATGATTACTTAACATATGGAGAAGCATCAGCAAGAGGACACTGCAAAAAACTGCATAAGAAGAGAGGTGATAAAGACGTAAGGAAATTCAGTTTCCCAAACAGAGCAGTTGATCAATGGAATGCACTACCGAATGAAATAGTGTGTGCCAAAACAATTCACAAATTTAAGGATATGTTCGATAAATATGGTTTAAGACACGGGACAGTACGAGCTTGACTCATTCCTGTAAAGATACAATTAGGTAAGAACAATTAGGTAAGGTAAGAACACACACACACACACACACACACACACACACACACACACACACACACACACACACACACACACACACACGGTTGCAAAATTGTGTGAGAGAATCCTGAAAGACAGATGGATAAAATATCTGGAAGAGATGAATATTTTGGCTGAATGTCAGTTTAGATTCAGAAGTGGAAGGTCATGTGTTTCAAACTTGTTGAGCTTTTACTCAAGAGCGATTGATGTGGTACAGGAGAGAGATGGTTGGGTGGATTGTGTGTATTTAGACTTAGAAAAGGCCTTTGACAAGGTACCTCATAAGAGACTAATGTGGAAACTAGAATATATAGGAGGACTAAAGGGGAAACTTCTGGAATGGATGAGAGACTTTTTGAGAGACAGACAAATGAGGACAGTAATAAAGGAAAAGATGTCTGGATGGAGGGAAGTAACAAGTGGAGTCCCTCAAGGCTCAGTGTTGGCACCAGTAATGTTCCTGATTTACGTAAATGATATGGTAGATGGAGTGAACAGTTATGCAAGTCTGTTTGCTGATGATGTAAAGATCTTGAGGAAGATAGAGGTTGAGGAGGATCGTAAAATACTGCAGGAGGATTTGGATAGGATACACAATTGGAGCCGGACGTGGGAAATGAAATTTAATGTACAGTAAAGAAATGTAAAATATTGGAAATGGGTAAAAGTACCAGGAGACCATCACTGAATTATTTTTTGGGTAATGAATTAATCACAAAAAGGAGAGAAGAGAAAGATTTGGGAGTGCTGGTCCAAGATAGTTTGTCACCAGAAAAGCACATTAACAAGATAGTTGGAGAGAATTATAAACTCTTGACTAACATAAGAGTAGCATTTCATTATATGGATGAGGAAATGATGAAAAAATTGATAGTGGCCATGATCCGCCCCAGGTTAGAATATGCAGTGGTAGTGTGGTCCCCACACAAAAAGAAAGATATAAACAAGATTGAGAGAATACAAAGAACAGCAACCAAGATGGTCCCCAGTCTGACAGACCTGTCATACAGAGAGAGGCTGGAAAAACTGGATTTGCCTTCGTTAGAGGAAAGGAGAAAGAGGGGAGACATGATTGCGGTGTTCAGGACCATGGTGGGAGTAGATAAAATTGACAAAGAAGATCTGTTTGTATGGGATAAGAGAGCAACAAGAGGACACGGAATGAAATTGAAAAAGTCAAGCTGCTTGAAGGATATCAAGAAATATAGCTTTCCTTACAGAAGTATAGACTTATGGAATAGCCTGGACAAAGAGATCGTCCAATCTAAAAACTTAAACGAGTTTAAAGCCAAATTTGACTTATTGAGAAACAGCGACAGAAACCCACGAGCATAGTACATTCCGTGTATATCACAATTAGGTATATTAGGTAAATACTTAAATATTTGGAACGACTTAGACAAAGAGGTGGTGCATGAGAAAAACATTCATGTGTGTAAAGGTAGACTTGATAAATGTGGATATGGAGACAGGACAACACGAGCATTGCTCAATTCCTGTATACTACAAATAGGTAAATACACACACACACACACACACACAGAAACAAACATCCCAAATAGGCCTGTGGTTGTAAACACACACACACACACACACACACACCTCCCTAAGAGGCCTGTTCTTGTAAAACACACACACACACACACACACACACACACACACACACACACACACACACACACACACACACACACACACACACACACACACACACACACTTCCCTAAGAGGCCTGTGCTTGTAAAACACACACACACACACCTGATTGGGATTATAAGTTAGGAAATAAAACCCTATACACATCAGAAAGAAAGACCTAGGTGTGATTATCAATAACAGACTATCTCCAGCTGGCCACATCAGCGAGAAGGTATGGAACATGTATACACTGCTTGCAAATATGAGAATAGCATTCACATACATAAATGAAGACATGCTAAGAAGGATAATAACATCATTCATTAGACCAACCCTGGAATATGCATCAGTAGTCTGGAGTCCTCATCTCAAAAAGCACATAGACAAGATTGAAAAAGTTCAAAGGGCCGCTACAAGATGGATACCAAGCTTAAGGGACCTAAGCTACGGAGAAAGACTAAATAAACTGAATCTACCAACACTACAGGAGAGAAGGAAAAGAGGTGACATGATAATGCGATATAAGTGCATATCAGGGAAGGAGAAAATAGACATAAATGATTACTTAACATATGGAGAAGCATCAGCAAGAGGACACTGCAAAAAACTGCATAAGAAGAGAGGTGATAAAGACGTAAGGAAATTCAGTTTCCCAAACAGAGCAGTTGATCAATGGAATGCACTACCGAATGAAATAGTGTGTGCCAAAACAATTCACAAATTTAAGGATATGTTCGATAAATATGGTTTAAGACACGGGACAGTACGAGCTTGACTCATTCCTGTAAAGATACAATTAGGTAAGAACAATTAGGTAAGGTAAGAACACACACACACACACACACACACACACACACACACACACACACACACACACACACACACACACACACACACACACACACACGGTTGCAAAATTGTGTGAGAGAATCCTGAAAGACAGATGGATAAAATATCTGGAAGAGATGAATATTTTGGCTGAATGTCAGTTTAGATTCAGAAGTGGAAGGTCATGTGTTTCAAACTTGTTGAGCTTTTACTCAAGAGCGATTGATGTGGTACAGGAGAGAGATGGTTGGGTGGATTGTGTGTATTTAGACTTAGAAAAGGCCTTTGACAAGGTACCTCATAAGAGACTAATGTGGAAACTAGAATATATAGGAGGACTAAAGGGGAAACTTCTGGAATGGATGAGAGACTTTTTGAGAGACAGACAAATGAGGACAGTAATAAAGGAAAAGATGTCTGGATGGAGGGAAGTAACAAGTGGAGTCCCTCAAGGCTCAGTGTTGGCACCAGTAATGTTCCTGATTTACGTAAATGATATGGTAGATGGAGTGAACAGTTATGCAAGTCTGTTTGCTGATGATGTAAAGATCTTGAGGAAGATAGAGGTTGAGGAGGATCGTAAAATACTGCAGGAGGATTTGGATAGGATACACAATTGGAGCCGGACGTGGGAAATGAAATTTAATGTACAGTAAAGAAATGTAAAATATTGGAAATGGGTAAAAGTACCAGGAGACCATCACTGAATTATTTTTTGGGTAATGAATTAATCACAAAAAGGAGAGAAGAGAAAGATTTGGGAGTGCTGGTCCAAGATAGTTTGTCACCAGAAAAGCACATTAACAAGATAGTTGGAGAGAATTATAAACTCTTGACTAACATAAGAGTAGCATTTCATTATATGGATGAGGAAATGAGGAAAAAATTGATAGTGGCCATGATCCGCCCCAGGTTAGAATATGCAGTGGTAGTGTGGTCCCCACACAAAAAGAAAGATATAAACAAGATTGAGAGAATACAAAGAACAGCAACCAAGATGGTCCCCAGTCTGACAGACCTGTCATACAGAGAGAGGCTGGAAAAACTGGATTTGCCTTCGTTAGAGGAAAGGAGAAAGAGGGGAGACATGATTGCGGTGTTCAGGACCATGGTGGGAGTAGATAAAATTGACAAAGAAGATCTGTTTGTATGGGATAAGAGAGCAACAAGAGGACACGGAATGAAATTGAAAAAGTCAAGCTGCTTGAAGGATATCAAGAAATATAGCTTTCCTTACAGAAGTATAGACTTATGGAATAGCCTGGACAAAGAGATCGTCCAATCTAAAAACTTAAACGAGTTTAAAGCCAAATTTGACTTATTGAGAAACAGCGACGGAAACCCACGAGCATAGTACATTCCGTGTATATCACAATTAGGTATATTAGGTAAATACTTAAATATTTGGAACGACTTAGACAAAGAGGTGGTGCATGAGAAAAACATTCATGTGTGTAAAGGTAGACTTGATAAATGTGGATATGGAGACAGGACAACACGAGCATTGCTCAATTCCTGTATACTACAAATAGGTAAATACACACACACACACACACACACACACACACACACACACACACTTTCCTATGAGGCCTGTGCTTGTAAAACAAACACACACACACACACACACACACACACACACACAAAATGATGATTTCTACCAAGAACTGGTTGAAGTACGCACAATAGACTGGTTGAATGTGTACACAAACTAGAAATGGCTTTCAAAAATGAAATTGATGAAATAAAGAAGCAGATGCACTTGCAAAAGGAAGAAATAGAAAAACTAGGAAGGGAGGCCAACAAGAAAGACACAACCATCAGTGAACTAACAGTGGAATTGAGTACACTTAGGAAGAAAATGAGTGAAATGGCAAGTACAGTAGTCAATCACGAGAGTGTTATGGAAGAGTTCAAAAATGATACAGAGACAATTAGGCAAGTAAGCAGTCTGATAGACCAAAGCAGTGATATTGAGGAGAAGATAACACAGGTGAATGAAGCCGTGGAAAGCTACAAAAATGATGTGGAAACCACGTATGCTGAAATGTTGAAAGTAAAGAAAGACTTAGAAACAAGGGTAGAGGAAAAAAGCATTAAACAGGAAGTGAAAAGAATAATCCAAAACAATCCAAAGGTAGTCAGAGATTCAGTAGATATAAACAAATCTATAGTAATCACTGGTATAGAAGAGGAAGAAGTAAAAAACAAGATCACAAGAGACAAAAAGGAGATGGCAAATGTAATGAGCTTACTGAAAGAAGTATCAGAGGAAATCTGTAGTAAAGACATAGAGGAACACAAAAGGTTAGGGAAATACGAGAAAAGCAAGACAAGACCTCTAAAGGTGACTTTCCAGAGTGTAAACACTGTGGAAGAGATACTAAAAATTCCAAAGAATCTTATGGAAAAAGAGGAGTTAAAAAATGTATGGATAAAAAGATGCCTAACACAAGAGGAACTGGAATTACTGAAAGAGAAAAGGGAGGAAGCAAAAACAAAAAATGAGGGAAGATCAGAAGAGGACAAGAAGAAATTTTTTTACAAAGTAATAGGATTGCAGGTACGAAAGTGGTACATAAACAGGATGGAATAAAAAGCAGGAAGGTAGTAAAACTATGTCATGACAAGTATATAAACAAGATGATAAAGTTGATGTACTCAAATGTGGATGGAATGGTATCTAAATTACTAGAGATGAATGATTATGTCAGAGAAAATGAACCACAAATAATATGCCTAACTGAAACAAAATTAACACCAAGGATATCCAGTGACATACTAAACTTAGAGGAATACAATATATGGAGAAGAGACAGAAATTTAAAAAAAGGAGGAGGAATTATAATATTAACTAAGAAAAATCTAAAAGTCAAGGAAATAAAACTAAATATACCATCACAAGTAGAACTGATTGCAGTAGAGATCGACACATCTGAAGGTAAAGTAATTGTAGCCAATTTGTATATGCCACCCAGATCAAACACATGGGAAAGAGACGAATATGAGGACCTGGCAGAGAGTACAATTCAGAGTTTAAGATCATTACTACATAAAATAAAAGAGAAATCGGAAAGAATTATTCTAACTGGAGATTTTAATACAAATATAAATTAGAATACTCTAGATATAATTAGCCAAGAAAGCTGTTGGGACCAAAAACTCCTGGATCTCGTGCAAGAGTTTTTCCTAACGCAACATGTGAGGGAAACCACCAGAAAAAGAGGACTCGATGTACCTTCAGTGCTAGATCTAATATTTACTAGGCAAGAAAATGATATTGACAGTTTAATATATCACTCTCCACTCGGCAAAAGCGATCATGCAGTACTAAATTACAACTTCAGGATAGCATATGACATAGTTAACAGCAATGAAAGTTACAAAAAGAGCCTAAACTATAAAAAGGGAAATTATCAAGACCTAAAGAAGTATTTCTTAGAAGTTGATTGGGAAAATGAGCTTAGAGGACAAGATTTAAAGGCCATGTGGAGAGGATGGAGGGTGAAAGACTGACAAAGAGAGTGTATGTGAGTGAGGTGGAGGGGAGAAGAGGGAGGGGGAGGCCGAGGATGAGGTGGAGGGATGAGGTGGAGAGGTATATGAGAAAGGGGTGTGTGAGTTGGGAGCAGGGCAGTGAAATGGCGGGGGACAGGGCGACTTGGAGGCGATTTGTTTGTGGCCACCCTAAACGGAATATAGGCGTCTGGCAATAGATAGATAGATAGATATAAAAAATTCTGTGAATTTTATGAAATAGGAGTCCAGAAGTACATCCCACAGCACAAAGAAGCAAATAAGAAAATACAGAAATGGTTCAATACAGAATGTAAAAAATCAAAAGAAAGAAGAGATTTGTTGTGGAATAGATACAGAAGACACAATAGTGAAAGGGTGTATAATAATTACAAACAGGCAAGAAATGATTATACAAGAATAAGGAGGGAAACCCAAAAACAGTTTGAGGAGGATATAATAAATATAAGTAGTGATCAGCCAAAGCTGTTTTACAGCTACATCAGAAGCAAAGCCAAAGTAAAAGATATAATACGATCCATTACGGACGAGGGAGTCACTTATATGCAAGAGAAAGATATATGTGAAGCACTAAATAAGAATTTCCAATTAGTTTTTACAAAAGAAAAAAATTTTTAAAGGGACTATGTGGAACATGCATGTCCACACATACTACCAGATATACAATTAGCAGAAAAAGTAATACAGGAGGAGTTAAGTAAATTAGACAGAGGAAAAGCAAGTGGTCCTGATGAAATTTCATGTTGGGTACTACGAGAATGCGCAAATTAGTTAAGTAAACCATTATTTTTAATTTTCAAGAAATCATTAAGTCAAGGTAAACTACCTGATATTTGGAAAAAAGCAAATATTGTCCCCTTATTCAAGAATGGAAATAGACAAAATCCACTCAACTACCAACCAGTATCACTGACCAGTGTTGTAAACAAGGTATTAGAAAAGCTTATAAGAAAAGCTTGGGTAAATCATCTAGAAGAACACAGTATGATAACAGAAAGACAGTTTGGTTTCAGAAAAGGAAAATCATGTGTTACTAATCTGTTGAGCTATTATGACAGAGTAACAAAAACACTGCCATCTCTCACTAGGGCCGCTCCAACATCCACTGCCGTACCTTGCATCTCTTTTATAACCCCATCCATATACAGATTGAACAACCATGGAGACATGACACATCCTTGTTTCAATCCAACCTTCAAATAGAAAAATTTACTCAGTTCGCTATCCACATGCACTGCAGCCTTATCACCCTCATACATACTCTTCACAGCCTTCAAGAACTTCCCATCTACCCCATATGTTCTTAATACTTTCTACAATCCTTTTTTATCCACCCTGTCATATGCTTTCTCCAAATCCATGAAGGCCGCATAGAACTTCTTTCTCTTCTCGAGAAACATTTCCACTGAAGATGTAAGAATGATAATTTTACAGATATGATACATATAAAATATACAGTAAGATATCGTTTTTGTAAATATATCGTAGTCGTGGCCGAGCTATGGTAACAGTATGTTGATTTGTAGGGATTTTACAAAAGGAGAGAATGTTCGTTGTAGTTGTCATAGATGGCAGGAGAAAGATAAAGATGAATCAGGGGTTTGATTGCAGTTTATTTTCTTCAAAGGGAATATCTCAAGGGTGATACTGAGGTGAGTAATACTGAGTCTCACAAGAGCGTACTGAAGTGAAAGCAGTTACTCGCTAACCCCACACATTTCTTCCTTCTCTCCTCGCCGTCTCTTTTCTCTCCTAAACCCCTTCTGCCCTGTCTCTCCCATTTCTCCTGTATATGACTGGTTGTGTCACGTGTAAGGGCACGCGTTAGTGGAACCTTCCTAAGCCTCAGGATTTTCCGATCAGGCGTCACACACTGCTGTATTTTGAAATTCCTAACTGAGAATGTGCGAACATTATTTCCTCTAGCCCTCTCGCCCAGACATGACTTTCATCTAACCTCTATATTACATATATATGTTACTAGCTATTATGTAGTGTGTTATGATATATTAGTCCTGACATCGGGTTCAAAGGGTTGTGGGAAGAAGCTTGCTGCTATACACGTCAACCGGCATTGCTTTGCGCCCAAAATCGTGACGGCAATCCACATCGGCCGGTACATAGGGGTTTAGCCACAAGACAATGTTATCCACCCCATGTTTAAGCTACATGATGGTGCTATCCACCCTGTGGTTAAGCCACATGATAGTCATGTCCACCCTGTGGTTACGGCACATGATGGTGCTATCCACCCCGTGGTTAAGGCACATGATGGTGCTATCCACCCTGTGGTTAAGGCACATGATGGTGCTATCCACCCTGTGGTTAAGGCACGTGATGGTGCCATCCACCCTGTCGTAAAGGCACATGATGGTGCTATCCACCCTGTGGTTAAGGCACGTGATGGTGCTATCCACCCTGTGGTTAAGGCACGTGATGGTGCTATCCACCCTGTGGTTAAGGCACATGATGGTGCTATCCACCCTGTGGTTAAGGCACATGATGGTGCTATCCACCCTGTGGTTAAGGCACATGATGGTGCTATCCACACTGTGGTTAAGCCACAGGGTGGATAGCACCATCATGGTCACATGGATATATATTTAATAGCAGTCACAGGAGCAATAGCAAGAGCAATGAAATTCTTTAAAAGCTGGTCACATGAGTAGTTCTGTTCAAGCAAGAAAAAAAAAAAAAGGCAAAACATTGCCAGGTGAGTGCCAGACAAATGATTGCCGTTTTCTCTCTTAAGTTTTACTAATGCAGCCATGAGTATGGAAAGAAGAAAAACAGAAGTGATGAACACCAGTCAGGATGCTGCAAATCTGGCTGTGTTATTGATTGGAGAAGTGAATTATTATTATTATTATTATTTTTTTACGTCGTGTCCCCCTTTGTTCTGTAAGGGCGAAAGTGTTGCCCCTTTGTAGTTTGGAGTGTTGTAGCACTTTATGACCAGGTGCCCTTCCTGATATCTACCAGTGACCCTTGCGTGGACTTGAACCTCCGATCTGTCGGTCAGAGTGCTATAACCCATGGAGCCGTGGCTGCCACAACCAGCTAGGTGACAGGAGAGCGTTACCTCATCTGGCATGGCAGCTTACCCGGGCACGGCGTGAGCTCATGACTCTTCAGTCTCGAGTCAGGCGTTCCACCACAGAGCCACCATGCCCCCAGATATGACTAGAAAGTATTTGTGGATGTGTAAGTAGCTTGCCAGAAAGAGAAGTGAGAGCATTTGTTATAAAATGGCCAGAGAACTTATTTGGATGAGCCAGAAACCATGAGGGTGTGGAGATAACATAGTAAAACAAAACAGCTTCATGTGTTGTCTTGTTTCTCGTATCGTTGACAAGCAGGATATCACAGTGAGAAAGTCTGTGTCCGTGAATGAGCAGCAGGTTTGGATGTAAGCAAAAGCTGTTCAATCCAACATCCAGTGTGTTCTTCCCGCATGTATTTCAAATTATTTTTGCGTTTCATCCATAATTATTATATTAAGTGATGATTCAGCACAAGAATGATCATTACAATTTGTGTAATGGATAGAATCTTAGCAAATTAGTGCATTTGACTCTAATTAAGGCCTCTTCAGTCTGTACTCAAAGATAGATCATGGGGCAGTTCCTGATCTGGTTCGGATTTGAATCCAGATTTTGCTCATCTAGTTTGTGATGACAACAATAGCAGGTTGTAAGGCTGCTTTTACCTGTGATGATTTTCAATAGCTTTGCATTGCTCTACTTGCCATGGATAATGATTATGATGATGACTTAAACTGCGTGACTGATATTATAGCTGTATACAGTTTTATGGCAGATATGAGGTAAATGCCATATGCAGTATGTATGCTTGTGTGGAAGCTCGTAGGGGTAATCATTAAGGAGAAAAAAAAATCACCCAATTTTGCCTCCCCCCTTCTTTCTCTAGTATGTTGATTTTTTTTTCCCTGAGTGCATTTTTAAGTTTCAATGGACATCATATTGTGCACGAGACAGATGGACACAATCTTAGAATACCATTTTGGCACAAATTTTTGCGCGTCAATGGTGATTTGTCCAAACCCAGCCCAATGATGGTAATGTAACCTCGTTAATTCTAGCCTGCCCATATCCTACCTAATTTAACCAAACCTAACCTATTTTAACTTAATCTTGACCATACCTAACCTAATTTTACCTAATGCTACCTAACCTAACCTATTTTAAATGAACCTTACAACATTTATCCAAACCTGACAATTTTCCCTAATCTGACCTAAATAATCCTAACCTGCTGGTTTTGGTATTTATGAAAATTTTACACCATTATAATGCAGTACAGGAGGCTGGTCCATTTGTCCCACTGTTGTGTTAGTGGGATTACCGTAGTGGTTTATACATGCAGGTGTGATGAACATTCTAGAAATTAAGTGTTATGCTGTAGGATTATGCTAATGTTTTAATCTGGAGATGTGGAGAACACATTCTGGAAATTAAGTATTATGCTGTAAGATTAAATTAATGGTAAATATCTGGAGATGAGGAACATTCTAGAAATTATATGTTGTGCCTTAGGATTAGCTGAGTGGTTTATATGTGGAGTTGTGAGGAACATTCTAGAAATTAAGTGTTATGCTATAGGATTAGGCTGATGCTTTATGTCCGGAGATGTGAAAAAACATTCTAGAAACGTGGACATGTCTTACCTTAGGAATTTGTTCTTATTATTATCATTGTGTCTTGTTGATTTCAGTAGGTTATTATGTGGTAAAAATGTAAGTTCTCTCTCAGGCTGTAGAAAACCCTGTGTTGTTCTGTTGATGGAGTCAGCTGGGAAGGAGATGGGAAGAAGTTATGTAAAGGGACCAATGCACATCCTACTTTAGTGTGTGTGTGGCAGCCAACAGAGAGTAGTACAGAATAGAGAGGAGTCAGTCAGACAGTGAGTGTTAATCAGTGAGAAGAGTCAGTCAGTTAATGGACAACGAGTATTAGGGAGTGATGATGAAAGTAGCGTGAGAGAGAAAATCCAGTGTGCTTTACAAGTGTATGTCAGTTGTCCCTGGAAGGAATAAAACCCTGAAATGTTCAGTGGCCTTTGATTAATGTCCTGGCTTGAGTACTAATTGTTCTCGACATACTGTATCAACAAACTCTGCAGTGCCACAGATTGGCATCAGAAGCAAGATACATTCTGAGAGAGAGAGACGCATGGACAGGTTGCCAAAACAGTGGACGTATTATTGGCAGATATACTTGCAGTGTTAGGAGCACAGCAAGAACAATAGAAAGGTATATTTGCAGTGTTAGGAGCACAGCAAGAAGAACAAAAGAAAGATATACAGTATTTGCAGTGTCAGGAGCACAGCAAGAGCAAAAGAAAGCTATACTTGCAGTGTTAGGAGCACAGCAAGAAGAAAAGAAGAAAGCTATACTTGCAGTGTTATCACAACAAGAACAAAAGAAAGATATACTTGCAGTGTTAGAAGCACAGCAAGAACAAAAGAAATATAGGTCCCTATACTTGCAGTGGTAGGAGCACATCATGAAGAACAAAGAACTTTGACCCTGTAATGCACTTCCTGACTTTATCCTCCACTTTGCAGGACACCTCTTTCCTCACCTCTCTAAGCTGGTCGCTTATTCTCTCTACCTTATTGTTTGCCACCTCTTTATCCTCCACTTTTCAGGACACCTCTTCTCTCACCTTTCTTAGCTGGTCGCTTATTCTCTCTGCCTTACTGTTTGCCACCTCTTGTTTCAGTTTCCTCTTCTCCTCACACAGCTGGTGAACATAGGAACATAAGAAGAGAGGATAACTGCAGTAGGCCGGTTGGCCCATGCTAGGCAGCTCCTAGAAGAGTACCTGAACTACTAGAATGAGATAAGGACAGCAAAGAAGAAGGCTCTCCCCCGCCCTCCAAACCCTCCAGTAAAAGCCAGCAGGAAAAAGTCAGAAAGAACACCACGCAGTATAGAAAAACTGATGTGGACATTTTATAGGAAAGTGTGAAAGGATAATAGAGACTATGGTAGTGTAATCTGAAAAGGAAAAAGTATGGATTAGTATTGGTTATAAGATTTTTTTTTTTTCTATACCCACCCCTTATTTGTCATATGTTTATCTAGCCAGTGCTTGAAACTCTCAGTGGAAGAGGCAGCAACTACTTTACTAGGTAGCTTATTCCATTTGTCTACTACTCTATTACCAAACCAATTTCTACCTATTTCCTTATTGAAATAGAATTTTTCTAGTTTGAAACCATTACTTCTAGTTCTATCCCGTATGCTCACTTTAAGTACCTTGCTAATATCTCCCATATTTATACCCTTCATCCACTTAAACACCTCAATTAAGTCTCCCCTTACTCTATGCCTCTCTAGCGAGTGCAGACTTAGTCTTTTCAGTCTGTCTTCATATGACAGGTTCTGAACATCATGTATCATTTTTGTCATTCTTCTCTGTACATTTTCTAACGAGTTAATATCCATTCTATAGTAAGGACACCAGAATTGAACTGTGTAGTCTAAGTGTGGCCTTACTAATGCTAGATAAAGTTGCAGTATTACTTTTGATGGCCTGTTGCTCATGCTTCTCGAAATAAATCCTAGGACCCTATTTGCTTTATTTCTCGCATTAATACACTGTTGCCTTGGTTTAAGGTCATTACTAACCATAACTCCTAGATCTCTTTCGCATTCCGATTTGCTAATTTCTTTGTTATCGAAGCTGTATATAGTATCTTCAATGGTCTTGCCTACGTTAAGTACTTTACATTTTTCAACGTTAAAATCCATTTGCCAAGTTTTAGACCATTTGGACTAAAATACACACCTCCGCTGCCACTGGACCGACCACCCCGCCACCCCCCATCCTACTGCCAAGCCGCAGCCTCACCACCACCCCAGGAGGACACCATGGCAGGCCAGGTCACGGGGAGAGTGACCCAGAGTGAGAAGGGCGCCGTGGTTCCCCTGTCTTAAGTCCCTCTTCCGCCCAACCGGTCCGACAGCAACCACGCAGGAGGAGGACACGACCTTGTGGGTGGAGCAGCCTTCACCAGGTTCGGGGTGGGACTGCTCCAGATTCAGTTCCAAACAACACTGCGGTAACGGCCACTGTACGTGCCGGGGAGGGAGCGGCCACTGTACTTCCCTCAGTTGTTTCCTTCTGTAGCGCCTCCACAACGGCCACTGTACATGTCGGGGAGGGAGCGGCCACTGTACGCCCCTCATCCACTTCCTCCTCCTCCTACGGGAGTAACACCACAGTAACGGCCACTGGATGTGCCGGGGAGGGAGTGGCCACTGTACTTCCCTCAGTTGTTTCCTCCTGTAGCGCCTCCACAACGGCCACTGTACGCCCTTCAGCTACAGCCACATCTGGAGATGGTCTCGGAGTGTTAGCTATTGAGCGCACTCCGACTGGCAAAGGGAGAAGTGGAGCCACGATAATGGCCACTGTACATGTCGGGGAGGGAGTGGCCACTGTACGCCCCTCATCCACTTCCTCCTCCTCCTACGGGAGTAACACCACATTAACGGCCACTGTACGTGCCGGGGAAGGAACGGCCACTGTAGGTGCCAGGGAAGGAGCCGCCACTGTATGCCCTTCAGTTACTTCCCGCTGGGCAGCCAGAGCCGCGGTAATGGCCAGTGTACGTGCCGGGGAGGGAGTGGCCACTATACTTCCCTCAGTTGTTTCCTCCTGTAGCTTCTCCACAACGGCCACTGTACATGTGGGGGAAGGAGCAGCCACTGTACGCCCTTCAGCTACAGCCACATCTGGAGATGACCTCGGAGTGTTAGCTATTGAGCGCGCTCCGACTGGCAAAGGGAGGAGAAGTGGAGCTGCGATAATGGCCACTGTACGTGTTGGGGAGGGAGCGGCCACTGTACACCCCTCATCCACTGCCTCCTCCTCCTACAGGAGTAACACCACGATAACGGCCACTGTACGTGCCGGGGAAGGAACAGCCACTGTATGCTCTTCAGTTACTTCCCGCTGGGCAGGCAGAGCCGCGGTAACGGCCACTGTACGTGCCGGGGAGGGAGCGGCGACTGTATGCCCCTCATCTGCCTCTGCCTTCTTCAGGAGCAGCACCGCCACAACGGCCACTGTACGTGTGGGGGAAGGAGGGGCCACTGTACGTCCTTCAGCTGCTGCCCTTGGGAATTGCGGAACGCTGGCCACTGTACGTGTGGGGGAAGGAGCGGCCACTGTACGCCCTTCATCCGCGATTCCTGGGGTTCTGGAGGAGCAGATCCCTTGTGCGGCCGGCTCTCTACCTCTCGGCTGCGTGAGACGCCCTTTTCTCTCTACCTCCAGGTGTGGTTCCCCGGAGGTGCCGCCGGTCCAAGTGTGGTGGCGTGGTCTTGTCCCGGTGTTGCAGCCTATCCCTGAATTCTCCCGGCTCCAGACGGATGTCTGACAGAGGAGGTGCCACAGTCTACTCCTGACAGCTCCCCGCCCTGTAGGCGACTGCAGCACCTGGACTCCCCAGTCTGGCCAACAGGCCCCAGAGCAGGGCCGCCTGGGCCCCACTCCCCCACAGCCCTCCACCCGGAGTAAGAGGTGGCAAGCCCGTCTCCTGGCCCCAGCCCCAAGGGCCACCTATCAGGTCGACGCCCCCAGACCGGAGGGCCTCCCTGCATGCCACCGATGAGGCTCCAGCACGAGGGCCACCTGTCAGGTCGAGGCCCCCAGACGGGAGAGCCTCCCTGCACCCCCCTGATGAAGGAGACCCAGGCTACGACACCCCTGTGGGTGGTTCACTGCCTCCTGCAGGAGGGCTCCTCAGAAGGGCCCCCTCCCACGCCCGGATGCCACCTCTGTTTAGCCCAGGAACCAAGGGCGTAGTAGTGACTTCAACGCCTCTCTTATTTCCCAGCTACAGAGACGGGAGTGAATAGTGACAGTGAAACAGTGAAGACAATAATGATATAAGTGACACACAGTTATATGAATGTCCAGGCAGAAAATAAGGATTAGTAAGTACGGGCATAAAGACAATCAGAAACATTGGGTCTATACTAGTGGCGTGCCGAGAATAGACAGAAACCACTGAAATAGTGTCGCCACGATTAAGTGACAATCCCTAGTGTCGCGACTTGCACCCTGACAAGTTTATAGTAACATTCACCATCTTGACTCTTTGTCCTTTCCACCCCTAGTGCATTCGGTCTAGAATATTAAATGACAATTATGCCCAAACTGTAATATTGGTGTTGTATATTAGTGACTCACAATCTGTGTATAACTGAATATCACCATGTTCTGCCCTTGATGTATGTGTGTACATTTGTATTGGGAAGTCGACTCTGTTATCCTGTCTAAACCATATCCAGTGTCTCTCTGTTCCTATATTGTAAGGTGTTTAGAACTAAGACAATAGATGTGTTAAGGTGTACTGTCGAGTTTTTATGCCCTGTTCCTTTGTGGGTGCTTCATTTCCGGTCCGGAAAGAGGACCCCGCTCAGTCGCGGGTGTTTTTAGGATGAGAGGTTGGACTAAAAACACCCCGCATAACATGGACAATGTATCGAGGTCCTTTTGTAAGTAACGGCAATCGCCAGTCGAGTTAATGATACGCCCTATTTTCGTATCGTCAGCAAATTTGCTGACGCTGCTATTGACTCCTAAGTCTGGATCATTTATATATATAATGAATAATAAGGGACCGAGTACTGAACCCTGTGGCACACCACTAGTTACTAATCCCCAATCCGACTTAGTTCCATTTATTAATACTCTCTGCTTTCGTCCTTTTAGCCAGGATTCTATCCATTTTAAGATATCGCCGTTTATACCGTGTGCTCGAACCTTTCTAACTAACCTTTTGTGTGGGACCCTATCAAAAGCTTTACTAAAGTCCAGATAAATAACATCGTAAGCTTTTATCTACTGCCTCATAGACCTCTGAGTAGAATGACAACGAGTTTGTGAGGCAGAATCATCCTTGCCTGAATCCGTGCTGACTTTCGTTTATAAGATTAAATCTTTCTAAGTTTTCTCTAATCTTATTTGCCAAAATTGACTTTAACATTTTTCTTACTATTGACGTTAGACTTATCAGACGATAATTCGACGCAGCTAATTTATCATCCTTTTTAAAGATTGGCAGTACGTTTGCGGTCTTCCACGCCTCTGGAACTTCTTAATGAGTCATTAAATAACGTTAAAAGTGGCTGACATAATTCTTCTTTGGTTTCTTTTATAATTTTTGCATATATATCGTCCGGACCTGGCAATTTTTGAGGTTTTAACATATTAATTTCTTTCAATATGTCCTCCATACTAATGGTTATTTTACTAAGAATATATTCTGTATTCTCATCGTAAATATTTGCTGCTTGAGGGACCAGGTCTAGATTTTCCTTGGTGAATACTGATATGAAATAATTATTTAGGATGGAGCACATTTCTTTATATTCACTGGTAATGTCACCTGATTCTGTTCTGAGTGGTCATATCCTATCTTTATTTTTCTTATGGTACATTTGCTAAAAATCCATAGGGTTTTCTTTCGATTCATTAGCAACCGTAATTTCATAACTTCTCTTTGCTTTTTGTATCTCCCTCTTTACCTCTCTATTTAAAACTGCCTACCGGTTACGCAAGTGTTCCTCTCCACGTTTTTGTATAGTCCATTCCTTTGGCCTATGAGAGATTTTAAATTGTTGTTTAACCATCTTGGTTCTGAATTATTCGTTCTAAATGGTTTTGAAGGGATATATCAATCTTGGCCTCTGCGTATTATATTTACTAACTCGTTATATTTCTCACTGGTCGAATGTCTGTTTGGTACTGGAGCTGAGTTAATCCCCTTCACCTTGGCTACACTCCCATCTACCACCTCCCCCTCCATAGACACCTGAAGCACATTCCCACGTGTTTCCTGCCCCTCACCTATGACCTGGGGTTCCCCACTGACCTGGCATTCCCACAAATAGCTAATCTCCCTGTGGAATACCGTTCGAAAATAAGCTCTTAATCCATCGAAATCTTCTGGACGAAAATTAGGAACGGTGGAGGTATTTTTGGTGGAACAGACATCCCAAATAAATCTGAACTTAATTCCTTCACGATAGCTATTACCAAAGGGTCCTGTCTGTCTACACAGATGTTCCTCTGGTTTCGCATAGTGTTGTGCTTGAGCTTCTTTGTTCTTCTTGATATTTATTTTGTTCTTGATCATCTTTGGTTCTAGATATTTACTTTGTTCTTCTTGCTGTGCTTCCAGATATTTTTGTTTGTTCTTAATTTCTCTTCTTTTTCCTGTGTTTCTTGACATTTTTTATCTGATGTATATATTTTCATTTATACCCTGTTTGAGAAGAAAGATATTTATAAGTATACATGGGTGAGACAGGAGGGTGGAAGGGTTGTTGATAGAGCATTGATGGACTATGTGGTTGTGTCCAGGAATGTAATAGGAAGATTGTTGGATGTGAGAATTCTGAGAGGGGAGGATGGAGGTATGTCTGAGCACTACCTGGTGGAGGGAAAGTTTGGAGTAGGTAAGAGATGGGTAAGAGCTAGGAGAGTTAGGTGTGGCCGGGAGGTTTTGAAAGTGAGTTGGATAAAAGACAGAAAATGTTATTGTATCAGGAGAAACTGAAAGATAAGTGGAATGCAGTGAAAGATCAGGAAAATGGCAGTGTGGAGGAGGAATGGCAGTTGTTTAAGAGTGCTGTGGTGGGACATACGGAAGAGGTGTGTGGTGTGAGGCTTGTGGGTGATGGAGTAAGAAAAGGAAGTGAATGGTGGTGCGAGGAAGTAAGTATGGCTCTTGCTGAGAAGAGATGTGCATATGAAGTGTGGCTGCAGAGGAAGGATGAGGTGTCATATGTGAGGTATAAGGAAAAGAGGAATAGGGCGAGAAGGGCTGTGCGTGATGCTAAAGTGGCAGCAGATGAGAGGTGGGGTAGGCAGTTGACTGAATTTTCAATAGAATAAGAAAATGTTTTGGAAGGAGGTGAAAAGGGAGTGAAAGGGAGTCTGGGAAGGAAGAGCGAGTAAAAGCAGAAGATGGAAGGATGTTGAGATGGATGCAGTAAGGAAGAGATGGGTAGAGTATTTTGAAATATTTTTAAATGTAGAGGAGCAGAGTGTCTAAAACTGTGGTGGATGGAAGGGTGCAAGGAATAAATGTGTTGGGAGAGTTGAATGTTTCTTTGATCACGAAGGAGGAAGAGCAAGAGGCAGTAAAGGAGATGAAAAAAGGAAAAGCTGCAGGTATGGATGGGTGTGCTGTAGAATGCTTGAAGGGTGGTGGAGCGACTATTGTTGACTGGTTAGTAAGATTGTTGAATTTGTGCCTTGTGAAAGGTATGGTGCCAATTGACTGGACGAGTGCTTGTGTGGTCCCATTGTATAAAGGCAAGGGTGATAAGTATAATGTACTAGCTTTAGTAGTATAAGTCTGTTGAGTGTTGTAGGTAAGGTGTATGGCAGTGTTAATTATGAGAGAGAAGGTACAGAGGGAGTGGTTGGTGATGAGCGGTGTGGCTTTAGGAGAGGGAGGGGATGCATGGATCAGGTGTTTGCTGTGAAACAAGTGTGTGAAAAGTATTTAGCGAAAGGCAAGGATGTGTTTTGGGGATTCATGGATTTAGAGAAAGCGTATGACAGAATTGATAGGGAGGCTTTGTGGACTGTTTTAAGATTGTATGGACTTGATGGTAGGTTACTAAAAGGGGTGAAAAGTTTTTATGTAAATAGTAGGGCGTGTGTAAGAATGGGAAATACTGTGAGTGAGTGGTTTCCCGTGAGATTGGGGCTGCGGCAGGGATGTGTGATGTTGTCTTGGTTTAATATTTATATGGATGGTGTTGTAAGGGAGGTGAATGCAAGAGTTTTAGGTGGAGGTCTGAGTCTGGTGAATGTTGATGGTAGAGAGTGGAATCTGAAGCAGCTGCTGTTTGCAGATGATACTGCATTGGTGGCTGATTCAAAGGATAGATTGAGACAGTTGGCAGAGGAGTTTGGAAGGGTGTGTGAAAGGAGGAAATTGAAAGTAAATGAGAATAAGAGTAAAGTGATGAAGTGTACGAGATCGGTAGATGGTAGGAGGATGAATATAGTTTTGAATAGTGAGTTGCTTGAGGAGGTAGAGTGTTTTAAGTATTTAGAGTCACATGTTGCAGTGGATGGAAGAATGGATGCAGAAGTGAAGTTTAGAATGAATGAAATAGGAAAGGTGCTGGGAGGAATGAAAAAAGTGTTTAGATGTCGTTCACTTAGAATGGATGTAAAGAGAATGCTGTATGACGGTGTTGTTGTACCGACTGCATTATATAGCTGGAACATGGAGTATGGGTGTAGCAGAGAGGAAAAGTTTGAAGGTAATGGAGATGAGGTATCTGAGGAGTATGTGTGGAGTGATGTGTATGGATCGAGTAAGAGATGATGAAGTGCGAAGGAGAACTGGAGTTGTTCGGGAGATGGCTGATCAAGTTGAGCAGAGAGTGTTGCGATGGTTTGGGCATATGGAGAGAATGGATAATGAGCGATTGGTGAAAAAGATAACTAGATCTGATGTGAGAGGTGTAAGGCTGAGAGGGAGACCACAAATAGGATGGATGGACAGTGTGAAGAGAGCAGTGGATGTGAGAGGGATGTATGTTGAGCAAGGAAGAGTGGCTGTGCGTGACAAAAATACATGGAGAGAAATTGTGAATGAATAAATGATGACGCAGCCCTGAGGGGATATTCTCCTGCATTTGGTCTGATCAGCTGATCAGGTCAGGTGCAGGTAAGGGGATGGGTCTATTATGATGTGGCAGGTGTAAACCAGTTCTGCTGTCGGGCCCTGCTGCAGATGTCACTGATTGCACTGCGCAGTTGACCCTTGTGTGATGTGGTGCAGTGAGGATCTGTCCCTTCTCCCCTTTGGGGCTAAGATGTGAATGAATGTGTTTGAGTGGATGAGTAAATTGGGAGTGTGTCGTCCTAACTTGGCTACCTCCCTTTCCTTGGGAGAAGCAGCCTAGGTATATAGATATATAGATAGATAATATTTTTTGATGGTAGGTGGTGGCGACCATCATCCACTCACTTGATGTAGTGCTGCCTACTTCTTCCTTTACCGTTGTCATTCTTTTTCTGTGTCTACACTCCTCTCTTCCTATTTCTCCCATCTTTCCTGTCACTTTTTATTATTCTTTCCTATTTAAGTGGCTTTACATTGAGTGACAACCCTAATGGTTTAATGTAAGCCAGAAAACCATTTACACTGTCGGGTGGTAACTGTATGAACAGCCCATATGTGTTCCGTATGTTTCAACAAGTGGGTTGGTGGAGTACTAATGCCCCTTCCTGTAAAATATAAGACAAATTGCCACCCCTTGCGGGATCATGGCATCTAGTTATAGATAATTTTGTTTCAGTTATAAAGGCTCCAACATGCTTGCATGCATCAGCATTGGTCATCTAATGGCAGCTGTCCATTCTCTGCTCAACCTCTGGCAGCCTCCCTAATCAGTTCCTTATCCCTGAGGTCACACTGTATGATATCCCAGGTCTTTTTCAAGCTGCTTTTCACAAACCTATCTCCAATATTAACAGTTCTCACTTTCTACTTTCTGCATCCTATCCTTTCCACATGCCTAAACCATCTCAATCTACCTCTCCTCATCACAGCATCAATACACTCCAGTGCCATCCTTCCTCTTAACTCATCTATTGTAAACCCAGCTCCCCCAGGCCTTGCTTTCAAGGACACATTGTACATCCACCGAATCATTGTCATTTCTGGATGTTTGAGCCTGTGAATATCCTCTTCCTATACTTCCCAAGTCACACTACCATACAGTATTACACTCCTAACATATGCCACATACAAAGATCTTGAGGGTCATCTCAGTGTCAGTAGAGACAACAGCTCCCTGAACTTCTTCCAACCACTCCTCACACTAGCTACACACCTAGCTCCAGCCCCACCTCCAGCAATAACATGTCTCCCAAAAAACAAAGCAATTCTTTACACTTGAGAGACTCATCAGCAGTCCTCTCACACCTGACAATCTCCACATGCTATCCCCGACACACCGCACACATGTAATCAGCATCATCTCGCAGTCTGCCTCGGATAATTTTACATCTTTAATGCACCCACTTATCACGAACACAGCACAAGATGGAAATACTTCCCATGCACTTGTGGCAAACCACACATGGCCACTCTCTCTCTTCTTTGACAGTACCACTATCAACATTAGATACCATCACCTTTTTTAATATCTTCATTTACTCTCAAGCCCTTGTGTACCATACCACCATCTCTCCACTTCCTAAATCATTCCTCCATCCCCTTTCATTCTCCACAATCAACACAAAATCATTAGTGTACTGTACAACATCACTAACAGGGGTCCAGTTTGAAGTCACGTGAAAGGGCTTCAGTCACCATGACAAACAATAAGGGGCTCAAGACTGACCCCTGATGCACACCAACATTCGTGGAAAGCCCATCACTCAAATCTCCATTCACCCTTGCCTGGGTGCAAGCACCCACATACATAGCCATAACCACTCTAACCAGCCCTTCCTCAATCCCAAACTTTCTCATTGCCCACTTCATCACCTTCCTAGGGACTCTGTCAAGGGCCTTCTTTAAATCAACAAAAATAAATTACTGTACAGTTCCCTTTTCTTTCCTATATATTTTTCCTGAAGCTGTTGAACAATGAATATGGCATCAGTTGTCCCTTTGCCTGGCATAAACCCAAACGGCATCTCATCTATTTGCACTCTTTCTAATAATACTTTCTAGAACTCTCTCCATTACCTTCATCATCTGGTCCAAAAGTTTTATGCCTTTATAATTTCCCGTTTAAAGTGCATCACCCTTGTACTATCGCGCTCATGATTCCTTGAGACACCTGTGGTGGAGGGTGTTTGGCCAACTGTACTCTTACTGAACGACAGGTAATTGAGTCAGACTGCCCTACCAACACAGTGAAGCTGAAAATGGAACCGCTTCTCATAAACGAGAGATCATGAAAAAAGTGATGGGTGGGATATAAACAATAATGATGGACAGTATCACAGCACATATGGTAATACAACACAGAATAATTGTACTGAAATAATTTAACCTACTATTGATTACATATAACTTGAAAGATGAAGAGATATGTTACATGGTTTGTTGTCCGCCATTCAATTGCCCAGCAATTTGCTACGGACGTGTGATTATTGTATTAGTAAATTCCTCTACGTACTGCGGGTTTGCCTATTAGTTATTTAGCAATAATAAACGTATTGTAGAAAAGTATGGATATTTCACAACATCACGGTTGTATGACCGACTTCCTTTAAGTCGTCACGCAGAGTGGATCACGTAATAACATTTCAGTACTACAGTATATTTGTTACACGTATCAGGTGTTTTACACTTGTTATCAGTGATATTTGCATGACAAATAGTAGTATTTGGGGGTACTGAGACAAGCAAAGCAAAGGTATTTGCTGCAGGAATAGGAAACCATTTCTCATTTCATGTAATAACACGAAAGAAACATAATGGAACGATAACATGATTGTGATAGCCCCCACAAATATCCTACAAGATGATGAATAAAATAAAAAATATTCCCCACACCATATACAGTCGTGGTCATAAATAATCACTTATCCTCCAGTACCCCGTGCCTCAGGCTGCCTCCTTTATGCACAGCAAGTCACAGTGGAGCAAGAGGGGCTGAAAGGGAGGGACCAGTGAGAGAAAAGGGAGGGTGGGGGGGGACGAGTGATGGTGCGGGGGTGGACCGAGGGAGGGGAGGGAGGGTTGGTAGGGGAGGGAGAATGATTGCGAAGTGGTGCTCATATTTTTTTTCTATTTTCTTTAATTCAGGGCATGATGTAAAAGAGTTAATATTCGGTAAATAATGATGCACTACACCTTATTACCGGCATCAGATAACATCCTTTAGATAGGTGGTGATATCAACGGCTGGCTCGTGAGATACTGTCACGAATTTGTGCGAGCGTATTTATAAATTCGTCACATTCTTCATCAGTGGGAAAACCACGAATTCTAGTGGAATTCCCACTGTTTATAACTCAGTTTAATCGTCCTCATATTCACCCGATCGGGAGTGTTTTCAGAACAATTTTCACTTTCATAAGTGATCGTCCTTGCGCGCGACATTAACGCCTTCACTGAGTGATTTATTGTGTGTATCACTCACTTTATTTTCGTTGACCGTTGAACTAAGCACGGCATCTCTCGCCCCCTTCCATAATTTGAACTTAGTCAGGATTAAAGCGTCGTGAGAACAGGTTCGTTGGCCCAGCGTGGAGCAGCGCCGCCGTTGTACAGCGAATTCCTGAATCTTCACCTAGTGTGAATCAGCGAGAGGTTTAGCGTGTGCAGCGTCCGTCCTACTCACTGACGCCCAGTTTCCTCTTAGCCCCTCTACTGACCAGTATTTCTTTTCGTTTTTTCCTAGGTTTAAGTTTAGCTTTTGAGTGAGCTAGTGAGAAGATTCTCCTTGTTATTTTGAAGTCATTTTGAGACTCATGTAACGTAAATTTATTTCATTGTAATTAATAAATTTTACAGTTCTTTTCCATTGAGCTTAATATATATAGTTAAACTTGTGTTTTATTTCTCCACATTAAGCTTATTCTAGTTGCCACTCCTAGTTTGCATAAACGCTTGCATTATTCATAACTGGTACTTAGGCCAGTCCTATTGTATTAAGTTTAAATCCGTTGTGCCAACCAGTAGTTAATGCACCGGCAAGAACCGGTTTATTACTATAAGTATTAGTTATTGATTGTTAGGGGTGGAGTTACTTTCTCGAGAGGCTAACAGTACTACAAACAGCACTCATGAGTAATTAGTCTCTGCTGTTTACTGTTGAGAAAGTTTATAAAATCTCATCCTTAGAGAATCGGTGAAGTAAGCCAGCATAAATTAAAACTGCTTGAATTCACAAGTCAATTCCTTGTCCATATTTTCAAGCAAAACATATAACCTTTATTTAAATTTTAAATTCTCAAAAACTCCGTGACATCTGGCGACATCGCCAGGATATTATCTCCTAGCTCTAAAGTTATTAACGAGATAATACTCACTCATATTTAGGTATTTATCATTGAAGTCTATAGGTACTATCTTACTGGTGATTAATGATTCATTTCTATTAATGTTATGTAATAGTTTTCACAGTTAGTTTTTTTTTTTTTCTTTACCAGTTTGACTAGATAAAACTGGTCACCACTAACCTGTGCCTATATTCTTTACTTTTGATAATTGGCATTTCTCTGCAAAATAGCAGTCAGTACTTAGTCTTTAGTTCACTCAGACTGAGTTAGCATCATGTCTACCAACGTCCACAGTATGTACAGGAAGCTAAAGATATGGGGCTTAGCGACCCCAAAGAAGTTAAAGAGTATGTACTCTCTCGGTTTAGTTATGAGCAACAACGTGAGAAAGATGCTCTTGAAGAATGCAAAAGGGAACATGAACACGAGCGAAAACAATGCAAAGAACGTGAGAGAGAACGTGAACATGAGCGACAACAACGAGAATACAAGCAAAAACAACACAAACTCGAGTTAGAACAAGAGCGAGAACAACGCAAATATGAGCGAGAACGTGAGAGAGAATGTGAACTCGAGTTAGAACAACGAGAGAGAGAATGAGAACACGAACACGCTGAGCGTGAGGCACGTGAAAAACATGAACTTGAGATACTGAGGCTCAAGCGAGACTCCTTGGCTTCAGACACATCTGGTGCAGCTAACCCAAGCTCCACGAGCGCTCTCCCTGCACATGTTTTGGTGACCCCACACATCAAGCTTCCTCCATACAAGGAAGGCGAGCGAATCGAGCCATTCATAGCTTGTTTCGAAGACATGGCTCAGCTGTACCAGCTGGATGAGGCAGCTAAGCGACTTCAGTTTCTTAGCCTGTTTGAGGGCCCTGCCCTCGATATTCTCCACAGAATTCGTGGAGACAATCTCACTTATGAGATGATGAAGGCCGCACTCGTCAAGCCGTACGGTTTCACAGTCGATGACGCCAAGAGTCAGTTTATGAGGGTGCATTTACAAGAAAAGAGACTGCCGTTCTGTTTCTTGATCGGCTTACTGCTTACTTAGATGAGTGGATGGAGAAAGATGAAACTCCTTCCACACATGAGGGGATAATCGACCTTATGCTGCGCACACAGCTAGAAAAGTCGTGGCCTGCTGAACTTATGGCTCAGCTTAAAATCTGCCAGGTAAGGGATGCCAGGCAAATGGTGAACAAGGCTGATGCATTCTTCACTGCATATGGGTATCAAACTCGTAAGCAGCACACCTGGAACAGGAAAGCTGACAAATCTGGGAAACCATCTCAGACTGAACCCCAGCAACAAGGCCATTCCCAGAATAATGGCCAAGGTCCAAAACCGCAGAAGAAGGACCAGGGGCAAAATACTCAGAAACCTGAGTGGAAGCAGTATGACAAGCAGAGCCCTAACCAGCAGCAGTACCAGTATTTCAAGCAGCAGCAGGGCAAGGACAAACCACGTAACCCTCAGTCAGGACAATCTACTCTAGTGTATCGGAGGCAGAATGCAAATGCAGTCTTCATTCCACAACAAGCGCACAATGGTGCCAACCCCACCAGTACAGGTACTTCCCCACAGTTCACTAGCTCCTCAGTGACAGTGAACTCCAGTGCTGGGCAGGTGTGCAAACACTTGCGCAAAGCACAATTGCGCACCCTTGCCCTCCGGTGATATCATCTGCGCATTGTGCACCGCACGAAACCATGTGCAATTTTGCGCTTGCGCACATGAAAAGGCAGGTGAGCAAGCGCAAACTTAGTTGCGCTTGCACAACTAAATTTGCGTTTGCGCACCTGCCTTGCGCACCTGCCCTGTGGATTGCGCACTGCGCAATCCAAGGGACACGTGGTCTTCCAGGGGACACGTGGTGGGAGCTTCCCGCATGGCTGGACAAGGGATGGGGGAGGCTGGGGCGGGTCGCGAGGATGGGTTGGTGCTTGGTGGGGGGAGGCGGGAGGGAAGGGGGTAGTAGCATTTCTTAATATGCTTCAACAGATAATGTACTTTTAATATTTTTTAAAATTACTATTATTAGTAAATAATAATAATAATTATACATTATTTATTAAGATTAAGATATGCAGTTCCTTACAAAAACCATTAAAACATATTATTTAAATCAAATATCCACAGCCTAATAATTTATTAGGCTGTGGATATTTGATTTAAATACTCTGTTTTCATGATTTTTTATTTTCTGTAACGAATTACATATGCTATTGTATACCTATACTGAATTATTAAATAAATTGTCTTGACAAGACAAGAGAGAGAGAGAGATAAAGAGCATTATTCTGAGAGAGAGAGAGAGAGAGAGAGAGAGAGAGAATAAATACCAAGAGAGAGAGAGAGTTAAAGAGCATTATTCTGAGAGAGAATAAATACCAAGAGAGAGAGAGAGATAAAGAGCATTATTCTGAGAGAGAATAAATACCAAGAGAGAGAGAGAGATAAAGAGCATTATTCTGAGAGAGAGAGAGAGAGAGAGAGAGAGAGAGAGAGAGAGAGAGAGAGAGAGAGAGACAGACCTATATTCTGAGAGAGAGAGAGAGAGAGAGAGAGAGAGAGAGAGAGAGAGAGAGAGAATAAATACGTTTCATAATTTTTTATTTTTTGTAACGAATTACATATGCTATTGTATATCTATATTGAATTATTAAATAAATTGTCTTGACAAGACAAGAGAGAGAGAGAGAGAGATAAAGAGCATTATTCTGAGAGAGAAAGAGAGAGAGAGAGAGAGAGAGAGAGAGAGATAAAGAGCATTATTCTGAGAGAAAGAGAGAGAGAGAGAGAGAGAGAGAGAGAGAGAGAGAGAGAGAGAGAGAGAATAAATACGCTGGAATGACAAAGAAGCGTCCCTTTGAATGAGGAGATAAGGCACAAACTTCGTCCCTCTTCTCTCTCTTATTCTCCATTCCTTCCCTCCTCTCTCTCTTATACTCCATTCCCTCCCTCCTCTGTTAGAGAGAGAGAGAGAGAGAGTTGATGATACAGTAATCACGTAATCTTTGCCAATGCCATGGTAAACATAGGCTGTTTTTCCCGAACAATGACCTACTGTACCTCAGTCACCGCGGGTGGTGAGCAGGTTGCTACTTTAGTAAGTTAGTTAATTATACCAATACACATTTTACAGTACTTCCCACAAATGTATGCAAATGATTTGCGCTAGCGCTTTGCGACATTGCACAAGCTAAATATTAGATTGCGCACTTGCGCAAATTACAAAATAATAGAAAATAATAATAATAAATAAAAGTAAGTAAGTAGGTATGCTGTTTTATTTAAATATCTCAGTATTTTTCGGTAATTCCCAAAAATATATGCAAATCGTTTGCGCTTGCGCTTTGCGACATTGCGCAAGCTAAATATTTGTCAGATTGTGCATTTGCGCTTGCGCAGGGTAGTGAACTGTGGATTGTACTTTGCGCTTGCGTAAGGTCCTTCTTTGTTTGCGCTGCACACCACTGGTGAACTCTCCATCTCAGGTGGTCAGTGCTCCAACTCCTCAGATGGTGAGCACGACCCCTCAGGCATCAAGTTCTCAGGGCACCACATTTGCTGCATCGTTCGTTCTGCAGTCTCACCAATGACTGGCTGCTACCTCCTCAGACCCTTCCACCGGTAACACTGCCTTTCTTGTTAAGCCAGGGTTTGTGGGAGGTGTTTCTGTAAATGTCCTGAGAGATAATGGTTCCTCAGGTTGCTCTGTCAAGCAAAGTTTAGTTCGGCCTGATGAGTACACGGGTAAGCAGATCCAAGTTAGACTTATTGATGGATCAGTGAGATTGTTCCCTGAGGCACATATCCAGGTGGCATCTCCTTTCTACACTGGCTTGACAGCTGCTGTTGTCATGCCAGAACCCTTGTTTGACCTCATTATCGGAAACATACCGGGGGTCAAAAACAGTTGCGCCATAGATGTTGCTACTCAGACTTCGGCTGTTGCAGTAACACGAGCCATGGCCAAGGCTCTGAATCGTGTCACCCCGTTGACCGTCGCAACGCCGCAAGATCTGATTCGTAGTCAAGATGTTGTCCAAGAACAACAGTCTGACCTGACACTTGCCTCAGTGCGTAAGAAGCTGGAGGGTAAAATGATTAAGTATTCACGGGGAGGTCAAGCCAGGTTCCTTTGTAAGCAAGGACGGCTGTACCGTGGGTCACAAACACCCCAGGGCGAGGTTCGACTGCAGTTTGTCGTTCCCTCAGAGTATCACCGAGCAGTGTTTGAATTAGGTCATTGTTCAGTGATGGGAGGTCACATGGGTCAAAAGAAAACCTCCGACCGCATCCATGCTGACTTTTTCTGACCAGGAATGGAACAGGAAATAACAAGGCTTTTGTGTTCCTGTGATGTGTGTCAGCATACCACTGACCGGGGATGTGTCCGTCCTGCGCCATTGAAACCAATACCTATAATCTCTGAACCGTTCGAGAGAGTAGCAGTTGACAGTGTTGGGCCAATCTCTCCTAGGGCAAGTGATGGATCAAGGTATATCCTCACTATTGTTGATTTCAGCACATGGTGGCCTGAAGCCATGGCCCTTAAGAATATAGAGGCTGTCACTGTTGCTGAGGCATTGATTGAAGTGTTCTGTCACGAAGGTATCCCCAAGAAGGTCTTAAGCGACTGGGGTTTGCAGTTCACCTCTGCAATGATGAACGAAGCATTCAGGTTGTTGTCCATCTGAGGCTTGCGAACTACACCTTATCATCCCATGTGTAATGGGCTGTGTGTGAAGTTCAGTGGGACTCTCAAGAAGATGTTAAAGCGCATGGCCGCTGAACAGCCAAAGGTTCATTGCTCCTCTTCTATTTGCTTATCGAGAAGCCCCACAGCATTCCTTGAAGTTCTCACTTTTCAAACTGGTGTATGGAAGGTCGGTCCGTGGACCACTTCAAGTCCTTCGTGAGTTATGGGACAATGAAGAACCCGACCCTGAAGTCAAGACCACCTACACCTTCGTCCTTGATCTAGCTGACCGCCTCCAGTCGACATGCGAGTTAGCTAAGGAAGAATTGATCAAGGCGCGCGAAGTTCAGAAAGCCTATTATGATAAGAAGGCAAAACTTCGGAAGTTTAGTCCAGGCGATAAGTGCTTGGTGTTACTCCCCACTGCCCAGAACAAATTGTTGGCACAGTGGAAGGCTCCATTTGATGTAGTAGAGCGCATTTCAGACCTCAGCTACGTAATTCAGATGGGGAATCTTCGTAAAAGGTTCCACGTTAACATGTTGAAGGCTTATCATGAGTCAAACCCCAAGGAGACTGGCCTACGAGTAGCTGATGACAGTGACCAGCCACTGGAAGAAACTGGGGCAGCCGGGGTGATCCCAGCTGATGACCATGATGACGAGCCCTTAACCGTTCAGTCCCGTCAGGAGGAGATTGTCTGAGATGTTTTACTTAACACTGACTTAGCATTAGGTGATCAGAATGCCATAAGGTCACTGCTCTGTCAGTATGCTGATGTCTTCTCTGACCAGCCTAGACTCGCAAAGGTTGATTGTCACAAAATTGAGTTGACCAGCAATCTTCCCATAAAGGTTAAGCCATATCCGATTCCCATGCGATTACTGGACGCAGTAGACAACGAAATTGCTGACATGGAGACTGCGGGTATTATTGAAAAGTCCTCATCTCCTTACTGTAGTCTGATGGTAGTAGTCCGCAAGAAGGATGGTGGAGTCAGGATTTGTGGCGACTATAGGAGGCTCAATGCAATCACCAGAGTGGATGCTGAGCCAATGGGTGACCATATTGCCATCTTCTCCAAGCTGGCAGGGTCACGATATTTCACGAAGCTCGATTTGGCGAAGGGATTCTTCCAGATTCCCCTTCACCCAGAGAGCCGTCAGTTCACTGCCTTTGCTACTCCTAGGGGGTTGTATCAGTATAAAGTACTCCCATTTGGACTTACCAATTCCCCAGCAGTATTCATTTGTGCCATGAGACAAGTGCTCCATGGTATTTTAGGAGTAGAAATGTTCGTTGACGATGTTCTCGTTCATTCTGCCACGTTGGAGAAGCACCTCAGACTCTTGGAAATTGTCTTCAGTAGACTCCAGAGTTTCAACATGACTGTGAAGCCTAGCAAGTGTAAAATTGCTCACAGTGAGGTGGAGTTCCTCGGACATATTGTTGGGAACAATCGCTGCAGGTGTCAGGATGACAAGATCAGGAAGGTTAGAGAAGCCCCGGGAACCGTGACCAAGAAACAGGTTAGGGCATTCCTTGGCCTAGTGGGGTATTATAGGAGTTTTATCCCCATCTTTGCTCTCATTGCCCAACTGTTGTACGAGGTGCTATGAAAACATGCTCCAAACACAACTGAATGGGGAGAAGCGCAAGAGAGATCTTTTGCTGCCCTTAAGAATATGCTGTGTAAGGAGCCTCTCTTGCAGTTGCCTGATTCCAACAAACCTTTCATACTGCGCACTGATGCTTCACAAGATGGAGTAGGTGCCGTATTAATGCAAGAATCGGAAGGTGGAATCTTTCCAGTGGCATATCAGAGCCGTAAGCTAAAACCCGCTGAGAGGAATTACAGTCCTGTTGAGAAGGAACTCTTGGCCGTGGTTGATGGTGTTAAGAAATATTACTATTATTTATATGGAGCACCATTCACTCTGGACACTGATCATATGCCACTCACTAGTCTCAGCACAACTAAGACGGCTAATGCAAGATTAACACGCTGGACACTGTATTTGTAGCAGTTTTACTTTGTTGTGAGATACATCAAGGGAAGTGACAATGTAGGTGCAGACCTGATGTCTCGACTGCTAACTGCTGACTACCACAGGCAACTGTTGTATGCTGGGTTCAGCAAGACAGGCGTCCTCAGAGATTTGAGCAATCCAAGGACCCGCCTGGTTCCCAGTTAAAAGTGTACCAGTAATACCTGACGTCTTGCCTGTTGGTCCCACAGGACATGTTACGTCCAGGACCTGTACGTACATGTATACCATAGGTTAAGGGGAAGTTGAGACCCCCGTAAGGACAATCCGAGGCTGTGTATGAATTACCTTGTGGAACTTCTCGAGCTGTGGGCCTCTGTGAGGATTCCCGGAGAATGCACATTATCCACATGAGTGTTCACACCCATGGTGGGTGTTAAAATGTGACCTGCCCGAGATTGCATAGGGATTCTCAGCTTCCTGTCATTAATTGTAAGTGTAGAGTTAGGTTAACCAGTAAACTGCCTGTTCTGAGAGATTTGAGCAATTCAAGAACTGGCTCGTTTCCTGGTTAATAATGTTAGGTTAACCAGTAAACTGCCCGTTCTGAGAGATTTGAGCAATTCAAGAACTGGCACGTTTCCTGGTTAATAATGCTAGGTTAACCAGTAAACTACAAGGTCCTGAGAGATTTGTGAATCCAAAGACTACGTTTCCTGGTTAATAATAAACATAAGTACTGATTGCTAGGCAGAGAGAGAGAGAGAAATGACACTTTTGATGCTCCACCTTGATTCCTTTCGCAGTTGCAGCTGGCGGGTGCAGCATTCTCGTGCAGATCAGCTGGTCGTCCCTGTCGCATGCTGCCGCCTCTTCTCTTCTGCCTCGTTGTCATTATTTACTATTGATTTGTATTATGTAATTTTACACGTAGGCACAGGTACACCACAACTGTCACACCTACACTGTGTATTACATACATCATGCTACATAACAATTAGTTGTTAATGTAAATGTAGCGAACTTTTCTCTCAGTTTGACCTGAGTACAGGATTTTTCACTGTCCCTCAAGCTTGCTTCTATTAACGTAAATACGAGTTTTTTTTTTTTTTTTCGCTCATTGGGGACTGTGACTTCTTCCTGTAGGATAGTAGTACACACACCACAGTGTGAGTCTTGTGTGACTGATTTAGGATTTATATGTATATTAAAATTTTTTTTTTCCTGAAGGAAAAAAAATTTGATTTTGATGGGGCGTAATGTCGCGAATTTCCGTGAGCGTATTTATAAATTCGTCACATTCTTCATCAGTGGGAAAACCACGAATTCTAGTGGAATTCCCACTGTTTATCACTCAGTTTAACCGTCCTCGTATTCACCCGATTGGGAGTGTTTTCAGAACAATTTTCACTGTTTCATAAGTGATCATCCTTGCGCGCGACATTAGCACCTTTGCTGAGTGATTTATTGTGAGTGTGTATCGCTCACTTTATTTCTGTTGACCATTGAACCAAGCACGGCCATCTCTCGCCCCCTTCCATAATTCGAACTTAGTCAGGATTAGAGCATCGTGAGAACAGGTTCATTGGCCCAGCGTGGAGCAGCGCTGCCATTGTGCAGCGAGTTCCTGAATCTCCACCTAGTGTGAATCGGCGAGAGGTTTAGCGTGTGCAGCGTCCGTCCTACTCACTGACGCCCAGTTTCCTCTTAGCCCCCTCTACTGACCAGTATTTCTTTTCGTTTTTTCCTAGGTTTAAGTTTAGCTTTTGAGTGGGCAAGTGAGTATATTCTCCTTGTTATTTTGAAGTTATTTTGAGACTCATGTAACGTAAATTTACTTCATTGTAATTAATAAATTTTACAGTTCTTTTCCTTTGAGCTTAATGTATAGTTAAACTCGTGTTTTATTTCTCCACATTAAGCTTATTCTAGTTGCCGCTCCTAGTTTGCATAAATGCTTGCATTATTCATAACTGGTACTTAGGCCAGTCCTTTTGCATTAAGCTTAAATCCGTTGTGCCAACCAGGAGTTAATGCACCGGCAAGAACCTGTTTATTACTATCAGTATTAGTTACTGATTGTCAGGGGTGGAGTCACTTTCTCGAGAGGCTAACAGTACTACAACAGCACTCATGAGTAATTAGTCTCTGCTGTGTACTGTTGAGAAAGTTTAAAATTCTCATCCTTAGAGAATCAGTGAAGTAAGCCAGCATAAGTAAAACTACTTGATTTCACAAGTCAATTCCTTGTCCATATTTTCAAGCAAAACATATAACCTTTATTTAATTTTTAAAGTCTCAAAAACTCCGTGACAGATACATATACTGACGTGACAGATCAAATATTGGTGCGGAGCCAGATATTTCTGTTTATCAGTATATTTTGACTACGGATGCAGAATGGAGTCCGGATGGCTTTGACTTCCGTAATGTTTAAGATACTTCCTTTACCCTCACATGTAATTTTGAAACTAAATATCATATGCAACCTGTGACATGGCTGTGTCCACAGTAAATATGATCATCCTCTCGGTATACATTCCCTGTATACAGTCACATCATGTCAAATATTTTATGGCATCTCTGTATGAAAAGGCAGTTTAAACTAACTGTGCATAAAAGGTAAATATTTGTTGTCTGTGCACATGAGTGGATATAACAACGATATTTCTCATAAAATGTTAGAAGGAAAATGAAACAAAATCCTACCCAAACTCCCAAAATATATTATCTATGTTATGCGAGGCGTTTTTAGCTCGACTTCTTGGACCAAAAACGCTCGGAACTGAGCAGGTTCCTTTTTCCTGACGGGAAATAAAACACTCACAATGGAACAGGGCATAAAAACTAGGCAGTACACCTTAACACATCTATTAGCTTATTTCAATACTCTGTTATAATACAGACAAAGAGTTACAGGATATGATGGAGACAGGTGTACAGAGTTAACTTCCCAATAAAATGTATCACTCTCGGCACAGGCAGAGAGAAGAGTTCTGTAATTGTATCTCGATGGTGAGTTGTAAGTTCTATATACCCGTATTGTGTCTATAGGCAAAATTAGTATTTAATAGTCTCGACCGGATGCACTATAGGTGGAGAGAACCTGGGTCGAGAGAATGAATATTACTATAATTGATTAGAGCCCGAGTCACTACACTTGAGGAAGTTACTTAGTCGCAGGGACACTGTTCACAGACTTTTGGCTTTTCCTCGCGCTCAGGTTCTATGTCCGGGTTCACTCATCTTTTCTGATCTGCCTGGGTATTTATTTCACAGTGTGCTACTGATATTATTCTGGCCTCACTCTTTCACTGTCACTGTTCACTCCCGTCTCTGTGGTTTTCTACTACACAAGAGATAACTTCAGTCACTGTTGGCCCTTGTTTCCTGGGCTTAACACAAGAGGCACCCGGGCGTGGGAGGGGGCTCTACTGGGGAGCCCTCCTGCAGGAAACAGTGGACTACCTGTAGGGGTGTCACTGCCTGAGGTTCCTTCGTCAGGGGGGTGCAGGGAGGCTCTCCCGTTTGGGGGCCTAGACCTGAGAGGCCCTCGTGTTGGAGTCTCGTCGGTGGGGTGCAGGGAGGCCCTCTGGAATGGGGGCCTCGACCTGAAGGGCAGCCCTCAGGATTGGGGCCGAACAGCTGCAGGAGGCGGGCCTTTCGCCTCTTCTTCCAGGCGGAGAGTCGTGGGGGAGTAGAGCCCAAGTGGCCTGACTCTGAGGCATGCCGGCCTGGTCTGGGAGCCTGGGCGCTGCGGTCGCCTTTAGGGAAGGGCGCCATCAGAGGCTGACTGTGGCAGCTCTTCTTTCCGGCATCCGTCAGAGACCGGGACCGACCAGGTGTAGGTGGCAGGGCCGACACAGGGCCGCGCCACCATTCCGGTAGTACCTTGGGGGAACCACACCTGGAGAGAGTAAGGGAGGGGCGTTCCCATGCAGCCGAGAGGTGAAAGGCCAGCCACGCAAGGGACCTCCTTCTCCTGGAGGACCTCAGAGATCACAGATGAAGGACGTACAGTGGCCGATCCTTCCCCAACACATACAGTGGCCGATGTGGCGGCTCCATGATCTCCAGGGTCTACAGCTGAAGGGCATACAGTGGCCAACCCTTCCCCCACACATACAGTGGCCGATGTGGCGGTGCTGCTCCTGAAGGAGGAAGAGGCAGATGAGGGGCGCACAGTGGGTACACCCTCCCCGGCACTTATAGTGGCCGATACCACGGGTCTGCCTGCCCCACGGGAAGGAACAGAAGGACGTACAGTGGCTGATCCTTCCCCCACATGTACAGTGGCCAATGTGGCGGTGTTACTCCCGTAGGAGGAAGAGGTAGTGGATGAGGGGCGTACAGTGGCTGAACCCTCCCCGATATGTACAGTGGCCGATATCGCGGTTCCACTCCTGCTTCCTTTTCCAACTGGAGTGCGCTCAATAGCTGACACTCCGAGGCCTTTGCCAATTGGAGTCCGCTCAATGACTGACACTCTGAGGCCTTTGCCAGTCAGAGTGCGCTCAATAGCTGAGACTCCGAGGCCTTGTCCAGATGTGGCTGTAGCTGAGGGGCGTACAGTGGCCGAACCTTCCCCCACACGTACAGTGGCCGATGTGGCGGCGCTACAGGGGGAAAACAACTGAGGGGTGTACAGTGGCCGAACCCTCCCCGGTACATACTGAGGCCGTACCGCGGTGTTGCTTGGGACTGACTCTGGATCAGTCCCACCCCAAACCTGGTGAGTGCTGTCCCGCCTGCAGGGTCGTGTCTTCTGCTGGCATAGTTTCCCTCGGGGCGGTTGAGGGGTATTGGGACTCAGGACAGGGGGGCACCGATGTCCTTGCCCTGGGTTGACCTCTTGGTGACATGGCCCTCTGTGGTGTCCTCCTGGGGTGGTGGTGAGACGGCGGCTTGGTGGTGGGGTGGGGGGTGGTGGGGTGGCCGGTCCGGCGGTGGCAGGTATTTCACCACCTTCCGCGGTGGAGAAGTCATGGCCCCGTGGCTGGAGGTGGTATGTTGTGGTAGTAGAGGTCTGGAGGGCCAGTTTGAGATGGTTGAGGAGGCTGGTCCAATGGTGGGTGATGAGGTTTGGCTCCTGGTGGGGACTAAGGGTGAGGTGTAGGGACGATGGTCGGGTGGTGTGCTGTAGGAGCCGGAGGAGCTGATGCGTCACCCGCATCCTGATGTTGGGGCGGTCGGGAGGGCACCATGTTACCATTTTGATCTTCATTTCGGGCGGTGGTGTTTGGTGGAAGGGCAGAAGCTGTATGCTGGCGAGTGAGGAGATCTTGGGGTTTATATGGGGGATGGTTGGGTGGGAGGAGCATTTTCCTTTGGGGAATTGGAATTTGGGGAGTTTCCATCTTGCCTGGTGGAGGGGTAGGGTGATGGGGATGGTGTTTGGGGGGAGGTTAGCACTTGGTGGGGAATGGGGAGCAGAGTGGGGTGGAGATGGGGGTGTTGGGGTGTATCTAGATGGTGGTCGGGACAGGTGCCCTGATCTTCTGGGTGTGGTGGTGAGGGTGGGTGTGGGTGGTGAGGGTGGTTGGACACGTGGTGGTGTTGGGGTGTGATTCCGGGTGGCTGCGGACGTGGGCGGGGGTGTGGTGCGTCATGTGTAATGTGAATGGTCAGTGGGTAAGGGGGAGGCAGGAGTGGTGGTGTGGGCGGTGCGTGTGAGAGGTGGTGTGGGCGCACATGGTGGGCTGGAGGGCAGTGTGGCGACAGGTGTAGTGCGTGGGGTAGGGTGAGGGGGGTGGGAGGTAGGATGCTGTGGTGCGGTGGTGGTGGTTGGGAAATGTGCTGGGTGGGCAGGAGTGGGCAGGGTGGAGGGTGCCGTGGGTGGTGTAGGAGACGGGCATGGAGGAGACAGTGGAGTGGGCATAGGAGAGGGATGTAGAATGGGTGGTGGTGGGGGATCGGGGTCAGGGGAAGTGGGTGGTGCATCGGGGGCTGGGGTGAGGGGCAGTGGCATGACTGTAGGTGAGGTGGAGGGGGGTGGGGAGAAGGAGTAGGAGTAGGAGTCCAGGGGGTAATTCTCAGAAGACGCCGCAGTGGTAGGTGTGCTGCGGGTGGTGTTTGGTATGCGGGTGAGTGCAGGGTCATTGTTGGAGGGTGGGAAGGAACACACTTGTCTGTTCTGTAGGTCTGTGGTTGGCCTTCGTGGTTAATTGTGACTTGAGTTAGGGACTTTGATGATAGTGAAGGGCCCGTCAAAACGGGGGGAGGTCTTGGTGGGGGTAAGGAGGTGTGCTACGATGACAGAATCTCCTGGCTTGTAGGGGTTGGTGGGGTTAGTGTCGGGCTGTAGGTCTTGTTGTGCTTGGAGGTGCTGGAGGCGTCGTTTGAGGTGGTGTAGGGGGTCGGTGGTGGAGGGTGTGGTGGGAGGTTGTAGGTGGTGATGGAGGGGTAGGAGGAGTGGGGATTCCCCGAAAACTAGCTCGTGGAGGGGTGATGCTGTCCTCTCTGGGGCACGTGTTCAAGCCCCATTGCATGATTTTGACATGCGCTGGCCAGTCGTCAATTCCAGTTTGTATGATTCTAGTCCTTACTTGATTTAGGAGGGATCGATGACTCCTCTCACAGATGCAGTTTCCCTGTGGCCAGTATGGGGATGAATGGGAGATGCAATAGCCAAATATTGATGCGAGTTCCTCCCAGATTTTTCCTGTAAATTCCGGTGCGTTGTCTGAATGTAAGGCCTGTGGGATTCTGAAATAGGGGAAGACATGGCAGACTAGGGCGTCGGCAACTGAAACGGCATTGTGTTCTTTAGCGGGGCAGGCGATGAGGAATTTAGAGTACACGTCCACAAAGGTGATGATATATTTGTACCCCGCTTTAGGTGTGAGGGGGCCGATGACATCAAGAGAGAGCAATTGCCATGGTTTTTGTGCGATTAGTTTCCCTGCTGGGCCGGGTGTGCGGGTGATGTCTTTGCCCAAGGCGCAGGCATGGCATGCTTGGACAATGCTTTTGGTGATGGTGGAGGGGTTAGAGGTCCAATATATATCACTAAAAACTTGTAAAAGTTTCTTTGTTCTGAGGTGGATGCCGTTCTTGGCATGGATGTACAGCAATGCGTCGTGGGCGGTGGTCGGGTCGAGGATGATATGGCTGTCTGAGTTGACCAGGTGATTGCCATGCTGGTATAATTTGTCGAACGTGTGCTGGGGAATCCAGGTGGGGCATTGTTTATCCCACCACATCTGAATGAGGTCCGGTTTGGGGCATACAGCATTGATGAGTAGGCAGGAAAGGGAGTCAGCGTTGGTGTGTAGTTTGCCAGGCTGATAGGATATTTCAAAATCGAACTCTTCTAATGCTTCCCGCCACCGGATGAGTTGGTCTTTATTAGTATTGGACTGGCGAAGCCACTGCAGGGATTGGTGGTCGGTGATGATGACTATGTGGGTGCCGGAGATGTATGACCGGAAGTAGTCAAGTGCCCAGATGATTCCGCGGCATTCGTGTTTGGTGGCCGCATAATTACGTTCGGCCTGATTCAGGGTGTGGCTGGCGCAGGGGATGATGTGTTCACGCCCATCCTGCACTTGAGCGAGAACAGCCCCTATGGCAATGAGGGAGACGTCGGTGTACAGACAAAAAGGGAGGTTGTAGTCTGGAAAGGCAAAGATGGAGGCTGAGATGAGTTTTGACTTGAGGTTGTTAAATGCGGCTTGCCTTTTCTCAGTCCATGTGAATGGTTCGCCTTTCTCTGTCAGGTCATGGAGTGGCTTCGCGATATCGGCGAAGCCTTTCACGAAACGCCAATAATATGAAGTCAGGCCTAGGAAGGCACGGGTTTTGTGGACATCTTTCAGTAGGGGGATGTCGGCTATCGCGTGTAGTTTTTCAGGGTCAGGTGAGATGCCGTCGGCTCCTATCACGTGTCCTAGGAAGGAGACGGATCGCTCGGCTAGGACGCATTTGGAGGGCTTGAGTTTTAGTCCAGCCTGGCGTATATGTAGGAAAACTTGCTTGAGGCAGTGGAGATGGTCGGCCCAGGTGCGACTGAAAACAATGACATCGTCGAGATACGTCAGGCAGATTTCCCAGGTTAGGCCACCTAGTACAGACTCCATGAGGTGGGAGAATGTAGCTGGGGCATTGCAGAGTCCGAAGGGAAGGACATTGAACTCATAATGTTTGCCATTTGAGGTGGAGAAAGCGGTCTTCTGCTTGTCCCCTGGATGGACAGGGACTTGCCAGTAACCTGACTGTAGGTCTAGTGTGGAGAACCAGGTTGAGCCGTGTAGGGAGTCGAGGGAATCATCGATTCTCGGGAGGGGCGTGGCGTCCTTGGTGGTGACATCGTTGAGTTTGCGGTAATCCACACAGAACTGCATTGTTCTGTCTTTCTTTCTAACTAGTACGACGGGGGAGGACCATGGGCTATTTGAGTTGGAAATGACCCCGGCACCAAGCATGTCCTGGACTTGCCGGTCTTCCTCTGCCTGTTGTTTAGGGTTTTTGCGGCATGATGGTTGGCGAATGGGCGGTCCGGTTGTGTGGATCTCATGGCTAAGATAAGTTGTGTGGCCGATGTCTGCAGGGCCAGATGAGAAGAGGTCTTGGAGGTCCAGGAGTAATCGTTGGAGGCTGTTGGTCAGGGAGGTAGATAGATGTGGAGAGAGAGGAGGTAGAGTGGGGTGGTTGGAGGGCGGTGTTGTACAAGGCTCGGCTTCTTCCATGTCGCCAACAATTAGTCCTCAAGGTAGGGTAAGGGGTGTGGCGGCGAGGTTAGCAACACGGATAGTTCGGATGTAGGGGGGGAGAAAAGTCGGGGACACTAAACACGATGATAGGGGTCCGGGAGAGAAGAGGACGGAGGTACTGGAGGGTCTGTTTAGTTCTAACCAAGCCTCGTGGTGGGGTGGAATCGTGATAGTGGAGGCAATGGCGGCAGGAAAAGTCGGAGAGTGACGTTGAATTGATTGGGTGGAAGAAGGGGGTGGTGATTGATGGGGTGAGGTGTGAGGTGACCATGGAGTGGAGATGCATGTGCAGATGGGTTAGGGAGGATGACTGTCAGAGGGAGGTGGTTTGTATGTGTGTTGATGAGTGATGATGTTGGTTTTTTTATTCTCTGGGGGCCTGGGGGCTGGACTGAAGTGGAGTCGGCGCTGGTGGCAGTCAATGGTGGTGTGTAGTTTTTGGAGGAGGTCCAGCCCCAGGTAGCCATCGTATGCACGACAGGTGGAGTCGAAGATGATGAAGGGATGAGTGGTGGATGCTTTTTGGTGTGTTTCGGTCCGCAGGGCCCAAGTTTCCCCACGTATAGGCGGAGGGCCATCTCCTGCATCTACGAGATTGGCTGAGGTGGGGAGAAGGGGCCGAAGGTGGAGTTGTGGCGGGAGTAGAAGTGCAAATACAGGCATGACCTGGCAGCTCCCGTGTCCACCAGTAATCTTGCCTTGATCCCGTTCAGGCGTATTTTGTCATAGACTGGGGGTCTGTACTTGTGTGAAGTGGCCCCCGCCACCATGGGGAGGTGAGGGGGCGGACCTAAAAATCCATCGGCTGTGGATTGTCGTCTTCATCGGGGTGCTCATTGCCGGGTTAAGAGTAGATGATGGGTGAAGCGTCGTCCTGTGGAGCGTCGTCCTCTAGGGATGAGACTTTCCTGCGCCTCTGATTGAAGGTCATGCGTCTGTTCGCCTTAAGCTGTTCCCTGATGTCATGCAGGGGGCAGGTACGACTGCAGGCAGTAAATTCCCAGGGGTTAATAGAGATGAGGTTGGAATTTTCCCTGGGGTTGGGGCGTTTTCTCTGTGGGTGAGCTCTCGGGACGGTGACGGTTGGCTCCGTGGTGGATTGGGTGGGCTGAATGGGCGGTGTCCTTGCCTTGGGTGGTTGTAGTTTGATGGTGGGGAATTTCCTCACAGTGTGAATAGATTGTGGTGTAGAATGGGCAGCGAGGAGCCGTCAGATGAGTTGCAGGTCACGATCCATGTCGCCTGAGGGATCGTAGATGGTGAAGTGTCCCCGTATGGAGCTCGGGAGGATCCTTAGCAGGGTGTTAAAAGTGTGTTGATCCCGTGTTGCAGTGGTAGCTTCGGGATAGGCGGTGCTGACGAGGCGCCTAGCCTGGATGAAAGTGTCGTTGAGGCAGCCGTCGTAGGTGAGGGCGTCGAGTTGTGAGAGGGCGACAACCCTGCTCAGTGAAGGCATTACTGCCTGCTTTACAATGTGCGAAAATCGGTCCCATGTCAAGTCGGGGACGATTTTTGTGGCTATAGTAGCAATTACTTTGCCCAGGTTGGGTAGTGTGACAGCTATTTTTTCTCTGTCTGTGTCAAACCCAATGTCTAGGAGGGGTTTTACCATATCTAAGTAAACATCTATGTCATATTGTTCAGGATTGAACTTCAGCAATTGGATGTGAGGTTTGGCTGCCATTGTGCAGGTTTCCCTTTTGTGTTCCTCCGTGCATTATTCAGATCCAGAACCACCACTGGCCACCAGTGTTATGCGGGGCGTTTTTAGCTCGAAATCTCGGACCAAAAACGCTCACAACTGAGCGGGGTCCTCTTTCCGGACCGGAAATAAAACACTCACAAAGGAACAGGGCATAAAAACTAGGCAGTACACCTTAACACATCTATTAGCTTATTTCAATACACTGTTACAATACAGACAAAGAGTTACAGGATATGATGGAGACAGGTTTACTTAGTTAGCTTCCCAATAATATATATCACACACGGCACAGGTAGAGAGTAGAGTTCTGTAATTGTATCTCGATGGTGAGTTGTAAGTTCTATATACCCGTATTGTGTCTATAGGCAAAATTAGTTTTAAGAGTCTCGACCGGATGCACTATTGGTGGAGAGGACCTGGGGTCAAGAGAGTGAATATTACTATAATTGATTAGAGCGCAAGTCACGACACTCGAGGAAGTTACTTAGTTGCGGAGACACTGTTCACAGACTTTTGGCTTTTCCTCGCACTCAGGTTCTATGTCCGGGTTCACTCATCTTTTCTGATCTGCCTGGGTATTTATTTCACAGTGTGCTACTGATATTATTCTGGCCTCACTCTTTCAGTGTCACTGTTCACTCCTGTCTCTGTGGTTTTGTATGACACAAGAGATAACTTCAGTCACTGTTGGCCCATGTTTCCTGGGCTTAACACAAGAGGTGCCCGGGCGTGGGAGGGGACTCTACTGGGGAGCCCTCCTGCAGGAGAGTGTCACTGCCTGGGGTTCCTTCGTCAGGGGGGTACAGGGAGGCTCTCCCATTTGGGGGCCTTGACCTGAGAGGTCCTCGTGTTGGAGCCTTGTTGGTGGGGAGCAGGGAGGCCCTCTGGACTGGGGGCCTCAACCTGAAGGGCGGCCCTCTGGACTGGGGGCCTCGACCTGAAGGGTGGCCCTCAGGACTGGGGCCGAACAGCTGCAGGAGGCGGGCATGTCACCTCTTCTTCTGGGTGGAGAGTCATGAGGGAGTAGAGACCAAGTGGCCTGACTCTGAGGTCCGCCGGCCCGGTCTGGGAATCTGGGCACTGCGGTCGCCTTTAGGGAAGGGCGCCGTCAGGGGCTGACTGCGGCAGCTCTTCTTTCTGGCGTCTGTCAGAGACCGGGACCGACCAGGTGTAGGCGGCAGGGCTGACACAGGGCTGCTCCACCACTCCGGTAGTACCTCGGGGGAACCACACCTGGAGGGAGTACGGGAGGGGCGTTCCCACGCAGCCGAGAGGTGAAAGTCCGGCTGTGCAAGGGACCTCTTTCTCCAGGAGGACCTCAGAGATCACAGATGAAGGATGTATAGTGGCCGATCCTTCCCCCACACGTACAGTGGCCGATGTGGCGGCTCTGTGATCTCCAGGGTCTACAGCTGAAGGGCGTACAGTGGCCGACCCTTCCCCCGCACATACAGTGGCCGATGTGGCGGTGCTGCTCCCGAAGGAGGAAGAGGCAGATGAGGGGCGCACAGTGGCTACACCCTCCCCAGCATGTACAGTGGCTGATACCGCGGGTCTGCCTGCCCCACGGGAGGGAACAGAAGGACGTACAGTGGCCAGTCCTTCCCCCACACATACAGTGGCCAATGTGGTGGTGTTACTCCCATAGGAAGAAGAGGTAGTGGATGAGGTGCGTACAGTGGCTGAACCCTCCCCGATACGTGCAGTGGCCGATATCGTGGTTCCACTCCTCCTCTCTCTGCCATTTGGAGTGCGCTCAATAGCTGACACTCCGAGGCCTTTGCCAATCAGAGTGCGCTCAATAGCTGACACTTCAAGGCCTTTGCCAGTTGGAGTGCACTCAATAGCTGACACTCTGAGGCCTTGTCCAGATGTGGCTGTAGCTGAGGGGCGTACAGTGGCCGAACCTTCCCCCACACGTACAGTGGCCGATGTGGCGGCGCTACAGGGGGAAAACAACTGAGGGGTGTACAGTGGCCTAACCCTCCCCAGTACGTACTGAGGCCGTACCGCGGTGTTGCTTGGGACTGACTCTGGATCAGTCCCACCCTGAACCTGGTGAGTGCTGTTCCGCCCGCAGGGTTGTGTCTTCTGCCGACGTAGTTTCCGTCGGGGCAGTTGAGGGGTAGAGGACTCAGAACAGGGGGGGCACCGATGTTCTTCTTGCCTCGGGTTGACCTCTCGGTGACCAGGGCCTCTGTGGTGTCCTCCTGGGGTGGTGGTGAGACGGCGGCTTGGTGGTAGGGTGGGGGGTGGTGGGGTGGCCGGTCCGGCGGCTGCAGGTATTTCAGTGCCAATGTTTACCGACATTGGTAAAGCCAAAGCAACCAGGAAGGGAAGGTGGGTGGGGGGACGAGTGATGGTGAAAGGGTGGAGTGAGGGAGGGGAGCTAGGGTTGGTAGGAATGGGAGAATGAAATGCAAAGTAGCGGTCACATTATTTTTCTGTTTTCTTTCATTCAGGGCATGATATGCAGGAGTTTATATTCGGTAGATAATGCTGCATTACATCTTGCATAGCGGCGTAAGATAATAATCTTTAGACAGGTGGTGATATCAAGGGCTTGCTTGTGAGAGAAATATGCTGACGTGATAGATCAAACATCAGTGCAGAACCATCGAGACTGTGTGGGCTCAGATTGTCAACGGGTGAGAGCCAGAGAACAAGATGACATAGGCCCGCCTCCCCCAGCACACAAAGGACGAGTGGGAGCTGTTCAGACGAAACCAGCAAACCATCGACAACATTGCTTCCTCGGTGCCGTGAAGATTGCAAGAGGTTATTGAGGCAGGAGGCCACTGGATTTCATACTAAGGCTTTCCTGGTTGCTTTGGCTTTACCAATGTCGGTAAACATTGACGCAGATATATTCTGGGAGTTTCGGTAGGAGTTTGTTTCATTTTCCTGCTAACATTTTATGAGAGATATCGTTATTATATCCACCCATGTGCACAGACATCAAATATTGACCTTTTATGCACAATTAGTTTTAACAGCCTTATCATATACAGTAGAGATGCCATAAAATAGTTGATATGATGGTGACTGTATAGAGGGAATGTATACAGAGTGGATGATCATATTTACTGTGGACACAGCCATGTCACAGGTTGCATATGATATTTAGTTTCAAAATTAATTACATGTAAGGGTAAAGGACGTTTCTTAAACATTACGGAAGTCAAAGCCATCCAGACTCCATTCTGCGTCCGAAGTCAAAATATACTGATAAACAGAAATATCTGGCTCCGCACTAATATTTGATGTGACGTCAGTATACTGCATTTATCTCACGAGCCAGCCGTTGATATCACCACCTATCTAAAGTTTGTTATCTGACGCCGGTAATAAGATGTAGTGTATCATTATTTACCGAATATTTACTCAT